>NC_061492.1:15159857-16359857 GCF_022539355.2 Hippoglossus stenolepis | reverse complement strand
TTGGCCCAAAAAAAATGAAGAAAATCATCGAGGTGACTCACAGATGAATTTATCTCCAAATATTTGTGTTGTTATCGCCCATAAGCGTCATGTTCTGAGGCAGAATACGGTCAATAAAATGAGAGTGATACTTTTGAATTCATCGCTGCCTCGAACCTCACTGTAGCTCATGTGGTTTTATTGGGCTCTGGGGGTGATAACAAGAGCAACTGACCGTCTGCATGCAAATAGTCTCATTACGAGGAAAGCTCCCCGGGGCTGTGATATAAATTGGCCAGGGGAGGTGTCATCACTCTGCTCCTGGTGCACACATCACTCCACTTGATCATTTGGATAAGTGAAAGTATAGCGGCAAGAACCAACTTGGCGTTACCTAGCTATTGGTTAGTTAACACTTAAATAGTAAACTACAAAAAAATAACGATGAATAAAACTTAAATAATCTTACAACACGAACTACACGAGCACCTGCTTGACATCATTTGCACTTTTTCTCAGATGTTAACATCGACCTGTCTCACACGACAACACATCCCACTTGGCATTTCTTTGATTTTCATACTTGAAATCGTTCTGAAAAACCAAACTCTAAAAGTTAACCCAGGATGTGCACAAATAGTTCCTGCTTAAATTTGATATACCGTTGATCAATATAATATGATATAGTTGGGATCCATCACTCTGATACATATCAATATTTTGTCAATATCAGCCGATCCGGTGGGAGCCAGTACAGTGAAGTGCACGTATACAGCTCAATGTATACAGTTAGAGTTTAATGAAGGAGGATTGATATGAGATCAATACACTTATCTGTAGATGCAATGCGCTGAGTATCAGGAGAGGAACTGTTGGATTGGTGTATGTTCAACCCTTGATGTTCAAACAGTTGTGTTGAGTTGATGGTTTAGTTTAGGTTTAGTTGTGGTGATTTACGTCGTTGTTTAAACACCCGCTAGTTTTCTGACTCGTCTAAGACCTACTCTGTCTGCTGAACTGGATGTGATTTCATCGTATGTTCTATTTGGTTTGAAATCCCATGAAGCTCATTCATCATTTCAGCTGTTGGATGTTAAAGTTCAATGGAGAATAAGACGAAACGTTTTTTTTAATCAAAGCACCACTTGTCCTAACGGCTTTACCTTCACCATACTTACCTGCTGTTGTTCCACTTGTTCACTGTGTCGTCCCTGTTATTTGTACTAAATAAGATCAGTCAGTGTGTTTAAAACCATTTCTCACAAATAGGTCTGCACTAATATAAAAGTGCATTGTTTTAATACTGTATGTATGCATTACGTTAGGCTCACAAACAGGATGAAAGGGCTTACACATTTATTCCATATGTGGTAAAAGTGGAACAAAGGGTCAATGTCAACTCAAACAGACCATTAACATTTAGATTCACAGAGTTATCCTTAATGTGACACTATGAGTGTCTCTAAAGTTGGCACATCATTCTGTACATTGCAATATACACGTAAGAAAAGTTGAAAGTTGATGTGCAATGCAGTTATACTGCATTCAAATTCAAAATTCTTCTTGTTTTATAGTTTTTTGCAGTTTGTTAATTGCATCACTGCATTATACTGCATACTATTTAAGTTTTAACCTTGTCTACTTGCTGGTAAATACCTCAGCATTGTCTTCTTAATAAAAACCAAGAACAGTGTAACATCCACTAATGGCTTCAGTTAATTGAGACTAAAGTAAAAAAGATTCCACAAATACAAAGGCTCCTTCAGACTATGAGGCCTCATTCTCTCTGCTTCACATCCATCTCTCCTGCCTGTGCCCTCTTCTTAATGTGAGTGTGTCCACTGCCTCTCGCTGCTGTGGTCAACAGTGCCGAGGTCTTCTCCCCCCAAGGGGAACTGCCTCTTTCTTCAGAGCCGCTTATTAAAACCCCAAACCTGGCCTCTGGGAGCCTCTTACTCTCTTTCTCCTTCACCACCTCTTCCTCGGTCTCTCCTCTTTAAACACACACACACACACACACACACACACGCTGGGGCAAAGGTGCAAGTTTCTCTCCAGTTTGTTCCACCCAGTCAGGCGTGAGCAACAAGAACCAATTACTGTAATATGACTCATAAAATTCTCTCCCTCCTCCTGAACCACCGATGTCATCATTTCACACCACTTCTCTGCCGGCCCTTTCATTTTCAGACAGCCGTGGCCTATGCGATCAAGAGCCCCAAAGAAATTAATCATTGCTTTGCAACGCGATGGCACCTCGGAGATGCTAGTGATTACAGCGCAATGCAAACTCACCATATTTAAGCCCTGCATCATTTTTTGATTGGAATCAAGAGTTTACCGCCACATTTTTATTCATAAAGTCTCCACAGATGCATCACTTGGCCAGCCAAGCGTTAGGCAGGCCCAGAGATATCGGATGATGCACTGGCTCGCTGCTGAATCGCGAGCACACTGTTGCTATGTGTATGGAGAAGAATGGATCAGGAGAGTAGGAGACTGATGGCTACTGTCAGGCTGCAGCACGGGTGAATCACGAACACCCCCTATTTTCACCCATCTGAATTTCCACATGATGTTCCGCTCCTCGTTGTCTCCTTTTCTCGCCGGCGTTTTATTTTTATACGATTGTGCCCGGTCGGGAAATGAGCTCAGATTCTTTTTCATTTCAAGCGAACTGTCGTCACTGACATTTTGACAATGTGCTTCCAGAGGATAGCTCATAAAAACGGGGGATGTAGCTCGGTGACACGGCGCTCATCAGTTCATTGTGGCGCATTGTTTACAAGTTGATAAGCTCAAACAGCTTGAGGTCACGGAGAAGCACAATCCCTTTTACGTAATAGGGGAGACTCAGTCCTCTGGGCCCTAGGACAGACAGTAAAGTCTTTCGCGGACCCTGAATCACCGTGACGTGGGAGATAATGAATACGACTCGCATCCTACAACAGAACATTAGGGTTTATATATATATATATATTTTTTTTTTGTGTGCACTCAAGGATGTGCTGGTTTCATTGCCAAACTCTGCCTCTCACTTCAAGTTATTCTTCTCTTGTTCATGCACCAAAATCAAATTATTATGCTCCGCAGCCTCTTCATTTAGGCAGAGGAGTGCTGGGAAAAGACGACAGATCCTGAAAATGTTGACCAGCAGGAAAAAGGGCTTATTTCTGTCATACTGTCTTCTCTTTTTCTGCCGGAATACCTCGCAGTCCTTGTGAAAACCCATAATGCGACCTAATGTTCCATGGAAAATGTTTTTAATAATATATGTTAGGGAACATGCACATCCACCATGTTGCAACTTAGCAGCGACTCCATCTGCGGCTCTATTAGCTATTAACCTCAGTGCAATTCAGGTGAGCAAGTCAGACAGATTTCCCAGTGGCCCAGAATTCATTGACTCCGCTTCGGGCTCAGACTTTGTAGCGACATAACACACAAATGCTCGGAGGACCAAAAGTTTAGCGAGGAAAATTGAACGATGCCGAGGAAACACCATCGCCATTATCGCTGGAACATGGCCGGGTCCTGCCGTATTAAACCTTTCATAATAATTAAGGTCGATAACGTCTCGTCACTGTGCCTAATGAGCTGCTGCGCCACATTTTCCTTTTTTAAATAATTCTAAACTGTCCCTTCTTTTTAACAGGGAGCACTGGAAACACAAAACCACGTGTGTGTGTGTCCCTCCGAGGTTTAGTTCTAGAGCTGGAGACTTTTTGTTGCAAAAAATAATTACATCTTCCCCCATTCTGATTTTTAAGAGGAAACAAACTCAAAGAGGGGAAATAAAAAAGAGACTGAGGGACAGTGCTCACAGCTTGAGCTGCTGAAAGGGACGGCCATTATTTTCCATCAACAATTATGACAAACCTGCACTGCTGTGAGGTTGGGCCGACTCATCCGCCTCTCCTCCATCAGCCCCTGCCACATCAGGGAACATTTGAATCATCCACGAATGAGGCCGATGTGCTCACAAATGATTCCTCCTCCCACACAAGTTTTTAGGAAGTGTTATGTCATCGTTTGGAAATGATTTATCGGAAATGCAATTTAGAAATTCTCCCGGTAACTACCAAGGGGGGGATTGTTAGTTTTGGAGCTGAATACGAGCCTCTGATGATGATGATGATGATGATGTGAATCAACTTCCAAAGTGTCATAGCTCCACTGATTACCTCAAACTTCTTTGTCCGGGAAATTCCCCTCTGCGCTGAAAAAGAATAATGAGTGCCCTTTTTGTTGTCGCCAACCATGTTCAATCCCAGTACCTCCTGTGGCAAACTTAACCTCCGGACCGCCCTTTTTGCCCTGGTCTGTGTTTGATAACCAGCATCAGTCTGACGTGGCAATAATCCAAGATCAGTGGGGTTAATAGTGTGTACTGTGTCCTCACCCTAAAGGCCCCTCACTTCCCCGAGGGGTTTTCATAATGACTCTGTGCCTGGGTCCAGTGGACCTCAGGAAACATTAATTCCTCACCCAGCCTCAGTGAAGGTCACTCTGGGTTAATCTTAGTGGCAGGAATCTGGGCAGTGGAGCCGAGGATGATGGATGCATGCCACGGCTCGTGGTCCTCCATCGGATGTGTCTCGCTGGAATGTAATGCACCCTGTTGCTTGAGCGTCAATAATCACATGGAGGTGGAATTTAACCTGTTTGGCATTTTTGTGGATTTCCAATAAGGCAGCAGTGAAGTTCTTATATCACTCTGCAGCGGGACACTACCTCTGAAACCGGCTGAAGTGCTTTCAAAGAGCACACAAGATACTTAATTTTGGTTCACCGTGCTTCACAGGGACAGCCGGGCTCACTTAGCGTTCATTTTTAAAAACCAAACAATCCATCACTGTCGGCCACCAGGGCACTTCTGTCGAGGTAATGCAACCTGTGGTATTTCCCCCCTGGCGCCCTGAAGAGCTCTCTAACCTGTTGAAATCGTGCCCGCACCGCCACTTATCTGCCCCGTTTCTGGGAAACATTTTGATGGCTAAACAAGACCTTCTGTCTGAATGGCTGAATGTCTCCGTATCTCTCTTTTGCTGTGATTCATTGGGTTTGATTCATGTGGTGTTAGATGTGGGATGACACAGGCTGCAAGGCGGCGGTGACAACAGCTTGACAGACGCTGGTTCATTATTGTTTGTCATCAACAGGGGGAGGTGAGGAGGTGGGTAGATATCGCCCATGTGTTCCTGCCTTACAGTCAGTGTAATTGTGACAGTAGCTTCACTTTGGCTTTGACAGTAAATATAGGGGGCAGAAAATTGCCATTGTTTTAATCAGCAAATAATTAATTGATTACCTTTATATTTGATTGATTCAGTGTTGATGAGTGAAGTTAAAATTATACTGAAAATACTCTGTTAATTAACAGATAGATTGGCACAGTATTCCCACTTAGCCTGTCATGGTCTCCATATGTCTGCAGTGGTTCCCCAACTTTTCTTCTATCAGGAGGCTCACGTTCTCCTCAATGATTGGATAAATTGTCATGAAATTTTGGGACGCAGTGGTTCGCACCGTCACCTCACAGCAAGGATGTATCTGGGTTTCAAACCTGCCAGCCGACAAGGGTCTTTCTATGTGGAGATTGCATGGTCTCCCTGTGTCTCTGTGGGTTTATTGTGGGCTCCTCTCACTGAGATGCACTTGTCCAAGATGAACCCCACCACTCACCCAATGTCTCCTGGGATTGGCTCCAGCCTCAGTACGACACTCAAAGGACAAGCGGTATGAATAATGGATGGTTGGATATTCAGGATGAATAACTATTGCAGACTTTATCCAGCATCGACATCAGGACATTATTTTTATTTGACAATTCACCCTTGGTTTAACTTAGTTTTGGGCTCATCACATGCAAAGGGAACAACATTCTCATAAGCTGCAGCTTGACTTTATGTTCAGCCCTAATTTGCCCGCATGCTGAATAAAGATGATGGACATTTTAACTGCTAAACATCTGCCCAAGATGTTCGTATCCAGGATATTTTGGCTTCATTTCTGAATAATGGGAGGAATTGGAGATGCATCGTCCATCTTTTTATACAGTCTGTGATACAGCCTCAAAGTGCTGCTCCAATCAAAGTATTCGAAACCCAAACAGCAGATTGTGAGGCTGAAACCAGGTGTTTTTTTACTTGATGTTGCGCTTGAAAGATTAATCTAAAATCATGATGTGGATTAATTAGTTTCACTAAAACAGGGCATCGCATAATAGTGTGTGCTGTGCAGGAAGTGGTAGCAGTCATTTTTATATAGAAGGATGTTTAAGTTTTAAATTAGCTTAAATAACTATTTTGTAAGTAATAGAGGAGACTATTCACTGCAACACCGATTTTATGATCTTCCCTTTCCACTGAATAGTTCTTGCAAATGAGGAGATTAGGTACTGTTTAAATTCAAGTGTGCCCACTGGTCATATACCATCTTACTGATGAATCATTACTACATACAAAATTGTGATAGCAATTTAAAGAGATCTCACAGTTCAGAGCTCAATCTAACACTATAAAAACTTTAAAACTCACATTGTACATCGGAGAGTCAAACAGCAGCAGTCGAGGTCTAAACCTTGTGACCTCTGCTATCAACTCAGTCCTCACTTATCTGGTGACCTTAGAGTACATCTTCAATCTCATTGGAAAACCCATAAACACTTTCATTAGTTCCAGTGTCATTTAACTTTATACACTCATATAATGCAGCTCTGCCCCTCCTGGGACTGTAATAGAGACACAGCCAGTGTTTACAAATTCATCCCTCCTGATCTGGTCATCGTCACATCCCGGTAGAACTTCAGTGAACGATGCCCAGCGCATCATGAGCATACACAGCATCAATAACTCAAGGTAATGAGTTACTATCTATTCCCTTTATCAGACTGACAAAGCCCATGAACAAGGGGAGCAGCATCAATTAAATCACCACCTCTCACTGTTCACGTATAGGCGACATTAAAGTATGACAAGTGAAACATAATTAGGTATTAAATTGTATTAAATTGACCATTGAGTGAACCAGATTCACAGCATGTTTCATATATTTCCTGTTAATTCATGGCGAACAGCGTTAATCCATCATGAGCATGCCTTGCTGCATGCTTCGTCTTGACTCACCTTGTCCTATGTTAATTCACGCTCTGCTCCGGCTCCTTCTCTCTCCTTTCCTGAAGGCTAAAATGATGTGAGACAGCACGACGCTTGTTCTCATTTATAACAGGATCACATACGCTTGCACAGATTTCCTAACTAACCACAGCGCTTTGTTGATTTTTAAACCACAACCTGCAAATATTGAATACTTTGTGATTCACGTTTTCCCACTGAAGATGAATCCGCTACCTTACCCAAACTGCTCTGCTCCTCTTTTCTCTATGATCCTCAGCTCTAACGGCGAAGCAGTTGTTGTGGGCTCATTTGTTTGCATCGTGCGCTCACATCACATATAGGAATTTTTCAAAGCTCAGGCCTCAAGGACGAGCATTAGAGGCCAATCAGGAAGCAGTGTGATGCAACGATGCGGTCATTACCCTCAGGGGTTCGCCTTGTTGGAAATGGAGATGAGAGTGGGAGCGGCCGCTTAAATTGATTTCAGTCAAGGGACAGACCACCCATATGTCGTGCCTTTTCAATATTCATACAGATGAATATTTCATCGTACACATTTATAGCGCATTTTGTTGTGCGAGTGTTTCACTGCATAATTTAAAAATGATGGTAACAATGAGGCAAACTACCATTAACAACCTACAGTGGCATAATTGCCAGAGAGGGGACTGGGGGCAGATTTAATTGCTCTTCTCCTCTCACGACAAAGAGCTCGCACAGCCGGGGCTCGTTCTGCCTCGTCCTTCTGATTTGAATTTTCAACTTGAATCCGATCTTTTGGTACGAGCTGCATCATTGTATATGTTTCAGGTACTCGTGTAGAATGCTCGATAAAAAACACAAAACTTGATATTCTACCTGTGTTTTGCCTCACTATCTATTAATTATTTTGTCAATGAATTTTTAATCAATAGCCCTAAACCCAATGATTATCATAAGACTAAGTATTGTCTTTTGTGAAATGACAATCAGTCAGTTTGTGGCATTTTTATGCCTCCACGCCGGCAACAGCCAATATGTTTTCGGGTTGTCCTTGTGTCTCTCTGTCCACCCCACTCTTGTGAACCAGATATCTCTAAAACACCTTTAGGGAATTTCATCAATGTTTACTTTGACTCAAGTCTGAAGTAATTCAATTTCGTGGTAAAAGGTCAAGGTCATTGTGACCTCACAAAACCCTTTTATGCCTTGTGAATGTGTTATCTTAATAACGCCTTGAGAGAATCCTTTCAAATTTGGTACACATGTTCACTTACACTCGCAGAGTAAGTGATTAAATTTGAGTGGTCAAAGGTCAAAGTCCCAGTGGGGTTTAAAGAAAACATGTCTTTGGCCTCTTTAACATGATATGTCCAGTCTGCCTTAAGGGAGTGAGGAAGTTGTCCATTTGTTACTTGTACTTAACTTAATTAACTCATTCGATTTTTGTGGTCTAGTTCATGGTTACCATGAAACATACGTACACTGAAACTGCTGTTTGGCGTAATAATGCAACAGCATTGAAGTAATTCTTGATCTATCAATATTTTTTCAGTCTTTTTATCTATTTACATGCAGCTTTTGTTCTTCAAATTTGGGTAAAGAATGCAAAATGTCTAACAACCTCTCAAATAGGATAGCATTGTTGCCTTGTTGCAACATACTTGTTCTACAATATACAGACATTGGAGGGTGAGGTCGTTGAGTTGAGACACAGCTAGCGGCTGTTACGACTGTCACATCTCCCCGTGCACTGTACATGCCCCGGGGCTAAGACTAACACTCTGGTCCCGGCTGTGATGTGCTCGAGCTTTGTTTCTCAGCAACATCCAGCTCAAAGCTGGGAGGTAATGAACAAGAGAGAGTCGCTGTGGAGTCTTGATGGGGTGGGAGGATGGAGGGAGAGATGGAGGGATGGGTGTCTGGTGTAGTGGTTCCATTTAAAGGGTTTTGCTTCAGTAACATGTCAGAGGTTGCTGTAACAGCAGCGTTGCACTTCAGCAGGATCTTGAGGTATCTAACTTCTCGAGCCGTGGCGTAAGTCTTGGTATCGACAAACATCTTATCCGTAGCTCATAAATTTTATTCTCCAGGCCTGTTTTGCCGAGCAGTTAGAGTGAGTGATATAATGAAAGGTATCTTGTTTGTTATTTACCAGAAAGCTTTCTCTCTGCGGGACGATCTGCATTGCTGCCTGTGTTATTTATCATAACACTGTGTTTACCCTGTTGTTGTTTTGTATTGCAGCAGCAGGAAATATTCCCAAGAGCTGAGTTAAACTTCCAAGTCAAATAGTTTTGTCACCTCCATTTCTTTGACCGTGCGAGTGTTCCTGACAAACTTTGCTCTGTTGTCGCTGAACGCTGCCCTGTCTTCTCACCCCCCACCACTCTTGTTCACCCGCTCCCTCAATCTGACAGCAAACTGATTTCCACACACAAATACATATGTGCTAAACATTCTGACATTACAAATTGCTCCCGGTCACGTCACAGGGATTCCAAAATGGCTTGTGGAAGAGGCTGCTGCAAGACCCCTGGGAATTTGTGTAAAAAGGAGAGTGAAGTGCGAATATCAACCGAAAATGGGGAACATGTTTGGCCCGTCACCGATCAATCTCTTGCTCTTGAGTTGTTTTCTCTGTCTTTCTGTTACACACTTCAACGAGCAGGTGACAGCTCGAGCTTTTAACAATGAGTAAATCCAATCCAGTGCGCCCGTTCACGAAAGCCTACAGCCGTGTCTTCCGCATCTCCTCTTATCCCATTACAGCTACTTGTATTGGATCTTGGGATGGCGGGGGGGTGGAGGGGTGGGCACTACATCAGCCCACTCACTCCATTGAATTATTACTATAATCACTACCTGGGGGAAGCAAATGAAAGCCAACCTGCCCCCTCAGGAGTTCTTCAGCGCAGATGTTGACGTTCGAGGCGGCATGAATGTGCATGCGGTTTCTGATCTGCATTGCTCTTTTAAGTCACACAGCATCGTGCTGCAGGTGGGAGAACACAGGTGCAACAAGTAGCTTTTACCAAAACCTGTCATAATGTCCTTATTTGCTGTAACTGCAACTGTCGCATACCCAACATACAGTATATGTGTAGTGCAGTTATAATCCAACATATCAAACAGCCCAGTCTCTTATGACCTCTGTGTCCATGGACTCTTTCTCCCCCCATTGGTCTATTATTGTCTTTGATGTTTTTCCATTACTGTGGGTAATTTTTGGCACCAACTCTTTATTTCTAGGAAGCCACACAATATCAATCAATACAAATGCAAAGGAGCTGAATTCCCTATGAGTGATTTTTTTGTAAAATTGTTTTCTCTCCTTTAAATTTACAGAAACTTTTAACATTTTAAAGTATCTCAAGCTGAAACAATTAGTCAATGTGAAAATGTGAATCTGTTCAATCTCCGCTGGTAGCAAAGACTTCTCAACATTTTGTGGACTGTCGCAGTTGCCCCATAAGATTACATTGTAGCCACTGCCGCTGTGTTGCAGCTGCTGTCGGAAGTGATCTACTGTATCGATGCCAAATGTTTTTGTAAGTCACATTTATAAACATACAGCCCATAGGTTGAAAAAATCTGAAATTCCCCTTTATTGGAGTCCTACTTGTGTTTTGATTTACATTCGAACATTACCAGTTGATTTCACCTCTTCCGTGTTAGATTTGTGTGTTGCATATAATCAGGCCGTATCATGTCTTCTACTCCCCACAGTAATTGCGTTTACGCTCCTTCATTTATTTTGTGGCACAGAGCAACAGTGAGCTTCGCACATGTAGATTTATGGTTGCAAACAGATAAGTTACGACATCGTTTCCCTGTGTCTCATTACTGGACTATAGCCTTGCAATTGCTGTGTTTGCATTCATTCATTTATGCAGAGTGGCGACTGCTGTGAGCAGAAGCTTTGCAAGTGTACTCTCTGCGTGAAGTGTATGTTAGTGAAAATGAGAGGACGACTGAGGGTCTATCCTCAACTTCCTTAGGGTTGTTCCTTAGTGTTGATTCCCCTTCTTACAAAATCCACTCATATTAGACACAAGCAGGGGAAAACACAAACAGATAATCACTGTTCTTGTGGGTAGGGTTTCATCCTGGTGTCTTTGTTTGTTTGTCTGTTGCCAGGATGACACAAAGCTTTCGGACAGATTACCACAATTTTGGTGCAGATCCATATCAGGGGACAGGTCCTTTCTTGTATATTTTGAGATAGAGTATTTATTTTTGTTGGATTCATCAGAGAATAATTCATGGATCTGGATGTAAAAAATTGCATCTTCATTTTTTTTGTAGGGGACGGATATTTATGAATTTGGTGAAGATCCACATAAAAATCCAGATCCTGTGAATTCAAATGTGGTTTCATCAGGGGACTGTGGCCTTGGTGGAGGAATGTGCTGTACTGAGTGATATTCTAATTAAGCTTGCACATGTCAGCTATGGCGTAGCCCACTGTATAACCTCAGAGCCTTATGCACAGCCCTTAATGCAGGAATAGAAATCTAACTTTAGCTGCAGCCCTAAAACTATGAGTTTTTAAATTACGCTGTAGCATTATCTACAGGTGTGAGATACATGCTATTATGTAGCAATAACACCCAAACTGTACAGTTACATTAATGATAATGGTGGCGGCTGTCTGCAGCACATCGCTCAAGAGGTTAATTGTATAAAGCCTCATGTAGTGGCAGTAGCTGCTGTTTGGCTGCTCCATCACTGCCTGTTGAATGTGTCGTTTTTGTATGATGCGTTTTGAGAGCAGCCGAGGCTTTGTCAATAGCACTTATTTCATTTTACTGCTGTGAATTAGGCCAGTAAAACACTAGGAGAGGCACTTACGCTAATTACATTTTACCGTCAGATGTGTCCAGGTTCACCTTCGCTCCCCTGAGCAACATGCAACCTTCATCCATTCACATCAACACGTGGGTGTTGTTGTGTGCGAGATTGTCTCCGTCTACACAACTGAGTGCTTTTGCTTTTTCAGTCAGTGAAGGTTTAATGTAGCAGTGTTTGAATTCTTCCATTCACACACTTCCTGTGATCCTCACGGTAATTAAGAGCTTGCATACCATCAGTAGCACTTGTTTCCACCCATAGATGTTGTCAGTGCACTTAATTTTTCTGATTTTGTCCAGATTAACATCACAGCGAATCATTTAACGCGCTGATTGACTTTGCGGCGCTAATGTTCCGGCTGACTTTGGGAGGGGAAAAAAAGGCGAGTGAGAGACAAGGATCTGAACTGGACTGTCTGTATCGCCTCCATCTCCAAAAAGTCATTATGGTCGGCCCCCGCCCTCCGCGCTCTGTGCTGCTGTGGTCTGCAGAGAGGAAAATTACATTAGAGGGAAAAGGATTTCAATTGTCTCCTTCAGACTGAGGACTGTGGACGCCTGCAGGGCCCGGGGGGATCTGTAGTGTTTTCAAAATAAGTTCCTTGATGGGATTGTCTCTGGGGGACTGAGGGCCTGGTCTGGATCTCTCACTCTGCCGGGAAATATGAGCTGGGTCCTGGGCAGTTAATACGGTGACGAACCTGCTGCCTGAAAACCTCTTAAATGCTCATCGCCGCCATTGACGTGTTTCTTTAAGTCATCTGTGCAAATAATAACGAAATGACAAAATCAAATTATCTCTCATTTTCCCCGAACTCCTCGGTGGCTGCAAAGCATGTGAACTTCAGCGCATGTTGCTATGGCAACCGGGAACATTTCTGAGGCTTCCTCTAACAAGTTGCCTGGCAATGCGGTCCTGGCTGTTACATAAGATGCGACTTACTCTCTTTTTCTCTCTCTCTCTCTCTCACTCTCTCACACACACACACACACACACACACACACACACATACACTCACAGGGCCTTTCCAGTCGCAGAATTTCACATTCAGCATGATTAATTCATAGCTGCACTAGATTTATGATTCCACCATGTAAATTCAAGCCAATGCAATCCACCACACTTGGCGAGAGTTTGCGCAGCGGCATTGTTGTGCTGCACGTCAGCTTCTGTGGCTGTTGTTAATAAAGGGGCTTTGAAAGGATTCAGATTGAGGACGTCTCTGCTCGAAGAAGAAAGCGATACAAAGATACTAAGACAATTTGGCTCCGTTCCCTGCTGTTGTGATGTTGTGTGGGATGAAATTAGAAGAGCAGACAAAAGGCTGTACGTTCTCAATATAAACATTATAAAAAGTCTTTTGTGCTCAATGCCGAGACACAAAAGAGGAAGCAGAAATTTTGTGCAGTACAAAAGCCTTCAGCGTTGTCATTCAGGGAGGAACAAGGAACGCTGATTCCGTTAAATTTCTTCCCGTCACCTATCGTCCCCGTCCTTACATTGACTGTTGGAGAGAGGGAGACGAGGAGGAGCGCTGAGCAAAGCACAGATAACACACTTCATCATTAGTGGGTCCACGATAAGTATTCAGACATTCAGCGGCTTCTCCTTATCTGGCCGCCATAATCTCTCTGCAGCTAAATACTATATGGCCGCCTTCAGCTCGCCACTCTGCTGGTGAAATTGGGTGTAAGAGAGGAGAAATTGCCATTTTACATTTGTTGGGACAGCCTGCCAATAGCCTAATCATTTTTGAAGAGATTAGTGCCAAGGTTGATAGACTCAGAGCTCTACAGGAATATGCATATCTGCCGTTATAGCTTTGCATCCGTATGATTTCTGCAGTGTTCTGTACCTGTTATCTGCCAAAACATACAGCCACACACACACACACACTGCCTTCACTTCATCATTACTGTTGTTTTAGACAATAACTCTGCTACAGTCTGTCCCTCCGGGCTGACAGGCAAACCCTCACATCCTCCTGGGAGAAGGATGGTGGGCTCTAGGCTTTGATCACTGCAAAGGTGACCGGGAGTTCTCTGTCTTTGCCGTCTCTCACATCCAGACAACACGCTCAGGTGTGTAAGTGTAACTACAAGCAGTTCTGCGCAGCATTAACCAGAGGCTACGGTGCAATGAGCCAAACCTCCAGTGATGCACATGTGTATCAGTCCAGGTTAGGACTGCATGTTTGCCAGAAGACGAGAAACGAACAAACAACAGTGGACGCTCCTGAGGTGCCTTGGAGGTGCAAAACAAAAAGTTTCAGGAGCATTTGTTGTCTGTTAGTTTTTGTTTCTACTGTGCAGCACAGAGTGTTCATCAAGTGCTGAAGTGTGCACTTTTTATACTTTCTGAGGGAATAAATGTTAATCATTATTCAGGAAAGATTATTTCCTGGGAATCATTTTCTTGGAAAAAACAGCATCTGTTAGCATGTTTTCTTCAATATATGGTTTATTATTGATCTAAATTCATTCTGTCGGTACGGTTTTAGCAGGAGAATAGCAAAAAAATCCAACAAAAAGATTTCCCCTATTTAGACTCACCTATCCCGATACCCTGGCTATTATCCCCAGGATATTTTGGCAAAATTTCTGGATAGTGAGAGGAGATGCGTCGTCCATCTTTACATAAAGTCTGTGGTACACTCTGTAAACATCTTGGCTCCCCACATGGACACAAGGATGTATATGTGTGTGCATGCACTTAGATAACAGCATCCACGCACGTCTGCAACACTTGACTATGAGATCTGTCAACTCTGTGTCTGTCAACTCTGTGTCCGTCAACTCTGTGTTTCACTGAAGCGAGTGTTTGGTCTTTTTTAATAGAGTGAATCATCATGTGTGACTAGCTTCTCACGACATGAATTCCCAGTTTGCCAGTTTGATTTATGACCATTTGTGAGAGCAGGTCCTGCCCCATCGTGTAAGCGTGTGACTGCCATGTGACCGTATACCTGTCCATATGTGACACATGCAGCGATGACTCAGCAAATATAAAAGCCTTTGTGTTTTTTTTATCTCATGTCTCGACATTAGGTGTCCGTCACAGCATCGAACATGAAAGAAACGGTCTTTTTTCCTGACATTTGTGGTGTCTCGCTCAGCCAGAGACGGACGATGTCTGTGGAAAAATGTCAAGTAATTGGCTCCCAACGGCTGTGTCAGTTTGAAACAGCTCAGTTAGTTGAGTTTTGCATTAGCAACTGAAATGCTGCAGGTTCACTTTCCGTTCACGGCCGACACTCCAAACGCATGCATTAATCGTGCTGCGCTGTCACTTAGATGGACAAGTGAGCGGGATGTCTGCCAAAGCTGGAAAACCGAGGCCTTATTTTGATCAGAGTCGCTATGAGTTGCTGATATGATCGGGCTTGCAAAGCTGAAGGATTTACTGCTACTTTTCCTCTTTGTCCCTTCACTCCTTAAATCTAATAGCTCAGACCATTGCTGATTAACCCCTAAGGTTGAGGACACAATTCCTCTTCCTTTCCATTTTCTAAGGAAAGGCCAGGATTCTAAGGAGAGTGCATTTAACCTTTGGGAGACGGATAAGAAAGCTGCTCGATCGATTTGATTTGCTCCGGGAAAAAGGGCGTGTGGCTTAGCTCTGGCCATTTGAAAGGGAGGCTGCCTAAGTAGCAAGACAAGGCTTTTTTATGGGAAAATATATTTAGAACTTATTTTGTTGCTGCGTCAAAAATGGTATCCAAAAAGATTTGTTGCACAATATCAAGTGGCACCCACCCAAGTCTTGAGCTCTTGGCTTTTTGTCCAGCGCCATCTTGATGCAGGATCCATGTTAGAAACTTCTGCATTGGCCTCACTCTCTTCAAACTATGTTTATACATTTGTTTGTGCAGCACCTTTGACGAGCAAACATCACAAATTGTTTCAAAAAAAATTCCGGATGATTTAGAAATGAAAGATTCTTTCTGTGATGCAACACAATAAAGGCATTGCCTCAAAACAGTAGCTTTTATCCTTATCTTCCCTTTAAACAAAACTGCGGCTGCTGCTGCTAGCCACCATGCTAACCACGGCCAAGTCTGAAGGTCGCATGCTTCTGATCTCTCAGTCTAGTCTGGAGCTTTATTATCTTTTAACTTTGTTTTCAACTCCAGTTAGGGTCTGAGCCAGTGGAAGAGTGGGAGCTGTCAGGGATACTCAGTGCAGATATAATGCTATTTAAATGCTAATGTGTTAAGAGGAGCAAGACGACCTTTACTCACACTCTGCACGCAGGCGGAGCAGAAGCACAAAACAGAAGCCCTCAGTAAATGAGCCTCTTCCTTTGACTCTGTTTCCCTTCCCTGCACGCCCTGTGTCAGATATAAGGTGTGTTTATCACAGTCGAGCCCAGGGGGCTCTGACTACATTATGAAGCTGAGTTCAGGTGTTAAGTCAAACATGATTGGATGGTTTCGGAATGTGCAGAATGTTTGGTCAAATGTGACTGGTTTATATTTTTCTGGGGGAAATGTCTGCTCAAGCTAGGGCTTCTCGTCAGTGCAGTGAAAACATTTGTGCATCCGGTGAATTGGGTTAAAGATTCCGGTGAATTAGGTTAAAGATTCCTGCCTTTTCCTTCTTATTACCGATTTCATATGCTTCCTTCTTATTACCGATTTCATATGCTTCTTTTCTTTATGTACCCCAACATTAGAACTGCATGACTTCCTGCATCCCATACAAAATAGGAATACTGCCATCTTGTGCATTAGGAGCCACACCCTCCTCAGTACAGATCAGTGGATGTAGCCGAGGTAGCAAGGTCCCATTGATGCACACACTCGACCAATCAGAAGTCACCCTTAGCTGTCAATCATAACGTTTCACCCCATTCTTAGAGCCAAACTGGAACATGAGCACTTGAACAAGCATCACTGTGATGAAAACGACCTTGCATGACAGAGATCATCTTTGAGAAAAAAAATATTTTACGTGTGCTTTTGACTTTTTAGTTTAATCCCTACAAAGTCTGCTAACATGGAGTAGGTGGACTTTTTGACCTAGATTGCAGCAAGCCACCAGGGGGCGACACTTTGGCTTCACTTTAGGGAAGCAGTCATGTCATCTATCTTTATATATACTCCTCAAACCCTACCTGTTCTCAAAGGCTTTTGACCATTTGTTTCTTTAGCCCCTGTCTAGCATTTTTACTATTATTTTCTGTCCTTGGTATTTTCCTTCCCGTTTTGAACTCTGTAAAGGGGCCTTGGGGACCTTGAAAGTTCAAAGTTTCATCTTATCGTTAATGTTCATTAAAGAATCTCTTTTTTTTCTAAAAATGTGTTGTGCGGTAAATTATTTGCACTCCATTTTCTAAATTCACCACCCCTCCTAACAGTCCACCGAAGCACTTGGCACCTCAGCCAGGAAGCCGATAATGTGATGGCAGGTGCTTGTATCAGTGTAAAAGAAGAAAGTCCACTCCCTGTCCTCAGATGTCACAGATACTTGTCTCCCTGTTCGCAGAGCACTTGCCAGAGGGATTCACACTCACCGAGAGAGACGCTTTCTCCTCAGTCTTTAAATACATAAATATGAAATAACCATCAGAATGCTTTGTAGTGTTAACTCTTTGAATGCTTATTTTATCTTTGCTTTTAACTAGAGTACAATTCTGTATCAGCGGAGGAAGAGGAGAAGGAGAGATGGAGGGTGGATGTGTCTGTCATCTGTCGTATTATCACATGAAATACCATAACTCTGATGGTAGATCATTTATTCAGTGCAGCTCCCTGAGATACCTTGAGGAATGGTTGGGCCTTTGAGTAAGAAAGGGACATAACTTCAGACAGAAAAGTAGCATCAGTCCTCTGTCAATAATCCACCATCATCCTTCTGCTGCAGTTACCAGCGAGCAGTGATAGCAACTGACTCAGGACATGCACGTTCACCTGGTTTAACCTGTTGAATTGTTCCCAGTAGAAATATTTTTTTCATTTTCAGCTTAGTTATGTGCAGCCTGACAAAAACAGTTCCCCCTGAGGGGAAAAACGTCTTATCTTTTTTGATTTCATTTTTTTTTTGCACGCTCAGAGTAGCCTGGATTAATTTTACATCAGGCTGCCAAGTAGGTGTCCTCATGTAAGACTGGTAAACAGCGAGAATTTGTTTTCATCTCGACAGATGGAGGGCGACAGCAACAGAAGAGCACGGCTGCACCTCGGGGCTTGAGATCTTAGACCTCATTAAAACTAAGTTTGAAAGGAATACATTTTTATCTCATTTGAAAGATGAAAAGGAAGCTTCCACCCTCAGTAACAATTCACTGACAGCACAGCGGGCCATTGTCTGTGTGTGTGTGTGTGTGTGCATGTGGCTGTGTGTGTGTGTGTGAGAGGGAGAGATTTTTCACAGCTCTTGTCAATAGAGTAAAATCCTCAATATAGCCAGTGATAAACATCAGTAACTGCACCCAGGAGACGTTTACAGAACACACACTGGTTTCTAACTTCTGCCACAGTGAAGCTTATACTAGTATTTGAATGCAGAGGGATCCAATATCTATCAAGACATCACAAATATTTAGTTTTAAAATTGTAGTAGTACTGTAGTAGTTACAGGAAAGGTTGGGAGATGTGAGAATACAGAGTGTGACTTTATATCAATTTGTCATCAGGTCAAATATGGCAGCTTTTTCTTGAAATCTCTTCATGTCTCAGCTCTTATCTGGGATGTGTGAGTATTAGTTGGTTTAATCATTATGGAACCATTTTTCTTTCCTGTCTTTGTGAGGGGGATGAAATCTTGTCGCCCGTTCCATCAGCCAAACAAAGAGAAGCAAAGAGACTGTTTCCCTCGAAAGGTTCATAAAAACGACATAATATTCTTCATTTTACTCTTTCTTTATGGTGGAACATTTAACCTCCTGACACCCGAGGTTTCGTTTGAAATGCATTTTTTATTTCTCCCACAGCTATCTGAGATCAGTAGGCCCTGATAAGTATAATAACTAAGAGTTGTGTTTTAACCAGAAGCAGTTGTTGAAAAAAATGATGTCCTCAAATGAAAATATCATAATAATAATAATCTGAACACGATTTTGACAAAAAGGAAAACGGGTGGAATTTTCATTGTGCTGCATGAATTTAGATCCTTTGTATGATATATTGTACTTGTATTTATTTAACTGTGACAGTTTAAAGCACACTAACATGCAACAGTTCACTCATAAAAGAAAATAGCTTACCTAATGACACAGAACAGAGAGGCATGTTCAATGTGATGAGAGTTTTTGGGAAAGACAAAATCTTTTGTCACCATTAGTTACGTGGAAAAGGAAAAACAAACAGGAAGCAGTTTTCTGGAGAAGAACATGTGGTACTAACACAACCAGATTAGATTTGCCAGCACTGTACCTGTTTTTGAACCATTGTTTGAAACTTGTTTTTTTAGGAAAGCCTTTTAATGCCTCATTTTCTTTACTTTTAACATTTCTAAAGTCATGGTTCTTATTTTAGTTTTGTCTTGTTTTATTCTGTGCTGTTTCATTCCCATGTATATATCGTAAAGCACTCTGTCACCCTATCAGATAAGTGCTATAGAAATAAACTTTTATTATTTTTATTGCTGTTACTATCATCATGAGCAGGACAATAACCTCCAGTCTGAACTCCATCCCATGCTGGTTTACACTTGTTGTTATCTGCCTGGGCATCTGAATAAGCTCAGTCAAGGTGTTTTTACTCCTCAGTTGTCAAGTTTGCTTTTGGTATTCGTGTCACTATATCAGAATGAAGTTGATGATAATATTTAGAGAGTTTATTGACATCTTACTACATAGATATATTTGAAAAGAGCTTGGCCTACATCTCCTCTCCGTCTATCGCTAACCCCGGTGGCTCGTAAAGTCTCCCCTTCGTTTCATGGGGTTACAATGAGAGTGAAAGTGCATGCGGCTTATGAGGCGTATCATTGGCAGGCAAGTGAGATGGATATGGTTATTCTTTGTTTGTCTTCTGTTTTTTTTTTTCTTGCTTTGGTGTTTTGTTTTCTGTTTCACAAGATGGGGTGGAGATGAGTTTGTAATATGGAGAAGCTTTTTTTTTAGCTTTTAATCTAGGAGCAGGTAATGAGTAAAATAAAGTGAGAGACAAAATGAGTATGGTTTTATAAAATACATTAAACTTGTGCTCCTAATTAATAAGATTGAACGTTTAATTAGCATAATTTAATTAAGAGTCATTAGCTAGCTCAAACCTCATAAATCAAAAATAAAACACCACTGGAGACCCTCAGACTAGCATCTATCCTACACTGGGATCAGCTGAACTTTATTGTTTCCAAAATAACGCCATGTTAAGGCAAAAGATCAAGTATCATATTCATGGTGTCATTAATAACCTAGCACTTGTGTAACCCTTGAAAATGTTACCCCAATAATCCAAACCCTATTTAAAGGCCAGACAGTGTAATTACAGTGAGGGCAGGTGGCGGTGAAGATAAAGTAATCGTTTCCTCTGATTAAGTTGAATACAATTGTATGGCGTGCGGAGACGTCTGCCCTTGGTGACCAATCACACAGAACTGGGTGTTAATCTAAGACTACATGGCCAACGCTAAGAGAAGGAGGGAGGGTGCATTCTGTGATCGCCTCCCAAGGACGCTTATCCGGCCATACGGCTCACAAGCGCTCTCCTCAGGGCTTTGATGGATGACACCAGCGGCACAAAGTGATAGGCTATTACTTCACTTTGCATTGGATAAATGGCAATGCAGGCTCCTACCTGTCGCCTGTCCTTCTCTCTTGTTTCCCTGTCTCTACACCAGTGGGCCGTCCTGAACAGAGCGTGAAAAAAATGGAAGGGCTGAGATTTTGTCTGTGCAATCCGTTGATTTCACTTCCGCATTTCAGATGTGCCACATTTGGAGTTTTTTTGTGTCCTTTGTAGTCAAGGTGGATGCGTGTGAACAGCGTCTAATAACCAGCCTGTTTGAAGAAGACATGATTTGGTACTAGGCTTTTTTCGTGCTTATCATTATGTGTTAAATGCATTTCTGCGAAAATGTCTTTTTTTTACCTTCTGAGAGATTCATATTCTCTCTCGCTCTCTTGCTTTCAGACCAGCAGTATTCATGGTCGCCCTCGCAGTACTTCGATGAGGACAGCTACTCCCCTCCACCCAGGAACATGAAGGGTCTCTCTGGTGGCCGCCCTGCCCAGCTGCAGCTCACCTCTCCCATCTCAGCTCACACCTGTGGCCTGGCCGAGTGCGACCATGCCCTGGACCACCACCTTTATCATGGCGACTCAAGGTCACCCTCCTACCTCCTTAGCCCCACTGAGAGCTGCCCCCTTGATGGTCACCACCGCTGCTCCCCGCGAAGCTCCATCCACTCTGAGTGCATGGTGATGCCTGTGTCCATGTCAGCCACCGACCACTCCATCTCTAGTAGCACTTTCCCCCGCATGCACTACGGCAGTGCTTCACGGGACAACGGTGGAAACACGTCTGGTGGCAGGGACTCCCGAGATGACTGTGGCTCCTCCTCACACGGCGGCAGCGGCAAGATGAACCGAATCCCACCAAACCTCATGGACCAATTTGAAAAGCAGATGCCGCTGCACCGGGATGGCTTCCACACATTGCAATACCAACGCACCTCCACCACAACCACGACCACAGAGCAGCGCAATGAAAGTCCTGGGAGAATACGCCACTTAGTTCACTCAGTACAGAAGCTTTTCACAAAGTCGCACTCTCTAGAAGGATCCTCCAAGATGAATGGCACCAAAAGCGACTCGCACCGGGAAGGCTCACACCACCACCATAACCACCACCAGGGCCACCACAAACACAGCAAACGCAGCAAGAGCAAAGACCGTAAATCTGATGGTGGTGGCAAGCAACGCTCTGGAGGATGGTGGAGCTCGGACGACAACCTGGATAGCGACAGCACATACAGGACGCCGAGCCTCATGTCGCGACATCCCGTTGAGCACATCAGCCACTGTTACCCTGACTCCATGCACAGCCACCTGGCAGGAGACCTGTCGCTAAAAACCTCCAAGAGCAACAACGACGTCAAGTGCTCGGCCTGCGAGAGCATAAGCATGGCACCAGAGGGCAAGTTCATGAAGAGGAGCTCCTGGTCAACACTAACGGTCAGCCAGGCCAAGGAGGCCTACAGGAAGTCCTCACTCAACCTGGAGAAGCCCATGACACCAATTGACCTCAAGCCCAACCTCAGGCCCTGTCACTATCTACAGGTGAGTTTGGCTGACTATGCCATCAGTATGCACATTTTCCAGTGAAACACCACAGCTTCTAATTTCACTGATTAACAAAAATTGCATGCACATTACTCTTGATGCCACTTGATTGGGGGAATTCACAGGCTGCAAAACAATTTAGTTTATTTAAATTGGAGGATGTGTTGAGAGCAGAAGATGGTTATTTAAAGGTTATTTCTCAAACATGTTTTATTGTATTTGTTGAAATCCTCTTCACGTCTAAATAGCCAACCTATATATAAAGTTGTCTGGGGAAAAAAAAAAGTCTATGGCCCTCATAGGACTGTGATAAACATGACCACTCATTTCATTCACTCGCGTACCTGTCTGTCACTAACCGACCCGCCTGGCTGCGCTCTCCCTGCCTTGCTATCACGGCACATGACGGGAGTCTTCACTAGCCGGAGAGACATAAACCGCTGACCCAGAGACGATAGCCAGAAATTAGCGAGCGAGTCACGGAAAAGTCTTCCTCTAGCGTTTGTCAGACTGTAAGCATTCATGTGTTTTTGGGGTGTGGCTTTGAGAAGAGGGCTGAGGGGACATATTTGTGTAACCTGCTCTTGCTAGCTATTCCACGATTGCAAATCCTAGTTTTAATAACGACATGCAGTTAAAGGGATGTTAAAAAGAAATGATCTCCCAGTCCCTACAGTGATTAAGGGTCCAACATAAAAGTACAATGTCCTCGTTAACGTTATTCCCCCGAACATAAGCCGTTGATTGTACAACACAAACCGGTCTTTTTCTATAGGTGTCGTCGATCAAGGAAGATTAGCTGCTTATCACAGCTGAACAACTGATTGATCTGAAATTGTTTTGTTTGTCTCTGTATATGACAATGTCAACCTGTCCTGTGGCTCAGCCAGTCGCTCGCAGCAGAGAGAACTTTCACAGCAGGACGAATCAATTAACTCCATACAGTGAATGGTCTGCATTCGAAGGGATGAGTCAGCAGTGTGAGGATAGAAGATGAAGAGATCAATGAAGATTTTTTTACCACGTTGTCTGCTTCGATTTTACATAGGTTTTAACTCTGGAAAAAAAAAGATTAGCATTTAGCTCAGGCCCTATCATCAGGCTCTGCATGAGACCCCCTCCCGTAACACCGCGGGGATCAATTCAAAATGAGTCAGCGCTTTTCACAGAAGTGTTTCACAGGTTTTTTATATGCAAGCTGAAGGGTAGACTGTGTGGAAAAAGGAAAGAAAGCATGCCCGAAAATCGAAAATTGCAAATCCAAGCAGCGAAAGTAATTGACTTTGGAACAAGGCTGCTCAGTAAACAACAATGTGGTATGTGATAGCATCATGTTCGTACCGCCTGTGGCCAAAATAAAGTGAGCACTTCAGCACATTGGGAAAGGGGTACTCTAAGCAGAGAGTGTGTTGTATGGATTAGAGGCTGTTGTAATCAGAAAGCCAATCAAATCAGCCAATGGAGCTAAAGTGAGCAAAGTTTATGTCGGCCAAATATATATCAGGTGGCTAATTTTAGACGTGTGTGCTATTAAACATAACTGATGGTCGTTTCCAACCCGACAGGCACATTTTTTACAATCCCTCTGAGTGTCTCCCAATGAGACAGCCACAGTGTATGGTGCCACCCCTCCACCCTTTCCTTTCTTCCATTTGGTCATTCAGCTGAGGTAGTGTCCAAGTCATTGCACTATAAACACTTCTAAAAATATCCCCCGCTCCTGCTTCCTGCCGCAGGGCTATATTTAGCCGGCCGTTATCAATCCAATCCATGCAGGGTGACACGTCTTCGCTCCCCGGAGGAGAATCAATGCCCTTTTCGGAGAGAGCGGGGAAGATGTATCGAAGAGGAGAGGGGCGGGGGAAAGTTCGAGATGCATACATCTGAGGCCCGTTCCTCTGTGCATGCACTGAGATCCTCCAGGAAGCAGAGAGAGGGGAGAGAAACGCC
This sequence comes from Hippoglossus stenolepis, assembly GCF_022539355.2. NCBI lineage: Eukaryota > Metazoa > Chordata > Actinopteri > Pleuronectiformes > Pleuronectidae > Hippoglossus > Hippoglossus stenolepis. Next base: position 16,335,747 of record NC_061492.1, on the reverse strand, counting down.
GAAAAAAGGATGGCTATTTTTGCTCCCCCACGGCTAATGTTGTTGCTCATCAGCAGGAGCAGTCAGGCAGAGAGATAGAGCCAATAGTCAGGAATGGTGCTCACTCCGAGGGGTCACATTGAGAAGTTTTTCACTTCCTGCTGCAGCTGATTAGGATTTATCCCACAACTGTCTGCACTGGACTATACTGAATGTGTGTCCATGTATGAATGTGTGAGATGGGGTGTTTTTTTTCTTTTTTTCTTTTTATCATTCACCAGATGGTTTGATGACGTGCTAGTCACCTTGTTTGCGTCCTTGGTTGATGACAAAGGGAAGGAAAACAACTTTCTGAAGTGTCGTAGATGTATGAGAACACAAACAGACAGATGTTCGGTGTCTGTATGTTAATGCTTGAGCTTCCAGCAGGTGTGTGTGACACTCTTTGTGTGAGAAGTGGGTTATGGTGCGTGTGTACGTATGAGAGATTGATTAACTGGACATTGGGGGAGACAGAGATAGATTCATTTTGGCTGCTCTTTCTCTGAAATTGGCCACAATTAGCTCTCCTGAAGACACACACAAACACACACGCACCTTTTGCTATTCCTTTATGAGTATGATCATGAACTTGATTTTAATTAAAGGAGATGATTGTGGATAACAAACATGCAATGTTATATGTCTTTTACACCAAAGTTAGCAGGTAGCGATTTGACGCCTTTACCATTGCCAGTGTAGGGGTTTGCACTTCTGAAGTGGAAAACACGACACACAACTGAAATCACTATAGAGACCAGTGACAATGTTACGGTGGTTATACTTTCATAGCTTTTACTTCAGCTCCTCTTCAGCGGCGACGGAACATTGTGTTTCATCTTGCATGATACAAAGAGAAAGAATCGCTGTTTGCACGTTGCTCCCAAGATGTAAACAAAAAGTACACAAAAGTCCATGGCCATTTATGCGCCAATGGCTGAAAGTTCAATGCGTGTCATAACTTTGCGCTGTAAAAGGTGCAAGTGCGTTCACCTGCATGTCATGTTTTTCATCACAGTCTATCAGAGCCGGGGCAGTTAAAAACCATAAGTCATTTGACCCGGGAGTGAATGCCGATTGTATCCATTCCGATAACAGACAAAAGCCAGATGTTAGTGGTTGGAATTTGAACGTGTGTCCGCCATCTCTCTGTTGTTCTTTCACACACTGATGTACACCTGGACTGACGTTAGAGTTGCTATCTGTGCCACCTTCCTTATGCCCAAACCAGTAACTTCCCAGCACAATAACTTAGCCCTACTGACAGCTCTCAGACCTGTTTAATAAGTCAGCTGCTCCAGCAAACTCTACTCTGTTCTCTCCTAGCGCCCAGTAACCATGCTACAAAGGGAGGATTAGCCTATGATAGTTTTGCTGATGGGGCATTGCGGAGGGATTTAATAAGCCAATTAATTGCCATGATGGCTTGCCAAAGGTGGAGCTTGAGAAGCAGAAAGGCTGATGATTAAAACACAAAAGTGAAGTGCAAAGCAGCAGAAACCAAACTGGCACTGTGACGGAAAGCTACTGTAACCTCCGCACATACACACGCCCACACAGGGGTTCCCTAACTTTTTCATGAAGGGGTTTCCAGATAGCTATCAGGCCATGAACCATTACCTAAGATTTTGTACGATTTTGTCCCAGGATCAGACAGCAGCTTGTAGATAAATGTTACTCGTCTGTTGCCCCGAGGCGACAGGGTGGCTCCATGGTTACCACCGTGTCGGCAAGCATCTGCTCATACTTCTGTTTTGTTATTGACCTGTTGTTATCTAAATCCTCAAGTTTCATTTCATTCTACAAGGACATTGTCAGGCCAATTTAAGTAGCAATTAAAAGTCCACGGTTCGGCACATTTTTGTTACTGCTTCTCAAAGACAAATCAATGATAATAGCAAACAATTCCTTGGGGGTTTAATACCAATATTTGCTGCTTTATCAGCATTTTCTTGCTTAGATTTGTTCTGTATATGACTCTTAACATAGGGAGTTATAGTCATTTGGTGCGAACTATAAATTTGACCTTGTAGTTCATCATCTGTCATGAATCCTCCCTTTTCCCCCACATTTTTGAAGAGACAGTTATGGACCTTTTGAAAGAGTTTTTTGTTGTCTGTGGATATATGTTTGACTTTTGATTTACTTTCATGAAACTCTGTGTTTAATTGGTGGAAGTTTAGATTTTTGAACCTGACATCATTTTGTGTCCTGTGTTAAGAGAATGTGGAGGTATTGAATAGAAGAATACTTTATATACATTATTACATTCACGTTCATTTATTCTATGAATTTCTTTCTTTTAATATCTTCTCCTCTGTGTATCATATGTGCTTATATAAGTAGCTAGTAGTTAGCTAACTGAAGAGTGAGTATTGGAACAATATCCCAACATATCGGCTATCGTCTGATGAGGCATTAGCCTCTGGGGGCTTCCCGTGTATACAGCGGATATCTGGGCCAAGACTTATGAGTCTACCGTTCGCTGTACACTGTTTACAGTCTGACTAGTTTCTTTTATCACACAAGTCACAAACAATGATACTTTTTGGATAATCTCTATTAACAGCTATCTCTATATGAATGCAGATAAAATAAAAAGTTAAAAAGCCGATGCATTTCGGTCAGTGTGTTCTGCCTCTTTTGCTCTTCACACAGACTGTTTACCTGCAGGCAACCAGAGCCTGCTCAAATGTGATTGGTCAAATTAGAAACATTTATCCAGATGTTTTGAGCCACCAAAATGTGTCCCAATTAATGCAAATCTTCCTTGTCTGCAGGCTGTAAAAGCACATTTGCCATCAACTGTTTTTTTTTTTTTTAAATGTCCTGCCCCTTAATGGTCAGACATGAATTAGAGTAGCAAGATATAGATAAAGAGTCACATCCTTTACACTGATGAAAATGTACTAAGCAATCATTTTTGACCCGCCTTGGATGTAGCAAGCACATGTGGATTGTCACAGCTCTCAGGGATTGTTATATAAAGGAAGTTCACACAAGAGGATTTGTTCTGAATATGTAAACTGTATTAAGTCAACAGATAATTGGGTTGTGCAGATAGGAAACATTGGCAATGAAAGAACTCTGTGAATGTGTGAGCTGTGTGTTGTGGAGGTGTTAAAGGTGCAAAATAAGATGATGCAGAGTTGATGCCAGCTGAAGGGAGACAGGCCGAGCGGAGCACAGGGCCAAGCTTTTATAATGATGAGCTGACAACCCTCCACTGTCAGCCATTTGCCTGCTGAGCTTGACAAGGATAGCCCTCAAGGCAGTGGGAGGTGAATTGTTATGAATATTACACTGCCAATGGTCAGCCAGTGATGTACCACCCATGACAGCCAACTGTCTCTGTCTGTCCTGTTATAAGCAAAGTTTAATAAAAGAGAAATGGGAAATATCATGAGTTAGCACAGGAATATTTTACTGCATCAATTTGGACTTTGGCTACCACGTCCTTTTCCTCTGTGTTTTTCATCCTGCTACTTCATGGGAGAACTCCATGTGTTGCCAAGCCTTCTGGGAGATCTGTTCCCTCCAGTCGGTCTGGTCTGGCTGTGGCTGGACACGTCCAATCTGCTTGCTCTTCTCATAGCGGAGAAAGAGAATATGGAGATCTACCCAAACTCCTTGTTAAGAAACATTACCCTGGCCACTTATTCTAAAATCTCTGTTCTTGGTCACCACCCAAATTTCATTTGGGTAAAATGAAGATTTACCAGTAAATCAAGAGCTGTACTTTAAAACTCCTCACTCTATAGAACCACTTTGGCAAATGGATTGTTGCTATTTCACTAGGGTCACATAAATGCATGTCTGACACGACTCTCACTGCCTCTCTGTCTTTGTCTTTGTCTCTATTTCTGTGTTAATGGGCGACTACAATTTAACATGTCCCCAGCGAGTAGAAATAGCAATTAATTCAACAACTCAGTTAACTGAACAATAAAATATGTGATGAATGTTGGACAGAGTTCAGTCTTATTTGGAATGGAGGGATTAGTGAAAGTGTGGTTATTGTTTAGGCTTATGTGTTAAATTGTACTTTTACTGTATCCAGTTGAGTTGAACTTTAGATTATCCCAAGAGTATGTTTGCATTTTCATATTTTTATAATCTTAAATGTCGGTGAAGTTGTAGTGACAATGAGAGTAAGACAGACCTTTGGTGTGTTTAGTCGTCTGTAGAGCAAGTGAAGAAACTATCTTTACTGCATTGGATTTCTTAATATCATTGTTCAGCGTCAGAAAAATTGTAGAACCACTGGAAAGATCAGATCTAAATTCACCCAGTTATCCACAGGAATAAGGAAAACATGCCAAAATTCAGGCACTCAACATTTTACCCATGTTATTGGCATGGATCTAGTGATGACTATGTCAGCCAGTTCCCTGATTCACCACTTTGGTCCACACTGAAATATCTCAAGATCTGTTGAATAAACAACATTTACATATTTTACAGATATTCATGGTGGCCTGAGGATGAATCCTAATGGATTTAGTGATGCTAACTTTTCCTATAATTTCACCATGATATTTGTGGTCAAGATCGGCCTCAGCTATACTTTCTGTTTAGTGCTAATTAGCAAATGTTGGAATAGAATAACATGTTAGCATTTGGAGCTTGTTAATCTGCTAAATTTAGCATTTAGCTCAAAACATTGCAGGGCCTGAGCCTCACAGAGCCACTATCATAGCTGTAGACTCTTGAACATTGAGACTATATGGATACCTGACCCGAACCTGACTCGGTACCCAACAGGTCGGGCCGAGTTCGGACAACAATTTTGAAACGATATTTAGTTCTGTCTCATCGGCTGGGCTAGCTGCTCGATTTAATACACTGCAAGTGCCCGTAATCTGGAAAAACATCGGGCTTTGGTTGGGTCCCGACACAAAAAGCAGAATGCCTGTTGGGTTTGGTTCGGCTGCGGTGAGTTTTCTCTCTGGCTTGGACGGTTTAGATGGAAAACTGTGGCCTGAGCTATATTCTAATTGAGACTAGATATTTCAATGATCCTCAGACATCGTATATGTTTATTATGACAGTAGGATATGTCGATTTTTCACACCCTAAAGTTCATGATTCTTACCTTGACCTTCTATTGTCCTTCTAGAATTGAGTGTCACAATAATGTGTCACAAACAGGAAAACATGATGACCATACAGTCTTCTAGATGTTGCATGTGTGGGCGTGTATGCGTGAAAGAGAGTGTACGAGAGGTGAAGGGTGGGTGGTGGGCGTGTGTGTTCAGTCAGTTGGCCGTCAGGTAAAATATGTGTATTCAGCCTCCCCTGTGAGGCAGAGAGAGGAGATGCAAAGAGAGAGAGAAAAAAAAGGAAAACAGCACCCGTTCTGTCATACACAGCTCATCCATGCAATATTGTGGGATGGAAATGAGGGGCTGGAGCCTGTTGGCTGGGATTACCAATGACTGTAGCTTGAAGAGCTCTCAAACTCTCCCCCCTCCCTTTCCCTCTCTCTCAGCCACTTCTCCATCTTTCTGCAATAGATCCCTTCCATCCTGCTTCTCTCTATCTCTCTCCCTCTCTGTCTATACAACTCTATTTCTTGAGTTAATAGCAGTGACTTATGTTTCTTAGAGGGAGAGGCGCTGTGTATAGATGGAGCTGCAGAGTTAATCAATGAAATGCACTGCTGCACTGCAGGAGCATGAGCTGGTGCCTACACACAAACACACACACACACACACACACACACACACACACACACACACACACACACACACACACACACACAGCACACACGTCTTCTTGCAGAGTCCGAAAGTAAAGGTAACAACAATGCTATTTGAGGTTAAATGTTGAAGTCCTAACGTAGCTGTGTAAACAAGATGCCGGTTGTGGTAATACCCCAGTTTGCAACAAGAAAACTCTCATCATACCATGTGAAAAAAAATAATTCCCCCCAAGTCATGTCTGTTCTTTACTAAGCAGAATCTAGTTTATTAAAAGGTCAGAACCATCAGAACGTCCCTGAAAAAAACGTAGAATGGTTTTATGGCAGTGAGCCTGTGGGTGCATTATAACCTCTGAACCCCATGTCTTCCCTCAGAGGGATTTTTAGCTCAAGATCTGTTTTAGATCTTTATTCAGGGTTCTACTTTACTCTATTACAGTCTTAGAGTGTATGATGCACAGTGAGTCTCTCCACGTCCTCCCATTATACAAGAATTTACCAAAAGTAGCTAAGATACGAGTGCTGCCGTCATACATCTTAACATCGTTTGGAGTCAGAGTCTGCACAGTAGGGATTTTGTTGTGGAACCGTGGTACTGCGGTCCCGCTGATACATACGCTCGACCAATCACAAGTCGGTCTCAGCTGTCAATCATGTTGTTTCACCCCATTTTAATAGTCTCGAATATCTAATTAAAACCAAACTTAACATGTCCTTGGACTTGTTAAGTTTGGTCCTTGTCCCATCTGTCAACATGGAGGAGGTTTATGATCTAAACTGCAGTCAGCCACCAGGGGGCGATCCAGACTCTTTGGCTCCACAGGATTATGTTCTACACTTGATCTGTGTGTGAAGCACTTTTAACTGCCCGAACCTGCATGAAAGGTGCTACACAGTTAAATTTGATTGGCTGATTGATTGACGGTGAAACCCCGTGTTGAACAGTGTCCATACTGCTAAGCATGCTGGGACACCATGGTGTGTTTCCACAACAGTCAATACAATCTCACTTTTTTTTATCTTCACTGGGGGACACCCTGCAATCTATCTGGTTTATCAACAGATCCAAATTAAACAAACCTCACCACAGCTTGCGCCTGTCCTCCGGCGTTCCGTTCATTAATTAGACGTCTAAAAATACCAAACCCCTCCAAGACTTAATTAACCCATCGACTCCATTTGGTAGCTGCTGCATAGCCTGTCTTTGCAGGGGAGATGAATGACTTTTATCAGGATGTGTTTAAGTGTGTTTGCATCGGTTGGGATAAGAATCAGTGGATCCGTGTCTGTGCATGTTCTGGATAGAAGACGACACAATGAGCTTGTTTATGCTTAATTCAAACGTGAACGTCTTTGTCTTTTTCTGCAAAAGTGTGTGTTCGAGTATGATTTTTGCTACAGAAGTGTTTTTGTGCCACATACGTATTGACCAACACCTCAGCTTTTCACTGAGATCTGCCCCTAAGCTTTAAAGACTGAGAGGACAGACCGTTATCCCCCATCAGTCATGCCCCCCCCCCTCCATCCTAACTTCTCATCATACATGAAACATGAGAGTCAAAGGCTGCTTCGATCTCTGCAATTAACAAAGAGTGTCGTAATGAAGCCATAACTGATCAATTATTCGAGTCGTTCTGATTTGACGTGACACTTGTTAGCATAGTAATTGTGGGTGGGCGTGTGCTAATGGCAGAGGTCAGTAGAATTAGTGTCACGTGGAAATGAATGAATACAATTAGCAGATGCTTTTGGAGCTGTTAATGAATGAATGACTCATCAGTGTCACAAGTCGGACTAATTTCCTGTTTCAAACATTTCCTGTTTGAAAAGATCAGCAGCTTTTCTTTGCCTTCACGCCGGCGATAGCCAGCGGCTGGAGGCATCATGTTTTCAAGTTGTCCATCCGTCCCACTCTTGTGAACATGATATCTCAAGAACGCCTTTAGAGAATTTCTTCGAATTTGGTGCAAACTTTTACTTGGAGTCAAGGATGAACTGATTAGAATTTAGTGGTCAAAGGTATAAGTCACTGGGACCTAACAAAACACGTTTTTGTTCTCGTGAATGCATCATCCCAGGAACACCTTGAGGGAATACCTTCAAATTTGGTACAAATGTTCACTTTGACTCAAAGAGGAAGTGATTGGAATTTGGTGGTCGAAAGAAGAAGGGCAACGTCATAGTGACCTCATCCAGCATAAAAAATTTACTTCGACTTATGAATTACCTGATTACGAGATCAAAAGTCAATGTCACTGTGAGCTCACAAAACCCTTTTATGCCTCGTAAATGTGTTATTTTTAATTATCTTTACGACGCCATGAGAAGATCCTTTCAACCTTGACACAAATGTTCACTTAGACTATCAGATGAACTGATTAGACTTCATTTATCAAACGGTCGAAGGTCATGGTGAAAAAAAAAATGTTGTAGACTGAAACCGCACTGGTTGGAGGAGGCATTCAACTACAATGTGGTAATTTTAGTTTACCTATTGAATAACCATGACATTTCAGTTGGGATTTTCCCATGAGCTGACATTTGTCTCAGAGAGTAATTAGAGTCACGAGTTTGACGCAGTAATGACATTTGGATGCCACAGCCAGTCAACTGCCACCAGTTCACTGTGAACCTGTGAATAATGACTGACTCATTTACTGGTACAAGAACGTGTCGAAAGAAAAACACAGAATCCGTTTTATCCATATAATCACACAGTTATGCTGGGGTTTTAATAATTAATGGTTATTGTGGGGAACGGGGGGTTTACAACTTGTCTTGACAGCATGAATGGCTTTAAAGTCAACGAAATATGGACCTGAGTCAGATTTAACTTAATGAAATCCAGGGCTGGGTGGACTGGCACCGTGCCGAGGCTGGCCCCGCTGCCAGAATGTTAAAGTGACGGATGGCTACAGCATTGGAGAAACCTTCAACTTCCACATAGAGTTTAATGATTACTGACAATGTCATATTTTGTGAGTGCAGCCCATTGACCATGTAAATGAGTGTCCAACTAAAGCTTCTGACCATTGCACACGGTCAACAGAGTTCAACAAGGTAAATCTGGACGGGAGGAAACAGAGAAGGAGACGTAGGGGACGTCTGTAGAGGATCCTTGCTCGTGTGTATTTGTGCGTGTGTGTTTGTGAGTACTTCTATCTTTGTGAGGACCATTTTTAGCATAGACCTTACGCAGTGAGGACATTTCGGTCGGTCCTCACTCTTTCCAAGGGATGTTTGAGGGTTAAGACTTGCTTTTATGGTTAGGGAAAATCAAGTCCCTATAACGTAAATCATTACATTTTAAGGTATAGATATGTTTTAAGGTTAGGTTTAGCTTAAGGCATGATGTAATGCAATGTTGTGTGTGTGTGTGTGTGTCTCTGTGTTTGTCTGTGTGTGTATTGTGTATAACACGCTTGAACAATCATCATCAGCTCATTACGTGAACCCACCGGATTTTAATAAACAGCACAACCATGACTAAAACAGAAACATGTTGTCGAGTGGCAAGTGCCATAATGGAGCGTGTGTGATCTGCTTGAAATTGAATCTAATAGTTTGACGAAAGCATTTAAGACCAACCTGGGTGGTTAACCTACATTAACACTGTGCAGCCAGATTGCCTGTACAGATGCTCTGTTTTTTTTAATCCCAACCTTGTTGCTGCTTGTTCAGTGTGAAATATTCACTCCATATGCAGAGAAGATAGACAGGCAGCAAGTGCAAGTTCTCACTCTGAATGGGATAATGGTGATGATAACGTCTGTAGACTCAATTACCTGCTTTAAAGAATGGAAGAAAATTGCGGCATGTAGGCAGCCTGGCTTGTTTTGACGGAAGGTTTCCACACGGGATAGATGCCACATGCTGAGCAACGTTAGCTCCTGTTTCCTGAGATTTAATTTGAGCAGAATATCAGGTTTTGTGGAAGCTGTGTGACGGGTTTGACGTGTGTTTACCCATCGTGAAACAAACACCTGTGTCGCTCAGTGGATGGGAAGTGATTTCCTAGAAAAGAAAATTGCAGTTTTTTGGGGGTGAAACGAATATACTCTAAATTAAAAAAACTAATGTACTTAAATACGTAGTACATAGATTTGCATACTTGATACCCGATCTGGCGTTTTCAGCAGTATCAGAGGCACTTCCAATGCTGGTATTGATATTGAATTATAATAATAGCCTGTTGTAGCCAAGGAAACAGATAAGACTTTCTGTGAAGTAATTATATCTCATATAGAAATGCTTCCCCTATGCCATCAAAAGTATATACACAACTTCTACTCAGATATCATCCTCATCATATTGTCACATATGGTGTATATACCTGTAGAAACCAGTATGTGTGTCCTTGTCCCTCGCTGTTCCACACAGGTGCCCCAGGATGAGTGGGCGGGTTACCCTGGCGGCGGGAAGGATGACGAGATCCCCTGTCGTCGGATGCGGAGCAGCAGCTACGTTAAAGCCATGGGGGATGAGGAGAGCGGCGAGTCGGATTCCAGCCCCAAGACTTCGCCTCAGAAGTTGGTGCGGCCAGACGCCCTGGTCAAGGCCATCATCAGACCCAGGGAACTGCTGGATTCTCAGAGGTACCACACACTCTACTTAAAGGTTTCACAATAGTTCATAGTGTTTGGCTCTTTATTAGGTTTCTGTTATTTTTGGCCTGTTCTTGTTTGTGTATTTGCATCGGCTCTGGTGTAGATGCAGCGAAGCGAACAGTTATGTATATGATAGTTAGGTGATTATATAATTTCAGTCAGTTTTATTTGTTTATATTATATAAAAAACATAGTGCAGCTTATTTATTGGTTTCAACCACAGATGATATATATAAATATATATAAATAGACGACATCGCAGCTTGGCACACAGCAAAATAATCTGGATCGCTACCTGGTGGCTGGCTGCAGTATAAATCATGAACCCATGTTAGTTGATGGGATATGGACCAAATGATTAGCTATTTGAAAACAGGGTGAATCGGCATGATTGACAGCTGAGAATGACTCGGGATTGGTCAAGCATGTGTATCAGTGGGACCTCAATACTGCGGCTCCGCCTTGTGATCTCTATTGTGGAATCTCTGTCTTCGAATGATGTCAAAAGCAAAAGATGTGGAGACGCATGGAGACTTTTATTGATGTTTCAGCACATTAAGTTTTGATACTACCACTAGGTGGTGCAAAATACGAACCCTTTCAAATTCTACATTTAAGCAAGTTTTAAGTAAATGATTCTTCCTTAGGGATGAGATAGTCTGCTTCTTATGCAACTTTTTTTATTTTTAAATTAAAATAATGTATTAACGATTTGATTTGGTGAAATTATCTCCGTACATTGGGATGTCCTGCATGACTTCTAAGACATACTTATTTCTGTATTATAGTTGTCAAGGGTGCACCTTTCTAGAGTTTATATCTGTTGCTGTTCTGAGCGAGACCATGCTTGTTATTTATTTGCTAATTTACATTCCCTCCAGCAGTGTTGGCAGTTCTCTTGTTGTCTGGGCCCATCGCTGCAGCAGTGTCAAACACTTGATAGCTGAACTCTGTTCTCATTAAAATCCCTTTATGGATAGTCATATCAGTGTCTTCGACTGTAAGAAAGTGTTGTAGCGCGTTCTTCTGGGATGTGTCCTATTAAACGCAGAGGAAATACAGGGCTTTTGTCTTTGTTAGCTTGGCGGCGGAGGAAAATGCTCATAAGAGGATTACACGATGAGACAAGCTGGAGACGATGTCACGAGAAAATAAACACGAGAAACTATGTTATGGAGAGATGGGAGAGGAGTTGCTTTGATTACAGCATTACCAAATCCATTAGATTAGAATGAAATTAGATAACAGTGGAGTCGGATCAATGAAGAAGAGTGATGAAGCCTCACCTGCAGTAATGTTGTAGCTGAGAGAGAATTAAGAAACCGCTTTTCTCCAAGAGGGATTTACTGTGTTGTGTTATCATCAACATAAATATGAAAATGATCTACCTTTCTTAATATTCATACGTGAACGTAATAAAAGCTGAACAAGATACAGTTGTGATGCACTGCAGAGGTTAGTGTAAAGCTGTTATAGGTCAGAGGAGGATTCCCTTATCTATCCTGTTCCTTTTCCTGTTGCATGTTCTAATAATCATCTACCTTCCTCACCGTCTGTAGCACCTCACGTCCTATCTCCATCTTTACTTCATCCATTTCCTGTCCAGTTCATTTCCAAAAAGAATGACAGATGCAGGAATAAAATTAAAAATATTTCCTCCACCTGAATACATTTGTTCAGCAGCTGTTAGATGTTCATTTTTCAATTATGAATCCACAAGTGAAACTATTTCGATGTTGCTTGTCGTTTTATTTTACTGCCTATTGTGGTTTTTAAATTGTATTGTTAAAGTATTTTTAAATGATTGCATTGTGCACCGACAGCTTCATCTTTTCCAGAGTAATTTTTTCGAGGTGGCAACGGAAGAAAGCTAATTCACATCCGCTCCCCATTCAAAGAGAACTTTTCCTCTTTGTTAGCAGCAGAATGTAAAAAACAGTAATTACAGCTGAGGTAGTGATTTTAATAATGTGATGATTTGAAAAAGAAAATATATTCCAGACCTCCTCTTTTAAACCTTCTCTATGCTCTGATTTGTCATCCGTGTATTTTGAGTGAATTTATCAGCGCGTTATGTGCTTGTCACATGTAGTTTTGGTTAAAGTTTTTACAGAGCATGAACAACCAAGAGCTTGTTTTTGTGTTGATCAAAGCCGTTCGACAAAAAGCAAACTGATATCAACTAATTTATAGTTTGAACTAAAGTTTAGGAGGAATATGGTTTCAGAATTTGTTGTGGGCCCTGTTTAAATCACCTGTTTTGTTTCCTAACAGTTCAAATCAGTCTTCTTCACCGCAATCTACACCAAAGACTAAAATGTATCTCAATATATAGAAGTTGTTGTACATGACAACAGTGAGAATCAATAGTCAATAGTCAATAATCAAGTCAGATTTATTTCAATTGCACATTAAAACAACAGGATTTGAGCCAAAGTGCTCAAAGGAAAAGAAACAGAAGTATGGAAAAAAAAAAGATAAGAAGTACAATCTTAGAAATAAAATTTGTAAAAGGCATTGAATATAAGTTAAAGGGATAGTTCACCAAAAAAGAAAATTCACTCATTATCTACTCACCACTGTGCCGATGGAGTGGGTAAAGTGTTTGAGTCCACAAAACACTTTTAGAGTTTCGGGGGTAAACAGTGTTGCAGCTAAATCCAACTGGGGGGACAACTTCTTCAAATGTAAAAATACTCCTCCTGTGGTGTCCGTAAGCCCAGACATACAAACTCAACTCGAAACAGCATCATTTACATTAGAGGTAGCATTGCTATACCGCGCACCCTTGGGCGAGAGCTTGTGTGCAGTGTGGGCAGTGTGTGTGCACAAACGTGAACGCGGCTCCAGATGATGATATCAGAGGACAAGAAATAAAAATAAACAAAAAATATACAACAGAGAATAAAAAGAGAAAGACAAGAGAAAATGATTTGTTTCTTTTCCTTGTTTTAAATCAGAGGACTCGTGGCAGAGGTGTTTTGCGGTGACCTCAGTTGTTTTGATAATAAATAAAGGTTATCCAGGTAGTCATGCAAATATTGAAGGACTTGCAAGTTACAGTAATATTTACATACATCCAGCTCTATTAATAAAAATGCGGCTTAATTTATGCTTCTTTTATTAGAATATTGGTGTAAATAGAGTGTGTGTGTTTCCATCCTCTGGAGTCTCTCCTGCCAGTGGCATGATAGAACGGCTTATACAGCACAGCTTATACAGCTCAGTGCACACTGACACTATAATCAAACACATTTGGACAACTTCCTCTTCTATCGTTAATCGGTTAATGTGGTATAAACATTTTTCTATCAATACAAGATATGATATCAGAATTATCTTTAAATTAAATATGATGAAAGGTTAAATCAATATTTGGCTTGAGAGAGAGGGAGAAAGGAATAGAGGAATACTGTCTACTGTGGTTACACAATCACAAATGGCTGAGAAAATGCATGTAATTGTGAAAATGGACCATATAACAACAAAGTAACACAATGTGAGAGCAGCCTGTTTGATGTCTCTTCCATGCAGAGCAATACAGGCTGCGTGAAGATAGACCCTAATAAGCCACTCCGCTCTTTCTGTCTCTTCTGTTTCCGGTCTACACAAAACCAGAGGAGAATAATGGGACATAAATTATAGATATTATGCAAATACGACCTTGTGTCTGAACTCTGTGTAGCGGCCCACCTGTGACAGACACACATCTTTAGTATGTCACAGGCAGACATAGAAAGCACCTGTGATTCACATGCTGAGTAACACTGATGATTCCCTCACTCTTGCTGTCATATCCTCGTCTCTCACATAGCTGACCCCATGCTCACTGCACTTCAGCAGAGATTTTGAAATTGCTCCTCTCACATATAGACTTTCTTCTACTTGGAAGCCCCTAAACCACAGCGAGCAACAACCATTCGATTCGCTTAGAGATTGGTGCAAGCAAACATACAAGCAGAATTAATGATGAGCATTGTGTCATGTAGAGGTGGAAAAGTACACACATTCGTAGAAGTACAGATACTTGTGTTAAAAGCGACTCGAGTAAGAGTATAATTACTGATTCAAATTTACTCAAGTGAAAGTATAAAAATATGGGATCTGAAATGTAGTCACAATATAAAAGTTAAAATAAATTTCCCCTCTGAAGGTCATTTCTTCTGTGCAAAGCAAACTGAGACTCATGTCACATTAGTGCAGTTCGAAGACAATTTCCCTGAAACCACTTTTATTTAAAATAAAATAAAACACAATATACTACAAATAGCAATAAAAGATTTTTGAGCATGAAAATAATCCGGGAGAAAATATGTACAATGTGCTGAATGATTTATTTTTAATACGAGGACCAGGGATGTTTTGATGCTCTGCTTGTTGTTGATGTTGTGGACATTATCAGCATGTTGTTAGTCCTTGTCACGGACATACGCACTGCCCCTCTTCTCCCTTTCTAGTCTTTTATGCTGTGTGTGATATGCACTGACAAACCAAGAATTGTCTTTATTATGTTTCTCCGTCTCGATGTTGGGAAGGCGTCGCTCGATGATGTAAAATACAACCAAAGGGATGATCTCCTGAAATGCATATAACAAAAGTAATGATCCTGCTGTGAAAATCTAAGGAGTAGACAGTACAGATATTTGTGTTAAATTGTGGGGAGTAAAAGTAAAATGTTTGGACGTAAACTAACAAAAAAAATATACTCTAACAAAGTATTTGTTACTTTCAACCTCTGGTGACGTGCGTCTGCAGGATGGAAGAGAGCAGAGATCCACATCCAGGGAACCGAGTGTAATCTCAGTGGATATACTGTACAATGATAAATCGAACGTTATGGATTGAGATCAGGCGGCGTGATAATGATATTCAGTCACAGAAGATGCAGTCGTTTGGCCATTGTAGTCGCTCTTTCTCATTATAATGTAACGTCTGAGGCCGCCACTGTGAAGTATGCTCCTTTTTTTCTTTGACGTCTTCCAAAGCCTCCCCGTGACAATTCATTGTGAATAGCTGCAAACAGTGAATGATTTATGAGGATGCAGCAGCAGGAAGGGCTATCAGTAGCAGTTATTGTACTCCAAGGCCCCGTCTGAATAATGGCTCTCTCAGTGGTTCTACTGAGAGTCTGCTGAAAAGACTAGCGTGGATCAGGCTGTGTGGCCTGACTCTGAGCCTATTGACAGCAGTGGCATTATCATCGAGTCAGGGGGAGAAGGCTTGTTGTGTGTCCCCAAGGGAGACGTTACTGATGAGTCCTGATACTCCTCTGAACCCACTCTAAGAAGGCAATAATATGGTGTCTTTCCTCTTGGATTAAGATGGAGACATACTTGGTCTCTTCCTCTGCTTTTGTGCGTCTGAGATACCCAGTGGTTGTTGTTTTTTCTGATTGGGACCAGTTGAGATTGATTTGCTGCATCTCCGGGCCAATAAATCAGCCGGGTCGATATTAGACAGTTTATTAGCTAATGGAGTAAAACGTATGTGTTAGATCGGCTTCCTCCCACTATCTGGAAAGGGAGCAAAAATATGAAAATATTAAGCCAAAATAGAAATGACCGCTGCCATCTTGCACATTTGTCCCCAAAGTCTGCGCAGTAGCGATTGGAAGGTGGAGCCGGGGGAGCGAGGTGGAGCCGGGGGAGCGAGGTGGAGCCGGGGGAGCGAGGTGGAGCCGGTTCACGCACTTGACCAATCGTGAGTCAGTCTCAGCTTTCAATCATGATTTTGAAACCCATAATTACAGCATCAAATAACTAATGAAATCCAAATTTACAGGAAAAAATATTCCCCATCCATTAACGTAGAAGAGGGAGGATTAATAACTTATTCTGCAGCCAGCCACCAGGGGTCAATCAAGATGCCTTTGCTTCACTTTTTGGGAGTTTCTTGTCCATGTGTTTATACAGTCTGGTTGATTTGTTTATACACTCAAATATTAGAATGAGAATCTCTATGTACCAGTCAGGCTGTAGATCAGTGTATCTTCAATAGACAGAGATTTATTTTTGATAAAAGTGAGTGCAGCAAGAGGTGAATCTCTGAATAGATTTAATCGCACCAAAAATCAGTTTATATGAAAGAACACACTCATGTTTGAAATATACAGAATTCCTGCACAGTCTTGTATATGATTAGATTAGATTAGATTGTTCATAGTACTAGTCAGGTCTCGACCTTAGTGCCTTAAGAAAATGTATGTTGTGATTTGTTGCAAGACAAATAAAATTAAAGTGAATAGAATTGAATTAGAGTAGGCAGCACGGTGGTACAGTGGTTATCATTGTCACCTCAAAGCAAGAAGGTTCTTGGTTTGAAACCCAGTTGCTCCTCCCTCAGTCCAAAGACATGCAGATTGGGTTTAAGGTTAATCATAGATACTAAATTGACCATAGGTTGTTGTTTATTCTGTATATTTGCCCTCTGACAGGCTGGTGACCTGTTCAGAGTGTACACCGCCTCTCGCCCAAAGTCAGATGGGACTGGCTCCAACTCCCCCAGCGGTATAGATAATGGATGGATAGATTAGATGGATAGATACCCGACTATCTCGTCATTTGAAGTTGGACTATTTACTGTTTTTATTCTTGGCACCACAGCACTATGGTCCATATCTAGATCTGTTTTTAGTCCACACCTTAGAGCCTCTGCGGATGCAGGTGACACTTGGCATGAGAGCTCTCGTACTATTATGGTTCATCTGGCTTTTTGGGATGGAATTAGATTGGATTCAAGACAGACGTGCCATAGGTTGGGTTTTCTCTGCACTTGTAGCAATTTGATGTCTTGCTGGGGCATTGAGATGGGCCAAACACAAATTTGACAGCGGCAGGTCCCTGAAGCAAATCACGTTAAAGTGAGAACAGGCTGTCAGGTCGTGTCCCCTCCATCTTTCTCTCTTTCAGGTGCTCTTACGTTGTCGCGGTTGACAGGGTTGTCTCTTTGTTCGTCTCCCCATTAAGGAATACGGCACAGAGCCCGCTGAGCCCAAAGATCCTTCACACTAGAAAGTTGGATGATGACTGTTTTAATTAATAATCAATTACGCCCACCAACCCCTCCCAGCCAAGAACCCCATAAGATACGAAATGTTTCAAGGACCCACTCATGTGTGCCCCATTTCCAGACCACTGCCACCAATATGATGATGTTAGAAATGAGTCAGCTTTATTAAAGGTCCTGTTAAACATGTTTAACAGATTTATTGACGATGAGCGTATCTGAATGACATGTGGCAGATTCCCCCATTAGCCATTAGCATGATGAGCCACTGCACCGTCTGTTATGTTTGATACTGGGTCTCATTGACACACAACCAGAGGAGAGAATCGACATCAGTCTCTTTAAATGACTGTGGCCCCGGCGTCTCAACACCACAAGCAATTCAATCACACCCATTTCTGGCAGTTTCTAAAATAACTCATGTTTGTTTGCCTCCCATCCATGATTAGCTTCTTGAATCACTATAATTAATCAAAGTTAACACCGGCAAAGCGTTCAATAATAATTGATTTGACATAATATAATTACTCATTCAAACATCACCGGGTATGAGCATTTCTGTCTCGCACGTCAAGGTCAAAGCAGGATTCCATTCCACTGATTTGTGGCTGTGTGAGACGTGTCCAGCATAGATAGGCTAATTTTCTGTTTTTATTATTCCACTTTTCATTCCACCACCGTGAATAAGTCAATGTTTGTGTCAATTTACTTCATTTTTTGATGAGAAAGCTTTGCAACTGTTTGTAAATGTCTCTTGATTTGTTTCGGCACTGACACAAAGTCAGTAGCTTGAAAAGAAAAAGTTGTGTATTTTCGTAAGAGAGAGCTTGTTAGGGCACTTTCACTCCGACCTTGTTTAGTCTAAACCTACACAACCAGTGTGAAGGGTGCCTCAGACCAAAAGAGGTGTGGTCTAAGTACGGATCAAATTAAACCACGGTACGATTTGTTTACAGTGCAAAAACTCTTTATTCTGACAGTTTGGACTTTTGGACCAATAGCATGAGGTTGAGAGAGCATTAAACTATAGAAGAAGAAAAAAAAGCGACTCTCAGGATTGCTTCTAGTCTTCGTCTCCAATGTTTGAACAATGAGGACGTTCATCAAGCACATTCAAACTAGTGTCAAGTACTGTACCTGAAGTTGATGATGCTGATAGTAAAACCATAGTGATTTTACAGTAGTAATGGAATTAAGGGGTTCAGGTACAGGTTCATTCATTTTCTCCAAAGACAACCAGCTGTCTACAAACAAATCAATGTCCAGTATAGGTAGACGCAGCCCACATAGGTGATGGCGACACATGTAAAAAAATTCTTAATTACAATGTGACATCAAAACTAACCAGAACAGATGTGAACAGTTTAACAAAGACATGGACCTTGGTGAAGAACATGGTGTTAAACATCATCAGTGTTAGTTTGTACATTTAAATTCTAGCCTCTTTTGATGAACAGAAGTTTTAGTTTGGGTGAAATAAAGACACATTAGTCTAGCTTATCTCATTTTCATCTTCACGGTATTTTGAGTCAATAGCTGTCACCATCTTACTGTGCAGTTACCATGGTTACAGGTGTAACCATCTGAGTCACCTCAATAAATCCAGTTAGCATTTCAGACCTCTGTCTGTTTGGACAGAATCTAATATAGAGGCGTCGCTCCTGCTCACCCAGGATCACTGCAGCTACAGGTGCTTGGTCCCCTCATAGCAGTGGGTCACTCTGGAGTCACTGAGATACTGTTCCTTTTCTGGATTTAGTTTGAGAGGAAACTAAAACTTATCATCTAACATCAACTTTATTTAGTGAGCATCAAGAGGACGGTGGACTTAAAATATTACTGCTGAAAGTTACTCCCTACTCCTGAGAGTAAAACTATAGCTGACTGAAAGTTACATTCATGTAATAGCCTGAAGGTTGTCCTGTTTCAGCTGTTCTGTTGTGTTGTGCATTTTAGGTGTATTTAGTCCATTTAGTCTAGTTTTAGTTTCATTCTGTTTCTTCCAAGAACAGGTAATGTTATTTTTATTTAAAGACTTGTAACTTTGCAAGACGATTCTTGTGCAACAGGTGAAGCCGTTAAATCATCTGAGCAATGTATATTTTCCACAGCGGAGGATGTTAAACAAATATTTTACGCTTTTGTAGAATTTACTTTCAAATTAACTTTATCATTTTAATATTGTCCCCTGTAGGCTTCAATATACATAAGAGACATTTTGCTGTGGTTTGAATTGATAAAACAGCCTCACTTCCCTCAGCCGTGGGTTAAATAAGCCTCAGCACTTATATCTTATCTTGTCAGCTAAAAGCTCGACTAAATTCATTGCTTGGGGAAGGACGTGAGGTAGTTTTTTTTGTTTTAACTCTCATTTGGCTCAATTAACCAAATATAATTAGCCACACAGGGAAACAACGGGTGGTGTGTGATGTCCTGTCACTGTTTTCCGTGCGCAGCTTTTTCATCATCAAGTGCTTTGTTATCATTTTTTGGTTGGTGCTGATGGGCAGTGTGTATGTGCATGTGTGCACCTACTTATAATTCACTCCTCATTCCCTGTGTGTATACGTGCGTGCGTGTGCTTCATTCAGAGGATGCGGCCTCGACCAGCCAATGCTTTCTGCTTTGTGAATGCAACCGCAACATTCTCCCACCTTTGTCGGTCACATGGTATCGCCCTAATGTTTGCAGCACTTTGGTGAAAACCCCCCCAAAGCAAGCATTCAGTGCAAGAGCCTGCTCCATTGGACCTGGTCCCAGTGACATCACATCCATCCGACTCCGAACTGTGGGACCCAGTAACTCTGTTTTCTTCTCTACCCGCAGCTCTTACCGCCTGGATAGAATCAACAGTGACATGCGTAACTACATCACCAATTTTGCTGCAGACTTAAGGTGAATACAGGCTCTCCCCCCCCGTCCCCTCACCTCCCTGTTGCTGCCATGTTGCAGTGGTCAGACTCGAACGTGGGCGCCAGCTGGCTCGCTGCCCTGCTGACACACTCGATACGGACGTCTCACAGAGCAAAACATTCAAGACCAGTCAGTGAGAGGTCACCTGGGGCAATCTGCACATACGAAGCAAAGCAGAAGGCACTTCCAAACACATTATAGATATGATTTCACTGCTTCACATTACAGCAGCATGGTATTTAATGACTTGCTCATTTTAACGATGAAAGCATCACTGTTAGATTGTGTGTTTTGAGCGATTAACCACATCATTTAAAATAGGATTTCTTCCCATTTACAGCTTCTCCCCTTAATTCAGTCTTAATCTCTGGATATTTCTGCTCTAGGACGTCTTTGGGTGTTTAGAAGGTTGATATTGCTTTGCAAATAACGCACAGCATCGCTACAGCGTGACAAGATGGATTGAGGGACTTTTAATCACGCTGGCATTTTCCTCGCTGCCAAACACCAGCGTTTATCTCTATAAAAAGCCCCACGAAAACTGCTTACTCATCCCCGCCTGCCATCACAAACAGATCTGACTGAGGGAATCTCACTTTGGTCGTCCTAACGTGACTCACATAGTATTCTTCAGTTTACTTAAAGCCCATTTCTCCCTCTGTGTCATTCCGTTCATCTTCTCTCCAGCGGATTTCTACCCAGTCACGGGTCTCTGAGCATCTCTCCCGCCCCTGCATGCTGGGGTAGCACATTCATTTGACCTGGCTGACACCGGAGTGCTCTCTGAAGTGCTTGCTCGTTAACTAGCTCCCGATTTGCATTTCTCTCATTTCCAAGCATTGATTAGATGTTGCAGCCCCCGCAGAAATCTTTTTAAGGACGCTGGCGGCGGAGAGGAGCAGAAAGAGGAAGGCACCCCTGTTGGAAGACACAATGTCATAACCAAGTCTACCTCTTGAGTTCCGGTTACCCAGAGGACGCCCGCTGAGTTTAATAGCACTTAATTGCTTTTGTCAACATGTTGCACCTCTCAGCCACTCATCCAACTATACTTTCTAATAAGTTCAATTATATCTTGTTTAAGAAATAATCACCATGACTGTCGTCCCACTCCCCACTCTTCCTCTCTCTCCGTTCAGTCAGAGCTACCACCTGCAAGCCGCCAGGGACATGCACCCCGGCATTGCCCTGGATCCCTCAGCCAACTACAACTCGCCCAAGTTTCGCTCCAGGAACCAGAGCTACATGCGGGCTGTCAGCACCCTCAGTCAGGCTAGCTGCGTTAGCCAAGTGAGCCAGGTGAGTCTACACCCTTTCAATTAGGAACGATTCCCGACTCCATCTCAAATCGATGTAAGGAAGAGAAGTGGTTCTTCCGCCGCAGAGGGCAGAGGGGCCCAGAGGAGGCCCCAGGGAATCTCCAGAAAAATATAATCAGATAATTTCACCACAGTTCTTCATTTAAAATCGATAAAAGATAGAAAATAATACTGTTGTTTGAGTATATTTCATAGATATGTTTCCAAAACCCACAAATGATTTTTTTTCATTTATTTATCAATTTACATGATAGATCATTGCACAATCTTTGGCTGTGCGAATTATAGAACTCCAGTTGTGGTTGTTGAGATATTTATCTCCCTTAAATGAGAGCGGTATTGATTTGTTCAGAGTCCTAAAAGCCCAACTAAACTCCCACTAATTCCAAACCTCAGTAAAACAAGATGTTTATCTTTGATTCTTGATTTCGCCAAATGAGAATGAAACGATAGTCATCACACAGCTTTCTGCTCAGTAAACAACCATGTGTAACAATTCAATGTCACACACACATCACATTATTGTTGTTTTTCTAGTAGTGTGGAAATGATGGAGTCATCTCTAGGCATCATTCAAAAAAATCTGTTTTGTGACATTAAATAAAAACATTTGTCATCGATTTCTCTGCTTCATTTTGCACCATTTCATTGAGTTTTAATCAAATTTACAGAGAACACTGTCAGGTTTTACAACTAAGCAATTAATATATAACAAAGAAATATTCCCATTAGCTTGAAAACGGGCTGATGGCTTCTGTATCTCGCAGGTGAGTGAAACAGAAATAAATGGCCAGTTTGAGTCGGTGTGCGAGTCGGTGTTCAGTGAGGTGGAATCCCAGGCCATGGAGGCCTTGGACCTCCCCGGCTGCTTCCGCACCCGCAGTCACAGCTACCTGCGAGCCATCCAGGCCGGCTACTCCCAGGACGATGACTGCATCCCCCCCATGGCCTCCACTCTCACCTCCACCATCAGAGCCACCACAGGTAAGCACAGATTAACCTACCTTGAATTTACACAACCTATAACATCCTGGATGTTGGGATTTGTTTGCTTGAGTCAAAGTGACAAACGGACACCAGAAGCTTACACTTGGCATTGTTGTGTGGTAATGGATGAATATAGAACAGTTAGTGCAAACCAGTTGTGCTGTCAAACAGCTTTGTATCTTTGCATGAATCACTCCTGTATGTTTCCATTGTTTTTGATGGAGGTCTACCGTAGCTATCACTTGTGAGCTGTACCAGTTCATCCTACTGTATTTTGGATACAGTGCTTCATCTGCTCATCCATTGGATGCATCAGAGAGTAAAGCAATGAACCCTATTGAAAATCACAGTTGGACATTATCTGAAATATCAGGTCATAAGGACACGACTGCTTTTTCTAAAATATATTGGCTGTGTGATTTTTTTTTTTTATGAGGCCACATGGTGACACTTGTGAACGTACTCACAGCTCTATTGCAAACTGGTGAAATTTCCAAATGCAAAGTTTGCATTCTTTATTTGTGAACTCAATGCACTGCACTGTGCTGCAGACACTCAAATATCACACAATACACTGTGAAATTTGTTTGCCCAGAGATTGTTCACTTCATAAAAATGATTTTGTCTTATTGCAAAGCTCATGTTCGCACACAATGAGATCTTATTACGAAGCTGCACACTATTGTGTCCAAACAATAGTGTGGATAATGGAAAATGTAAAGCTGGCTATGAATATATCGCTAACTGAAGTGTCCCACTGGTCAGTCACATATATCACATATGCAAACTTGCTGCAATAAATCTAAACCTACTTAGCTGACACATGCATTTATTTGTGGTACTGAGCCTGATACTGATTGTAAATTGTAAGCTGGTGGTGGTTTCAACAATTCCCATGGTTGCTGGATTCACAGAGGACATGATAACGTCCATGTACAGATGAAGAAGGTGGGAAGAAACGAAGACAGTTTCTGGACAAGAAGTCTGAGCGGATTCCATCTCTTCCCACACTAGATTCAAGAACTAAAAACAACAGTCAGCCTATAATAGGGAGGGTTAGAGGTGTGGACACCTGGAGATGTGCTTAATATCAATTCTTCATACCTATAAATGTTTGCTTACACTGCTTTCTCAGTCAACTTAAATATGTTTGCATTTTTAGGATGCCGAGTTTGGTATTTGATGGATTTGGCCATTATTTTGGACATTGGGCAGGTAGTGCTTTGAAGGAATCGATCAACCTGGACCTCATATTTTCAATAGGGTTCATACTATACTTCCTGATTTTTTGAGAAAATGTCTTGAAGCTTTGCTCATCTTTGCCTCTTTTCATTGCACAAAGTACATTTTGCTTTACCTCAAATGAAAGCAGAAGAGCATGCAAGGGTTGTTCTTACACCTCATTTATAAGAAATATTGTCCATTCTCTGTGATGTGTTCCGGGAGCTAGGAGCTTCAGCTTTGTGCATTGAAAAGATGTGAAGATTGCATGCTACAAATGAAGGTTGAGAAGGCAGTGTAAACCATTGATGGAAATGAGTCAAAATGGGAGCACTTTGCTTAGCACTGTGATTTAGAATAGTATTACAAATAATTAAAATCTTTACTCCACATCTTAGGTATAGAGATTAGTGAATTGGGGCCAAAATCATAACACTAGCATCCTTTCTTATCTTATTTTGACTCATGGCATTCAGTGCATGACTTCATGTTATTGCTTTGTGGCAATTAAAAGCACATTCTCTCCAGCTGCTCACACCTATGGTAATATTACAGATACATATTTACATTTGTCTTGCAGACAGAAATTATGTGCAGGAAGACTCTTGTTTACCTGACCAGACCAGTATACATGGGGATTTGGCAGACACAGCCCCTTTGGCACATGATGATCTAGGCTGCCCCATCAGAAGAGACAGGCTTTACCAACAAGATGACATGGGGGCTACCGCCAAACCTCTGTCTGGACCACCTGTTTCTCCAAGCCTCTTCAGATCACCAAGATCTAGTGCCCCAGAACGGCCGTCACCAATAGCCATCCAGGCCAGTATCAAAGAGTCAGCTACCTTGGCGGCAGCTATCAGCATGCAATGGAAGGAAGAGGTCTCTGCCATGCGTAGAGAGCTTGCTGATCTCAGGAAGGACCTTTGTAAAGAGCTTCGTGCTTTCAACAGTAATTTCAATACGTTCACGCAGCATTACAACACATGGTCTCCTCAGGGTGGCCAAATGACGGGTGGAGCTGGGGTAGGTTTAGGAGGAGGGGTTGGATCTGGGACAGGAGCAAGGGCAGGGACAGGTGGAAGGGCGAGTACAGGGACAGGAGCAGGGGTAGGGGTACGGACAGGGGCAGAGACAGGTGCAGGTGCAGGTGCAGGTGCAGGTGCAGGTGCAGGTGCAGGTGTTGGTGAAGGAGCAACAGGGGCGGAAAGACTTGGAACCTCTTCAGTAGATAGAGGGACAGGGGGAGCTCGAGAAAAGAGACCCCAAGTATCCAAAGTGTCTGTGGGGACCCAGGCCAGAAGCAAGGTCCTTGTTCGTCAGAGCACTGCCGATGCAGCCGTCAATTGTCCAGAGGAGAATGAGGAAAAGAAAAGTGCCCGTCGAAATCTGCCAAAACAGCTCTCAATGGACCCAAGCATTCTTGCCTGTCCACAGTCAATGTATGTAGAGAGTGCCATACCACTTTCTCTGGATCCAATACTCCCAGGCTCTGTTAGAACAGTCCAACTAGAGCTGTTTGACTTGACTGCTATTCCCTCCAGGGATAAACCACAACCAAAACCAGATGTACCAGATCATGCAATTTTAAATCCAACTGACATTGTCACTAATGATCCAGTCACAACTCATGGTGTGGTGCCACTTCTGTCAGGAACAGCCCCTGAAAGCCCTCAGGATTCAGTGACAGTGAAACAAGAAATGCCAATCACCCCACAACTAATAAATATAAACCCAGCTAGTGAGTCCCATTCAGATACTGAACCATCTCATTCTGATGTCATGGCATCCCAAGATATAGAACTAATTGAAAGAGATAAGATACAGCTACCATATCCAGTCCCTGTTCTTACTGTGTCTCCACCAGAGGAATATGAATATGGTATCATGTCAGATTCAGAATCTACAGATCCCAATGCTGTGGACCAGCCAGATCCAGTATATGAAGATCCCACTACTGTATCTATGCCATATTCAGGATTAGAAGATCCTGATCCTGCCGAATCAACAGAACCAGAACCAAAGCCATCAGACTTAGCCATAGAGTCTTCATCTGATGCAATGAATCCAGAGCCACTCGCAACCTGTGATGACCCTTCTAATCTTGATGCTGTTAGACCATGTCATTTAGAGACTGACATCAGATGTCCATCCATTGTGGTGTCAGAATACCTTCACACAGACTCTCCTGGAAGTCCAACTGACAGTGACACGAATCCAGATCCCATTGTGGTGTCAGAATACCTTGACTCAGACTCTCCTGGAAGTCCAACTGACAGTGACACAAATCCAGATCCCATTGTGGTGTCAGAATACCTTGACTCAGAGTCTCCTGGAAGTCCAACCGACAGTGACACAAATCCAGATCCCATTGTGGTGTCAGAATACCTTGACACAGACTCTCCTGGAAGTCCAACTGACAGTGACACAAATCCAGATCCCATTGTGGTGTCAGAATACCTTGACACAGACTCTCCTGGAAGTCCAACTGACAGTGACACAAATCCAGATCCCATTGTGGTGTCAGAATACCTTGACACAGACTCTCCTGGAAGTCCAACTGACAGTGACACAAATCCAGATCCCATTTTGGTGTCAGAATACCTTCACACAGACTCTCCTGGAAGTCCAACTGACAGTGACACAAATCCAGATCCCATTATCACCCTTCCAGATGATCCCCCTGACCCTCCCCCAGAGCAAATGATGCTGGTTTCAACCTTTGCTTCCATTTCAGAAGAAACTCAACCAAACACTGAGTCCCAAGACTTGGAGTGGCCACCCCTTCCAGAACCATTGGATAACACCACCATATATCACGCTGATCTGGTCCACTTTGACTTAGTCATGCTGACTTCCCTAGATCAAGATGATCTTGACTCTGTATTCATGGACCCTGAACCAGAGCCATTTGACCTGAATTATGACTCTCCTTCTAATGCTGACAATTTAGACCCACCCTTTTACCAGTCAGATTATTCACCCATATCCACTGATGACCCTTCCACGCTGTGCCCCTTGGATCCTCCACAGTTAACAGAATCCATCTGTTTGGATCCAGCCATGGACAATTTCCTATCCCACTTGCCTCAGGACATCGCCTTGGAACTAAACCAATTCCCACTTCCCCAGGTCACTGTTACAGTATCCCCTCCTAGTTCTGTATCCCCAGATACGTCACTGGAACTAGATTTTGGACCCACAAATACAGCCTCAGATCCTCTTTCACCAGATACAGATTCATCGCTACCAGATCTTGAAGTCACATCCTCAGTGGAAGTGGCACATGAGGAGCCAGATGATATTATAGTAGAGACACTGCAGTGTATGGCTGTGTACCAGGAGTGTGGGGAACAAATGGAAGAAGAGACCCCGGGTAGTCCTGAGAGATCGAGTGAGAGGGCCTTTCTGTGGTGCAGGTGGCAGAAGAGGGGTCATAGACGAGAATCAATGTACCGGAGTGCAAGTGTGGAACTATGGAGCGGTAGATACGAGTACAATAGTGCAGAAATTACATATGTATCTCTCACTCTGTGAGTTCGTACCTCGTTCTCAGCAGATGAAATGTAGCTCAAACTAAGTATATATATATAGTTCATGGTTTGTAGCTGCGAGCAGTGTGCAGATTTACATGTCATGCGAACATTGGCATTCAAGCAAGGACTTCCAAATTCATCAATCTGCATTGATATTATAGGTGAAGGACTGCATCGAGAGCAGTGAGAACCACGCGTCATGGACTGCAAAACTGTGATGAACGCTCTGATGTGGTGACTGAACAATGATGTTTCAGACACATTTACTGAAAGAAAAAAACTGTGAACTCCTCTGAAACAATCACTACTAACTTCCAGGACAAAACTGCCTACATCAGAGTACCTATTTGAATCACTTCATGCACTTGTAATGAACGTTCTTGTTCAGTCAGTGGATTACATCAAAGACATTTTACACATATTTTAAGAGACTCTTCTGGAGCTCTTGTTATAGGCTACGGACAAAATGGCCAAATGTATGCAAGGTCCAGGCAATCCTTGCTTTGCTTCACTTGTTTTGGGCTCTGTGTTTATTTTCACGCCAATGTGGAGTGAAGTAAATGTTGGCAGTTATTATATAACTTCAAGGACATTCTGTTTACTATGTGAGCTGCTGGGTGGACTCTGCAGTTATATAGACAAGTGAAATGATACTGTGGAATAGTGTTTGCACAATCGACAGAAAACTGTACTCTTTATTTGTTGGGAGAGAATAACTGAAATATAATTATGAACTATAAGAGTTATGGTATGTAGCCTCATAACCTCATTTTACCTTCATGCACATACACTGTACACACATCATTGCTGGACAATATGTATAAATACATCTATTTAAGTATACAAAAAAAATGTGATTACATGTGTCTGATAATCTGACGACAGTAATAACAGGCCTTGTTGAGAGGTGATATTGTATTTTTTATCATGAGATATCATCTTATTGCTCAGGAATCAAAGATTGAGAATGTAATACAATGGGGACATAAGTGTAATGTGATTAATTGAATCGTGTTCCTTCCTGAAAAGAGGTGTACATCTTTGTGTGGCTATTTTTCAAAACGTGACAAAAACTATGGTATATTGGTGCATGACAGATGGCCACAATGTTTTGTGCATTTCATACACGGTGCCTCACTGTACGTGTTTGGTTCTATTCATGGTTTCAGTTTGATAATCAGTGCAATGAACGCATCCTGCATACCACCGAAGACGCGGACTTCTGTTACCAGCATTGAACCGCTAAAGTCAGGCAAATCACAAGATGCATATCTGTGCTATCTGTCCAATTAATGGGCTCTGTATAGGATCCGCCACTGGAGCCTGGGCTCTAATAAAGTGCACTGGAACAAAAAGAATCTTTCAGCTGAACATCAGTGAGCTGCCAGAGAAGACCTTCTTCCTGTGTGTTGTTTTAAATTAAATCTGCGCAGAGCACTTTATGAAAGTTTGCTAAATTGACTGAATCTGAAAGGGTTCTCAAAGGGGAGGGAAGTTAATTAGGTTGTATTGTTTTATTCTTTACACTCGTTTCGCTGGCATACAAACGCACCAGCCTTTTCTTCCCTGGGCCGCTTCCACGTTTAACTTTGTGTTAGCAAAATTGTCATATAAAAGCAGCACATTTAACCTGTACTGCAGAGATGTAATGTTTATTCATAAGTGGTAGTCTGAGAATAAATGGCGTCAGGATTCGATCACGCCATGAGAGATACTGGTATATGATAACAGGTCTTTTTTTCTGCTGTGAACTGTGGAACAATGGGAACGGTGCTGCTGGGTAGATGTGAAATTTCTGCTTAATTCAAGGTTTGCAGAGAAAACTTGACATGCAAGGTGTGTTTGTAATAACACATGATTTACTGTTATATTATTAAAAGACAAATAAGCCAATGACCTCAATGACATGGTAAACTAATGAACTGCCCTTCTCCATTTGCATAATTTCTTGATTTGCTCTCTGTGTATATCCATTTTCATTCTTTGTGAACACATTTGTAGCATCGAGTAGGGTGGTAACATTTACAAGGTTGAACAATACCAAATATCATGATCCTTTCACTTTGCCCAGCCCTTCTCACGTATTGAATGGTTATACCCTCGGTTGTTGCCATTGTTAGCACCCATTAAGAGCACATTTTCTTGATGTAGGACTAAATTAGGTCATACTGTCTAAATCAGAGGCAAAATGATTGAGTACTGCCCAAGAAGCATTTTAGAAAATACTCACTAGATCATTAGAATGCATTGAGTATTGATTTCAGTCCCCTAAATACACCTGATTTCTTTAATAAAGCTTCACAAAAATTCACAAATCTTGCAATGTTAAAGATAGTAAAAAAAAAAAAAATCCTGGATTAGCTCATTAATTGAATCCACTTCATAGTTAATGGGTTCTGCCTTGGGCCATATGCTACTCTTTCAAATGTTCATGAGTAATCCTCCTAAAGGACAGACACACAACAATGAAAATATACCTTAATAAATATACAAGTATGAATCCCAATGTATACACCGCTCTGCTAATAGCATTGATGCCTGGTTAGCACAGTGCACACAGTTGCAGGTCACCTGTAACTGTGACGCCACACACGTCACTGCTAATCCACAGAATTATGCAGACCTTCACCTTATTAAAGTGGTTGTTAAAACTAATTTTGGAGCAGTGTCACAGAGTCAGGTTAGATGATGTGTGTTGATCTCTTCACAACCTGTTTGCTCAAACATGTTGAACAATAAGGAACATAAGTATGAGACAAATGATCATTCAAAGACGTAAAAAAAAAAACTGTACAGGGAAATAAAAAGTGTTTTTTATGAATGCTGATTGCTGATTGTAAACCCTGACTGAAATAGTCCCTCTCTGAACCAGATGCTCATTTAACGCTGTATGTTCTTAGACTTTCTAGGCAGTGTTCTTCCCTAGTGATGCCATGTTTTAGAATAGTATTTTCTTTGTATTTTCTTCAACCCACTGTGCAGGATGATCCACACTGCCTGCCGTCTCTCCCTGGATCCACTCTTCCTTGTGTAATGTTGACTGTACTGCACTGTACTGTATGTTTGGGCAGATACGCCCATTCTTCTGAACATCCACCCCACTCCCTTGTTTTCAGGGATCCAGTTCTGCCTCCCCTCCACCTGCAACATTGATCGGACTCCCCAACAAACCCCAGGTAAACCTGCTTCCTGGACCATCCTCCACTGCTCCTTATTAGTGCACTACATATTAGCTTAATGGGACGTGAGCTTTCCTGTAGCAAGCTGATGTAAAAAAAGCCCATATGATTTATGGACTACAAGTTACCAACACAATAGCTGTGTCACAGTTCAGGGCCCCCTCTTTTGGAAGACGTTGTCGACACAGCCCATGAAGGCCAAACCGAGATTAGATGATCTGGTTTTAGAAGGATTTCTACAATTTAAGTCACCAGCTTGTCCCACCGTTACCAAAGTTGAACTGTGTGCAGTTGGACACATCAAGAACGTTTTAATGCCCCTTGTTACTTTAACATGTTTACCGTTAGCTGTTTGGTTGAATTGAAGCCTAATACAGTTGAAGTGTAAAAGTGTAAGCATCGGACGTCTCATCTCTTTCAGCTGCCATGACCTCTTTGAATAAAGGCAAGGTCACAAATGCAAATGCAGGGGAATGTTGCCGGTCAAAGTTCGATGAAGTTGAACTCCATGCTAAGCCACACTGCAGTTTTGCTTTGCCAAAGGAAGTGAATGTTTTATGAGCGGGAGGCAGTTTGTCACCGATGCACAATGAATCCTGGGACAGGTTGGCCTTTGAAGGCTCCAACCACAGCCATCATTGAGCAGGTGTGAAAGTACGCATTTGTCTCCCATATTTGGAGGATTCTTCGAAATGGAACAGCGTAGTTGTTCCATTTCCAAATATTTGGCGGCCTAATTGGGTTAATAATTATAACAATTTCTTTACACAACAGTCTCCCCGTATCTGTGCGACTTGACCAGTTGTCATTATCTTCCCTCGAGTTCTTTGTTGATTCATGAAACATTCGACCCTACAGTAGATAGATTGACTGGAAAACACAGTTGCTCCACTGCACATAAATCATCCGGCTCTTTTGATTGAGGGAGAGACCACAGTCTTGACAGACTCTCAATTGTTGAGAGTGCTTCCTCTGCTGTTGCCTGACATATTTACGATTGCATCACATTCTCAAACCTGCCCTTTCTCAAACATCCCGCAGCAGAACACGAGCACAGACCTGCATGTACACATCACCCTCTGGATGCTTCTATTATTAGCTTCCATCTGGTGTTTTAGTGATCCATCTAGTCGACAAGAAGCCAGTTTGTTTTTTCTTAAAAGGGTTAGGGTTAGGACCACAGGGACATGCATCTCCGTGGTGACGTGCAGATGCTGCTCAGCGTGCCACCAGGAGCTAAAGCAGAGATTTGCTCCCTAACAGACGGCAGCAGCCATTACGTAAAGACAGAGTCGACAGTGTGACTTTCATGAACAGCAGGACGACATCAGAGGCAATAGAGGCGAGCGAAAAGAAAAGCAAAACTAGCTATGGAGTGACTACATTTGCATCCGCTGGGTCGGTTGTTCTCAGGGAACTTTTAAACTTCCACAAACTCACTTGCACTCACTTGCACTTGTTTTTACTATCTAGTGTTGCTATTTTTATATTAATTTCCTTATTGTTTCTGTCTGCAACACTGTGACGGTGCCAATAATGAATCTCACCATCCATCTTCCGTTGCTCCCCTCCCTCCCTCGCTCTCATCATTTGCATATCCTTAAAAGCCTGCTGCAAAACAAACTCTGCTGCATTTCCTTTACAGTGATAAATCCAATCGGGGAGAAAGACTCTTAATGACGCGTCACTCAACTGCACTCCGCCACCCCCCCCCTTCGCCAGCCCCACCCTCGTGTTAGCATAGAAGCCAGTTCCTGATAGATAGAGAGGTCCTAACAGAGATGGAGTGGTTGAATCACTACCTTTGTGTCTCACGTTAATCAGCCTCACTGGTCTGTGTGTGTGTGTTTTTGTGTGTGTGTGTGTGTGTGTGTGTGTGTGTGTGTGTGTGTGTGTGTGTGTGTGTGTGTGTGTGTGTGTGTGTGTGTGTGTGTGTGTGTGTGACGGAGAGATTAAGTTGAGTATTCGCACCAAATACATTTAGCAACCTCTGAGCAACCTCTATCATTCAAACTGTTCCTGCTGCACATACTGTGTGTTGAAACATCACCTGCACACAAGGAGACATTTTGTTCCTCTTGCTGTCAGGGAGACGTTTAGCACATCTGCAGTTGTAAGTGTTGTTTTTCTCGCATGCTACAGAATATCGTATTTGTGGGTTTCCTTCCACTGCACACAACAGTTGTACTCATTTTACTGCTTGTTCTACCTTGGCCCCGACTTCATGTGTGTATTCATTTCAGGTTAATTTTGTTGAGGAATATGCACAATGTGAGCAAAATATGAAACTGTGGTTCACAAACATTTTTACGTTAAGCATCCTCTGATAGCCAAACAATGTTCTTGGTGAGTTTGGCAACTGAACTCGTTCTGGGGAAGCCAATGTTAACCCACTGTTACGTCACACATTGGTTTTTTGAAACCACAAGTAACCATATTTGGCGGTGGACACTTGCGACCTGCACCCATTGGACGATACTAGCTGTCAATCACGTGGTATTTATGCCCCAATACATACCGTGCTTTATCTTCTATTTGACTCTTAATGGGACCATATTTTAGAAGATTGAAGAAGATAAATAAACTGTTTACCAATGTTATAAATGAAGTTAGAAGTATGGCCATTTTCTCATAGGTTTCTATATCTGCAACAAATTGTAACGAGTCGCCTTCATTTTAGAGAATACAGTTTTCCGGCACTTTCGCATTGGCTTCACAGTCTTTATATAGTCATTGGTTGTGACATGGTGTTTCTAATTACATTTTTTTGATGTGACATAAAGAACGAGAACCTTATTTTTCTTTTCATTTCTCATGTAATATGGCGAGAGAGCAAGATCATCTTTGACATATTTCAGATTTGACGGACAAATTAGTTTGAAGAGCGTTATTTGTTTTTCTTTCTGACAATCTTTTACTTCACCTGTCAGTTTTTTAATGGAATTCATCGGAATACTGTTCGCTTTGCTCCACTCAAAACATGACAATTGATCCTTCATAAATCTGATTCGTTCAACCTTAGATGTGTGACATGTTTCACCCTCCCCCGAGTCAAGTATTGGCTGAACTGACGTATGTCTTGCAGTATTACAGCAACCAGCTTGACAACCAGTTTGTGGGCATGGAGGTGGCTAGGAGAGCTGGGAGAGCTGGGAGAGCACCTCCACCTGTACCAGAGGATCAATCAGTATAGCTGAGGGCTGTTGGCTGTTGATCCTCATGTTTAAAAGGTAACAGCAGAGCAGCCAGAGGGAGACACAGAAACACGCATTGGAAAGGAGAGAAGCACGAGAGACGCATGGAAAAGACTGAGCTGAGCTGCCAGGCCAGCAGAAATAGCTGGACCCTTTAAGTTGAGTTGAGTTTGAATTCATGTTTGGTGAAGAGAAAATGAAGAAGGTAAAAAATGAATGGTTCATCTCTGGCCGCTGTGGGGAGACTCCGGTGGCAGCGTCTATTGCCGCACAGTAATACAAAGTTCGTAAAATAAGGTTTACTTTTTGACAAAGGGCCCTGCAACAAGAAAGTGACACATGAGGAACAACTGTCTATATTTGCAAAAGATCCACAGAGTTCTTCAAATTAAAAGACAAATTGCATCGTTCGTATTTCTCCTCCAGAACTACATACAAAGCATTTTCTGATTCTAAGCTCTAGAACCAACAGGACAAAGTCATTTGCATGTTTGCTGTGGATTTCCTGCTGAATTAATGTGCACAAATACAAAGAATGAGAAGAACACTCTGCTTTGCTCGAAGATTAACAAAATGATATTGATCAATAGGGGATACAGCTCAGCAAATCAATTAACCCAAGTAATACAGAGTAGTACTGCAGGTTTGTTGTATTCTTGGAGAAATTAGATGCACAGAGATTGGCTGAAATCCTATCTGCTGGAAAAAGAACCAGTTATTATCTTCTGCAAACCCTCAGACCAAATGTAAGTCATGTATATGTTTGAGGCAATGTTAGACAAGACACAGTAAACCATGGACTCAAACCTTTTCTATAACCTTCTAACCATGGGACATGTCCAGGCTTCCATTTAATGGAAGTAAAAACAGGACAAGATAACGACTAAAAACTATATGATCTATAATGATCTACATTTCATTCCACATTCCCAGAAGAGTTTTCCTTAAGAACCTTTGAGGAAGGTTTTACATTTTGTCTTATTTAAATGATAAATAAACATCTGATCCTTTGTTCACTGTCACATTTTTCTACAAATCACCACTGCAAATGTGAAACCCTTTTCTGATCCGACACAGTTATAACCAAGGTCAGGAGCCAATGTTTAAAGAAACCAAGGTTGACTATTAGAAGGGAATGGGAAACAGCGGACTCCTATCTCTAAGTCCTCCTTAGAGATAGTCCACCACCAGACTAAACTCACAATTCCTTGGACCTCTAAGAGCTGGTATCTGGTGGTCTGGGGGCGTCTAGCTCTGGTCTCAGACTCTGGGGCATGGAACATAGAATAATGATAATTTTTAGTTAAGGTACTTTAACTGTGTCACATTTTCCTCCAGTGGATGAGCTTAAATGAGACATATGATGCTTTTTTAGTTCTTCTCTTTCCTCCAGTGTATTACAGCTCTTCTCCCAATAACACTGCTCCTGAAACACCTCGACAGTACTTCTGTATCATTGTGATGTCACATGATGTCACAATGTATCAGATTTGCCTTATACAGGCCAAGCAGCAAGTCTGGCACAGTCCCTAACCAAACGAAGTAAATCAAGAGAGGATTGCCAACATTTCTTCTCGTGCTGGAAGCAGTTGACCAATCACAAGAGACTGGGCTTTATCGGGAGGGGGGCCTTAAAGAGACAGGAGCTAAAACCAGGTGTTTCAGACAGAGGCTGAAAAGAGGAGCTGCAGCAATGGACAGTTTGAGGAAAGTGATCCGAGCCTGACAAGAACCCGACAGGCATTCTGTGTCTGTGTCTAATCCTGACCTGCAACCAAATGCAGTTAAAGTGTTACCCTGTCCCTGACATTAATTGTTAAAACTTGTTTAGCATAAAATCTGTCAGGCCAAGGTGACTCAGTCTGTCGGGCTTGGGTTGGGTTGGGTATCCGCACACCACATGGTTTTATTTTCTTTCGGAGGCTTTCATACACTAATGCCTCTAATTTATATTTTGTCCATGTCACAGTGGTGCATTTATCACAGAACATTGTTCAGTGAGTGAGTGAGCGAGTTGAATAGATGCTGAGAAGGGCACAGGAATAATGACTCCCCCATGCTCGACTGGCTGGGGCTAATAATAGCTCTATTTTGGCCGTTCTGCTGAATCATGCCCCCTGAATGGGTCATCTCTCTCTCCTCCTGATCTCTCCTCGCTCTCCTCGCTTTCCTCCACACACAAACACAAAACCCCTCTCTCTCTCTCTCTCTCTCTCTCTCTCTCTCTCTCTCTCTCTCTCTCTCTCTCTCTCTCTCTCTCTCTCTTACCTCTGCATCTCTGCGCTCTCTTACCTCATCTTCCTCACTTATGCATCACCTCATCCATGAGGAAGCACATTTTCTGAATGGACGGCAGTGTGCGTCATTAAGCACCCGGAGCAGCAGAATGCTTTTCATAGACCCGACGTCCCTAACTATATATAAACACAACCACAATACGGGAAAGGGACAGACCGAGACGGGCTCATAGGTGCTTGAGGTTTGAGGTGAAGCTCAGGGTTTTGTTTTGATCATAACGGATGCTCTTTCAAAAAAAGGGATGCAAACAAAAGAAAATGCATTCCTATGTTTTCTCTGTAATTGTGTTGTCCAGGCTACAATTTAGTTAGGATGCAATGCTATTAATTCAATGCCCTAACTTTTTTTTAAAGGGGGGGGTTTCATGAGAGACGCAGCTCATTAGAACTCAAAATAGAACTTGTTTCAGTCTCACAAGGACGTCCTTAATTGCCTTGTGTGATGTAAGCATTTGTAAGACAGGAACGGAAGCAGAGTTCAACAGCGTTCACCTCTCTGTCAGGGAAAAGGATAACCCATAACTTAACCCGCAGCGTGACTCACTGTTATTCCTCCCCCTCCCCCTCACTTCTTGGCTCAGAGGAACCTGGCACGCTCTCAGCTTTGATCGCAACATGTGAAACACAGCTTGCGCCTCAGATGTTTTGGCCCGTAACCACGCCGAGCGAGCTTTCCTCTCAAAGCCTCGCACTGAAAATAAAGACGTGTGAAAGCCTAGAAGGCGTTCGCGACCCGTTCCTCAATCCACCTCTCTGTGGATTAGGTCCATATTCTCATTTGCACTTGAAAGGGAGTAATCTCCCCTCTTTCTGCCACTAAATGGACAGAGTAAGAAGATGGGAGTTGTCAGCCGTGCTCGGGCGGCACGAGCACTGTTGATTGCTTCTCTGGGTTTTTTCCGCTATCGTCCACGTCTGATGAGAGTCTCGTGTCACAAATGCTTTGATGTTCTCTCTTACTTTATCGACTTTATTCCATTATTTATCTGTCCTTGCCCTTATCCGAGCACTGACAGAGAACAAAAGAGGAGGAAAGGGGTTTCCACAGCGGACTGGTGAAGAGGCAAAACACACCTCTTAAAC
The DNA here is from genome assembly GCF_022539355.2 of Hippoglossus stenolepis. NCBI lineage: Eukaryota > Metazoa > Chordata > Actinopteri > Pleuronectiformes > Pleuronectidae > Hippoglossus > Hippoglossus stenolepis. The sequence goes on along the minus strand of NC_061492.1, from coordinate 16,298,684 downwards.
ACAAAGTACTCACTCAGCCCCCGAGCGCAGATCAACAACATGTTCGGGAACAAAAGAGAATTTTAAATGTTGAACTCACCTTGTATAATGTGCCATAAGTTCCTGCTTATACACAGAAACAAATGGTGTTTAAGCTTCATATCCTATCATCCTATCCACTTATATCAGCTCACCACATGCTAATGAGGTCATTAAGTAATGATGGTGGATTCATTAAGCAGTAATATGGAGTGATAGGGAAATATTTATCCCAGTCATCTTTTTTTATAACAACTCATGATGTCTGTGCTGCATATTATCAGATGTAGCATATTTTGGCATATTGTGCTGACAAGGGGGCTTGTAGACAAACAACTCTTTGTATCATGGTAAAAGGGAATTCAACTTTTAAAGCAAAATCAGGCCTGAAACAGTCTGATTGACAGCAGAGTAGGTTCATTACTGAAAGCATGTGTTTAATAACAGCTATCAGGTGGTGGAGAGATACATTTAACAAAAGGGTTCTTCCAAGCCAAGGAAGATGAATGCAACAATGGATCATGCTCACTGTGTTCATGATGTGTTTGCAAAGGTCATAGGTCATAGCTTGATTGTTTTTAATGAGATTGACGTTTTTTGCTCGCTGCCTTTGTGTTTCTCATGACGCTCTGTGCACCTCACACTTTGGGGTTTTATTGGTGACTATCACTGGGCCTTAAAAATAAAATTCTCAGGGGCACACGTAGACTTTACAATATGTTCCTTCATTACAGCTACGGACTTCTGAGTTGATCCCGAATAACGTCCTGCTTGTGTAAAACTAACTAGAGCATAAATGTGTGTTAATCCACAGCAAATGTGCAGTCACTCTCTTTACAATTGCTTTAAACTCTTGTTAAACTTGCTTTAGAAAATCTATCACGAACCAAAACGTTAGTTTTTCTTACTTGTTGACATTTAAAAAATACACGAGTTTCACTGTCTTTAATGGTAAAAATATGTTGTCATCACTCAGAATGTCTTTCCACTTTTTCCAGCCATCACCTACACACCCAACTACAAGAAGACCCCCCCTCCGGTCCCCCCGCGCACCACCTCCAAACCCCTCATCTCCATCACAGCCCAGAGCAGCACCGAGTCCACCCAGGACGCGTACCACGATGGGAGGCACCCTCACGGTGGGATGTGGGCCCCCGACGGACTCAGCCTGGGGCTTGGTCCAGGTCGGGGACTCTACAACTCCACCGACAGCCTGGACAGCGCTAAAGCCGTGACCATAGCCATGGAGGCAGCCGGGGTCATGTCGGGAAAGAGACACCCGTCCACAGACAGCCACAGCTCGGTGCTCACCTGCGACAAGGCCATCTTGGTGTCCAAGGCCGAGGAGTACCTGAAGACACCTCGATCATCTATAGGGATACAGGTCAGTCTCGGCACTGAGGTTACATCCTCACTACTACGTTTTCGTTGGTAAAAGATCTCTGTCCACGTGAGCGTTTTGGCTCTGTATGAGTTTTACTATTAATACCATATTAACACCTGAAAACGCATATCACGTGACCACTCACGTACACTGGGCGCACACACGTACATGTGGGTGCCGATGTAAACAGGAAGGCATGCATGTCAAGCGGGACACAGGTATTGACGCAGATAGTTTGTCTCGTACGCATGTGAGCAGTTGTATCATTGTAAAATGCAACTGTACAACAGTTAGCAAAGAAAACAGGGTCAGCGACGCTTGTAATTGATTATCGATGTTGCATTCTAAACTGGTAGCTGTGGCTGATGCAGGTGGTTTTCTCCTGGAAGGGGCTCATGTGATAGAATCCTGAAATCGGCGAAGGCTACGTTGTGACCAAAAGACCCAATCAGCAAGCGGTTGTGAGTGTCTACATCGAACTTTCCAACCTTTTCCTGTTTCGACTCGTCCAGACTAAAATGCAGCCTCAGAATTTTCAAACTTCAGTGTTTAAGCGGCTCTAAAAATCTGCAGGCGTATTTGTAGCAAAGTTGATGCTTGTGTATGACCCCACATGAGACTACAGGAGCAGTAAACATAAACCTGCGTGTGGTTATGTAATGATGTGATGCTTACACACACACATACATTCAGCTCAGAGACTGTGCTCTCGTTTCAGCCGCTAAAAATAGCAGGAATGACTCATATCACTGCAATCCATCATTTAAGATTCAACTCGTGCCGGAGCAGGTTGTAGTGAATGATAGTTCACACCACGGTTCATTCACTCCTCCTCCACTTACTCCACCTGTCTATCCTCCTATCCAGTCTCATTCCCGCTCCCTCTCTCTCCTTCTCTATTCTTCTTCCCTCGCTTCTTCGTGTCTCTCTCCACCTCCCACTCTCCGGGATCTTACCTTGGGTTTGTCTTACTTATTCTTTGAAATAATATGAGTCTCCAGTGTTGTTGATCTCATGTCATAGTCTAAAGGTCGCAGAACAGAGAGAGTGGAGTCTGTGGCAGCTCACATCATCACCTCGGGGCCATTTATAGTATTTTATCAAAGCAGAACGTCAAAGTTACCTTCTGAATTTGAGACTTTAAAAGTCATTCTCTGTCTCTTGTTAATTTCCTTTCCTCTATACTCACTCAATTTTTCTTCTCTTTCCCACACATAAATCTATACATTCTCACGCCCAGTCACTTCTCTGCTGACTGTCCAATTTTCTTAGACAGGTGCAAAGGTGAACTCGAGAACCTTTCAGATATTTGAAGGGAGAAAAAAAGCCGACCACTCCATTAATCTCATCCTGGGAGTGTTGCTGGGTACTGTACTGTTCTTGTAGAATAAATCAAGCACACCTTAAAGGGTAATTGCTGTGGGGGTTTTCTTTTTTCCAGCCGATGTTAAGAAAGTTGGCTGTTGTCTGGAGAATCGGTCTAACACCCAAATTACACCGACGCCGCTGACTGTCAGACGCTGGCATTGAGGAGTCGGCCAGCAAATAAATGATCACCAAGAAAGTCGATTGATCCCGTTACACTCGCTGGAAAAAATGCACACAGAGACAGGGAGTTAATGCAAAGTTTACACAGAAAGACCCTTTTCAGCAATGAGGATTGAACCCACAACCTTCCTGCTGTGCCGCCCAACCTGGGACAAGTTATTTCCTTAATTAAGGCGAAGGATTAAGAGAAATCTTAATAAACACAGCTACATTTCTGCTGAACTCCATGTCAAATATAAAGCAATTTCTAACACGTTGCATGTGTTCCTGTGCCTATGGCCATTACACACTTCAAACTTTAACACTGCGGACAGATTCTTTTACTGATGAGAAATAAAGTACAGGATTGAAATGTTTAAAAGTCAAACTCTGCAGGGAGCATCACTGGGCCTGGAGATATTTTCACGCCTTATATATATATATGATATTTCAACAGGCCCTGCTGCTAGATTCAAACTCTGAGTAGGTTGATATTTTTACAGCTTGTACAGCCGTCGATCCCAGACTGTAAAAATGATTTGTTTGTTGAGCCATCACTACATCAACTAAGGTAAAGTAAATATGTTTGAATAAGCCTCCCTCTCTCGGCTAAACAGTGGAGTGTTTGCACAAAAATACTGTTTTATACCAGAGCAGAGGTCGTGGGATTGTAGTGTAAACATGATCCATTTTTAAATCACCTGAATGTAAAAGCAGGTTTCACAGTTACCAGGTTACATTCAATTGCTGCCTCATGTAAACATGCAAATCTCCAGCTCATCAAGTTTTCATTCATTTTCTCACTGTCTTACTTGTATCACCAATCATTCAATGAGCAGATGACTCTTAAATCCGTCTCTTCAGCCCCTCACTCACACACAGTACCTTCAGTTTCTGTTTCCTGTGATTGAGGCTCAGCGTCAGTCATCCAAGGCAGATCCTGCCACCTGACAACACTGATGACTGTTCATTGTTAATACCAGGACTGCCACATCAAAACCACATGGATACAACACAATTAATCAGGAAGCTTTTGTTAGGTAACTATGTCCCAGGAAAGACTCAGTTCAACTCCTCAATGTCAGTCCAGCAATGCTTTGACTGTTGGTTTAATTTTCCAAACCACAAAGTTGGTCAAAACCTTTGATGAAACTTAGGTCATGACCTCAGTATTTTTTATGGGAATTAAAGGGATAGTTCACCCAAAAATGAAAATTCATTATCTAATCACCACTATGCAGATGGGGGGGTGGGTGAAGTGTATAAGTCCACAAAACCCTTTTGGAGTTTAGACGCTTTTTTTTAGCATGTTCTCTCTGTGTCTGTGTGGTTTTTTTTCTGGGTTCTCCAGCTTCTTCCCATAATCCAAAGACATGCAGGTTGGGGTTGGGTTGATTTGAGACTCTAAATTGACCAGAGATGTTAATGTCTATTGTCAGCTGGGATTGGCTGCAGCTCCCCCCATCTCCCTCTAGAGGAAAAGTGGTATTAAGGATGGATGGATAGATGGATGGACTATTCTATCAACATAAATAAAAGTGTTTATATTAAATATTAGATTTCATTCTTGGGGGGTGTGGTATTTATATTGAGTATGAAAACACTTTCTAAATATGTATTATTGTTAATGACAGAGTTTGCAAACATTTGTTGATTTCAGGAGAGATTCGTATGAAGATTAGTAGATGATTCACTAATTCAGACAATAATTATTTGGGATAGACAGACCGTTTGTTCATACAAACAATGTAGCATTAAATGCTTTACAGAATATTAGCAATAACAACAATCTCCACCCCCATCCATGCACGGAATAAAGCAATACGAACAGGAATGGAGGAAACCTTTGCGAATCTCATACATTTGAAATGAGGAAACCAAAGGCTGGTAAATAAAGATAGATAAAATAATTAAATACCAAAAGAGATGAGAAGAAGATAGGAAAAAACTGGAAAATATTATAAATCAAATAATAATAGTTCCCCTCTGTTTCCATGCAGGAGCAGCTCTGTCTGACTTTAATTGGTTGCCATTTCACTAGATGGGATGGCAATAATGTGCTACAGCAAGCGACCCTATAGGGACTTATCGAGTATTGATTTATCTTCACTGCAGATAGCTTCGGTTGAGTCTGCTTCACCTGCTACAGGAAGGACTGTATAATTAACTTGAATTAACCTGCCTCTGTATTGATCTGCATTTTTTTTTCTTTCAACACCTTTTGATCTTTGCTCTCTGAACGTGTCTCCTCTTGACTAATCAATCCTTGGAGAGCCCTTCATAGCCGCGCTTTAAATCAACGCTAAGGCCGCGACTTGTTTGTGTTCCGAGGCGCTGCTTGATTTATTGTACGAAAATAGTTTTAATTGGAGCCATATTGAGGTTGTGTGAAGAACAAGTCAAAGCTTTTAACCTCAAACGCAGTCACTGGCTGACAAAAGTCACTAGGTGGTGTTTTGTTGTTCGTTTGAGACAAAAAGCTCAGTGGCTCTGTTCCGGTTTCCGCTGATGCTCGCTGTTTCCACACCTGTGCTTATGTTGTGACTGTGATTACTGATGTTGCATGTACACTGTGTGTGTGTGTGTGTGTGTGTGCATGCATGCCAGTGTGTCCCAGGGTACGTACACCACCGCATCTACAGGATGGGTAAACCTATTGGACATAAATCTCCCAGCCTCCTGGATGTTTTGTCTTCCATCAGCCCTCATCCATCACAGACATGAAACTCATTCTCTTCTCATGTTGTGGACTCTTCGCTCTGCCTCTAACACTAAGTAATGGAGGACGCCTCGCAGAGCGGCTCCGCACTCATTTCCTCGCAGCTAACAGCTTCCCCCCAGCGGCCTGACAGAATACAAAATGGCTCCCCCCCAAAAAAAGTCACTCCCCCAGCTTTAGCACTGACCACTCCACACTGAAGATAGAGTTGACATTTCTCTGTAACAGAAACATGTCCTATTTTGAACTGGTGCCTTTGACTCATTCTCTTAGTCATAAACCCACATTGAGCTGAAGATGTATGAATGTCAGTCGCTCTAAAGGCCTTATGCGGACTCTTCTGGATGTGGCCTGCATTCATTCTGGTGAAAAAGGCGTTATGCTCCCTGTATGACAGAAAAACACTGGTTTATTTTTATTACAGCCCATGCTATTACAAAATCACATCAAATATATATGTATAAGAAGTGTTTTCAGGAAGAGCTACTTTCAAAATAAAAGAAACTGCACATTGCTTCCTACCAGCGAGCATATCAGCCCTATCAAAATTTTGATTCGCAAAGTGTTTGTGATAGAGTCAAATTGATAAAAGGCTCACTGTGCACTGAATAGGGAAAGATTGAAATGACAAAAAAGACAAAGAGAGGCTTAAGACTGCAAAGATTGTGACAGTAAGCAGCAGGAAATTTTGAACGCTAAACAAAGAGTATGTGAGAGCAAAGAAACTAAAAAAGACAGCGATGAGCAGATGGTGAAACAAGGCTGAAAGGAAAAGTCTGAAAAAGCAAAGTCAAACTGTTGAGCAGCGACAGGATTTCCACAAAACCACGGGTCTGGCTCCAGGGAGCGGAGCGGGCAGCGATTGGCAGTCTGTGAGTCTGGGGCTGCTGGGTCAGGAGCTCTGGCATCGAGGGCCAGAGAGGGTCAGATCTTTTTTCTGTTGCATTCTCTTTTTAGCCACTTAGAGGCAGTAGTGCAAGACGCACACACAACATTGGCGATATGTCTGTCATCCAGGTTTAACTCAACCAAGTCCATGTCCATGACCTGTTGGAATTCAAAATATACACTCATCAGTCTGTCTGGAGTAGTTTACATTTTAACGAATTGCGTGTCATGTCAAATTTGTTCTAACTTGATTTTTGGAAAAAGTGACAATAATGGAGCGACGCTTGTGAGCTAGTTCAGGCAGCCAAGTCGAGCTGCGCTGCTCCAATCATGTGACATACATCAAGTCACATTCCTCACTATACACATTATCTATAATACACACCCTCCCCATTAGGTGGTCTATTTAAGCAGAGAAAATTTCCCATCAGTCCCTTTGCTTGATGCGTCAGTATTGCTGCCAGTTGCTTCAGCCCCTCCACCACCCCAGCATCCACCTGTAGGCTCCGACGGGGGGGGGGTTATAAGTATTTGCTCATCATTCCCCTCATATCTATGTAATCATATCCGGAGGAGGGATTAAGTCAGAAACACTAACATGTTCTACTGCTGCAATAAACATTTGTAAATGCGAGTTGTCCGACTGAACTAAAATACTACGTGCATTCAAACTAACACACAAAACAAAAGGGACAGCTTGCTAGAGATAAACAATACTGCATTAATCAACAATGGTTGAGTGGTATTTGGATCTGCATCAAATTGACAATCATTAACATCAGTACCATAAACAAAACCAGTAAAGTCTTGGGCTATGAGCTGAGAGATGCTACAAAGTTCCACAAAGCAAACAAGAGCTGCAGGGTCAGGTGATAATTCTGTGGATTTATTATTGTAAAAAACACATATTTATCTGATCCATTGTTCATATTAAAATACTGATTAGTACAACATAGATCCTTGGGGCCTAAGGAACACCTTCAACAACAAAAATATTCTTACCCTAATTTTTGCTTCTTGTATTTTTTATGTAAGAAATCATTGACCTGAATTATAGAAGAATTATAATAGCACTATAGCACAAAAAGATCAATGAGCAAAAAAGAAAATTATGAAACAAGAATAAGAATTACAGAATTTACAGTCAGCCTCAGATATTCAAAACTGTTTTCTAGACTTTGTATACAGCTCTTCCTCCATCATTTTGATATTAATTATACTGTGGAAACCTGAAATCCTCTGCAGGAAACCTCTTCCATCTTGTTGCCTTTGCAACCTCCATAAATCATGTAGTGTTTGTACTTTCTGACAGCCTCTGTACAGTTAAGGTGCTCTGTCCAGTCCCAAACCAATAAACCCAGTAACACCAGGGAATGGTAGCTCACATAATGAGAAGCACTGTTGCTTTGTATCATTTCTTCATATTAGGTGGAAGCAGCCACCGACTCCGAATCGGAAAGCAAAGGCTCACCGGAGTACCACTCTGTTGGGATCCAGGTAGAAGATGATAAGAGAGGGTGAGATAATAATTTAAACCTTATTAGAGAAGCTGAATGTTTGTTGTTTACCCAATTGCCGCTGCCATTATCTGTCATCTTGGCCTGTGTGTGTGAACTGCATCCCTTTACAGACAGGGCAGGTTCAAACGCTCCAACAGTGTGACTGCAGCTGTGCAGGCTGACATGGAGCTGGAGTGCTTCCCCACCATGGAGGACAAAGGCCTGCAGTTCGGCGGGGGCTTCCAGCGCCACTCGGAGCCCAGCACCCCCACGCAGTACGGGGCGGTGCGAACCGTACGCACCCAGGGACTCTTCAGCTACCGCGAGGACTACCGTACCCCCACTGAACCCCCCAGCCCCAGGGAGACGACCAGCGAGGCCACCTGGCAGCTGGAACCCCCCTCCCAGCGGGAGAGCGCAGTCTCGTCAGTGGAGTCGGGCAGGGCGTCCCCCTCCCTGCGGAGGGACGGGAGCTGGTTCATGCAACTGCTTCACACGGAGACCAAGAGGATAGAGGGCTGGTGTAAAGAGATGGAGGCCGAGGCTGAAGAGAACGACCTGTCAGAGGACAGTGAGTTGCCTGCTGAAAAACTTCACATATTTGTGTGTGTGTGTGTGTGTGTTGTACAATATTTTACATGCTGTGTGTGTCTTTCAGTCCTAGGGAAGATCCGAAGTGCAGTGGGAAGCGCTCAGCTGCTCATGTCTCAGAAATTCCAGCAGTTCTATTGGCTGTGCCAGCAAAACCTGGTGAGAAACCAACCACAGAGTGTGTGAGAATATTCTGTCTGAACCGATTTGTCTCCAACAACCTCCCTGAAGTATTTTACAATTGACAGCATTATTTCAGTTTTTTATTGACCGTCGTGCTGTCACAGCCAAGTTGGGGTCTGAAATACCCAGTCAGCTGTCTCACCTGATTACAGAGAATGTGTTTGTTTCTTTTTTTTTATACCCCAGATATAATCAGATCTTTAATATATATTTATCGCTAATCAAATATATCAATAACAGCAAAAGAGATGAAGGAAAAAATGTGTTGCCTGGCACATCTGCATTGCACATACTGAAAACAAGGGTCAGTAAGTCATGTTTATTTATCAATAATAATAATAGTTATAACAATAATAATCATCACCTTCATAATCATTCATCAAAAAAACTTTCTTTATAGAGCGCCTTTCAAAGCACAGTCACAAGGTGATTTACAGGTTAATGAAGAATTGAAGGCAAACAAGAGGAATAATTAAAAGCCATTTAAAGATCAAACAGAATTAGAGCACAATGTTATGGATGAGAAAAGAGTGAAAATGGAATTAAATAAAACATGATAGAATTATTATTATCCGAATAGTCGGTAAAGGCCCAATTACCTCTGGTCCACAGACATGACTGTGGACCTCAGGTTACGACCAGACAAATAGCGAAGCATACAAGAAAATAGTTTAAAGATATTTGAGCTTATACATGATTTTACCTCTCTATCAATGTAAAAATAATGTTTCAGAATAAGTAGAAAAGTTTAAATAAAGTTACTCCATTTCACTTTCTTAGAGAACATCACATCTGAATTTCAAGTGATGAGAAGAGATATTTCTTATTAACTGCTGCAATGTGAGGAAAAATGTCAAGATAAATAATATGCACGTGTTATGAAAATAAACTTTTGTCCGTGTCCTCACCACCTTTGTTCTCCAGCCTTCAATACAAATTTAATGCTTTAACAAACCGAATCAAAACCCCCTGAATCTATCATTGATTGTGGAAAGCTGCACTAGTGAGAATCAATATCTCGCACATTTATAAGTGACCTGAACGTTGTTTTAAAAATGAACATTACGTGAGCTCGGATGGTGTGTGTATGTGTGTGTGTGTATGTGTCTGTGTGTGTGTGTGTTGGGGGGGGAGGAGAAGAGAGAGAAAGCGAGGGTTTTAAATAGACCTAAATATCCAGACGGCAGCTGCTCTAAGAAACACATACAGTGTGTGGGATGCTCTGCCTCACATTTTTATTGCACTATTCACCAACTCGTGTTATTGATCCCGGCCAAATGCCCAATATTTCACATTAGGTCGGTGCGGAGTTATGAGGTATAGTGATGCCGTTTTCGCATCAGAAACTGCTCATTCAGGGGGAGTGGGAATTGCGCGGGGATTATATACAGTGAAGGAGCCTTTTAAACGGAGTCAAGCCCTCTGCTAGTTCACTAAAACAACTTTTTCATTCCAAACAGCTGCAACATTTTTCCACATAACAAACACACGAAGAACAACTTTGTGAAATTCAAGTTCACAAACCGGCAGCTTAAAGACATGTTTTACTGCGTTTCATCACCCCGGCTTCTGTCGACCTCTTGGATCAACTTAACATAAAGTTTGACTTCAACACTGCTTTAAAAAACAGAGTCTGTGTGGAGCTCTTCTCTGGGAGGAGCTCCAGGATTAAAAGCACACAACACTGTCAACAGCCGCAGCTTAAAACTTACAGACCTCTCCTAAATCTGTCACCTCTGGATGTTCAGAGCGTTATGACTTCTGAGAACTGATTGCAGAACATCACGAGTTCGGGGGTCAGAATAAAACTGAACAAGTGCGGAGGCAGTGCTACGGTAATTACAGGGAACAGAAATATGTTCACATTTTCCCTTATTTGACCTTAAATGATGGATATTATCATGGGCCTATTTAAAATCTAGTGCTTTTTAAGCCTCCATGCAGACAACAGCCAGTTGCTATAGGCAGTTTATTCAAATTTCTTAATATTTTGTATAAACATTCAGTTGGACTCAAAGATGAAGTGATTACATTTTGGCAGTCAAAGGTCAAGGTCACAGTGACCTCAAGTTCTTGAGAACGTGAAATATCAGAAACACCCATAAGGAATTTCATCACATCTGGCACAAACATTCACTTGGACTCACAAAGGATGACCTGATTAGAATTTGGGTGTTCAAAGGTCAAAGGTCAAGGTCCCTTGACCTCAGAAATCACCTTTTTTGTCTCATGAAATTGAACATTACCATTAATGAATGTTACCTTAAGACCTCAGGAAAAATTGACTCACAGATTAACTGATTATATTTAGGTGGTAAAAGGTCAAGGTCATGGTTGGAATTCACAAAACATGTTTTTTGCCTAATGAACATCATATCTCAAGTCTGCCTTCATGAATTTCTTCAAATTTGGACCAGTTGTCAATCAGACTTAAAGGTTCGGTGTGTAGAATTTAGTGACATCTAGTGGTGAAGATGCATGTTGACGCTGATTACCCCTCACCTTACCCTCCTCTTCCAAACATGAGAGCGAACCTGTGGTAAACTTCAGTTGTCATTAAAACTCAAAGGGTGTTTAGTTTGTCCAGTCTGGGCTACTGTGAAAAACATGGCGGCCTCGGTAAAGAGGACCTGCTCCCGATGTGAATATATACTATTTAGATATAAAAGGCCCAATCTAGGATAAAGAAAACAACAATTTGTACAATTTAGATGAAACACACTAGTGAAAACATCACTAGGATTATTTTATATTAAACTTCTGCCAATAGATCCCTTTCACCTAAATCTTACACACTGAATCTTTATATGTGAATCGATTCGATTTTAGTGGTATTACCACCATGCTGTAAATCTGTCGGACCATCAGACTGCAGCACCCTTCCCCAGCCACAGACTCTTAACAGCACAGGGTTTCGAGTGTGAGTGTAACTCCAGGGTTACAGAGTCGTCACGCTCATCACACATGTCGAACATGACGGGCACCAATTCTCCTGATGTGAGACAGACTGAAATAAATCAAAGAGACTGGAGCACTGAGTCGAGTGGAACACTTGGACAGCTTCATTATACACCGTGTGATTATTGCTCTGTTTCTTAGTAACAGTGAACATGTGAATCACACATCAGAGTTGTATCACAGATCAGTACCAGCCACAGTGTCTCTTTGTAGATCAACTGAGAATAAGTGAACAAAGCCCCATTATACAACTACACACATTAAACCAATTACAGATTTTACAGATGTAATATTTGATGTTGAGATATTAATGTGTGCAGCGCAGAGCAAAATGTAAACCACAGACTTTGGTTTCTGGATAAACTGAAATCGCTGTTTGGAAATTTTTTACTTTGTGTTTTTGTTTCAGGCCCTAAAGCTACTGGGTGTTTTTCTAATTACATTCATAGCAATATCTTTATATTGATTAACCAGATGATGCTAGGTGTTGGTGTATTGTATTGTCTTTGGGATCGTCTCTGCCTAACGTCTGATTCTCCCTATTTGGTTTGGGTTTTTAAACAATTGAGCAAAAATTGACTGAATTAATGGAAGAAAATCTGAAAGTAAAGACAAAAAAGTGGAATTAGACCTGTTACCTGTTAGCACCAAATTCCTCACACTTATAGATATCAATCCCTTAAATGTGCTTGATTGTTTTCATCAAGATCCATAAAATATTCCCTGGGAAAACAGTGGAAATATTAAATCTTGCAATGAAAGTGAAAGACTTCATGGGTTCCTCCCCGACCTCATCCCACATCAAGTTCCATGGAAATCCATCCAGTTGTTTTTGTGTCATACTGCTTACAAACAAACAAACAAACAAACAAACCAAATGGACAGGGGTGAAGATATGAGGTGCTCTTCAATCTGATGTTCATTTCATTTCAGCAGTCGAGTGATGAACAGGACCAAACTGACAAAAGCAGTTTATTACTTCTCACCTCATCCGAGAAAATATTGTTGTTACCCTTCATTTCAAGCAAAAGCCTCCAACCTTATGTATCCATGCCTACTTTGATGAGTCTGATAAGGACATCTAGTGGATCTACGGCGAAGTGCAGTACTGACTTAATCCATATACTCTATGAGCATGTGTTTCTATGTGTGTACCATTGCTGACTGTGTTTCGTTATTTGGACTACAGACACTGAACCATTAATGTCACCACAGACACCCGGCCCCATCTTGTTGTACGGTAACTCCTCTCACCCGTATCTCTTGCAGGACCCCAGTGCCATGCCGCGGCCCACTTCTCAGGACCTGGCCGGCTTCTGGGACCTGCTGCAGCTCTCCGTCGACGACGTCACCATGAAGTTTGACCAGCTGCAGCACATCAAGAACAACAACTGGAGGTCCGTCGACAGCCCGGAGAAGAAGGTGAGGAGCCTCCCCGGCACGGTGAGCTCTGAACCCAGTCAACTTTCAAACACATTTCAGTATGGATGTAGCTCCTGCCTCAAAGTGTTACTGCTCTGTCAGCTGCATGTGTGTTGTACAGTGATAGTGACCAAAGTAGAGACTGAACTTATTCAATGTTATTTATTATTGTTATTATTATTTTTATTAAAACTGATTAATGGAGGAAACAGTCATTATTTTTAATTTGAGGAAGATTTTCTTTTAAATATTTATTTGAGGGAACATTTTTGATCAGGGTGCCAGAGGGACATATTATTATTATTATTATTATTATTATTATTATTGTTGTTGTTGTTATTGTTGTTATTATTCATATCAAGCAACTAGTCAAGAAGCGTGCAACAAAATTGATTACATTTATTTTTTTTATTTTTATTTATTCATGAAGGGTTATTAAATTTGGAGAACGCAGGAGAAGGTCTTTTAACATGTGTCTCACTCTAAAATGTTTTATATATTCTTTCTTTGGAGATCTACTCTTAAAAATACACATCTAATGTGCAATTTAATGACCTTTGATTTAACAAAAATCTATTATGCATATGACATTTTATTTTGCTAATATTTCAGTATATTTTCTATTTTTGTATCTATATTCATTACAAGTTGGGCTTTTCTCTTACTCAAGATTATATTTTCCCAAAATAAATATTATAAGCCCCCTGGAAGGATTTAAAAAATATTTTGCAACCTTCCACACCACAATGATTTGCATACAGTGTCTTTGGAAAAAGTGTGCAACCACTACAAAGTTATTATCTATTCTTCTTCTTAAAGCCACCAGCTCCAGTACCAAAGAAGACAGTGCGACAGAGGAGCTTGGTGACAAGGGAGAAATCCTTGGACCTCCCAGACAGGCACCGACAGGAGGCCCGTCGGCGGCTCATGGCAGCCAAGCGGGCGGCCTCCTTCCGGCAGAACTCGGCCTCGGAGCGAGCGGACAGCATCGAGATCTATATTCCCGAGGCTCAGACTAGACTTTGAGAAGATAGGGTCAGGGGCCAACGTGTCTCCCTGCTCCACACGTTTAAACAACTTTAAAACTAGCCTTTTTCTAGACTGCTACTCTCTCTACTCTTCCTTTATCCATCTGTAGCCATCCTCAATATCCATCGCCATCGGTCTGTAGGATGAGCCGAGCCTCCTCTCCCATTGCCAGAGTGTGTGTTAGCAGGAATAAATGTCTGACATGGGTCGGTTGGGTTTCTCCGTGGTTTGCTGGGGATCGCGATGCCCAGCCTACAAGCGCTCTCTCTCTCATCCAACGTCCTGGATGGGTACATCTGTAGTTTTTCAGCATTTGCAAAGTGCCATTCAAAAAGTGCAGCTTTGAAAACCTACCAGCAACCAGGCCTTTGAGCTAAAATGAGTAAATGAGAGAAATTCTATTTATTTCAAGTTGTTCGAAAACGGTCAAAGTTAGTAAACCTTCAGTATTTTTAGATGATTACAAGTTAGATTGTGGCTCTTGTTTCTCTGTTCTTTTTTTGGGAGTAAATGTTAATTACGAGAGAAATATCACAGAATTGTTGTAAGTTCTAAACTTTGAAAAGTGCCAATGCTTGAAATACCTCAACTATGTGCATGTGGCACTGATCACCCATTCAAGGTTATTCAGGCAGCCCTTATAAGCTCTGAACTGGTCAGTGTTGAAAAATGCAGCTTTCTACCCTATCTGGTTGTACTCAAACATTGTTTCATGGTCTGGATTGGTGGAAGAACGACATCCATCAGCTCATTAACATGCACATTTCAATCTACTCTCCAATATATCTCATGCTCCTGTTGCCAACTTTTAAATACGGACATTTACTTGAAGCAGAAAACATGCAAGTCTCGTGCCAACATCTGCATCATGTCATTGCAGTAGGAAAATAAACTATGAAGATTTGTATAACTCCTTAGTTAAAAAATGTGTAGACAAATGCACTTATGCACTTATTACAATTCTCTCTATTTCCAAGGGAAATGTATATACCCAAGTTCACAATAGTACTGTTGTATTTTTTAAATTGTGAGCGGGAAGAATATTCATTGTGTTTATTTTTTCCCCACGTATCCGCTGCTTCCCTGCCCTCTCTATTGCTTTCGACAAATCCGGATCTGTCGCAGCTTCATCACACACATGCAGACACACACACAAAACCAAGCTGCTGTGTTTTCATTGAATACACTTCTCTCAGGCCCTTCCAACTAGTGCCCCCAGCCACAGTTAATGAGGAGTGATAGAAAAATACAATCAAAACATAAAAACACAAAATATCTGCATGTTAGTTTCTTTAATTGAAGAGCTTTGCGATGTTCATTTTCTTGAAAAAGTTTTGTGTTGCTGAAAGTCCAAAGAAGCAGAATTATAACTGTGCTGACTCAACCAAGAAAACACTGAGAAGTAATGAAAAAGAATTTGGGCAAAGGGACTCCAGAGGGATGGAAGAAGCGACCCCCCAATATCTAAAAATTGCATATCTCCTGGGGAAACACGAGTCACAGTCTGTAGCTGTGCAGACCCATGTGGGACATCTAAACATTTAAATATCATAAACTATGATGTAGCTTATCGAGAAATTATTTGCCATTGATTACCATGGTAATGCTGAGATTGGCTTTGGTTGCACCAGCTCTTTGTAAATTTAACCTTGCGATATCACAAGTGATAGATGAAGTGAACATTTCCACATATGTTACAATTGGATGCACAATGTTAACAACTTCATATGAAGACGAATTTGCAACAAAATATTTAATTACACCTACTACCTGCCAGGTGTAACTGCAACGTAGCTAATTGTACCAACTGACAAGCTAATGTTAGCTTGCTATACGTGACAAGTTCAGATTTAAGCGTTAATGAACACCTGAAATGTATTCAACACACTGTATCTGACTGATGAGAGCTTCAAAGACAGCGAGTTGACCGGGAAGCGTCACCAACCAGATGTTGCGTGCTTGTTCTCAGTCATGATTTCATCTATTCTTTCGTTTTTCGCTGCAAAACAGAACACACGACGTTGGACCTCGTGTCCTTTACCAGGCTTAAATGGACTTCTCTTGCGATATATTTTGAATTTACCATGCTAGCTACTTTTCCTAGAAACATAAAGGCCTGAGGAGACAAGTTTTTGCGCTACAACTCGATTTAGTAAATCCCCAATTTGAAATCACCACGTAGATTCTAAAAACTCAGGAGGGACATGAGGGACATGGTGGTGGATTTACGAATTCCTGGTGCAACCCATATCCTGGTATGTGACACGGTAGTACGAAAAACCACACTGAAGTGGTGGGGCCTTGAATTAAAGTGTCCCCACTTGTCACAGAGTTTACTCCCAGTTATAGAAAATAAGCTAGTCTTGAGCAGAAGCCAAAACGCTGCTGCTCTTTCTTCCGCATCGCCGAGCTAAAGACTGTAGTCTGTTGGTAAAAACTTTGAATAATCAATCAACTAAATGGTGCTGCTTTTTATTTAATCAATACAGTACTTGACAAACAATCAATGCGACACAGTGTCCTGTTAGCAGATCGATACATCACTTAAAACTCTATTTTTATGACTATTTTTGGTTGATTAATTGTGCCAGTGTGCCTGGCATCATTAAGCGTTGGACCAGGGAGATTCATCATAGAGCATTAACAAGAAAAGTACACTTCTGTGAATTGTAGCTCACGCAGAGATACAAATAGTCCCTGTGTCATCAGCACTCTGTTGAAACATATTTTAGATACCATAGCATATAATTTAACTTTTTGTGCTACAGATTGTATTTTTGATAAATACAATCCTAATTTTTTAACCGTATAGGCTCTTTGGTAAATTTAAGAAGACACAAAACAAAAAAGGCTCTGAATCCTTCAGATGAGTTCAAACCGACTTTTTCAACCATTTTCAGTTGCCCTTGATTCAACTTTGACCAGAATGACAGAAAATCTCTTCAGACATCAACTTTTCACTACATCAGAATGGAATGTTCACTTTTAATTTATCATCAACTCTTGTAGCAGAACTCAGATGATACATTTCAGAGAGCTAAGAAATATTTACACTCTAACAAATCGCCAAGTAACCAAATTCATCAGTAGAGTGTTTCTGATATGTCATGCCATTCTTCAGTTTAAGTAAAACACACACACGCACACTCATCTATAGTTCTGCCCTTTTGTTCATACAGAGGCAGGGACCTTTAACAGCATGACAGCAGGTTTCTGGAAAGCGTCTGGGTGTGTGATGCCAGGCAGTTGGCAGAGCTGAGACGTTCCCCTGCTGTTGCCACAGTGGCAGGCAGACGGGGTAGAGACAGACTCGGCCTGACATATGCTGGCTTAGAGGAGACGAGAGCTCCGCACTGAGCCCCAAACCGCTGGTGTTGTGTGCTGTTGTGTAGCTGCGAGGCTGTTTCTGTGTGCAGCGCTGGGCGCTGGGCTGGGTATTTTTTCCAGCCTGCCTTTGACTAAGCAAAGCAGCTTATGTAAGATTTCAGGGTCCTTGGTGAGATCAAGCAAACAGCCTCCGAGGCCCTTCAAAGCTTATGTTGATAGATGTTTTGCTGAATAGTGGCCTACACTGTAAAACTTAAGTATCAGCACTGTACAAAATTCAATCTTTGCTGGGCTAGTTTCACCGAGGGCTGTCATCGAAACATCAGAGCCATTTTCTCTCATATGCAAATCGATCGGGGCGGTGGAAAAAAAAAAGAACTGTATCCACCGCCTTGGTTCGGGTTAAAGCATTTCTCTCGCTTCTCCTAGAGGCTTTCTCTGCTCATAGCTGCGATGAGACCATTTTTCTAGTTAGACCGTGGCTGAACCATTTTAAATAGCAAAATGAGATCAGTGCCAGAAGTCAAGGGGGTGCGGAAAATGTTGAAAAGGATTTGTGCAATAGAGACACAGGCTTTAGTAAATTCGCAGCGATACAGTCAGAAGTAAGGCAGTTATCATATATTTAGTTTCAGATCAATTTCCTTTCCAGGAAAAAAAACTATCTTGGTACCTTGAAACACTCTCAGAGCCGTTTCCTTAGCTGTGAACAACATCTTTCTGCTGTAATGATTATAAGTCAGAAGAAGTGTTTTTTACCCTTTTACTCACTTTTGTCCAAACAGGTAACACTTTTAGGTGGACAGCTATAATGGCCTCCGGTTGACAAAGTGATTTTGTATTTTCTTGCAGTGTGGCTGTATGTTTTCTTATCTTTATTCCAGAGTGTTGTTTTTGGTTTGAGAGCAGGACTTATTGATTTCACGTTCAGATTTTGTAATGCTCTCACTCAAAGCCCTGCGCTCGCACTCAAATATACGCTGCTTGTGCTTAGATTTGTTTGCGCAACAAGTCTGTTCAATCCCCATCCAGTAGAATGCCAGGTGTCACTTTTGCTTTTGGTACTGTTCCTATAAAATACAGGGGGGAAAGAAACAGGGCACCATATATTTTTTTGTTTTATAGCTGCTATAGCTACAGTGTTCCCATAATGGAAATATCTTGAGATCCTTGATTTTGCTGCTCCATGTTGACCAGAGATCTACTGGACTCCTGCTCCGTGAAGGTGTCATGAAGGTTCTTCTTCAAACACACAGACAGAATGCCAGCGTAAGCCGTGGAGGGCGCGAGTGCATATACCCGGTAAAAGTAACCACCCTTACAGGACTCTCAAAGACAATAAGCTAACACACCCTCATTTATGATGGGACAATTTGGCTTGTCATCACTACATCTGGCATTCTATTGAATGGGGATTTTAGACAGACTTGTTGCACAAAAAATGCAGAAGTAAACATATCCGAGAGCAGACGTGCATGGAAGCAGTGTGAGCACGAGAAGTAGAGTTGAAGCTGGAGCGCAGGAAATCTAAGCGCAAGCAGGGTATATTTGAGTTAAAGCACTACAAAAAATCTGAACATGAAGTCCTGTTTTCAAACTGAAAGACCAAGCTCTTGTAAAGATAGGAAGAAAAAAAAACATATGGCTGTTTATACCTTTGGTTGTTGTACACTTGCGTGGTGCATATGGTGCTGTGAGCAGTGGAGGATTCCCTCACTTGGCAGAAAGAAGCTGTAGTCATTTTTTAGATTAAAGATCATGGTACTCAAACATGTCACCTCCCGAAAAAACCAGAGGGCAGAAAATGCCATCAATGTCACATTTAATATAATGAGGGCAGCAAATAACTACAAGTGCCATCTTTATCCAGCATACTGTAAAATCATGACTCCACACACGCCGCATATCCATCAGTTTTGTGTAAGAGGACCATTCCAACCATCTCCCTCTGTATTTCTATAATTTCAACCCATATCTTGACATTCTGTGGCCTCCCTTCCAGTATGTGACTGTCTGTCCACTTCTGACTCTTGAACCCATGATGTGAAACGTTTCAAGGGGACTTATTTTTCATGCCGTGGAAACAGCGTCAGACTCACTTGGAGATATTAGCCTGATATACAACACTTCCTTGAACCTGGAATGTGAGACAACTCTATAATTACGAGATAAAAAGGAAAAAATGTAGTGGTTTAGCTAAAACTATTTTCATCTCTTGTATATCATATCTATAGTGAGGATGAATATAATTCCAAATATTCATTATTTGTAAAGAAATATATATATAGATATATAAATATATAATATATGCTTCATTGAAAACATGACTATTTTCTGCTCTTGTTCATGTTTTGTTTTCATTTTTACTTTGTTATGGTTATTTTATAAGCTGATATGATGGCATGCGAAATACTGATTCTGAATGTAGGCTTTTGTTTTTGTCAGAGACGACCACACTGCCCCACTGATGTACATTTGTTACGTATTTATTTCAGTCGACCACATATGCATTTCTCAGTGTGTGTTTTTTCAGTGCGAGTTACTGTATCACAGGGTTACTTTTGTATTATTTGAGTCGTTTGCAACAACATATGCATCTCCCTCCATTCTTTCCTAGCTGAGCTATTGAAAGACTTTTGAGTAGTTTGATCATTGCTGAGGTCATCACATGTAAATAATTCAGCGATTAAATTTTTGGAGAAAAAGTTTGGAAACGTTTGTCTGTGTCGTTTCTTTGAAAAAAACCTCAGTCAGTTGCTCTCACGGCAAAATAAGTTGGTCCAATGTTATGAGTTGATTTATAATAAACCCCTTAAAGATTTAATTTCATATTGTCAGACTCAACAGCTATTTATTGCCTCAGCTAATAACAGTATTCTCAGTGGCATTAGCTCACAGGAGGAGCTCAATGAGTTAATCAAATTGTTCTTGACAATCCATGTATTTTCTATCTGCTCAACAAATTAGCAGTGAGATAAAGATGAAGGGGAGCTTTGCAGCATCAAAGAAATGAAAATTACTTCTGACTGTTCTTGGTTAGGTGAGGCAGGAAGGTCACCAGCGACTTGGCATTTACACCTATCAGCCATAACATTAACATTAACATCACAGATAATTAGTATTTCTTGACTTAGTCGAGCCATGAAGCCTCAGCAGATGACAGGGTTTAATGCTGATTGGGATAGAATATACTTTAATTTCATATGTGCTGCTATTTTGTTCATTTTGGCAAGTGTGAGTCAACTCACCTATGTGTGTAAGTCATTAAAAAATAATTTTGGTCCGGGAACCCCCCAGGGTCTTTGAGGGGTTTCCAGGGAGGTCCCTGGCAAAAGGGGAAATCATTTACTTACTTACAAATTGTCTGCTTGGAATAGACTGTTTGCTTGGCCTGTGGTAATGCTGTTTGCAGCTTTCTTTCTGAAACTGCAAAAGTGACCTGCAGTACCTGCAGTCCACGTGAACCTGAAGCTGTGCCTCCTCTGCTACACAAAGAGCTGGTCACCTGTTTATTCTGTGAAGTTTGGTAGCTCAGCTCAGTATGAAGAACTCCAAGTTTATTAATAATGAACGTATCACGTGTCCAGGATATTTCACACTGCACCCTTAACAATACACATAACAACCGGGAAGCTGAAAAATGAACAGTTCTCGAGAAAGGCGAGCCAGACAGAATGTATGACTATTTTGGTCCTGAATTTGAATGCACTTCCTGTAGTATAACATCTAAAAGCATCAAAATCTTGTAAAATTTGGGTCTGTGGTCTAATTTGTGTCACTTTTGGGGTCCCTGACATGCAAACCTTTGAGAGCCACTGTCACATCCAACATGATCTGTCCAACTTGCAACACCGCTGCAGACAGTGAAATGGTGTTTTGTGAAAAGTATGCTATGCAGTTTTGTTACATAGTTTTCACAAATCCCGGTGTGAAGGTTATCTGATTCAGGCCCATTACAAGACAAGAGCAGGGTTCCTGTGCCATACCCATGATTCCACTGTCAGCTTTGTCATATTTGGTTTACTTGTCAAATAAAATTGTCATATGTTGATTTAAATTCAGATTCCTTTTCTAAAATGTGGATACTAGATGCTTTCAACATTTCTCCAGGAAGTCGGGGATCTGAACATACATCAGGACTCGAACTTCAACTTTAAAAATCCAAACTTTCCAAGATATTCGTCTCACAGGCGCTGCACACGGGTCTTCAGTTGTTCTGGCAGATGATTAAACCTCCCCTATCTCTGAAGTTAGGCCAGGCTATGCTTTGAATTCCCAAACACCGTGTGCTAATGAGAATGATAAAGATGTAGGTTTCGCAGCAAAAGTTGTCTGACTCTGAACACTGCAATTTTCAAACCCCCAAAAGTTTTAATATATGCAACAATTTGGCCTGTAGGCTGTTTGTCAGGAAAACAAAAAGGTGTAATTTGTCCCACACAACGAAGCGAACAGGAGAGTTAGGAAGATGTCAATCCTTTAAATGCAAGTCAGAAAAATGGGTTTATCTATGCATTTACTTAAACCAAACTTCTGATTGTTTTTCATTTATTCTTGTAAGGGATTTTTTGGCAGATGTCACAAACAATCAGATATTCAGCATCCATCATTTAAATAATACTACATTCATAGTACTCAACTAAACTCATTTGCCCTGTCTCACACATATGAGGTGATGTTGTCATCTGCTGGACAAAGAGAGAATTGCAGGCTTTGTTCAAATAAATGATATTTGGATCTGCACCAAATTACACACACTCATAAATATCAGCCCCTGTCTAATGTATTTTTTTTGCTTGATTTATTAGGTGCAATAAATATCTTATAGATCATAACTGAGATCAAATCATATTTCAAGTCAGTTCAATTCTTAATACAGAGTATTCATAAGAGCCACAGAGTGTGTGCAATTCCTGATGTGTTTATTTATTTATTGTTGGTAATGTCAACTTCTTTTATATTCCGGTATTAAATGACTTGCTCATTGAACCATGTAGCTCTAAAAGGCTGCAGCACACATCACAAACCACAGCATAAGCATGAATCTGTAGAGAAATTCATTATATGCTGGTAAATATTAGATAGATAGATAGATAGATAGATAGATAGATAGATACTTTATTGATCCTGAGGGACATGTAGGGACTTTTAATAATCATGTTATTCCAAATGCAGCAAAAAGTGACTTCGGCCTCATTCCTGCACTTTTATAAACAGTCTATGTTCCTGCAGCACTGGATGGAACTGATATTTAAAGGAACAGTCGACAACCAATAGGATTATGACTCCTTACAGTGTGGACCAATGGGAGTTCCGGGAAGTTGAACCGAGGGCGTGACTTCCTGTTCTGCGGTCATATGACCAAATTGAAGTCGTATGATGTGAGTTGTGTTTGTGTCTTCGTCTCTCTGCTCGGGCGAGTTCAGGGGGATCGTCTCTGTTCAGAATGAACCGCACAGAAGCTCGCTAGTGTTCGGTGAGTAGATAGCGCTTCTTCTGACTTCCTGGTGTTTTCTGGAGCTGCAGCCAGCTTCACGCTCGTGTGTGTTGTTTGTGCTAATGTGCTAACAACTCCGTGAACTTTACCTTGACTCATCGTGTTTTTAAATGATAAAAGTTTGTCTCTTTACTTGTAATTTTGAAGTTACCGCAAACAGTGTGTGTTTATTGAAGCTACACAGCTTTAAAAGGGGTTGTTCTTAAATCAAACGGAGTTAAACGTGTAGCATAGCTAAGCTAGTTGTTTGTTGTCGTAGTGTTGTGTTCTATTCATGTTCAGTGTATGATGTGTTGTGTCATCTTCAGTTGTTCTGCACGTGACCCGCACGCCATGCACGTGCCACGCTCTGCTCACAGACCCACCCGCAGCTGAGCCCCCCCCCCCCACTCGATTCACCTTATAGCTCCAGTGTCCCCCCTCCCCTCCCCACCATCACCATCATGGATCCAGACCTGCAGCCCAGTCCTCTGCTCTCCCAGCCCAGTGCGGAGTACTTCCAGTGGGACCTTCGCCTCCAGCTCATCGGCCTGGGATTCAGCTTCTATGCAGCAGCCTTCCTCCTCTCTCACCTCCTGTCCCTGGCTTTGTCCCGCACCTACAATTCCCTCCCCGCCAAGGAGAAGGTCTTCTGGAACCTTGCAGCCACCCGGGCGGTGTTCGGCATCCAGAGCACCGTGGCCGGTCTCCGGGCGCTGACTGAGGACTCCATGTTGACCAGAGACAAAGTGAGAGGACAAGAGGACTGGTCGTGGTTTAACGTCCTCACAGCCACGGGGTTCTTCATGTTTGAGAATTTTGCACTACACGCCTCCAGTGTGGTATTCAGGTCATTTGACCTCCCACTGGCGACACACCATTTCTTCGCCCTGTCAGGGTATGCGGGGGCGGTGGTGTGGGACTCCCATGGCCACTACCTGCCGATGGTTACGCTGCTGCTGGAGATAAGCACGCCGTTCACCTGTATATCCTGGATGTTACTGAAGGTAGGGGCCTTAAATCACATTGTCATGAGTTAAACCACTCTTCCTCACTTTGCTCCATAGATATCTTGCACATTTTTCTTTCCATCGTCATGATTCTGAGAAATTGCAAGTACCTAATCTTTCTATTACAAGTGCAGGTACCATACCAGCATCTTAGGGCTGTAGTTGCATCTGATACTATTAATTTATCATCTTTGCCTTATTGATTTTAGTCAACTACCCGATAAATTACAAGATACCTTATCAGGTTTCACTTCCTCTTCCTGTGCACCTTATGACCGTTCCTGTCAGAAATAGACTTTAGCCTCCCTCAATAGAGGAAGTTTAAATTAAACCTTTACACTTCCTCCTGAAACTTTTGACACATAAGCTACACAGATGTAAAGTACATACAAAATGTTATGGTATTAAAAATGAGCTTTCGACAATGTAATGAACTTTTCTGTGTTTCTTTCACCTAAACAGGCCGGCTGGGCACGCACCCTGATCTGGAGAGCTAACCAGTGGGTGATGATCCACATGTTCCACTGTCGCATGGTGCTCACCTACCACCTCTGGTGGGTAACCTTCACCCACTGGGGGGACGTGAACACCCACATTGCCCTGCCCCCGCGCCTGCTTTTCTTCACTGGCCTTGCTCTGCTCACGCTCATCCTCAACCCCATCTGGACACAGAAGAAGACCATGCAGCTGCTCAAGCCTGTGGACTGGAACTTTGGCAACAAGCCGGCTACCTTAAACGGGGCTGCGGACGGCCTGTCTGGGGTTTCCATCAAACCTCATGCTAGCTAAGGGGCAACTGAGGAGGTCCTTTCTTATCTGACGGATGCCATGTTTGCTTTTACTTGTTATTCTTTTATGATGGATGTTTGAAGTTACTTTTAACATGAGGATATTAATATGGATATTTTCAAGACTCATTCTTTTTAAAGCAACACAATGTAGTTTATAAAACGGCTTTGAAATCATTTACACTCTTAAAATTTGGAGAGAAGCATCTCTCCCGCGACGCCTGGAATTGCCCTATGTAACTCTGGTGTATCGTGCAGGAACAATTGCAACAGGCTTTATGACATAAGAGAAAGTGACGGTGTAAGAAACCGAAGCGACAGCGGTGTAAAAACTACGTTAAAATAATGGTTTAATTGGTTTGGGCAGTTTTTTAAAAATTTTTATGCTCCGCTGTCAACTTGTGTTTACGACACTGATAAAAGCGTTTGTCATCCCTTTCACCTGTAGGGGGATCCTGAGTGTAGTCGAGAGCAATTCTTACATTGTGTTGCTTTTAGTCCCTGATCTGAAACCCACCTAGATAAACATTGCCTCCCATCAGGTTTTACTTTCTGACAGTTTTCATGTAGGTTTTAGTTTTTTTTTTTTTTAATAATCTTAAGAAAAGACAATTCATTTTACATCTGGTTTGCTCTTCAAAGGTATGTGTGGTTGTGTAAGGCAGTGTAATGGGTCACTGCTTGAATGGGTCACCTTCAAACACTGGATTGTGAAAGATCCATTCTACCAGTTTAAGAACGGTTTATTCACAGTAGGGCAAATGAAGGGCATATATATATATATATATATATATATATATATATATATATATATATATATATATATAAGATAGCAAATCTAGCAAGAGCCATTCAAAAGTACAAACTTAAAAATTTGAATCCTGTTTACTCGAAAGAAAAATCCGCCCACAGAGTTAACTGATTTGACTTATTGTGCAGAAGAAATGTTAGTGTTGTCAGACCGTTTGAAGCTACTGCACACTTACAGTTTTTTTTAGATTTACATCCTGTCGTGTTTGAGGAGGTGTTCCACTGTTAATCTCTTTGCAGCCACAGCTGCTTCTGGTTTGCTGCTGTTTATAGTTGAGTCCTGTTAGGCTGTCAGTGAAAGATGACCAGTAGTAACACGTTGTCAGCTTGGGGGAGACATGAGATAGGAGAGGTTGTGCTCCTTCTCAGTAGTCATCCAACGACTCTGCCGTAAAGTCACGTCAAGAATGTGGCCTTTGTCTTCTGGGGCTTTTACAACAGATAGTCAGCCCTTATTGGGCAGTGTAGGCAAGAAAACTGAATTATGCTTAAAGCATTAGGTTCTGAAGGTTATTCATTAGCGCTAGTGAATACTAAGTGGATAATGACATGAGTCAAATCATGATTCTCATTCAGAGGGAACTATTTATTGTGGCCATGAGAGAAAAAGCCTTTAACGAATCTTCTTTACGGTGGAAGAAAAATCAGGTCTGGTTCACTCCACAAAGGCTCTATTGTTCAGAATGGAGATGTAATGTGACAAAATGGAAGCAGTACTGATGCAGAATAACCATGAAACCATGCTTGTTCCTGGTTTCACACTGACAATAATTTGAATTAGAAGTGTTTTGATATAGTTTATGCTTATTCCTACTCAACCCGCATCAATATTTCAACATGTATTTTTTGTTTTTCTGCACAATGTAATCATGGTTCTTGGCCTTGAGTGTTTGATGTGTATGTCACAGAAAAGTTGCGTTTAAATGTCAAACTTTCTGGTCTTTCTACCATCTGTCACATTTCTCAGTGCGTTGCCTGTATCTGTATTGTTACTGTACCTCAAAGCTAATTATGTTAATAAGCACTCATGTATTTTACACTGCTGGTGACTGAATTGAGCTCAATTCAACAAGCTCAATTTGTAGCAGCGAAATATTGTCATCAGATCCGTTATACACATGTGAAATAATCATTTGATCTCTTACCGTATGTGTGAGCCTAAAAATGACCAACAGACTATATTCTATTTACACTCTGCATTTTCATTGGTTTTTATGATGGTTTAGATACAGTGTACTGTATTATAATGGGATGGGTTGGTGGTGGTATAAGCTCCATAGCATTCAACATCCTGTTTGTGTTTTAGTTGGAGTTGCACACTGTTTACTCTCAAACAGAATTGTTTCCATAGGTTTGGTTCATACTTGAATGTTTCATGGTTGTTCATCTGCCTGTAGGTGGCAGCATGACAGAAAATATGCATCCTAGATTTTGGTTTAACCACACATAAGCTTAACAATTTTTTTTTTCCACTTCAGGGTTTATTGACTCCAAAGCACCAACACAGTGCTTTTAACAGGCTTGTCTTAAAGTTGTTTTATTAAAGTAAACTGTTGAAGATGATGAAAAGTTTTCTTTTTTAGTAACATTCAATAAAACCAAGTAATCATATGAGAAAAAAAATAATTTAAGTGTCTTTTTTTCCCATAAAGAAATCTTTTGGGGAATTCTTGAAGTATGTAGGTTTATGTTGCACATACACACATGCAGGTTTGAGAGCTATCCTCATTAGGACTTTGAATTGACTTCCATTCATTGTGGACAGCCTAAACAAAACCTTTTACCTTTCCTTAACCTATCCACAATTCACATCTTACTTTTAACCTTAATCTTAGTTAAAGTTAGGGGTAAGATAAGAGCTGAACATAACCTTAACAATAGTTACTGCTTGCCTTGCCTTACCCTACCCTTAACATAACCTAAACCTTACATTAACCAGTTACTGCTTGCCTTACCCTAACCTTTACCTAAACCAAACTTAACCATAGTTACTGCTTGCTTAACCCTTACTCTAACCTTAACCTAACCTTAAGGTAAACCTAGCCTAGCCGAATCTTAGAATATGTCCTCCCCTCACGATTTAATGATTTACATCACAGGATCTTAATGTGACGATATAAACAGATTTGGAACCAGCAACCTAAGAAGTCAAATATCCATGTTGCCTGACAAAGTAGAGATTTAACACAAATATGGAGATGCAAACCCTGTCCACGTGACATATAGGCTACAACAGTGGAAAGCCTGCACAGCTCCATTGGAAAATCAGTGCAAACCAGTCGACCCATTGTTTTCAAGTAAAGGATTTACACCTCTGTCGCTTACTCTCTTTTTCTCACACACACACACTAACACACGCACTCACTTCCACTACACTCGAACACAACATCAGTCTCCGGACAGCTGTTTTCGAGGGGGGGTGGGGGGGGCACCTCACACGTCACGTGAGCACTGAGGAACTCCTCCGGTCCCGGTCCCATCGGAGAAGGCGTCGGAGGCTTGACTGATGCCCGGGACAGCCAATCAGAGCTTCCCTCAGTGCGCCCTGCGGCCAATCAGCTACCAGGAGGAGGTGTAGTTTTCATGGATGGAGTCAGCTCGGTACGAAGGCAGAGAAGTTAACAGAAGGACAGAGGACAACTGGATGTTTGGATGTAGTTGTTATTCCTGAAGTCGTGTCACGGTCAGGAATGCATCAGGTCTGACATTTACACGGTTTTACAGGAAGGAATACGAGCATTCGTTTGGGGGGAAGCCATTAAATGGTGAGTTGAGGACATTTCTTTTTTAAGTTTCTGAGAAAGTTGGAAACATCCTAACTTTTCTGCTAGCTGTTTGCGTTCCAATTCAAACAGGCGCCATTAGCCGGCTAATTCATTGATAAAAAACGAACTGGGACGTGTTCGTGTTGTGTGTGAAACGTGTGACCTGCGTGTATTTAGTGTGGAGAGCAGTGTGTTGGGACATGGCTATAACGTGGCGCCTCAGGCTCACTGTCAGGTTGCCAACAAGCTGGAATACCTGCCACAACACAGACAGCCACTGCTTTTAAAGCATGCTTTTATTTTTACGAACACAGAAATAAACTGTAAGAAGTTAAAATGTCCCAGTTCAACTTCTCCTGTGTTGAAGACTGAACAGGATACTTACACGTTTCCCCAGGGGTTGACTCTGTGATTAACATCATGATAGTCAGGGCTGGGAGATATGGGCAAACATTATATCAAGATAAAAGCTTTCACATCAGTCGATATCGATAGTTATCACGATAAATATCACATTATTATTTCAAAGTTAAAGTGATTGTTGTGGTTTTAAACTCGTCTTTATGAGCAAAGTGACAAACACTTGATAAACAGCAAAACATTTAACAAATCTGATAATGTTTGCACTATACATAAGCAATATGTTGATAAAAGTTTGGCTTTTGTTATGGCTATTGATGAGAATTATAACAACCTCATACTTTTCTGAACCCACTGTCCCTCTTCAAGGATGCGTATGCAGGTGTAATATGGCCCCAACAGGGATTCAAAAACATGTCAGGTTTGTCATCTTGACTTTAACCACAACTTCATTCATATGGAAAACATATTCATTAAAAAATGTAAGAATTTCAGCTGCTTTACACACTTGCATGAACTCATTTATGGGTGAGGAAGTGCTTCTGAGCTGCAGCAGTTATCCCATCTACAAATTCAAGTAGTCATGCATAGCATTCCTCAGTGAAAAGGCCGCACAGCTCCAGTCAACTGGAAGATCAGTGCAAACAGGTAGTAAAACCTTAATTTAACTAGAAAGGCTCTTAGTAGAGTCCAAGGCCCAGAAGTCCTCTTATGAATCCGCTTTTAAATTCACTAGATCAATAGATTTTTATTTGTAGTGTAACATTGTTCCTGGAGACTCTCCTTGATCCAGACCTGCACCAACGTTTTCATCCGTTCTCCCTTGACCTATACCACATCCTTCCACTAAGTTTTGTGGTAATTTGCCGTGTAGATTTTGTGTTATCTTGCTTACAAACATGCAAACCAACCAACAAACAAATGGACAGAGGTGAAAACATAACCTCCAAGGCAGATGTAATTAAACAATTTACCTTAGTAGTTGCCTCTTTGCACCAAAGCACCTCCAAAGAGTTTTAAAGCTGAGCTATTTAGGTTTGAATACAAAGAGTAGTTTGGTCTTGTCTGCTGTCACACACACGTGTATGTACACAAAGTCTCCACTGGTCATTTGTTTAGCAAATAACCACAGTGGCCTGGCTGCAAATACAGATGCTTAATACCCTGAGCTGCTGGGACAACACCTGAGGGAAGCTGTCAGTGGAGCACAGATCTGATTTTCCTTCCTGAAAATCACACAGTTTCCCAATGAAAGCATGCAGGTGAGACATGTAGACAGTGGGCTCTTTATGTGCGACACGTTCTCCTCATCAAACCACAGCTGCTTTGACTGAGAATGCTCTCGGGAACCTCTGGGGGGGGGGGAAGTGTTTTGGTGAAAGGCATGTTTACTGTTAACGGTATTTAACGTGTAAACGCTTTAAGGGACAGTGTTTAAACATCCTATCAACCCTTTTGTCATCAGCACAAAAAGATGGTATAGCCTGAAACTGCAGTATCTTTTGTCAATGTCATAGTAAACGATGTACAGTCATTTAGAGGAGAAACCTGCTAATTGTTAAAGTAATTGTGACAAATCAGTACACCACGTTTTTCCAGTTGCGGCTCATGGAAATGCCCTTTGTTTACCATGACTAAGCTGCCTGAGTACACAGTGGCTGAGCGGAGGAGCATACCATTCATTTTTAGAGACCCAGTTATGGAGTCACTGTCCATCCACTACCCCACCGGCCATCCGCTGAGATAAGCCGTGGATTAGCAACACAATTCTGCAACAGCTTGGGAAAGAAGGCCACTGCTCTTCTGCAGGTGGATGTGAGAAATTGCTCACATACCACACACTTGTTTCGCAGCTGGGAACGTGTGTCAGATAAATGTCCAGCTGGAATTGAACTTGGAACATCAATTATGCAAAGTAAAGTGTGGTAGGCATCAACAAATCCTGCCAGGACCAAGACGGTTGATCCTTCTATTCAAATTCCTGTGTTGGTGCTACGCTTTGTGAATTGAGATATACAGCAGGCAAGGATAAGTAAAGTCGTAGCATTGTCTCCACAGTTTGAAGTCTGTGCAATGACCAGTACGCTGACGATTAACAGTATCTTGGTTTCCAGTGCTCTTGATTGTAATCTGAATGAGTTGCTCTGTTCATCTTAAAATTCCTTCAGAGCTTAAATCTCGCCAGTCAACAAAAGCTCTTTGGAGCGGGCCGCTTATCCACTCCTCACCAAACACTATGTAGTGTTCTTCTGCTGACACGTTGGGCTCTCAAAGCTTTGGTGTGGCTCAGTGGGTGGGTGGAGACCAGTTAGGAGTGACAGCCAAGACTGCGGCTGCCTCTGTTTTTAAATGGACACCACATTTAAAATATTATGCTGCCCCAGTCTTTCATTTCGTCCTGTGAGTCCCAAACAGACCCGTTTCACTAGTTTGTCTCTTTAACTGAAAACAGACGCTGCCTCACAAGCTAAGGTCAGTGTAAAGATAACTGTCATGTAAAAATGTCATACGGCTTTCATATGTTGTGTGATGCATCATAACCACCATACCACTTAAGCCCTTTTCACCCAATTTTGCGGACATTTTCTGGAGTTCATGTCTGTTTTACCTTTTACTTGAAGAACGCGGAAGGAGATTGTCTGGGTCAGATGCGTTCACAACTACAGGAAAATGTAAATTCCTGTTGACATCATGACAAATCATGTGTTTTTGCTGACAGCACATCAAAAATGGCATTGGGCCTTTGCCAAAAGCTCTCGAATCCCGTTGTCTTTCCAAGTTGACGTCTTTGTCGATGTTTTTATATGTCTCTTTTTCATCTTGAGATATTTATTTTTTTCAGTTTTGCGTCCATCACATGTTAGAAACATCATCACTTGCTGCTATATTCTCAAGTGGGCTAACTCAGACATTTCCCGGACATTTTACGAGGAGGCCTGCAGGACAATTTCCGGAAAATGACATTTGACTTCAAACATAACATTTCAGGAATATATCCAGACTTAAGAACATTTCTGAGAACAGCTGTACTGTGATGGATGAAACCATGTATGTCGCTTAGCATTTACCACATTTGGCTTATAAACATGGCTTTTTTACTTGTGGCTAACGTGCAGTACCCTCACATGTCAAATGGATCACACCTCTCACATCAGATAAAACACTGCAGACCTTCTGACCTGCTTATTTAAATTTATTTTCTAAAATCCACACCCATCAGACCCATAATTATAACTGCTCCCTGATAGCCAATACTAGACTCATCGTCTGCTTTTCTAGCTTGGTTGATTGTTCAGTGTGTTCGCTGAGGGCAGGTTATGTTACGCTGAGTAGGGGGATTTGGTGCATGAGACAAGTTTTGCTGCCATAAGAACAAAAGTAGAGGTATGTATGAGGGAGATTGTTTGCTAATCTGTGATTGATTGTGATATCTGTGTCTCGGAATATGCTTCCAGTTTGACTTTTGCTGATCCTAAAAGTAATGCCTGGAGTCAGGATTCTCAGATTTAATAGTCAACTATCTTGTGCCTGTTTGTTAGCGTCCCCACCCCTTTTGAGGTCAGGGAGGGTGGGTGAAGTGTGGTATGTTGTCAAGGCGGTTTGGCCCAGATACTGTGATATTGTGAAGGTTGCTGTGTTGATCTTATATGAACTGCAGAGCTTTTTGAGTTGATATACAGTAGGGGTGTAAAAATTATGGTTCGGTACGTACCTCGTTTTTGAGGTCACGGTTCGGTACGTTTAGTAATAGTAAAATAAATATGTATTAAGGTGCAGCATGTAGAAAATTAACTATACTTAAACTGCTCAGTTATTGTATTGATGTATGATAATCATTATTAAATATATGTATTTTCATCTTTTTTTTAAACTTTTTTTATTTGCAAGCAGCAGATTTAATGCCGCAGGGAGCTGGGTTTGCACGGAGCTCGTTTTTTCCTTGTCCCACCAATGTTAGTGGGACATCAATCTGGTGATGCCATTTCAAATGAGTTGGCATATTCGATGTGCTAACAGCTACATATCCGATCGCAGTTACGCAATGTCGGCTTTTGTTCTATCCACTCGTCTTTGTCCGTCGTCATTATAGTGGCTGTGAAACTGAAATGTTCCCACACAGTAGATTTAAATGATGAGGAAGGGTCTTCACACTCCTGTTTGTCTGCAGTCGCTATGACCACTAGCCTACAGCACATTCGGTCCTTGGCTAAAGCTGTCACTTCGAATCTGTGATTCATACATACATAAATAAGTTTTGCACGTGAACTCACTGCATTCATACACGTGTGTACCGAACCGAAAAGCCCGTACCGGAAATATTTGGTTTGGATACATGTACCATTACACCCCTATTATCCAGGGTACAGGCTGTGCTACCTGGCAGAGTAGATGTATGTCAAATTGTCACGACAAGGAACCAAGAGCAATGTGTTTTTTTAAAGTTATTTCGCTCAGATACTCTGAGTGTGTTTTACTCATGCCAAGGATAGGGGTTAG
Source organism: Hippoglossus stenolepis (assembly GCF_022539355.2). NCBI lineage: Eukaryota > Metazoa > Chordata > Actinopteri > Pleuronectiformes > Pleuronectidae > Hippoglossus > Hippoglossus stenolepis. Next base: position 16,265,433 of record NC_061492.1, on the reverse strand, counting down.
ATTTCTGTATGTTACGCAATACATAATGATGTGATAGTGGAACAATCAGCGTTAATGCTATTATTTTTCAACTCGTTCCTGCTGATTATGAAGAGACTAGAACGAGGTACCTTTTCTCCTTTTTAGTATGCAGCAGGGCACTGCCCTGTCATTCCCTGAACCTCCCCACAAATACATTACAGCACATTGTTAAGCCTGTCCGTCCACTCTTTGTAAGCCTGGGATATGCTGTTTTCAGTCGATGCCTGATTACTGTAAGCCTGGTGGAAGGAGAAGATTTGGACACACCGCTCACTACGAGAGTCAGCCAAAGAACTCAGAAGCCAAAGACAGACGCTCACAGCAGACTACAAGTCTCTCTCTCTCTCCCTCTCTTTCACCACACTTTCCTCCAGGCTTTTGTTTATGGCTTTCAGCCCGTGTGTGGAATTCCGCTTTAAGTATGCTACAGAAAACTCTCCAGGAGAATCGAAAGCCCTTATCAAACCAGGGTGTTTAGCACAAAAATGTGTGAGCAACTCACACAATTCCTTTCTTACAAATTGCTGCTTGCCGTAAAAAGGAAATGCGGATCAGTATTGTTAGAATTTTCTTTTTTCTTTTTTACTCGGATGAAAACCTCTGATTTAATGTATGGACAAATATTAACATTCTCTCTTGGTGTCATATGCTGTCCCACTCTCTCTGCAAATTCCACCATTCCTTGATTTTCTTTTTGTATTTAGATCTGTTGTAAAGCACTTTGATGTCCGTATTGAAAGTGCTTACAAATAAAGTTATTATTATGATTATTGATTTTCTATTTATTTAGATGATGTAATCATTTGTGGATTATTATGTATTTAGAGAAAAATTATGTTGCTCTGGCATCGTTAAAAACGTTTAAAGGATACTAAAAATACAATGAACCATAATAAACAAATACTCCTATTGCTGTATGTGGGACATGCTTTTTTCATATACGTGGAAGTCTCAAGAATCTTGCGGTTAACATTTAAGGCCCACGACTGAACCTAGGTAGCAGTTTATACTCCACACCATGGAGCACCATACATACTGTATGTACTATACATACTGTCAACATGGTTCTGATCTTGTCATTGTCTGTTCTGTCACATTGGTTATTAAGAATACACAGGTGAGCAAATTGTCTGCATTACACCGGCATGCCCAGATGACTGTTTTCCTGTTTGCTGAGCACAGCTCAGCCTTTCCAGCGTGTAATGACATGCTCAGCTGAGTCTGACATCAACAGCAGAGCTGATTTTACCTCTCTGGTGTCTTCTGCTTCACCCTTTATCATTGCTCTCAGATTAGACTGTAATCCAGAACCTTTTTATTAAAACACTGTGCAGATAAGCAGAGATATCATAAGTGAAGTATGTAGAATGTTTTCTGCGAGGATTCACAAGACTTTTTCGGAAGTGAACTCTGGAAAATATGCGTGAAGTTGGGTCAGGACAGTGACCTTTCACATAGAGATGGATACTTTATTGATCCCTGGGAAATTTAGGATTATATGAAGAAAGCAGTTGAAGATTGTCCTGGTGAGATCTGTTAACAGCAACAGGAAACTCAATCACCATTCAGACGTGAACTCTGGTGCCTGAGTTGAGCATGCAATGGACAGGACATATATGTTCCAAACGAGTTTCTTACCGTCCTTGCAACTTGGCAAAACCTCTCTTGAATCTCTTTCTCCTCCAAGTTGAAATCTTTGTCGACATTTTCTGCGTGTATGGCACCTCTTTTTCATCCTGACATATTTTTATCCTCTCAGTTTTGCGGCCGTCGTGTGTTAGAGAAGTCAACAACTCGCACACCCGCTTGTGAATTTTCCTGCTGTATTCTCACATGAGCTCACTTGGACTTTTTCCAGACATTTTAAGAGGGGGCTGGCAAGAAAAGCAACAGACTTAGACATTTACGTTCTCACATACAGCCTCCTTCAGGAAAATGTTCGGACTTCAGTGCATGTCTAAAATCCGCAGTACTGACTCACATTTCTTTCCATAGTGATCACAATTAACAGCGCTGCAATACAGACAGGTTGCTACAAATGTAGGGAGTGCTTTTGCTGAGCTGGTCACCTCCATGGGGTGAGCCAGATGCTTGTAAGGTTGCACACCACACCTGAAGTCATACCACACCTTGCAGGGTGTAATTTGTGCAAAGGTGCATTTTGTTTAGTTTTCTCCAACTAGTAAGTAAAAAGACAAAATCAGACTAATTACATGAGCAGGGAGGATTGGAGGAATTTGCAGACTGGTTTCAGAGCAAAGGTGAAAAAGGCCATTGTTGCCTCTCAATCAAACCCCTGAGACAGCTCCTCTAAGGAGACAATATATTGAATCATGTTGGCTGATCACATATTAAAACTTTTACTTTTATTGGACAATGTGGTTCCTCTCCTTTGCACCTCAGTGTCAAGAGACGCATACCTGAGTTTTTTCTCCTTTTATTTTCCCTCCCTCCCTCCCTTCCTTCCTTCCTGTCCCTGCTGTCATAGACCTTGAAGAGTGCATTAGAAGGAAGAGATGAGTCACTCTCCAAAGCTCCTGTCAGGACACGGCTCTTAATTGTTCCTACTCCAAAATGTGCTGGTCAGTTTACAGCCATGTTTGTCACGTGATTCCATTTTTCTCACACAAAAGATAACTTTTCTCAGAGGATGCAGAATACAACCTAATGAAGGCATCATCATCAGTCGTACTATATAACAGTGTAGCTGCTTTTGTTCGTCTCTGTTGTATTGTTATTTCTCCTCAGGCTATGCATACTCCACCTGCCTCTGTTAGCGCTAGCATTATCTGTCAGCCACACTGTATTCAGCAGACACTGGCCCTGTGTGTTCACATCCACTGCTCTGGCCTTGTGCCCTGTGAATAGGGTGGAGGACAAAGAAGCAAAGGATTTCACATTATTTGTAGACAAAACAAGCTTTGAGACCGAGTCATCCTCTGGCTCTTGTTTGCTGCGACACTGTTGTGTACGTTTTTTCTTAGTGAGAAGTACACTGTTGTAAACTTATGTTGTGGTTTGTGTTGAACTATTGAGATTGCATAGAATATGGGACACGCATGCCACAACAATGGCTGCTTTTTTGCTGCAGCATGATGTCACGACTCTGTCATCTGTTCGTGTGGATACCAGCAGGCTGAAGAAGTCTGGAAATAGCACAGTTTTTTTTCTAGAGTAGGCCTGTGACAGAAACTGTCACCTCTGGATACGAATTGTACATCTTCAAACAAAGGGTGTGCTGCAGAGGAATGTTGTGTCTCTCATGCCCCTGCAGGTCCAAAGGACTCTCCTGCCACTACATGCTAATGACATTTCCCTGGGCCTGTATGTTTTCCATCAAGTCTGCTGCCTAAATTAATTTGAAAACTCTGGTACTGAGACGGGCAGGAACGGAGATGTTTGGAAACAATGATGTAGACACTCACAACTGCTTGCTGATTAGGTCTTTTCTCACCCTGTTGTCTTTGCTAACAGCTGTTGTACAGTTAAATTCTGTATTTTACAATGATACAACTGCTTGCCTGCACAATTCTTGTGCACACCGGCCTTACCAATGTCCGTGAGTTGTTATGTAGTATGTGTTTTCAGGCGTGTTATTATAGACGGGGATTAAATATGTTACAGAGCCAAAACACTCATGTGGACAGAGATTGTTTTAGTTTGGAATTTTTTTTTAAAAATGGGAACGTGGTAGTATGAATGTAGCCTTAGTCATGTCCTTTTTTGCTACCTGGGGTGACCTACAGGTATGATAATGTTCTTGCTGGGCGATAAAACAATAAAGACAATTATCGCGATATAACTTTTCTTTGATAGAAATAAAAGACATCGAGTGTAGGAGGGAACAGCAGCACACGTGCTTATGTTTGGGCTCATGGATAGAGGTGGACGACTCTGCATCGATACACTGACAGAACATAATCGATTCATGTTTTCTGCTATGTTCATTGTTTTAGCAGTTTTCCAACACTGAATAATTATAACCAGCGCTGCTTTAGGATCAGGACAGACGCACATCAAAGGTCCGGTCATCCTGTGTCTCTGTCGGAGTCTGTTTCCTCCTCACTCCCCCTCTGACCTGCACTCACTTTACACTTTAACAATAAACACCATCCTCCTCAGAAGTTATTTTACTTTGTGTTTGTTTGATTTGCTCTAGAGTTTATGAGACACATGTTTAAACCTGCTACACAACACAAGACGTAACGTGACGCGCACAGTCAGGACATCAGAGTTAAAGTGACCAGAACGATCCGAGGTCATGATCTGACACCATCAATTAATAACTAAATACATGTGATTATCTGTTTGTTTGTGAAGAGGGACAGAAACGATCATACACACACACACACACACACACACACACACACACACACACACACACACACACACACACACACACACTCCTGCATACAGAAGTTCTTCCCGCAGATTATGACACAATGCTGTGTTTTAACTTCATTGTTGCAGAAGAAGTGCTACCTTGTTTTTATAAAGATCATTTCTACGTGTGAGTGATTAGAAAACATAAGAGGAGCAGAATGACTTGTTGACCTGCGCAGAGTAATGTGCCTCAGTGCAGTGGCGCTGATTTGATTTATATCGTGATATATATCGATATCGACTGATATGCATACAAATTATCGTGATAAGATTTATCCATATCGCCCATCCCAATGTTCTTGGCTTTAAGTTTACATTTACATAGATTTCTTGGCCTATTTTATCTTTTCGATAGTCAAGCATAACAATGGATTTTTTTCCTGGGCTTGAATAAAAACACTGTTAAGTGCGAGAAGTAGTGTTTGCATTGAGCTGTGTTTGTTGTCTAATCTTAATTGGATTGTATTTTATCTCTTATTTTGGAAAAAGTGATACTAAGGCTTATGCCCTATTAAAGAAAATGGGAAAAAACGCCTGGACCCACCCATTTATCGGAGTCACTCCAAAAATGAGGGTCATGCACAAATGCTCCACAAAATTTAATGGAAATAACTTATATTTAAATAACTTCCTTAACAAAGGTGGTACTTGTGGGAAACTAATTGATTTCACATCTCTGGTAATTTTTTTAATTTTTGATAAAGGCAGACTTTCATAAACTAATAGAGAAATCTATGTTTACTGTTGACTTTCACAATGAACAAAAGTAAAAAACTGAGCATGAAGCTGCTTTGAATACCAACAGAATAGCTACAGAAACCCCTCCCCACTGCCTTTATTTCTCATAGTGGTTACTCCACAGGGTATGACCCATCCATTTTGAAGCTGGCCAAGCCCATTTATACCCATGACATGAGTCACGCCCACAATTAGCAAATGAGAATGTTGTGTACACTTAAACCATGTGCTACTGTCAACAGTCCTCAGGAGCACTTTAAGAGCGTCTTTTGTTTTCATTCATTGTCTGAATTAGCCATGGTACAGATTCTGGTGTTGACACAAAAGGCATCAGACCGTGACCGCAACACAGCCACGCTCCTCTGCTGTGATTAAGTAACATGGAACAACAAGCGCGGTTGGGCTTTCCGAGAGTGGCTAACATATGCCAACCCAGAAATGCCCAACTCATGATGTATGGAAACATTCTTGAGTGCTAACTTAATTTGGAAATACTGTATTTATCAACCCACCTCTTTTGCCTGTTTATGATGTTTGTTCGTTTTTTTTTTTTCTCCCTTTAGGAATGTTTGTCGGCGTAGTTGATACCCTGCATGCAGCTGTCTGAAGAGCTTCGGCACTAGAGGAGCAGCAAGCATGGACGTGGAAGACTTTCCTCCCCCACCTCCTGAAAGTAAAGTCAACAAAGTCACTCATGCTCGTATGACCTTTGCCTCTAACCTCTTAGAGAAAAGTTACGTAGACTCTTAACCTTTGTGGGGAAAAAGTAGGCCGGTTAGCTCAGTTGGTTAGAGCGTGGTGCTAATAACGCCAAGGTCGCGGGTTCGATCCCCGTACTGGCCACAGCTTTTATCTACATACCAGGGAACAGAACAAAGTAAATATAGAGGAACAGATTACACTAAATGTCTGCACTTCAGAGGTAATAATACTTGCACTTCACCAATGAATGGAAATTACAGGGCAAGTAATCGTAGAGGCAGCGAAAACATTAGGTCTTTTTAGTTTATGGAGAGAAACACATAGTGAGACTTTACATTTATGTGGTCAAATAGTTATTTAATTCATTTATTTATAAAAAAAAATGTTTTACTGTGCTTTTAATAAGATGTGACACTGAACTTAAGAAACAGTGATGGACATTATTTACTGTTTTATTTGACAGGACATCCATTTTATTGATTAAATGAGAAAATAATTGGCAGATCATTGGGGAATTCAATTAATCATAAATTGCAGCTCTAATAAGACATTTGGTGATGCTATAGGACTTAGCTCGAGATGTTTGCAGTGTTTGACCGATAGTATCACCTGCTAGTTTCTGTTGGTCATCTCGTAGTCAGATCACTTCCTGGAGGGCTGCTGAAGCTGGACAGTAAGAGTAAACAACACAGATTCCTCTCCTCCGCTCCTGCGCTGCTTTGGAGCGTGTGGGCAGAGGAGCGAGGGAGTAAGGCGGGTAAAATGTGCTGTGCTGCTGTGAATACCAGACAATGTGCCTCAGTATTAGACTGAACACTGCTGCAGCACACACACACACACATCGACACACACACTGACACAGCCTCCGGGGATAGACACAGGCCAGAGAAATGCTTCGTCTCCTGCTGGCCAGTCTAGCTTTGTTGCCAGGGGTGATGCTGGAGCGGGTCGTAACCCAGTGACTCATTTGAGTGGACCATTATATGGCAGTGTGGAGATGAGCCCACGGAACAGAATCCATATTGTGGTTATGAATTGACAATGGGAACCTCAACTAGGCCATGGTTGTGTGGCGTTGTGCGTTCACATGCACTTGCATGTATATCCCTCCATGGTGTTGAGGTCTGCATTCTCACAAGAATAGAAAGATACGAGAAATTCTTCAAAGTGACAACTTTAATTGCAAGTTCAAGACTGGGGTCTGATTTAACATGACGATCCTTTAACTCAAGTAAAAGAACAAATAAAAAGAAAGAATGGTATCTGGCTGTAGGGTCTGTGGACAGTGAATGCACGAATAAGGGAGGTGGTCAAAGTCACTGATGGTGTAGTCGACTATACTAGTCCTATTTGCTGATACATGTAGTGGAGTAAAAGTGAAAAGTACCAAAAAATAAATCTACTTTAGTAAAGTACTGATACATAGAAAATGTATTTACAGTAGTGAAGTAAATGTTACTTCCCACCACTGATGATCATCACATTTGTGGTTATATATACTTGTGTGTTCACATGTGTGTGTGGTTGCACTGTAAGTTCACCATCCCAGCTCAGTCTCTGTAATTAGCTTGCTGGCATTCATACCCGCACAGCAGTCAACTATCAGTGGCCTCATGTGCATGAAGTTGCAGATGCACTATTGAATGGGTGGTTGTGATTCATCATCTGGCCAAATCCAATCAGATCAAGTCCTTCTCTGTTCTGGCACAGTCAAGCGTTTCACATTGACACCACAGAGAGAGAGAGAGAGAGAGAGAGAGGAGGGTGACCTGAGTGCATTTTAGGACATTTATTGACATATGATATATATGCCACAGTCCTCGTATACCACAGTCCACTTTTACGCCGATATTAGCGGGAACACAGTTTTTTTTTTAAAAATGCAGGTAAACCCACAAAAAAAGGGGATTTACTTCTTTCCCATTGCCAATAGAATTGCATTACGTAGTTTTTCCCCATAGCATCATGTTCGATGTTATGAATACACCGAACACTGAGGTGCTCTCTCAACTCTTGCCAAATTAGCGCACTCACTAGGATGTCTCGTTTAGATCACTGCCAAGGAGCAGGAGCCGATTAAAATATGTGCATACTTCAGAGTCGTTTGACGCAGGATTTAATGCTGATTGTATCCACTCCCATTGCAGTCAAAAGCCAAATGTTAGCAGGTATTTTTGATCAATGGAAAAGGAGCTTTAGTTAGTTAACTGTGCCTTATCTCTGTGGCCCACACCATTCATCATTGCACAGATGGAAAAAAGAGATAGCATCTCTGTTTCCCAGTTTTGCCCTTTACACTTGTCTTTTTCTTACACCTTTAGTCATGGGTCCAGATGGACGTGGGGTCAGGCTGCTGACCTGAAACGTTAGTCACAGGCTGTTTCCTCACGCACAACTACTACTGGAACAGCTACCTGTCGGAGCCTGAGGGAGTTGTTCCTGGTGATTTAGAGCCGTGTAAATTGTTGTAAGGATCTTCAAAGTTAGTGGGTTTTTGCTACAGGGAGTTTGTTCTAGATTATATTTACTTACATTCTGGCCTGGAGGCAGAACAGAGCTTGTTGCAACAGTGATAGTGATTCATTTAGTGGTAATTGTGTGCAAAGACACACCATAAATGTCTGAAATTACTAAACTAAGCAGGAAGTTGAAAATTAAACAGATATTGTTTGTTGAAAGCAAAAGTTACTAAATGATAAGGAAAACTTTATGTGGACATTTATCTGCGAGGAAGAAGTGACTGGCGGGGGGAGGGAGAGGTCAAAATGCCGAAACCCGGGATCGAACCAGGGACCTTTAGATCTTCAGTCTAACGCTCTCCCAACTGAGCTATTTCGGCCTGTGTAGTGAGGGGAACTTCATCTCGTGATGCTGTATATCAACTTAGAGTTTTCTGTTTTCTTTGCGAATACATTCAGGATATGAGGCTGTGAGCTAATACAGTCAAGCTGTGGCTACTGATGAAAGTGCTCGCAAAGAATCCATGGTATGCTTGTGTGAGCAAAGCTTAAGCAATGACAGAATATCAGTCCCCAGAAGTTAAACCATCGCTAAACCTTTGACGCCCTATAGGGAAAATCAGCAGCACTCTGGAAGAACTTCAGGGTTTTGTTGGCGGTAATGAATTTCTTCCACTCAGGCTTTTGGGTTGTGGCTCAGTTTATTCTTCTGTTAACCCTGTTTAAACGATCAGCCAACGTTTTCCACAGCGTTGAATCCTGGATCACGGTGCACTTTTTTTCATCTCACCGCAGCACTGAATGAAAACTGAAATACTGTCTTACTCTTCACACATTCAGCTCTAGGGGCTAGAAACATGAAACCAGCTGCTGGGAGTTGAGCCTGTGAATTCCTTATCTTTTGACTCGCTCTTGCTCCTTATCAAGACTTAGAGTTTCTGGGGCGTTCTCTGCTCATCAGATCAGAAATAATGCATAAACTCAGACGGTGCGACTCACTGACGGGAGTAACAGCTCTCTTTCCTGCTGCCCTAATTGCAGTGTGGAAACTGGAAATTCATTTGTTGCTCCCTTCCTGCTTTCTGCCAAGTGAGCGCTCTGATGTGAACGTGACGCCTTTCAGTTCTAACTATAATCTTGTAGCGTGGCTCTACCTTGTTTTTGCTTGAAAGTAGAGCTGTTTCTGTGTAAAACCTTGATGTTAAAATTTCTGTAAGAACACATGCTGCTGTAGTAGACCCCACCCTTAATTATAAGTCTGCATGTGGCTCAGTCCTTTAACGTAGAACAGCCCAAGGACTTGAACAGCCACCCAGATTGTATGTTTTAACAGTGTACTTTTTCTAACATCTCTAAAGTAGTATTGAGTAAAAGTATATTAATGACTCACATCCTGTGCCATGTTTACGCTACTGTCATTCCAGAGTTATGCTCTAATTTGTATCTTCTTCTTTGTACCAAGGCTTTAGCTACTTCACTGTTGCAGGTCAAAAAAGAAGCGCGGACATTAGGCCCTTGTGTTTATAGGGTAACCCTAACCCTCAATTTAGTCAAGCTTCACCAAATTACACACACTCATAGATACCAGTCCCCTAAACATGTCTGTTTTTTCATCAAGATCCATGAACTATTCCCTGGGCAATCTCGTAGCCCATTGTCTATTGTCTGATGATGAACTAACCTCTGGGGGCCAACAGCCAATATTTTGGGGCGTCTTGGCTGTACACTGTCTACAGTCCGAGTCGAATGTATCTCAACACAAACAGCAATACTTTTTGTAGGTGTTTTAGGCTCATACGACATTCTGATTAATCTCTACAGCTTTCTGCATATGAATGTAGATCATTTGAAACGGCGACAGCCGATTTCGTGGAAATAGTTTTTGCTTAATGCTGTTGACAAGCAAACAAACAAACAAACAAACAAACAAATGGAGAGGGGTGAATACAGAGGTTAATATGATGTTTGACTGCTTTAAATAGCCCCCCCCCCCTTCACAATATTTCAGTTGAATATATATGAATCGATTTTTTTCAAAATTCCTGGAAATTTGGTTGAGATAATGTTTATGGATGAAATAGTGAAATAATGGCATTAGTAAATAATTATAATTGCAACATTGTCTGTGTCCTAATATACCCAGGAATGTTAAAGGGATAACTACCTTTGTGGAGATAAATCTCAACCTTCATTGTCGCCTGGTATATAATTATATGCATCCTTTCTCTGTTTCCAGTGTTGGCAGACAGCGTCCCTTTCGCAGACGAAGATGAGGGGGAAGCCTTTGACTTTGATGACAGCGGTGATGATGTCCCTGAGGCTGACCCCCCTCCCCCTTCACCTCCAGCCCCTTCAGCCACCAGCTGCAAGGATCAGAGCCAGGAGAATGTGGTGGCCAGTCACCCTGAGGGCCAGCTCCCCGACCTGGACCCCCCAGCACCTTCCCTCACATCCGACACACCTCCTTTATCAGCAGACGCAACAGTCACCACGGATGAAGCCTCCAAGGCAGGAGGAGGAACAGGAGAAGAAGAGGGGACTGTTGATACAGAGTCAGATTTACCTCCACCCCCACCCCCTCCTCTTCATGACGACACAGAGACAGATCCTGGGACACCAGGTTTGCACCCCAAATGTGTTGATTTTTTAATGTTGCCTGTAGTGGAGTGAAAGTATTTGAGCCCATTTAGTCTTTCCTCAGGGCAGAGACTCGTCCATACAGAAGTAGCTTTTGGACATTGGTTGCCTTTAAATAATGCCTTGAGTGTGTGTGATGTTTCTCGTCCGTGGACACACATTCTCCACATTCTCCTGCCATGTTTTTTGGTACTTTATCTGGCTCATATCCAGCTCCTGCAGCTAAAGTGGTCAGTCTTGCTCTCGTGACACCTTGTATCTCTGGCTGCCTGGTGCAGCAGGTTGTCTGCCTTTTATCACTGAAAGTTGTGACAGCAGCAGCTGCAAACAGTGTTCGGGTCTCTGCATATTCTCACTCGCTTACTAACATGATATCTCATGTCTGCCTTTAGGGAATTTCTTCACATTTTTTACAGTTGACATGTGGACTCAGAGATACATTTCAGTGTTTAAAGGTCAAGTTCACAATGACCTCATATTTTATGAATGCAATATGTCAGGTACACCTGGAGGGACCAACACTGCACTGAAATTATTGTTCTTGCATCAAATTGACAAATTGAAACCAAACTTATCAGAAAAATAACACTTGCACCCACGTCATCTACCTAAAACACCAAAGCAGACATGACCTAATTATGTCATTCAAAAGTTTGGGGGAGGAAATGCGAAACTAAATTTAACCAGATTGAATATAAGCAGGGTAATAAAGACATGAACCTCCAGGTATGATAACATCTTAAGTTTAAGAAAAGGGAAGTACATTAATAATCTACTTAATCACAAGTAAGCTGATCACGTTTTGTGAAATTTTTAAATTTTAAATTTTACTTTGATGCATCTTTGCTCAGTTCCTAAACAATACGTGTAACAAAATATGTTTACTGTATTTCTGTCACCAGGCAGAGAGGGCCAGGATCCATCCATCGACGACCCTCACCATCCCCAGGCCGTCGCTAGGACCTCCTCCCAGAGCAAAGTCAACCCTTACTCAGTCATTGACATCACCCCTCTGCAGCTACAGCAGCTTGAGCATCCGCATGCGCCCTCCTCTTCCACTTCCTCACCTATGGAGCCCAAAGGACGAGAGGAAGAGGCCCAAGATGTCCACACGAGCCCCGTTGGCATCACCTCGGGATACTCAGTCCCAGTGCCTTGTGGCTACGCAACCCCCTCTGGTGTACCACTCCTCACACCAGCGTACACCACACCCGTCATCTTTCGACACATCTCCGTGGATGAAGATGGTAAAGTAGAGGCTAATTCTGCAAAAACCTTTACATACAATTCTGTAGATATGTGGGTTGCCCTAGTGGCCTGGGTACCAGCCATGAACTCTAATGTCCCTGATTTGAAGACAGCCAGTGTCCCTTGTTGCTGTCACTCCACACATCTCCCCCCCTCGTTTCCACTTATCTCTTCACTTTCTTAACACCTAAACAACTTAAATAAACTTGTCTATTCTTTACTTTCAGGACTATTCTCCTAATAGCTCACAGGCTCATAAATGCAGTCTCAGCCACTTTTATTTTGTCCCCTTTTGTCTTTCTCTTGTTTTTCCTAAAGCCTTGCCACAAGGAAGTGGGGCCTAAATTTAGCCCTCCCCAAAGTTCTGTGTCGGCCGTAAGGATTTTCCGGTTTCCCTGAAACCTCATGGTAGCTTGTGTCCAAGCCTGTGGCCTGGCACTGTGAGGAGTCTGATTACACTGTAATTATCTCAACCAGGCCACGTTGAAAAGAGTTTTAAAACAGATAGGTTGGTGTGAAAATGTACAAAATTATTTACATTCGGTGTCCTGTTGGTTAGTAGATGCTCAGCAAGGACATTTTACTTTAGTGATCACGTTTCCTTTGTAAAATTTCTTAGAAATTAATTTAAAATTAGATGCATTTGACAAGTGAAATTCATGAAAGCACATTTTCAGGAATATGTCATAGTGTCTAAGCTTGATTCTTTTAACCACACTGTAGTTGCAGGAGGCAGACACTTATCAGTGACACCTTGTGGTGGCATATGAAAATGTTTTTTCTTACTTCAGGATTCACACGAACGTGAAGTTTAAAATGTCACAGCGTAAAAACAAAGCCGAGTGGAGAGCTGTTTCCAACTTCAGTTGAAACTGTGCTAATTTTGTTTGGTGTTTATAGGCCAAGGAATATATAGTGATGTATATTATACATACAACAACATTTGCAACCTGTATTTACATTTACAACTTTCAAAATACTTCATTGAGCATGTTGGTGGTTTTTATAGTGAAAATAAATCATATAATTTCCCAGATCGGGTTTTGTTTCCTGTGAGTTTCTAAACAATAAATCCAAACCGTTAATAAAAACGGCCTAAATCTCGGAATTACAAACATGCAGTGTGCTGATTACTGAAATAAATGTTTTAAATATTTTTTTGTGTAGAGTTTCTAAAAAGGTTTTCCTTGTGTAATGTTTTCTCTTTTTTCTCCTTCAGTGGTCGGGACTGGAAACACCTCTGGTGACAGGTAAGTGGCAGCTATTAGTATATTTAGTGCAATAACCTAAAATCATGCTACCCTACTCCTCACTTATGGGTTTTAGTTTTTTTGTTAGTTTCAAGGTATTTGTCTGACGTAAGTTAACACAAGGTCAACGGTACAATGATAATGTTGGACTTGTTAAATGTTTTAAAGACATTAAGTAAGAAAAACGAGAAAATATCTTATTATCAAGAATCAATCAAATACATTTGAATAGCAATTAAATAAAATAGGGCTTATCATAAAACAAATCAGAATATTACATAAAATACTATATTCAAGTTAATTTTTTATGTATAGTTATTATAGCTGACTGCTACCGTCATGACATGGAGTAATATCACTATTTATTCAGAATAAAATGCACAGTCTTTTCTTTATTTTCTGATATTCCACTGACATTGAACATGTATATTTGTTTAAGTAAATGTTTGTTTCCATGTTTTTTAAGTGTTTTAATTGAAGAGTATCCACCTATTAGAGAAGAGGATGCTTTGGCGAAATGGGCATCAGATCCTGCCAACACTGCATGGATGGAAAGTAAGCAATGACATGAAGGAAGATGCATGTGTAATCAACCTGGAGAGAATACTGGTTATACTTCTTTTCTGTGCTTGCCTCTGCATAAACTGTGCGTTCCTTCAGTGTGCTATTATTTCTTTTTGCTTTTGACACAGCTGCATTCCCAGACACTTCCTTCCCTGTTATTTTGAGGAAGCAGGCATTTGTGTGTTGTTCTGTCTTTTTAGATCCCCCTCACATTACATCCTGGTAGTAGTGTAACGCAGCTTCGCTATGTGACATAAGAAACTGTGCATTACCTTTTCTGAATGTTTATGTTTGTGGCTCAGATCCAGATGAGGTGATTTATGATGACGTACCCAGAGAGAACTCTGACTCCAACACAGGTATGAAAAATGTCTTACTTTTCACAAATTTAGTTTCATTTTTGCTGCCTGTAGCCAGGAGCCTTTCAGTCGAAGCCTTTCACTTTATATGAAAGTTTCCTATATTTTTTTTTAACTAACATATTTGATACTGGTGGACACTCACTTTTCTGTTGTAACATTGATGATGATGATGAGTATAGTGGTTTATAGTCCAATATGATAGATATTGTTGATCTTACATTTTTGTTGAAGGTGTTAACAACATAACAGGAACACTTTATGGTATAATGCAATTTCGCAAAATGCGGAAATGCGTTTTTTGCACAAATTACTTCATAAAATCGCACATTTCTGCAGATATTGAGGATTATCAGCTTTACAAAATCAATATTTTTCTCATGGCTATTCAATTTGAGTGCAGTACATTATTATTATGTTTATTTCCATAGTTTACATTTATGCCTATCATGTGACAGAATAACCGTATAGTGTTTGGTAGGCCATCATTTACATTAAGATAACAAATTAAACAAAGTATTTCTAAATGCATTTCCTCTGGCTACGCCTTTCTGATACAGACCCGGATGAGATGATCTATGATGACGTGGAGCTTGGAGAGGAGGGCGGCTGCAACAGCTCCCTCGACAATGGATGGAGCTCTAGCGAGTTTGAAAGCTATGACGAGGCCAGCGATGGCGAGGGCCTCCCTGAGAACGGCCTGCCCCACGCCTTCATGAGAGGAAAGCCGCCCCAGAAGAAAACCCATGTGTGTAACAAACTCAATCCTATTTCTCTTTCTGGATCACAGCCAAAAACCAGCTCTGTGTCTGTGTTATTATACTGTTCATCTTTTGGTGGGCGGATGACTGCAGTGGATAAAGAAGGAAATTCATTTTATTTGTAACTAGAATATTTATAGAAGGGATTATATTTTCTCTTGTATCCTCCACATATCCACTTTAACATAGGCTGTCATACTTGTTTCGAATAAAGTTGTAAAAGTTTTTCAGTTGAGCAAATCCTCTTATCCTGCTTGTTCTTCACTTGTGCATAAATTACTTATAGAAACACCATCTATTTGTGTGTTTCATGTGCCATCAAATGTCTACTTGCTTCTGCAGATCTGAGAGAAACCATTCTGACTCCTGGTCAGGTGGCTGCACTTTGTATGTATTGGCTTGTGGTTTTGAGAATTCAACTTATATTTTACCACAGACAGACATTAATAGCAAGAATTTTATCCAATGCCAAATGCCTTAGATATAAGGTGAACATTTCCCCCAGCTAGAATGGTACTCAGCAGAGCACATACCACCAAATTCCACCCGTAAAATGGTGAAAAGTTTCCTATTAATCTGCTCAGTTATTTAGGTGTAATCTTGCTTACAGTCAAACAATGAATAAGGGTAAAAACAACCTCCTTGGCAGACTATCAACTATTTTAATTAGCATTTTTACATTTTATGTGTTGATGTGATGAAAATATATTTATGCATCAATGCAAATGTTGCCTGAATAAAGGGGATGGCACAACCCTCTTTTAGTAAATCTTTATTCATCTGAATAGCCTCAGAATTAAGATATTTGTGGAGGCCAGAGTCAGCAACAAAAGATTAAAGTCAGTTTGCTGTGGAATCTAAGTTGCTGGCTCATTCCAAAACCATAACCAGTAACACTTGCTTTGCTTTTGTTTAGCTCTCTCAAGATCTGACTCGCTTGAAAGAACACTATGAGAAAAAGATGAAAGATCTAATGGCAAATACAGTGGGAACGGTAGAGCTGCAGCAGTTAAAACAGAAACACGAGCAGAAGGTAAACGACCTGAGGCCCACTTCAACCGCCTGTGCTCGACAAAGTAGTCCCAACCCTTTAATCTGAGTCCCGCTAACCCCTCTGGTACATTTGACACTTAGCATGGTACCTTCATACTACTCTGATGTGAATGACTTGTGGTGGTGCTAGTGGTGATGGGTTTGCATACATGTATCTCCTTATGTCTGTTGTTTTGATATTTCCTGTTATATGTTGATGCACTAGAAGTTGTAGAGCTTAGGATATATATTTGAGAAACAGTTGTTAGATTAATATCTAATGCAGTGTCTGTTCTAAACCTGTCTGTTTGGAATGGGTTGTTTGTTTGGCCTGTGGTGATGCTAGTTACAGCTTTGACTGTTGTCGAGTCACTTATGTTGATAAGTCCCAGCCGCTGCTGCTACAGAGCAGAACAGACCTGTTTATTAAAATTGAACGAGTCACATATTCGAATTGCACCAATTTTGACACTGCAACTTCTTGGGCCCTTAACAATAAATATGTTAACTATGAGATTTCTGGAATTTGTAAATAGATTCAGGGAAAACAGAAACACTAGTAATTGAATTGATTTAAGTTGTTCTCAGAGTAGCTTGAAAACTGTAACATAAAGAAAATACGAGTGGCTTCTACAGCATCTCTTACAATGTTAACCTGTCTTAATGTGTGTAACCACTGTGTTTCTTACAGCTGATGTCTCAGTCACTGTCATTCTCTGATCAGCTCTGCTGTATGACACCATCTTCTGTTTACATTCATCCCCGTCTAACACTACTTCTGTCCTGCTTAGCCCGGTCCAGTGGCTTTTTAACCATAGGTTTAGATGAAAACTAAACTTCACCTTGGATTAAAATTCTCACATTCTATTAACATTTTGTGTAATTTTTGCCATATAGATAATATAATGTATATTATCTTATCCAAGATGCAAAAGCTGGTGAAGGCCGCCAAGGAGGGGACCAAAGATGGGCTTGAGAAAACGAAAGCTGCAGTGAAAAAGGGACGCTCTTTCATCAAAACCAAGTCATTCTGTCACGGTATGTGCTTCTTAAAAAGACCACTGCCTCTTCTATTTATCTTAAAGCAACACTATGTAACTTTTACTGAGCAATAGCAGGTGTTCAGGGCGAGGAATGAAAGAGGCACCGTTCTCTCTATTTCAAGTCGATGTATAATCAAACTAATTTGAAGCTGCTATTTTAGGGTTAAGGAGTTGGATAGTGTTGCTTTAAGTCAGTGTTAATGTGAGAGTTTCAGTATTTACTAAAGACTAAGGACTGTCCCTTCAACATGTTTACTTTATTGCAGCTTTTCTTGCTCTGTCTTCTTAATCTTTTAGAGAGGAAGTCAGTGGGTTTTGAAGATGAGGAGTCTGAACTCTTCATCGAAGTGGACTGTTTCAATGTTGAGCCAGTGCTGTGTCTCGCACCAGAAGGTCTTTCTCAGCAACAGGTAATGAACATGCCCTTCTATGTATAGCTTTAATAAATCGAGCTCATTGCTGTGTGAATTAGCTGTTTTAGAAAACCATGTTATTTTCCTCCACAGCTGGTGAGAAGATGTATATTGGGATCTATTTTGGAGAGTGAGAAGAACTATCTTGAAGCATTGAAGAGGATACTGGAGGTATGGGAGAATGGCTGCAGCAAATGCCTAAATCCACTTTGAAGTGTTTGTTATTACAGTGTTCACTGTCTGCTTTATCAGCAATATGAGAAGCCCCTGTCCCAGCTTGAGCCGAGGCTGCTGAGCGACAGGAAACTGAAGATGACTTTCTATCGGGTGCGTGAGATCCTGCAGTGCCACTTCCTGTTCCAGATTGCCCTGGCGAGTCGCGTGGCTGAGTGGGACAGCCTGGAGATGATCGGGGACGTCTTTGTGGCATCGGTAAGCTGTAATTACTAGGCCTTTTTACAAGAATTGCAACACTAAAATAAAAGAAAAAAATGGACTGAAATGCATTCGTATGCAGATCGCCTATCGCCTATGCAGAAGTGTCGTTTGTGTTTTGCGTGGAGAAAAGTTTGTCTTCTGTGATTTATAAACAAAAAAAAAGGAGTCGGACTTTAAACAGTGTAGAGCAAACAGAAGAAAGAGTCTTGGCCTGAATTTCTGCTGTCTTCACCGGAAGCCCCGAAATATTACCCCCAGAGGCTGTTGCCTTGTCAGGCAACAGCCAATGGGCTCTGACCTTGCATTTGTTTGGTTCTTGTTTGGCTGAGCTCATGCTTCTCATCCCATCATTAAAAAAACCACAAAAACATGGAACATTCCCTATAATCTATATGTTCAATAAAATAATATCAAGATATAATCACATTTATAGTTCATTTACAGTTTACTTAGATAGACAGAAGCTGAATGCACACAGTTTTTTTTATTTAAAATCTATCTACTAAATAAACAGGGAGTCAGCTTGACTGTTAAAATTATGTAAATATGTTTTTTTTCAACAATGTGATCCAGTTATTTTAACCATAGTCAACAGAAACAAAATCAATGAAAATGAAAAGGCTCAACCTCAGCGATGACCTAAAGATCATAAAGGTACTGAATTATGCATCACCCCTCGACGTGCACCAAGGTGTAAGGGCTCTACCATGCTATTCACAGTTTTTACATGTATTCAACCAGAGCAAATCATGGTATGAGTAGAACTCTGCTTGTGGTTAAAATGCTTTTTAAGTCACACAACAGCGATCATATCCATAGAAATCTCAATCTAAACTTCCAGATCTTGACAATGAAATCCATCTTCAACAGGAACACCAGAAATATATTTGAGATTCCTGGTGTCCCTCAGATCCAAGTCATAAAATCTGTGTCTTTCTCAACAGTTCTCAAAGTCTATGGTGCTTGACGCCTACAGCGAGTATGTGAACAACTTCAGCAATGCAATGGCGGTGGTGAGGAAGACGTGCGCAGCCAAACCTGGCTTCTTGGAGTTCCTCAAGGTTTGACAGCAACACTGAAATGCAAAGTGTTAAACTCAGAATAGCATTTTATTATAATTGTGTTAAATAATGTTCTCTCAAAGGGATCTTTTTTTTCTTCTTTTTTTTCAGAAAATCATGCACATATTAATTCTCTGTTTATCTTTTTTGATTTTTGTAAATTTAGTGGAAAGCACAAATAAAACAAAAAACTGAAGCCTCTATTTTAACAAGCTTTTTACTACAACTATGTTCATGCATTGTAGTCCTACTCCTTTTAAAATCAGTTTGACTGGTTCCTCACTACACTGCAGTAACCAATATTCTCACCTGCAGCATCGTCAGGAGACCAGCAGTGACAGAATGACTTTGTATGGCCTGATGATGAAACCTATCCAGAGGTTTCCACAGTTCATTTTACTCCTTCAGGTACAATGGAGTCTTGTTTTTAGCTCCTTGTGTAATATGTACATTCACCAGCAGGGGGAGGACTTTGCACATATGTCAAGGCACTGGGTTTTTCAAAGTGCTATAACTCAAGGTGCGCTCTAAAGGGAAATGGATTCATCAGATCTCTTTAAATCCCTTTATTTATTTGTTTATTTCACTGATATATTTAATTTGCCTGTGTGTCTTGAAGAAAACATCATACAACATATGACACACTGAGTTTCTTGCTTTTAAAAAAAGTATATATATGTTTAACAGTACATGCTATAAATGCCAATCAGAATAGCTTGTGTGTTCATGATAATAGGAGTTGAAATATACATTAATTCTGTTATCAAATCCTGTGCTTTGTGAGTGTAGAAAAACAGACGAGAAGGAGAGAGGAGCAAATGCTGTTGGATGCAGATTTAGGCAGAGTTTTTATTAGATTATTGACAATTAATGAGCAATTGTCCTAACGGCAGACTAATGTGTAGCTTCTAACATGTGCCTCCTCATCAGGACATGCTGAAGAACACACCGGTGGGCCATGCGGACCGTCTGGCCCTTCAGATGGCGCTGACCGAACTGGAGACGCTGGCGGAGAAGCTCAATGAGAAGAAGAGGGAAGCTGATCAGCGTTGTGAGATCCGCCACATTGCAAAGGCCATGAACGAGCGCTACCTCAACAAGGTCTGTCCGTTCCTCTTGTGTGCTGGCATGTGTTTTGTAGTTTGAATTGTATGAGACTGAGATTACATTTTGTTTTTGACATCCACCAAGGAGGTTATGTTTTCTCCCCTGTCAATGTGATTTCTGGTTGGTTGTTTGTTTGTATGCAAGATTACACAAATACAACATGATGGATTTTATTGAAACTTGATGGAACAATGCTGTGTGGGTCAGGGAAGAATCCATAAAAGTTTGGTGCAGATCCAGATCAGTGGGCAGATCCAGGGAATTTTTTTTCCCATTTCTTTAACATTTCGAGATCGGGCGATTTTCAACATTTTCCTCGATTTCTCAGAGAATAATTCATGGATTTTAATGAAAAAAAACTATCATATTAAGGTAACTAATATCTATGACTGTCGAAATTTGGTGCAGCTTGATTGAATTTCAAGGGGAATGTTGAGCCTTGGCGAAGCTATGCGCTCTTCTTAGTGCCATTCTAAGTTTCTGTATCTGTATTTTCTTACTTGCCGGTGAAGAATGTGGTTCTAACGATGTTCTCATTGCTCACTGCAGTTTGCACATTTTTGGCCTACGTTTGATTGTTTCAGCATATGCTGTGGCATTTCCCTCTGTCCCAGTGTGGGCAGCCATCAGGCATTTTGAGCTCCACATTTTCGACCTACTATTCTCCTGACTGAATGCCATATTTTTAGCACGTTGCTCAGCACAACATGTGCCCACACCACCAGCCTTCCCCAAGGTATAATTATTTGCCTAACTGCAGCCACCCCCTCTATGTAGCATCTGTGTAGAAACATGTGTTTACAGGGTACCCCACATGAGGCAGAGGAGTTTTGTTCTTCATAGCCTCTAATTGTTCAGAGTCACCGTTGAAAGTGTATGCTGTGATCCAGAATAGGTGGTTTCACAGCGGAGGGACAGGAAACAAGTGAGACGGAGGAGCAGGATGAAATTTGACTAAAGCTCACTGAATTTTTCCTGGATACTCTGAGTTTGAAAACATATGGCAGTGTTCATTTTAAGATTTTATCTGAGGCTCTATTGGCTGAAATGCTTTGGAATTATTTTCTTGTGTAAAACCTGTTGAAATGTATGAAGGACATTTAGATCTCTGAATGGTTTACATTGCTTCTCTGAAGTAGGTTATGTTAACTAAACAAAGACCTAATTCAGAAATCCAAACTCCCACTATACGTTGACATAGTATCAGTATCTGACTCATCTGCCCTGTCCTTTAGCTTCTGAGCAACGGCAGCCGCTACCTGATTCGCTCAGACGACATGGTGGAGACGGTCTACAACGAGCGTGGGGAAATCATTAAAACCAAGGAGCGCCGCCTCTTCCTGCTCAATGATGTTCTCATGTGTGCCACACCCAATATTCGGTAAGAGCGACAAACCAGACCTGCTCTTAATCTCGCCATTAAATTGCACCTTCTACTGGGATCTCAATACAATCTTAGAAAGACATTTCTCATGTTATTTTTGTTTTGATCATGACATTTGCAAATGTCACTTTTCCTACTAAGAAAGATGGTCAGCATTGAATGTAACTGTGAACCTTGGGCTGACTTTTGACCATTCAGCCCCACTGTGGCCTGCTATTTAACTGAGAGAGATGGAGAGCCCTGTTCCCAGACTTTTCAGGTTCTGTCCTGTACTGTAACATGCTGGTCACCACATGCTGCCTCATGATGCCCCCTCTCTTTTGCACATGGCATGTTCTCTTTATCCAACCTTCAGCCTTTCTTCTACTCCTATACCTTCTTCTCACACAGCGCAGGGTCTACATACAGTTTATTCTCCACAAACAAGATGCTAACACCCTGAAACCAAGTGCCGCTTTACCCCCTTCTTCTGTCCAGATGTCAGGATGGCAGTGGGAGTGGCAGTGGAAATGTTCCACCTGAGCAGAAGTTCCTCCTGAAGTGGAGCGTGCCATTGAGCTTCGTCGAGGCACTGGAGTTTGGATCCAGCGAGGACATGGCCGACAGCAGCCGCTACCCGGCAGCTCATTCTGGGGAGAAGGTGGTCATCAACGCTAAGCCAAGTAAGAACCGTAGTGTCTCATTCTGTTGGTTTGAATGATCACATGGCCTATTTGTCTGTCTGTCCGTGCCTTTGTCCGCTTCTCTTCACACTGAGCTCCGGAAGTAAAGCTGACGTGATTACAGAGTATCAGGTAGTTGAGGATTGATCCCTCTATAGTCCTTGTGGATTTGAGACTCTGGGATCGGAGCCAATAAATGCCTCTCAGGTAACTGCCTGTGCCTGGTGTGTGGTTCATGAAGTTCTCAATTGTGACTGAAATATCTCCAACTATCTGTCCTACCTGGAGTCATTTGATGGAACGAATTGACCCGTTGACTTGTCCCATTTTAATTAACTAACAGAACTTGTCTCATACATAAATACATAGAAATAAAGGCTGGTTTATACTCGCTGTTCCTTTCATTTCTACTGGCGAACGCCATCATTTCGGCTTGTCGCACACCTCACAACTTTTTTAACTTGGCGCCCATCGTGCACCGATAGCCCATGCACAAACTAGGATAAACTGAAAGCAAGAAACTACGAACAGGTTTGTCTCTACGGACTGACAGAGATTATTATTCTCCCTCATGAGGGAGCAAAGAGATTCTCAGATGGCTCCTAGATTGCAGATTCTGTTTTGAGGCACTCTACAGAAAACTATGGAAAAAAAACTCTGCATACGGTTGTCATGACGAGAGCAAAAGTCGGAAGTGGTGTTCCTGGAGGAAACAAGCCGATGACGGTTCTATTTGTGTTAAGTCATCTTTGCATTTTTCCGGTGGTCTATGACACCAAGCTGCACCAAGCTGCACCAGTATAAAAGTGAAAGGTATCTCGTTGATGTCATAGTCGGCACATGCAACGACCGTTACGTATAAATGCAGCTTAATTGATTGTCGTTTCCTGCTGGACTTTTGCAGACATTTCTGAAAGGGTGTTTCGTCCTGCGCTGCCCATACAGCCACCAGCTGTTATTTTTTCCTTCTGTAGTCCACTGGTCGGTTGGCTGGTGAGTCCAATGATTTCAGTCTTTCCACTGGATTATCCCCCTGTCACACACAGCTCCTCAGCCACTTTAAAAGAACCCCAGATTAGACAAACAAGAAGCACAGCGACAGCGTATGATTTTGTGGTCACAGTGCTGCAGCTTTTATTCTGGGATCTAGATATTTCTGTGTGCGTGTGTTTGTGCACGTTGCTGGACTGGTGAATGCTTTCGATGCCGTGTTATCCCTGGTTTGTCAAAGGTTACATGTATTCAAGCTCAGGTCAGAGGTCCACGCTTTCAGTTGCCAGTGGTAATGGACTGGAATTACTACCACGGAGCTCATCCACTCTCTCATGCTCTCACCCAGTGTCCTTCTCCCTCTGTTCTATCATCTTTAATTCACTTACATAAGGCTCAGTCCTTTGCTGCTTTGTGTCACATTTATCTCATAATAAATCCTGTGATTCTTTTTTTTTATGTGATGCTGCAGCAGTTAGTCCCCCATCTATGTTGGGGGGAAAAAAGATTAACAACCAGGACGTATTTCAGTCCAAGTGCACAGGGTATAACAGTAACAACTGTGAATTAAGTTAACGTGACAATGCCCATGTTAATGAATCAGTCCCTGTGCTCTGTGAAGTTGTTGTGCAGATGACAGCACGTCATGTAGATACACACTCCTCCAGCCCAACCTCGGCCTCCTGTGCTGAAAATATCAGAGTTTCAACGGGTCACAGGGAAAATTTCTTTCCAAATTATTTTTGCCTTCCCAGAAAATATGTTATGCATTACTCTGCAATAGTTTCCCGCTCCCATCATGCAACATCATTCTTTCATTTTACATGCACAAGTGTCAATCAATCATTAAAATGTTATATGTACCGTGAGCAAAGGAACACAAAAGTCAAAATTCTCGCCATGAAATAACAGTGGGTTCCAAGGTTTCTACACTTTTCCTGTCATAAAATGCTTTTTCTTGAATCCTGTTCCTTTCAGCTCTATTCAAGCAACATTTGGTGCGTCTTTTTCAGCCTCCTGTCAGACCACCTGTCCTCTGCTACTTCACTGATATGAGCCATTGCATTGGGCATATATGTAACAGATGGCAAAGACAAGCCTATGTAACATCTGGTCTGACTGATGGGTTTTCCTAGGGCTGCAACTGACAGACAGGTTCACAGTGTCATCTTAAAGTGGTGATACCAATGTATAGTGTGTACTTGAGGATGGGTCTTAGTATTATGGGTTTGTTCTTTTAAAACTGTTTATTGAATAAGATGTTGAGTCAACAATAACAGGCCTTCACTGGGTCGCCTCACTCCAATTTAGTTATTTTCGAACCATGGTCACTTCTATGTGTGTCTTTGGGAAAGTGTATTTGTTTGTGTTTGTGTGTGTGTGTGTGTGTGTGTGTACATGCATACAAATGTGTCCAGGAATGTATAACTAGTAGAAACAAAAGACAAAAAGTCTCTCAGTCCACTGCATTCAGCCAAAAGCAGCTCAGTGACCAGGCTGCTCGAAAGCTGCTCAATGAAAAGACTGTTCAGCACATGATGTCACCTCCTTGAGAGTCTCTCTGGTTTGTTCATCTCTCCACTCTGCTGCAGGGAAATCAGATGCAAGACCACCACACAGACTGGTTGTTAAAAGTTACATTCCCCTGCTGCTCTTACAGCCCGTTTATCATGTTGATATGTTTTCTTTGTGTGTGTGTGAAATGTGTAATTGCTGGGATGGCTGGCCTGCTGCTGGAGGTGCTCCCAGGCCTGTTTTGTGAAAAAGGTCTTGGTATTTGGCGCTCTCACAAAACACCATTCAGGAAGTTGGATGGGACTTGAAAAGGGTTGCCCAGTGCCAGTGTAGTCTATGGGAACGGTCAGTCCAGTGATGGTGCAATTATATTACTCTTTGTGTCCTATTATTTATCATATATTTAATTCTGTTCCTCCTTGTGTCTTATTATTTATATTTATAATATTTATATATTGTATATCAAATATAGGTTATAAATAGCAAAAGGTTTATTTTAATAATAGATACAGATATAGATACACTCCAAAGAGAGTGCAGACAGATCACGGTTACTAACATACATCATTCATCAATGCCAAAGTCTAAGTGATTTTAACGTAGACTCCTAATAGAGAGATAACATGACACATCAAGCATGGAGGGTTTATTCAGCAATTCTGCCCTGACCTGGTTTCAACTCACTGTCTCTCAGCCTTTTACTGAGACCAATGAGCCATGAAGACGGCAAATAACACATTTAGACAAGCAAATTAGTTGAATGAACAGAGACGTGGTCAGAAAAGAGCAGAAGACACTCCTCAATTCATTACCTCCACAGAGGAAGTTGTGTTTTCTCCCCTGTACGTTTGTTTGTTTGTAAGCAGGATTACCAACAAACAACTCAAAAGATTTCAATGGAGTTTTGGGGAAAGACAGGGCAAGTTCCAAGGAAGAACCCATAAATGTTGGTGTGGATCTGGATTCAGGATTTTTTTATTTTTTTTAAACATTGCTAGGGCTTTTTCATTGATTCTCCAGTGAACAATTCATGGATCTTGAAGAAAATAATCAGGCACATTTAGGGAACTGATGTTTATGAGGGTGTACCTCTTGAATTTAAGGGGAAAGTTGGGCTTTGGTATGTGCTCTGAGTGCCACTGTAGTTTCTTATTTGTGCTTATCAACATTTTAAGTTAATAAACATAGTGTATGTTGTACGGTGGCTATGATTTGATCCAGTGATGTGAATTAAATAAAGCAGGAGGTCATTGACCACATCAGTGAGATCCAAATCCATGCAACAATGCAGCTACAGTCGGCCTGTTGTGCAGTGCGTGTGCTCCAGTGAGCAGGGCTGCAAACCCATGTATGAGGCCAACTGAGTTTCTCAGCGTGTGTGAGCTGCCTCTTGTGTACAAACTCACAGGGAGGCATTCTCTGGGAGACCACCTACTAATGCGTTTCTGGGGTAAAGTTTCCCCTGAATGCCTGGTCCGTAAGGCCTTCAGGAGAGGACCGCCTGGGTTGCCATGGAGTTGGAGCAGCAGACAGACTTCAGTGACTATTGAAGAAGACGAGGAGTTGGAAGGAAAGGAAGAATAGAAAGTAGAAGGGCAGAAGCAAACAGAGCTGAAGGTGCCAAGGACTCGAAATGTGATTTTGGTCTATTTTTGTTTTACCCTCGACACACACTCTGAAGAGTTAATATAGAAAGGAACACACATTCAAATATTTGTTGTTAGGTTTCGATATAAAAGACTCCTGTACTCAAATTGCCGTTATAATTTGTCAGTTTGGAGTTTTGGCCAACTGACAGGCGTAAACCCTGTCCCCCAATGCGTGCTTTTCTTCATGACTATATTCATAATTATCCGTATGTGTGTGTGTGCGTTTGAGTGTTTGAAAGATCTTCGATGAGCCTGACTCTGTTCTGTGCAGCAGTGGTTTGTGGCCACACACAATGTTTGCCATTGTTTCGTTGTTGATGCAGAACAACACAGTAACGGTAAAGTTCACTGAACCGTTCATGTAGCTCAGTGATCATTAGTTTTATTAATTTGAGCACAAGAGCAAAAATGGTGGGAGGCAGCACACATAGCAGCTACACAAGCTTTTGTCCCTATTTATTCATTCATTTACTTATTTATTTTCCAGTGTAATGGTCTCCATTGTTACTGTTGTTATTATTGATTGTCATTGCAGGTTATTTTTCAGATCTGACTTTTAGTAAAATCTAACAGTTAAAACCTACAGTAGGTACACAATGGAGAACAGAGGATGATTTACTTGCCAAAGCAAACACAGTATTCGGTGTTTGGCCTCTGAAACCTGACTGATTATAAATCTTGACCTGATTATATAACAGTTTTCTTGTGAACAAGTCAGCACGCTGGTCAGAGTCACTGCCAAGTTTGCAGAGCGGCCTCTGCTCCTGCGGGAAGCTGATTGATTGTCCCTTATTGATCTCAGTCTTCATCAGTACAATGTAATGGCTTCTCTCATCAGACTGGCTTCACTCATTACTGTGTGTGAGAACTGTTGGAGACATCAGCTTTTTAGCTCTCACCTCAGTTTCTTTGCTATATTTTTGTTTGCTTCTATTATTTCCAGCTCACACAAGGACGCTGCTTTTTATATCAGACCGAAGTCATTACAATTTATGAGCTGAGGTGATGACTGTTGCTTGTAGCTGTACTTCCAAGAAAGCGTAGTAATTTTCTAGTAACACAAAATTTCGACTTTAAGTTACCAAACAGCCATCTTAAAGGGTAAGGGGTTGTGGTTAGGGGTTAGGCGGTGAGAACACGCACCCACGCAATCTCTTGGGCGACAGTGTGTGTGGTTTTCCAGTGTGTCCGTGAGAACGTGAACGCGCCTCCGAGGAAGATATCAGAAGACATCTAGGCTTAAAACATGGTGTAAGTCATGTTAACACCCCAAGTCGAACATGAATGTCAGGGCTTACGGACACTTTGGCTGCACTACTGTTTACCCCTGAGAATACAAACGTGTTTTGTGGCATCAAACACTTCAGCACACATTTTGGTGGTTGAAGGTCGGGTCACTGTGACTTTACAGAGCATATTTTTTGCCTTGTGAATGCGATATCTCAGGAACACCTACAGGGAATCCTTTCAAAATTGTTACAAATGTTCATTTGGACTCATGGATAAACTGATTAGAATTTGATGGTCAAACATCAAAGGTCATGATGACTCCAAGAAAAAAAGACAACTGCACAGGTAAAAGGTGGTCGAGAACAAAACTTTTCTCTCTGTCTAAATATTTTTGCTCTTGTGTGTTTCTGTGCAGACAAACTTTACATGGGCCCAGGTCAGTTGTACCAAGATCTTCAGAATCTAATCCATGACCTAAGCCTTGTCAACCAGATCTCCAGCATGATCAGCAGCCTCAAAGGAAACTACCAGGTACCGTACAACTGCACTCATCACAATCACAAGAAAAATCTAATCATGTTAAATCCTGATAAGGTAATTGGTTAATCAAGTTTGAAAGGGAATCAGTAACAGAAAATCCACACACACACACACACACACACACACACACACACACACACACACACACACACACACACACACACACACAGAGTTCGCCTGTCGGTGCTGCTGTGTTGGATGCTCAGTTTGCAGAGCACAGCGTGAGTGTTTGAGGCTGTTTTTGTGCTGCGCTGGTCGGTCTGTCAGAAGCAGAGTGGGAGGCAGAGTCTCAGAGGGACACGTGTCCCAGAGATGGAGGGAGGGGAATACTGATGGAGGGGGGTCAGGTAAGGCTAAAATGTGAGCTGTATTCGGCCAAGCTCTTTCACAATATTGAATTTAATATTCTAAATGATAATAACAGTAATCTTGTTCTAAAGGAGGTCATGGCTCTGGTGGTAGAGCAGGTTTGCTGCTGTTCCCTGGGTCGGTAGTTTGATCCCTGGTTCCCCCTGAACTCGGTTATGCGGTGTACAAACCTATGTCAAATCAAATATGCAGATGATGATCTGCAGTGGTCATCTCTCATGGGAGCAACTGAACAAACAATAACTAACAGTTATGTGTATACTAAAGGGTTCCTCATACAGTTTGAAGCCATGCATTGAAAAGGTCAAGATACTGTCCTAAAGTCCTAATGACACTTTAAATGGGAATTCTGGTATTTTTCAACCTGGGCCTTGTGTTTATATAAACACAATCACCTCAGAAATCAAAAGCTTCCTGATACTGTGTCAACATAAAATATTAATGTGGTTATTTTTCTGTGGAGCCAAAGACAATTTTTCACATTTTGGACATAAGATTCTCAGTTTGCAACTGACATGTTTTATTTGATTGCATTCAAGTCAAGGGATCTTGGTCTATTTTTCATTACTTAATGTTTCTGTTGTTTTTTTAATCTCAAATTATACTAGTGTCTCTAAATAGGGTTCATTTAACAATGTTAAATGCTCTGACATACAAATTATGACCTTATACACCTTTTCCTCTCCATTGTTTTCTTCCTGTAATGACAATGAAACGCTCTGATAAACAACTTATGGCTTGTTTCCTTCTCCTCTTTTCCTCATTGTTTCTTTCTATCCCTCCCATTTCCTGTTCACAGAATGTGAACCCCACCGTGGCCCAGGACTGGGTATCAGGTCTCCAGAGGTTGATACTGAAGAAGGAGGAGGAGATCAGGGCAGCTGACCGCTGCAGGATCCAACTCCAGCTGCCTGGCAAACAAGACAAGTCTGTTTTTCTTTTTTACCCCACACATGGACACACCTCTTTAGCATTAATTGCTTTTTAATACAGACGGCACATACAACACTGTCACA
Source organism: Hippoglossus stenolepis (assembly GCF_022539355.2). Lineage (NCBI taxonomy): Eukaryota > Metazoa > Chordata > Actinopteri > Pleuronectiformes > Pleuronectidae > Hippoglossus > Hippoglossus stenolepis. Next base: position 16,235,862 of record NC_061492.1, on the reverse strand, counting down.
GCCTCCAGTCTCAGTCCTTGCCCGCCCCCCCTCCCACCCTCGTCTTGTTTATCCTAGGGTTGTCTTTATCCCCTTTTACCCTGCTTTCTCCTTCCATCCTCCCAGCCTCCCTGCATGCCTTTAGCTTTGGTATTAGAGTATTAGAGCACATTTGTATATTTTGGATAAACAAGTTTCTCCAACAGCTCTAATCTGAGGCATGAATCTCAGGGGAGGAAAACTGCATCAGTGTTTGCTCCTAAAGTCTGCCCAGTGCTGCAGCTGCTGCTGAACCCGGACGCTCTTGTCACACATTTACACACTCTATTATAATCGGCACATGATTCCCCCAGGGGTGAACTTCCTTTTTGACTTTGTTACATTCTCTCTCTCTTTTGCTTCCTCACTCCATCCCTCACCCCTGCTGCATTCAGCTGGTGAGATTACCCACGGGTATGTTTAGAAACACAGCTGTGCCTATGTTATTCCTTCCTTGATCCCTGTGTTGCAAAACACACACACACACAACAAAACACTTCTCACCATCAGCCAGTGACAAGAGGGATACATACACACGCGCACACGCACACACACCGACACACACACATAACAAACACACACAGCATGTGTACACGACCTGCTGTTAGAAGCGGTAATTGACATTGACTCCTATCGCATTTCTGTCACTGTCTGTCTAGTCAGTCAGTGATAAATAGCCAGAATCAATTGACCCCTTTGCCGGGATTCAACCCAAACAGAGCTGACTTAATTTCATCTTATTACGTATTTTACTCAAAAGGACGCAAATCATCAGACTGGTGTGTCGACGAGAATATCCAGACATCAACATGACGGCTTAGAAAAAAAGGAAAACCTAACTCAGGCCCTCTGGCTGCAAAAGATGTTCACACGTCTCGTAAAAACATAAATCATTGAGTACGTCTCTGATGTTTGGTTCATAAAAACTCTCGTATTTGAACTCTCGCTGCAATGTGAGACTTTTTTAAAGCTCTGATAACATTAACATAGTAAAATATTAACTTTTATCCTTTTCGTAATTTCAAAAAGCCTGATCTAAGTTGGTCTCTGAAGGCCAGTTCATGTTTTTTGCTTTAAAATACAACCCCATGCAGAATGATATTTGTTGTCTTTTAAATAAATTGACCAGGAAATAACAAAACTACCATTTCACTATTCTGCATGTGTTCCTTGATCCACCACACTCTGCAAGCACCAGACAGCACAGTAGTTTACTGTCAATACCCCTGAAACACACTGATCGTATCCTGTATTTTGTGATATAGATATAATCATAATCAATGTTTGTGTTTTGTTTGTCTCTGTTTGCAGATCGGGTAAACCCACTTACTTCAGTGCAGTGTTCAATACTTTGAGCCCAGCCATCAAACAGTCATGGATCAGTAACTTGCAGATGGCGAAACTGGCTCTAGGTACTGTACTCTGCTTACCTGTACACTGAACATGCATTTATACAGTGTCTATGTACTGTATATGTATATGTATCTATCCCTTCAGTCAGTTGCCTATGATTAAACCAATTACTTCTATTAAACATCTTTCCCATGTAAGGTTAACTATATTTTATGAATGAAATGAGAAATTTAAATCTGTCGTAGAATATGTTTAAAATTTATTTAGAGAAGTTTTACAGTGTAACTTCTGGATTCTCTCCTTCTCTCTTTCTTAAAACGTGTAAAAACACACTGCAGGCTGTACATTATTGAATCAATAACATATTTGTGTGTGTTTTTACATCAGAAGAGGACAACCTGCAGGGATGGTTCTTTGCAGAGGATGATGGGAACCAGATCAAAAAGCAGAAACACCCCCTCTTGCTACGACAAATGCCTGTGGTCATGTCGAAACTACAGGAGTTCAAGGTGGGACCCTCTGATGTTATCTCTAACCAAAATGTTAGTATTTCTGTGTGCGTCTTACAAAAGCAACCCCTTCTATATCATACAATACTTACTGTAGTATCAACCTCCAAAAACATTAGGTAAGCTTTGTTGTATATATGTTCAGTTAGCTCAGTTGGTTAGAGTGTGGTGCTAATAATGCCAAGGTTGCAGGTTTTATCCCCGTATGGGCTATTAAGTTTTGATTGGAGACCAGTTTCGCTCATAAAGTCACAATATATTTAAACTGTATGTAATAATAAAAGAAAACATATATGGCACTTACATGTAGCACTTTGTAGTTTGGCTTTTTTGAAGCAAATTGTACTTACTTGATTCTTGTTGTTCTGGGTTTGTACCCTCATGGTTGAGTGAACTTATTGTAAGTCACTTTGGATAAAAGCGTCAGCTAAATGAAATGTAATGTAATTACGGAATTTGATAGAAACTCTTGATGGATACTTACTCCAGTGCCAGTGTACATGTAACACGTGTTTGTTCACATGCTCTATACTGTGGATCTCAACCCTAGTATTAGTATAATAGCATTATCAGGCTGGTGCACGCCAAAATAAACAAATAACAAAATAAAAGTGGGGAGGGGGGGTTGTTTTTTGTTATGTTTTTGTTTGTTTTGTCCTAGTGTGCAAACAGACTTTGACTCTCACAAACATAATCAATAACATCCACTCTAAAGTAGATCTTATCACTGGTGCATACTATTTAATTTATTTTGTCTACAACAATCTGGCAACCACCAAAAATTGTCTTGACCCCATAGTAGGTAGTAAGTAAGTTTATACATTCTTATTTTATTAATGATAGTTTGGAGTTTTTCCATCTTAAATCAACTTTCCGATTGTCCATACGTCTTTCTTGTTCTTGAGTGGATCTCTCAAATGTCACACTTCCCTTTGTATGTCACACAGTCATGTTTCCACCAGCATCGACTGACCCTGTGTGACAGAAATAGCTGACATGTGTGGCCAGTTAGCTCAGCTGGTTAGAACATGGTGCTAATAGCACTAAGGTCGATGGTGTGATCCCTGTACGCGTCATTATTTAGATTATACTGACATGTTCAAGCACTTTTAAATTGCATATGATTTAATGGAAGCTAATAAAATGGGGGGGGGGGAAGAATTCCTGCTGATGTGTGAAAGGATAAATCACAACATTCTCTACCAACAAATTATCTTTCGATTTAGATGTTTGGTTATTTATTTTGGCCTGACACTGTTACATGACACTGATTTGTTGACTGGAGTCAGATAACGACATGCAAATGATTGTTTAATGTGTGTTTTGGGCCAGTTGGCGTGGCGTTAATAATGCAAAGGGTTCGATCCTCGTGCAGGCCATGTGGTTTGGAGAACATGAAGTTGTATTAGGTTCTGTGAAGAGGAGCAGTCATTCTGTTTAATAGCGTTATTGTTCCTCGACCATATTTCATTCTCTGCCGCAGCTCAGCAGCTCCTCTACTCCTGTCAGTGCTAACAAAGTCCAAAAATGGCAGCTACTAAAAAAACCTCATAGCCAGTTGAGATTATTGACTTCAACGGGGCTGAACCACAGATCTTTGACAATTCTACCTTCACACTGATAAACACTTATTTGCATAGCAATAAAGACAACCTTGAACCCTTGACATTAGTATTGCACCTGTTTTATTGACTCTGTGAATTCCTATCTGTTGACTTTACTGTTCTCTCTTGCTTCCTCCTGTCCTGTGCCAGGTGGAGTGTGCTGTTCATAACCCAGAGCCCCATGTCAACACAGAGAGCACAGCAGACACTCCCGTCGTGGGCCATGGATGCGTCTGGGTGAGACATTTTTTTCCCATCATCCCCCGGAAAAGAATCACTGTGTTAGCTCAGATCTAAACAAATACACAAATCAAGATCTTATTCCACGGTTTACAGTGACTGCCGACAGTAATGAGGGTCTTTTCTACCCAGAGGGAGAACTCTATTTGTAGCTCTGTAGAAACACATTCGTTAGCCTCAACTTTGAAACCTAACTGTGCATTCACGTCTGCCTCTGAAGGTCCAAGTTCCCCGAGTAGTGAAGTCATTCCAACTTCTTTTTGTTCATTTGCCTTGAAGTCAGAATATGGAAAAATCATGGATGCTGTCAAATGTGTTGTATTTGTATGTTTAGAACGTTAAAACAACACATTTGATCAGAGCATGAAATAGAATTCATCTGCATTTGTTCACATTGTATATTAAAACATTTTGTTTAAAATGGGGTTGTTATCGCCTAATGTCATTGTCTTTTGTGTACAGATGCAAATGAATGTTGACGGGCGTGATCTTATTGTTCAATAGCTGATGCAATCAAAAGCTAACACTATTACTACATGACACTATTCTATCATCAAGTCCAGCTCTTCGTTTTTCAAGGAGGTAGATTTTCCCCAAAACGCCTCAGCAGAGCAGATGGTCCCTTTTTGCTGTTTATTTATTTAAGGGTCTAATGTGCCCTTGAGAAAGACTCTCAGGGTTTGAAAGTTATTGCTTCAGTATTTAAGCTTTTCTCTAAATACACAATGAATTTCATAACCAAAGCTAACGGAGTGTTGTGTCTGTTAATAAAAAGCTTGGATCTGTTGAATATATAAACATATCTTTAGTTGCTTATGTTCATGATGAGGTGATAAAGGAAATGTAGCTGAAAGAAGTTAAACCGAGAGAGGAGATTTTTAAATTGTCCGTCATGTTTCGATGTGCACTCACTAATGTAATTAAATTTTGCTCGGGGAGAGATGTTTGTTTTTCTCATGCATTACATTGGGAATACTTCACCTGTTCTTTTGTATTGTTTGCTTTCTTTTCATACATTCTGCATTGGAACGAGTTTCACTCAGGCCTCGGCTCCACAAATTGTTAAATACATCTGTAAAACAGTTCTTTTTTTTGTCCAGGTTGCAAGTTGCACCAACCAGATGGGCCAGATAGCCATTGTGGCCATGCAGAACTCCAGCCCTAAGGTGACCGAGTGTTTCAATGTGGAGTCCCGTATCCTCTGCATGGCCTTTGTCTCAACTGAGCAACCCCAGGAGAATGGCGAGAAGGTCCCAGAAAACCACCACGTCCCTGCAGCAAAGGCCAGCGATTCTCCCAGTGTCTGTCTGGGCATGGAGGAGGGCAGGTACACATGGTTATACAGTGTGTGTCATAAAAGTCTATCTGTAGGAACCATAAATATTTTTGTGAAAGTTGTGCTCTACCGACACAATGTAATTTGCTGTCTATGTCTTAGTATCAAACGACAATAGTGTTTTTCTAGACCCCCTCATTTGACACCAGAGTTAAGCTTTGCAAGTAATTTTTGAAGGTCTTTGAATGAACTCAAATTTGGAAAAGCAGCTTCAGGGACAGTGAGGACACTTAAGGCCGCTCTGTCAGCTCATACCTCCGCCAAGGCTAATGCCCTATCTCACCCCCCTCAATGCAGCGTTTCCCATTCATTATCTAGACTTTGTGGCCGGCCATATTCTTATTTGTCCCGCCACAGTTTTAATAATAGCCAAAACATTTTCGTCACACTTCTCATAATAACATAAGAGCACTCGAACTTGTGGTTTTGCTCACGCACAATTCAGCAACACTCACAAACATCGAAGTAATAACTAGAGTCTGTCATTTGTTTTAACTGCATCCACAGCCAGTATCATACTGATGTAATGCGGATATGAGTGCATGTTAAAGTATGTTTCTGTATTAACTTCCGTACTAACGTTATCTCTCTGTCCAGTATCATCGTGTATAAAAGCAGCCAGCGGTCCAAGAAAGTACGTCTGCAGCATTTCTTCACCCCGGACAAGTCCACGGTCACCAGCCTGGTCTATAAGAAACCCTGTCTGTACGCCGGCCTGGTCAGCGGCTCGGTGGCCGTTTACTCCAGATCACAAGGTGTGTTTGTGTATGTGTGTGTGTGTGAGTGGGTGGGTCTGTGAATGTGTTTATCTGTTATATTCTCAGAGTTCTGCTTTCATAGTGTTTGTTGATAGCCATAATTAGGGTGATTACAAGGCTAAATCACTATTATTGTGCTAAACAGAAATGCATTCACTGAGTTAATTAGACTTTTTGAGTTTGGACTCTGACATTGTTTACTTAGATATTTAGTCTGTGCCTGCCCAGAGTTTTGTAATTTATCTGACAATGCACATGGATGAGAGCACTGTTGCTGAGTTTACCACTTGACTTTTTGGATTTAGCAACTTTTGAGACAAAGCAACATACCTGGTGAGTTCTTCAATGAATAGGAGGATGATTAATGTCTTAAAATGCTGAAAAGTTTGGGGCTAAAATGACTCAGCTAAACATTTGTCCACACTGAATGAAAGAGGTTATTTTCAGAGATGTTGTTTTATGGTCCACTCCAACTGCTTTTTTTTCTCTGAGGTTGCCGTTACTGTTTAAGTCAGAGGTTCATTGTGAAAGCTCGGGGGGTCTCTACTCCTGTGTGCCGAGGTTCTGTTTCCGTTTGCTCCGTTGTCTGGGAGAAGCCAATTCGTTAGTGGTGACCTATTTAAAATCTGCTCCTCTCAGACGAGGACAGACAGCAGAGGAAAGGATCTGGGCTGCTCTAATCCCACAGTCCTTGACATTCTCTGTTTTGTTTTATCTCCTATTAGCTTTCATAGCAGTGCAAACAGATGGTCTCAGAGCTTCTCACACATTCCCTTTCTCAGTTTGTTTCCGTCTTTGTCTGATTCTTCTACGTGTCACGGTGTACAGGTTAAGATGAATTCATATTTTGGAAAATGGAGAAACAGAATCCTTGCAGAGAACTTTTAAATTTAAGGATAATACTTGTGTGTGCAAAATAACGAGTGAGAAAGAGAGGAGAAAAGAGTCCGAGAGAATATGGATGATGGCCTGAGGATAAGAAAGAGGAAAACTCCTCCCACATTCAAGCTACAGTTTGCCTGGAAGTAACGTGCAGCATATGTAACCGTTCAGGAATGTTTTCTGGGCCACTCATTACACCTCGTTTTGATGCACATGTCTTTTCTTCCCTCCACACACGTCCTATTAGACAGTGGCACAGTGTGTGCCAGTGTGACTGAATGTTCGAGCTGCAGTTGCTTTTCATCATTCGTCACAACAAGTGTGTCAAATCACTTCACAGAAGAAAATTCCTGGCCCCTAAAACTCAGATTTGTTATTATTTCCACGGAACTGCAGCTCTGTCACCGAGACACGGTGCTCGATGCTGAAATCATGAGTCATCCTGCATAGTTTGGTAGGAAAACTGTGCCCTGCATGCCGATTATAAGCCTGCTCAAGTACTTTGTCACTGCGGCTGCCTGTACCCCATTAGCATATAAACTAGGCCCACGGTTTACATTGTAGGGAAGAAAGCCGGCAGAACTAGGAAGAATGATCAGCTTATATTCCTTGATGTTGCACTGTCATCTGATCAAAGGGGGGCGTCACAGTGAACAGTGATGTGGAAAACACTGAGCCTTCAGTGCTGAGTTTATTGTTGTCGCTGCACAGAAGTGCTCCTCCGCTGCTGATGCAGTGTGTCTGAAGCTGAGGCTCATTCAGCCTCATTCTGCCACGCTCGCTATTTCCTCTGTGACTGACTGTGTTATGAGGGATGGAGAAAGAGGGAGGCAGTGATTCGGCAAAGGTCGCACGTCACAGACAGACACTCAGATCATGAACTCTGTCCTGCCGTTCTGTGTCACGCCTCCTTTCCTGTTGAGAATATTTTACAGTAGAGCAGTGCCCGTTCTAAACCTGACTGTTCTCTTGGCCTGTGTTAATCCTCCGGAGCTACTTCTGAATTATTCTTTGTAATTAGTGAGTCCTCCTCAAACAGTTCTACAATATACTGTCACTTTTTATTGTTTGTATGCTGGACGTTGTGTGCAGAGCTTTTTACAAACAGTCGATGGTGCAGAGGGAAATTAAAAAACTTTGTGTTCATCCTACCTGGTTTATCTGCAATGAAGCCGTTATAAGATAAGATAAAATAATCCTTTATTAGTCCCACAGTGGGGAAAATTGTAATATTACAGCCGCAAGAAAACTTCTACACTGATACTAATGTCAGTTTTTTCCTTAAATGAAACTCGGTCCACAGACTGAAGGGAAACTGCCCCACCCCCACAGACAGAGCTGGTCACATGTTTATTACATTTTTATTAATATAAAATGTATTGCGTTTCCAAATCGCACCAAACTCAACACTGCACTTTCTCAGACAATTGACAATATACATGCCAAGTGTGAAGCTGATTAGCAGAACGGTTAGTGGGATATGCATTCCACATACAGACAGGACGTTGTGAAACTAGTCGGTAGATATGGTACTCTTTACACACATACACTAATATGCAATTCTTTTGCGTATAAAGTACATGCTTACTTACTTTTACTGATATGTTACTGATATCTTTTTCCCCATTGTGGAACTAATGAAGGACTATCTTATCTTATCTTATCTTATCTTATCTACTTTATCTTATCTTATCTTATCTTATCTTATCTGATCTTATCTTACACTGCGATGAGAAGCTTGTTGCAGCTGACACTGACATGAAGGAATGCTCTGGTTGAAAATGTGAGATATGTGGGCAGACTCTCTTCAGCAGAGATGACTTACATAAGCCTCCAAGTTGGCACTCATGTCATTTTCTTCTTCTTCCTCCACTGCTCCTATCCTTTTTTCTTATTTTCTCTTTTCTTTCATGTGCATTCACCTGCACAGTATGATCATTACAGCAATATAAACAGGGCACTGCTGGAATGCTAATCCCACCTAGCTCCTTTATTTTGGAGATTACCCTTACTTCCCCAGTCATTACTGTACCTCTGAAAGCACACCTCTTTCTCTCTGGGTGGCTTCCTTCAATAGCTGCCTTTGTGCCTTCTCTTAAACAAACACTACTGGTCGGGCAACATTCACTTCCTGGGCTAGATTAGCTCAGGGAATGTGGTGTCTGGAGGAAATGAATTTGGTATTTAACACAGGGCCCTTCTAGCTCAAAGTAAGTTAAAGCCATCTTACAGATGCACGGTTCAGTTTTTCCTAAATTCTAACTTTTTTTCTGTCTGACAAAATTAGATTTTCTCTCATTTTAAGACAACACTGACTGAAATCCAAACCAGAACGGTTGCAGAAAAGCAACGCGCTGGTATTTATAAAGGCAGTCCATGTGGTGTTTCATTGCTGGCGCTGTAGGTGCCCGGGCACATGTAGAGCAGTGCGTGTAGGAGGTGTGTGTGGGATTCGGCTCTGACTAAAGCCTGGCAGCCCATCTATATTCATAGTGAAGGCTGTGAAAGCCATCAATGGCCACTCCACCAGCATTAGCAGAGCTGCAGATGACCTTTACAGACGACATATATAAAGACAGATTGACCAATAAAGTGTCCTCAGTGAGCCGTTCTAACTAATACATGAATAATTGCAAAAGAAAAAACAATAATATTAATAGAAGTGATGTACAGTACTGCACTGTTTAGTTTTTCATCATATGCATGTTCTGCTTATGTATCCCAACACTGTGTTTGTTCTTCCAGACGGTTTGTGGTGCAGTGACAAGCCCAAGGTGCTGAAGCTGGGAGTCCTCCCGGTCAAGGCCATGCTGGCGGTGGAGGAGCATCTCTGGGCATCATCGGGGGGCCAGGTCTTCATCATCAGCACCCACACACATTCTGTGGAGGTATGAAGCCTCGCTCAACCTGATACTGTTATCACGCTGTTATAAATACTTTTCATGTCCGTGTGTGTGTGTAAATAGTCCTTGGTGCATGTCTTCTTATCTGTGTACCTGTCCCAGCCGGCCTGTGTAAATCATACAGGAAACAAGCGCTAGAGAAAAGGGATGATTAGTGCGTTAATCATCCTCATATCAGTTTGTCAAGTCTAAACCTGTGTCAGGTCAGGAAAATAAAAAGCCAGTTTGGAATCTGTTTTGTTTACTTGAAGGTGATTTATTGAGTGTTTTAGTACTTTAGAGCATCCAGAGTTCAGTAGAGAGGGAGTGTGATTTTCTTTTTAATCAAATTAAGGGCAGTGAACCGTCATAAAGTAAAGTGGAAATGTTTGAGTTTGGATACGTACACCATTGCTTATTGTTTAAGTTTTTTTAAAAGGTGAAATGTGATCACAAAGCTATTTTAGACATGAACTCCGGGAAATCAGTGGAAAATTGTGTCAAGGCGTTTTACGAATTTCATATGATGAACGCAGAAGGAGATTGTCCGGGTCGGACACGTTCACAACAGGAAAAGAAAATATCCTTAGCTTTCCAAGTTGACCTCTTCGTCAGCGTCTTCTACTCGCATGGCACCTCTTTTTTCATCTTAGATATTTCTATCCTTTTTTATTTCTATCCTTTTTTTTCCTCCAGTTTTGCGTCTGTCACCTCTTAGAAACATCATGAACACGCCGACTCACCCGCTGTGACTTTTTCCTTCTGTATGTTCACACATGAGACATTTGTCATACATTTTATGACAAGGCGGTTAGCAGTGACATTGTGGAATATCTCCCGAGAAGCTGACTTTTACATTTACGTTCTCACATACAGCCCCTCTGGGAAATTTCAGTAAAATGTCCAGAGTTCAGTGCATGACTGAAACCAGCTTTGAAGTATAAAAGGCATCTAGAGCAGGGCGCCTCACTTCTCTTCTCACTCTACCCGCTCCCATTTTCCTGGAATATGGACGTTATTCCCTTTGTGTGTGTTCTGGCCTGGTTTAGGGATTGGAGGCACCTGCCGTGGGTCCAGGAATAGTAACGTTCCTCTGACATGCACTCATTCATAATCTGTTTAGCCTCATTAAGCTCATTATGTTGTACCACCTGCCTGTCGCTCTCTCTCTCTTCCTCAGCGAGGGCTTACAGTTTGTCCACAGTAGTGACTCAAAGTCCAACAGATGAGGGAAGCATGACCGGATATTTTAATACTTAGTCATTTCAATGAAAGGTATATCTAATATAAGTTACAAGGGTTTACATTTACACAAGGTGCAACACAGTACTTGAATGTTTCACATTTTATCAGAAACATGTACTGATACACTTGTGAATGGACTCTCTCCTTTGCTAACTCCACCTACACGTAGAGTAATGTGTGGTGAGATTATGTAACCAGTGGTGGTGGAGTGAGGCTACTCTGTTGGTTCACATGTTAAGAGTTCAAAACTACAAACTGATTGTGATTTAATCTTACGAATGGATTGTAACTTTTTTATTTTATTTTATTTTATTTGAGATTTATAAACCAAATCTTCTTCCCTGTACTTCCTGTTTGGATTTCACCTGACCGTCGTCATTGACATCACCTCTGAATAAATAATGTTTGAGCGTTTGGCCCAGAACAAACCCCCCCTGTATCATATTCTGCTTTGCACTGTGGAAATGTGATTCTTCATTTTGATGCTTAAGCATAATCAAAGAATCCCCAGACATAACAACCACTTACAATGCATGGGCAGCTGCAGTCTAAACAGACTTTCTGTGGGTTGATTCTCCAGTTCCACCAACATTCAGAGATTCTCCTCCAAAAAACATTTAGTCTGAGCCTAGAAAGTTACAAATATAATACTATTGTGTAGCGTTGGTGCCAAACACAAAAACAAAAGTTTGAATTCCCTCACAGAGTCATTTTCTGTTCGCCAGTGAAAATGCATTTATGGTGATGTAGATGCTAATGAGAACTACACAGTTTATAATCCTACAGGTTGTATACACTGACATATTTCTATCTGTATATCAATTTTATTATTTTATTGCTTATTTTTTTGTGATAGACTTGGTCCCTCCGACTAAATCTAGTGTCAATGTGCAGTAGTGTGATGACTTACTCCTGTCACTCTGCCCTGTGCTCCTGATCCAGAGGCAGCTGGAGACCCACCAGGAGGAGGGCATGGTGGTGTCCCACATGGTGGTGGCCGGGGTGGGCATTTGGATCGCCTTCAGTTCGGGTTCCACACTCCGCCTTTTCCACACGGAGACCCTGGAGCCCCTACAGGACATTAACATCGCTACACCGGTCCACAATATACTGCCTGGTAATACATCATTTTCATTTTGATTGATTTACCATTAAGAAAAATGACTTTATTTCATTGACATTTCTAGATATATATGAACTCAGTAAACCTAGCCAGGGTCAACTACTCTGTCAATCATTTTTTCTGTGAAGGATTTAGTAACACGAAAGTTTGTAGTTCAGATATTCAGTCTATATTCAGGGGGTACTTTCACCTTTTTCCCAGGGAATAATTCATGGCTCTTGATTGAAAGGAAATCAGACATGTTTAAGGAACTGTTGAGTGTGGGGGATTTGGTGCAGCTTGAGTGAATTAAAGGGGACAGTTGGACTCTAGTTGCTCTTGCAGGTGGTTCAATCTTCTTTGATTTATTCTACACAATAGCCAATAACAGCCACCACCTGTACCCTTCCCCTCTTGCGGCCCTCAAAGGATAAGCAGTATGGATAATGGATGGATGGAGTGTATTATTCAGAGTGTTTTCTCACCTTGTAGAAGTCCTTGGCCTGTGTACAGGCCTGTGTCGTGTGGTTTGAGTTGATTCATAGTGATTCTGCGGTCTCACCTCCTTTACCACCGTACCCACCACCATCACTCTCAGTTCTCTTTACCTTCTCTCGAGTGTCACTCAGTAATGTGATCCGCACGCCTGACGGGGCCTGAAACCTTTTAGCGAGTGTCAAGCTGTCCAACAAAGAACAGCAAATCATAGGTGTTCTCCTTTTTGATCATCTCGTCCACTGTGCCTATTCAAATACGCCTCTGCACCTGTGGTTGACGTTTGCATGTCCCCTGAGCTCACGTGTCAAAAATGCTGTCTTACTCGGTGCCTGTCAGTAATTAAGCTGACATCAGTGTCGTAGCTCATCCAGACAGCTGTTGTTATGGCAGCTCTGTCACGCTCTCGTCCTCTTCTAAACAGTGGATCTGGGACCTCTCATTTTGTCCCTATTCATAGTGTTGCGTAAAAACTAAACTTTTGACCTCCTCAAGTCATTTTATGGAAACGTAGTGAGTTTTGGAAGGTGCTGTCTAAAAGGAAAATCCAGCTCAAAGTTGAGCACAAACACAAACTTTTATGATTGACCAAATATAGACAGGAATTTAGATATCGAATTGAAATTCAGTGCAGATTTACAGCTGAGCTACTTTTGGAGATCAGCATAAATGAACAGTCCTCAGCCACATGAAACATGAGTGAAATGAATCACTTAAAAAGAAAAAAAAAAAACCCTTCTCCAATAATTAATCAAAATAATGGTGGCAAGCTTTTTTTTTTTATTTATTGAACCATGAAAATGTCAAACAAAACAGATGAAAACATAAACAACTAGAAAGGCGCTGAAGAGCACATACCTCCGCCATGGCCAACAGACCCTTATGAAACCACATTTAATTCCTAAAATTGGATCCGGCTTTTGCTTTTTGGATCCACACCCACACATCAATCTGCACCAAATTTCACACACTCGTATATATCATTCCTCTAAATATGGCTTATACCTGTGAATTATTCCTGTGAAATTGTTAAAAATGTTTCTTTGACCCGATTTTAAAAAAAAGACTTAATGTGTTATTTCCTGACCTACACCGCGTCCTCCCGCCAAGTTTAATGGATATTTTTCTAGTAGTTGTAGTAGTAACAAATGGACAGAGGTGAAAACATAACCTCCTTGTTGTAGATAACAATGTAGGAGTATTTGCAGGTTGTTTGTTTGATCTAATGTAGCGTTACAAGTGAGTGCATTGATTCTCATCACAGAGGTTTTTCTCTGCTTTGAAAGGTAATTTGATTACGTCATCCCAGCGCCGTGGCTCACCCTCGGTCTGTGATGTTGTAAGGCGCTGCTGCTGTAAACCTGTCATTAGCAGGTTGTAACAAATACAGAGGCGAACTAAATGAGCCATCGCTCACAGACAGTTTGATTCCAGATGAGTTTCTTTCAGATGAGCTAATATTTGTTTTACAGGCTCTGGAGACGTTAACCCCATGTTGCACAGTGCATACCCGAAACTGAGGAGGGAATTGCATTGTATTACACCATAACACTGCTTTCAGTTCCTGCCTGTCTCCTTTAGATTTGAAACTGGTTCAGTTTCTATGGTAATAGATCATAGTGTTTTTATTAGTGTGTGACATATGGAGAAGTTCCTGCCATGTGTGTTTAAGCCAAACATTGTTGCTGAGGATGATCAGATCAGATCAGATGACTGTTATAGTGAAAGTGAATCAAGGCTGAAGTCATCACAGTAGATTTGGATCTTGTAATCTGTTGTGTTACGTCAGCTTGACCCAAAAACACAGTTGTGTGTTCTGTTACTGAGAGGAGATTGCTGCTGTTGGTAGGAAGTCTGGATGTGTGCAGTTCAGTAACTGCTGATTTCCTCCATACAGAGTAATGCAGACAGCTAGAAGCGTTTCCAAAGTTTTCTTTAAAGCTGCTTTCAGACAAGCACTGAAGTCTGGATATTACCTGACATTTTCTGAAGGGGTTGGAAAACGCAAATGTCAGAGTCAGTTGCTGTGGACATTCAAATACACGTTGAATATGGCAATAAAGAAATCGACTTGATAAGACAGTGAGATTTGACAGCTGATGCCAGTGTCGAATTGCTGTAAGCAATAACAGCTAAATGTATTCATCATGTCCTCCCTCCTCCCTCCTCCCTCCTCCCTCCTCCCTCCTCCATGCTCTACTCCTCACATGTCGTTGTGAACGTGTCTGACTATCTCCTGCCTTGTTCTTCACATGTGAAAGACAAAGTCAGAAAAATGTCCCGACCCTGTTTTCCAGAATTTCCAGAATTTTATATTTGTTCAACACTTCCATCCTTTTTAAACTGGAATATACATCTGGTATAATCTTGTTTTAGCGTTTTGATACCTGAAGATTTTGAATCTGTGTTTTTTGTCACAGTCGTTTGGTGTGTTATGATCTTCACTTAATAACTGGCCCTGTAGTTGTAGCCTTACTTTGTCATCTTCATCATTACCAATATCGTCATTAGCCTAGTTTAGCATAAGATGTGTTTCCAGTGATTCCTCCGAGGGATTTCTCTGTTATTGCTATGAGGTAGGAATAACATTCAGAAAGGCATCAGGAGTATTTAGGTACAAAATGTCAGAAGCGCGTTGCGTGTGAGTCGTGTTATATCTGCTAAATCTGCACGGTAGCTCTTTTCATCTGACTCGTCTCCTTACTTCAAGCGACATTAGTTAATCAGCAGGATGTCAGATCCCTTGTAATTGGGTTTAGGGAGAAGGTTTTTAAATGTCACTAATTTGTTCGAGCAGCTCCGAAGCCAAAATCCAGTTCTGCAAATGTTAAAAAAAAAAAAACTGCAACAAAGAACCATTCTCTCATGTCCTATTGTAACCATGGCTACAGGTTTTTCACCGTGGCACGATGATGAACAGCCATTCTGCAGCGTCATGCTTCTGACTGTAGAGAAAAACAGATTAATGGTCGGTACTATCAGCTCTGAATTTCCTTGAGGACATTTCAAATTGCAGGGAAAACTTGTACAAGATAAGAGAACTGCTCCGATTCCCTTGATCTTCCTGCGTTGGTGAGAGAATCTCTGGGTGATGCCCAGTGTTTGGAGTTACGGGGGAAGGCCTCTTTCTCAGACAGATGTGAATGATAAAAGCTGCCTGCAATGGGACCTCGCTGCCCGTACTGGCTAATAGGATCCATGCAACCGCAGAGGAAGCCGTATCTGGGACAGACCACCGCACATGAAAGCGTTCATCCTCCGGGCCTCGCCATCGGGAAAAGCTCACTTCCTCTGATAGCTGCACTGGCTCCTTGGACTGTCAGTTAGCATGGAAATCAAAAGTCTTTTTTAACCCATGATCAAGGGTGTGTAGATGAGATTTGTTATGTTTTAATGAAGCAGTTGCATTAAATCCACCTGTCTCACTGGCTCTCTGCTTGTCGTCTGTGTTGATCTGCTCCAGAGTGTTCCACCCTGGCATTAACTGCTGCTGGCCGGCTGCTGGGGAACAGAATGAGACCAAAAAATGTGCTGTTTCTGCACAATCTCCGGCGTAATTGGATTTGCCAGCCAAACAGTTTGGGACAGGAAGGGACCGTCTGCAATCGATGTGTGTGAGGCCAAGAGTGACGGGGCCTTCCTCTGCAGCGCTCCGCTCCATCGACACTTGTTTACCGAGACGCGAGATAGAAATGAAATCGTCTCGTAGGAAAATAGCAATGAAATTAGATCTTTTTTTTTTATAAATCTCTTAATCTCCAGGAAGTCCACATTATTATGAAGGAATATCACATTAAAGACCCTAATGCGGATGTGGCTTGTCTACGGAAAACACACTGATCCAATGAGCTGTATCTCCTCTAAAGAAAAAAACACAGGGCGTTGTCTTCAGTGTGAACGGCGTCAATGAATGGTGCAGTGTTAAATGCAGGAGGCGCTGTAGGTGGGGTTATCCTTCTCATGTTCGAGCATGTTGGAGCAATTTCTGCTAACTCCCGTCTTTGGAGACCGAACTTCCTTATCCAAGCACTGAACACACAGTGGGTTAATATGCTCTAATAGCCGTCATTATCACTGTAACTCAAAGCTCGTGTTTATTAAAGAATCCTATACAGTTTATGTTTTAGAGTAATTTAGTGGTATCAGTAGCTGATTGGATGTCGTGTTTATTGGACTACTTTTTCCTCTATATTCCCAAATACCGAGTGTGTTAGACACGCAGAAGTGTAATGTGGATTTTCTTATTACCTCCACCGAGGAGGTTGTTGTTTGGTTGATTGTATTGAAGATTAAACAAAAACAAATGAACAGATTTCCACAAAACTTGGTGAAAGGATGCAGTATGAGTCAGGGAAGAACCCATTACAGTGGGGGTGGATCCAGGAGATTTTTTTCACTTTCTTTAACATTGTGAGACAGTGCGGTTTTGGACCTTTTCACTGATTTCCCAGCGAATCATTCATGGATCTTGATAAAATAAAAGAAGCCATATTTAGGGTTCTTCTGGATGTGAATTTATTGTATTGAACCTCCGTGGGACCAGGGTAAAGACCGCGAGGGGACCTTTAGGGGAAATCATTGTGTTAAATGTAAATAAGTTTGAAATTTAATACAAGACTATCTTAACAAGTTCTGAAGAAGACCTTCAAAAGACAGTGGGCCTCTATCAAAGCAAGACCTTACTGTGCTGATGTCTCAGAGGATGGTGGCTGACCGGCTGGCTGCTGTGCTGAGGGTCTCGTCTGCCTTTGTATGCTGCTCTGTGACCTATAAAGGCAGCCGTGCGCGGTCTAATGGGAGATAAACATCAGGGGGGGTCAGTAAATAACACCTCCAGCTTCTCTTTGTTTGTACGCCACTATTGTTGCACACGTCCCAACACGGATGACATGCTTATTCCTGAATGAACGTTCGCTCACAAAGCGCTGACTCAACATGATAGTGTCCCATAGCTGCACTGTCAGGAAGCTACAGCTAAAACTGAGAATCTTTGAAAATAATTAATGGTGTGTAGTATTTAGTATTTCTTGTAACAGCATGGTTCTGGTTCGAGATCCCGCAGATACACACGGTCGCCCAATCATGAGTCAGTCTTAGCTGTCAATCATTACGTTTCACCCCATTTATATAGCGTCAAATATCTAAATTAAACCAAACTGAAAAACACTTGAACATTAGTCTGATAATAACTAACTTAAATGTCAGAAACCCTCTTTGAGAAAAATGTATTTGATGTGTATTTAAAAAAAAAAATTTGACCCATGTCATATCCAGTAACATGGAGGAGGCAGGGTTTATGACCTATACTGCAGCCAGCCACCAGGGGGCGATCAATACACTTTTGGGAACATGTTTTACAATAGTAGTAATAAAGAAAGAGGGTGTAACTTCCAGCTCTTTCGCCAGATCCAATGCTTCCTCACATACTGCTGATCTGTTATTGCTCCACTAATAGAATGGCTGATGTGTATTATTGTAAAGTTTGGGATTTGCTCCTCCCGCCTGCTGGTGCTTGTCAGGAGTAAGTGTAGATCAAAGTGGGGCAGTGGTGCGGGATCAGGGCCAGAGCCGGGCCGTGTTGATGCTCACTCTGGGTTTATTTTAGTTCACCCTCTGGGTGGGGAACTCCAAATATTATGAAAGGAGGAAGTTGAGCAAGGCCCCCTCCGACCAGCCGGCCGTGTGTTTCTGCTAACTCTGGATCTCATTAGAAGCACATGTGGGCAAGACGCAGAGCCTCGTCCTCCACTGTACCTGCCCTCTGTCTGGCAGGATTCCTGGAAGTGTGGCAGGGTGGCGTGCGTGTGCCCCGAGCAAGGGGTCAGCTCCAGGGAGGGAGGGGGGTCAGCCTGCAGAGACTGGCAGTCATTTTTCCTTAAACCCAAGAGGATTACTTTTAGGGAGGAAATTCAAGTCAAGCTGTTGCAGCAGTAATGACTCATGACAGTCTCGCCTCCCACATAGCAGCACTGAAATGACTGTTTTTGCCAAACCCTCAGATTCCTCACACAATCCTGAAAAATGATGATCAAAATGTTGAACACGATTCAATAAAAATGACTAGATACCGTTTCTTACACGGCTTGTTCCTGACAATGCTCCCGTGCAGGGACGGTCTGAGCCGAGCGCCAAATTCCACATCACAAGTCACCTAACAGTCCGTCAGCGAGCCTGAAAGGTGCTGTTAACGTCACAAAAGCTGCTTTTAAAGCCCAAAGGAGCATCACAGTGATTTTTCTAACCAGGAGGGGAAATGAAAGGTCAGCTCAGATTGTCCCTTTGTAGCTGCCGTAAGCTTTCTCAATAGAGGCAGCGCTCCCTGCTTAATTACACCAATCTGTTACATAACACTTTTGTGTTTGCCTGTCTGACTCAAAGCGGACAACAGCTCTGTGTTGTTCTGTGTTCAGCCTCTTGAAAAGAGCTTGCGCTTACCCAGGCTCCTCTCCTCTACGTTGCCCTGGAGACAAATAACCGCTGAACATCATCGCTGCGAAAATGCCCCCACTCGCTAAAAAGATATATCTCCTCCCTCCCTCCTTCCGTCCCTCCCACACACCACACTGTGTTCAAGCTGAAGTGGCCCATTAAATATGCACTTCTCTGATTTTCCAGGAGACAAGAGTGTGCACGGTGCATCTGTGTGAGGTCCAACAGTTCACACCTGACACCATAAACCACGGAACATGTCTCAGCCAAGAACCATTTAACTCTGACGATTTCAAATGTCACTGGATTGACTTCGGAAAATGAAAGCCATGTTGTGTGTTTGTTTTCTTCTGTAGGGAACCAGAGAGTGTCAGTGAGCAGCCTGCTGGTCTGTCACGGTCTGCTGCTGGTGGGGACCAACCTGGGGGTGACTGTGGGCCTCTCTGTCCCCAGACTGCAGGGGATCCCCAAGGTCACAGGTAACACCGAAACATCACTGTGTCACTATTTCAAATGTACTTATGTCAGATCAAGACTTAAATACCTATTTTACACCAGATTTAGCAGTTATATGCTGTTTTTTTTAATGCAAGTAACCCCCTTAAAAACGATTAGCTTAATCATCATAGTTTTATACAGCTTGGCGATGTAATGATCTTAATAGAATGTCTCCTAAAAATACATTTTTGATAAAGACATGACACATGATAAAGTTGCAGATTATTAATTTCACTTCCCAGACATTCTTATTGATGATAAACATTAACAAAAGGCAAAGTGTGTGAAACAATCAGGATGAACACTGATGTGTCTGTGCTCGTCGTCAGGCCGGGGCATGGTGTCCTTTCACGCTCACAGCGGAGCAGTCAAGTTCCTCACCGTGGCTGCTGCGGTCTGCAATCGCTCCACGGGCCCGGCATCCTCCGCCCCTCCCGCCTCAGCCCAGCCAGCAGAGACTGAGGATGCGGAGAACACCCCCCCGCCCTCGGATCCAGCGCTGACTCCTCCACAGGGACGGGGCGTGTGGCTGGGAGAGGCGGGCTGCACCGCCATGGCTCTCCGAGACTCTGTGTCCTCCTCGTCCTGCGGCTCCCTCGCCCCATCCCAGGGCTCGCTGGAGCACGGGCCGGAGGACGGGGCCCTTTACGACGTGCTCCACGACCCGGCCCACCATCGGAGGGGTCGCCGCTCCAGCAAGGTGGACGTGAGCTCGCTGCTGGTGGTGTCCGGGGGTCTGGGCCACCGCAGGGTGAACAAAAAGACCAAACCGTCTCGCCATGAGGACACAACCTCCACTATCATGATCTGGCAGATTCCTTTACTCAACATGTGACACCAAAAACTCATTGATGGGTCAGTACAACAGCATTTTATCAGTTACAAGTAGAAAATATGTTGTGTGCATACCTCTCACCAGTATTTCTATATTTTCTGTGTTTTTCAGGTTTTCGGCTCCACAGAACTCTCCCTGTGAGGCGTGGAGTTACACTTCACAGAATATTACAACTAAACGTGTTATTTAAAGCAGAACTGCATCGGGAATTCTGCATCATCGTCTCCTGCCATAAAACACAAAGGATCGATAAAAACCACTCAACCATTACGCTCGATACAAACACCATCCTACAGACCAGTCGAAGGATACTCTCCACTTGTTAAGGATGTATTTAAAAAAACAAACACTACAAGGTCTTTTCATTTCACCCTCTGATAAAAGTGTTCCGTAACATGGCTAATACATTCCATTGCTTCCCAGTGTTTGTGCCACACAGTTGACTGCAGTGTTTAAACCAGTGTTGAAAAGGAAACGGGACTCGATCGACGACACGGTCCCGCTCAAAAGGCTCGCGAGGAAACGACGCAGCTTTGAAAGTGTTACATAGAAGTTTCTCGTACGATTATTAGGATTAGGACTCCAGATCGCCTCTCAAGGCCCGAGTTGTGAATGTGACGTGTCGCAGCTCAGGATTACATGTGCAGCAGATCTGGGGTCAGAGGAAGTTTTTATATATGGAATCAGATGCTTTTTTTTTTTTTACCATTGAAGCTGCAACTATACTGTAAACAGAGCAGAGAAAGGGATATAGAGAAAAAAAGGTGAAGTATGGATGACTGAATTAGTTTGAGAGGGTCTGAGGAGAATGCCTGGCTGGCCAGGTTTCATTTCATAAAGGGAAGAAAAGAGTCTTTATCACCACAAGAGAGTTTGTTGTTTCCCCCTAATGCATATTTGTTTCTCACATAAGGATATTTTTAAAAAGGATGAAAAGCTTTATACTTTGTCATAATTTGTCTGTATGTCTGTTATGTGCATTAACAAATTCATAAACATTGTTTTATTGAGCAAACTTGTGTATTTCATGCATTCTTTATCGAGAATTTCCTCTTTTTGTAATTATATTCTTCCCGTCGTGTCAGTTAAACTTTCAGGGAAACACACGTCGTTCCACAAGCCTTGTGGAAGCTTTTCTGCAGTTTTGGAATCTTTAAAGCCAAACAAAGTACAGTTTAGAAGCAAACAGATTTTTGTTATACTCAAGTGGAGATAAAAGAAGGAGGAAATGGTGTCGGTGTGAACACATTTTTTTTTTATTCCAACCTTGTACTTCTCCTCCGCTCCGACTGTGTGCAGCCATCAGTACATGCAGGGACTAGCAATGTGCCTGAGGGGCAGCAGGAACTGAGCCTGATGCAGCTCTTCCGGGATTCTGCTGCTCATTTCTCCCACTGCCGAGCAGAAAGGGTCAAGACTTCCTCTCTCTTATGAGGCTCACGCCCACTCGTGCACAACCAGCTTTCACTATCATGTCAGTTCTAGCAAAAATAGGCAAGATGACTCTCATGGTCTGAGTTTTTTATTTAAAAATGCAATCCACAGCACCTGAGGATGATTCCTAAATATAATCTCATCTGATTTTTATCGACTTGAACTTGAGATAATGCTTAACTCCTGTAACTGAATACTGTCTTGTATTTATTAACTACAAGTACAACATGGCAACACCCCAGTCTCAGTGTAAGTAAGTAACCGGGTTATCAGTGTGTCTGGACGGGTGTTGCCATTGCTCACATATCAAGACAGTGCTGTGTCGTGAAGTCCTTTTGTTATCCCTTTGACCCTGATGTTTCCTGTGTGTGTGTGTGTGTGTCTGTGTGTGTGTGTGTGTCTTCAGCGAGTCTTTGTTCTGAATATCTGGCATTAAACCCTCCCTGCTGAAAGCTGTCTAATCTCACAGGGCCGATAGTTGTGTGATGCCCTCGTGGTGGCTCCCGTCTATTTTTGTATTTGAAGGCCAGTTGCTAAGACGCCGCACAATCTCCAAGGAGGAGAGGTTGTGGACCCCAGGATTTACAAAAAAAGAAAATTGTTCCCCTGCAGCTGCTGCTCTTTAATGATGCCCCTTGTCACACGTTGAGTGTGTTTATGTCTCACACATTTTGATTGGTTCAGACTGTATCTCTCATTGAACTCCAATAGAAATAGTGTTGCATCATCAGCAGATGGAAAATGTGACTTTTACTTTCAGAGCATTGTGAAGTTTTGGGTTAAACCTGCTTCATGTACACATTTATTTATTACCTCCACCAAGGGGGTAACTTTTTCCATTTTTTCATCAGTGTATTTGTTTGTTTGTTAGCATGATTATGCAAAAGCTACCACATGGATTACCATATATAACATGGTGGAAGGCTGTGGTACGGGTCAAGGAAGAATCCATATAATTTTGGTGTGGGTCGGAAACAGGGGATGGATCCAGGGTTTTACTTTCCACTTAATATTGTAAGATGTGGTGTTTTATACGCCATTTTTGTTGATTTCTCAAAAATGTTGACATATTTAGGGGACCGATATTTATGAGTGTGTGTAATATTCCAATGGGCAATAATCTTGGGGTTATTTTGGGGCTCACACTTTTTTGTGAGTCTTATGTTGGGGTTGCTGTACCAGTGTGTGTGTGCACAGGCATGAGGGGAGAGAGGGGAGGGAGGGGAGGGGTGTCCCACATATTTAAATCCCCATGCGGACCCACCCTCCTGCTGCCACACGTCCTGGTACCCAGCTCAGGGATGATGCGTAAAGGATGATGCGTAAAGGAATGTCGCATCTCTTGGATCCGTCCAGAGCGCGCGCACACGACAGATGGAGCCTCGTGCTTTCCTGAGTGTAGGGTTAATGCCGACTGTAGGGGGCGTGGCTTAGATCAATAATAACCGCCTCACTGTAGTGAACTGTAAAAAAAAACAGAGAGAGAGAGAGAGAGAGGACTCAGTGGGAACTCACCACACAGACACTGAATGTGCTCAGCAGCTTCGCACCGGAGGAGCTCACCGATCAGAAGGAGGTGCGACCTGGAATGACTGGTTGATCGTCCCCTCCGTCCTCCCTGCCTCCTCCTCCTCCTCCTCCTCTTCCTCCTGCTGCCGCCGCCCGGACAGACACCTCAGTGCGGGTCGGGAGCGGACAGAACCAGGAGGCTGCGCAGTCTGGATAAAAAGCGGTGATCGGAGGGACAAAGCGGCTGGAAATTGTCGGGAGAAGTGAACCAGTGGAGCCACAGGAGAGTCTGCTTCATCGGGACTTACGTAACTGAGCTGTGAGGAGCGACCGGCGGCAGCGAGAGAGAGACGCTGCTGCTGTTTAATCAGAACCGCAGGTAGGTCACATTTAACGGGAGCTGATCTCACATCCTTATATATAGATTATAATGAGGTTACCACACCTCATATTCCCGCAGGACTCCACTGGGGGAACTGATTTATCATGTCTCCTTGGACACGGTCTGTGGAATGTCTCACAGGAGTTACTGATACAACACAATCCTCCTTGTATTCTTCATATTAGAGATTAATTCTTCCATCAGCGCAACACCCTGTGCGCATGCGCCCTGGGCGTCTCCAGATTACCACGAATAACGGACACAGTGTTGCACATACGTCGAGCACTTAAAGATCAAAGCTACATGTAGGAGTGGCTTTGATTTCATGTGCGATCTGCAGATGTTGCACCCAAAAGCCTCCATGTATAGGTTGACATGATGCCACATTACTATAGTGGTGAGTCGTAGAGCAAACCTGGCAACAGCAGGAGAGCAAAGTAATATTTTCCTTTAAAATCCACTGGTTCCGAGCTGTTTTTACTAGAGAAATAGCGCCCCTCAGAGATCTAAGGCCATTTTATTTACACAGCAGATTCCTTACACAGAGGTAGATTCAAGGTGCTGTACATTAAAAAACAGCACAGAGACTAAATGAAAAGAAAAATCTATTAAAAAGCAGAAAGCACAGTTTAAAATAATTAAAAGAGATTAAGAGGTCAAAGAAATACCAAGGATAAAATCTGAGTATATATTTAAAAAAAAGTTGAAGGAGTAAAATAATACAAAAAAATAGAAGTACAATAATAAAATAAATAAAAATAGAGTAAAACACAATGATGGAATGACCTTGTAAAATAGTTAAAGGCACTAAAAGTTTTCAGTCTGGAGTTAAAAGTGCATAGTGACTTAAAGCTGCTCCTCCATGTTTAGACTGGGCCCTGGGTGCCACTAGCAGACCACTCCCCAGTGATCTCAGGGGTCCAACAGGGTTGCATTGCACTATCATGTCTGCTATGTTAGGGGCAGCTGCATTAAGATATTTTAAAAAGAACAGTTCAACTTTGAATTCTATCCTGTGGTTGTCTTTTTAGATTTGCTTCAAACTCTTGCAGCAGAATTTTGGAAGAGTTGTAAGTGCCTGATTTCTTTTTAGGTAAACCTGTTAAAAGCCCCATGTCGTCAATTCTACTGGAAATAAAAGTGTGAATCTTTTTTCTCGCTTTGGTAAAATCCTCTCCTTGTTTTCCCTCCATGTAGGTGAAGAGTTTTTCTATCCAGTCATCATGATCGGCGAAGACAACATCTCCTGTCACCAGTGAGGACGTCAACATGAACGAGGGCCACAGGCAAGGCGGAGGGGCCATCACCGTGGAGGCCGACGTCATCCTCCACGTCGCGAACCCCGACCTCGTCAAGCCCGCAAACAGAGATGGGAGTTTATGTCCGGGTTACGTCCAGGGATTCCTGCCAGAGGACAAGGACTTCAGCCCTACTCCGGTGTTTGAGAAGGAGTACCTGTTGGATGGGAGGCTGATGGAGAATAATCACATCGATCATCAGAAAGGCAACGGCTCATACGACTCCAGAGCTGATCAGTACCACCTCTCTAATGTAAAGGGGGCTCTGGTTCTCCCTCTTCATACTGACTCTCTGTCCAATCATGTTTCTGACACACTGCAAAACTGTACAAGCAGTAAGATGTACAACGGCGCCAGAGCCAAAGTATGCTCGTCTAGTCAAGGCAAAGAGGAAACTGATCGCTCAGGGCTAAAATCAAACCTCGAACAGGCAGATGAAAATACATCAGCTAAAGAAAAGCCTGATCTAGTCATCGAAGTTGGCGGGCAGACGATCAGTGCTCACAAATCTGTCCTTGCAGAGAAGAGCGACTACTTTAAGGCGCGGCTGTCACGAGACATCCTGAAAGTAAAGGGAATGAGCTACAAGACATTGTCTACGTTGATAGACTACATTTACACTTCCAAGGTGAATGTGAGCAAGGACAATGTCGTCGAGGTCATCACAGGCGCTAAAATCCTCCAGATCCCCTGCGCCGTCCAGGCTGCCATGGACTCCATGTCGGAACAAATCACCGCAGAGAACTGCTACGAGATTCTTACCATTTCCAAAAAGCAGCGGCTGAACGAGCTGAAGGAGACGGCCTACGGCTACATGAGCGACAATTTCCTCAAGATCCTCAAAGACCCCGCCGTGTACGGGCGTCTGACCGGATCGGAGCGGGACCTGATCCTGAGGAAGAGAATGGAAGGGAGGAAGACGCTGATGGTCGCAGAGATAAACGATGTGTTTGATCGAGTCGGGAGCAGGCCGCCGAGTCGTTGCGGCAGCCGGCCACAGAGCCCCTTGTCGGAGGGGTCTTTAGAGGATAACCATATGATTTACTTCTTTAACGAAACGGCGAATGACTGGAGACCTTTGACGGCGATGCCTGAGGACTTAAACACTAAAGGGTGCGGGATGTGCACCTTGTACAACTACCTGTTTGTGGCAGGGGGGATCAAGGGCTACGGTGACAAAGGCAAAGTGTCGGACAAAGTCTTCTGTTACAACCCCATAACCAACCGCTGGGCTGAGGTCAGACCTCTGAACCAGGCTCGAGCCCAGCTCAAGCTTGTGTCCATGGACGGCCACTTGTATGCCATCGGAGGGGAATGTTTGTTTACAGTGGAAAAATACGACCCTCGCATGGACCGATGGACTACCGTGGCCCCATTGCCCAAGGGAGCCTTTGCCGTGGCCCACGAAGCCACCACCTGCAGCGGAGAACTCTACGTCTCAGGGGGCTCCCTCTTCTACCGCCTCGTCAAGTACGACCCCAAGAGGGACGAGTGGCAGGAGTGCCCCTTCAACAACAGCAGGAAGAAGTCCACCGACATGGTGGCGTTCAAGAGCTTCATCTACCGCTTCGACGTCAACCGCGAGCAGGGCATCACCGTCTTCAAGTACAACACCATAGTGAAAATGTGGCACGACTGCGAGTCGCAGAGGCCCGGGAGCCACTTACCGTTCAGGTGCGCCGTCATCGGGAACTGCATCTACTGCGTGAACAAATCCCAGACGCTTCAGTTCGTAGTGGAGGAGGAGAGCGGCTACTTTGTGGAGGAGGCGCTGAGGGCACCTCTGGAGGCGAAGGGCGTTCTTTTTCCTTTTGTGCTCACGTTGCCTGAAAAGCCTGAAAAAGTGACATAGTGTGTGCGTGTGTCATCCAGAATAAGACATTATACCTGGCAAAACTAGAATAAGCAGAAGACATTATACACACTCTTCAGTGTCAGCTTCTGTCCTTGTGTCTCGATGGCTGCTTTGCAATGGAATGTGTGTGTTTGCATGGCAATTTAACAGGTTTGCGCCTTAAAAGGAAACATTTTATTTGTCAGTGTTGAATGACTGAACGAAACCATATTTGTATCTGACTGTAAATAATGACATCATGAAAGTGACTGTAGATTTTTTCGTGTATTTCCTGGGTTCAGTTTTGTTTTGGTGCAATGTAGAATAGACTTAGAACATATTAACTAGTTTACTGGTGACTTTGGTAACAAAAAGTTGTTTTGCTGGAGATTCTATTGTTATAAAAAAAAACCGATGGAAGCAGTTATCGTGCGCTTTATGAATGATGTAAGGCAGGTTCTATGCAAATGAAACAGAATATAAGGGTCTGCTGTTCATGGTTACTAGGAGCGGATTTGACTGGAACGAGTACGATGTTTTGCCTTTTATTCATCCTGTGAAATATCCTCACATTATATTGAGTGAAAAAACAAGAAACTGCTGTATTCATCTTCTAAACTGAACAAATATTCCTGCTGGTGAAGCGTTTATTTACCTTTCATGAATTCAGGCGACGTTCACACAAAGCAAATTTGTATTTCATCTCCTTCAAGTTAAAGCTTTAGATTTTTGCATCACAAATCAGAAACTGAAAAAAGTACACAGTATTCTTCTTATAGTGCCTCTTCACAGGTGTAACAGTTCCTGCATTTAGCACATTTGCCAAAGATAAACAAGAATTCTTTAAGGCTATAACAAACCTGCATAAATCCAACCCACAAACAGTATAATGTATTTTCACATCTATTTTTTTTCATTAGGTTCTTAATGAAGGAAGCACTTCTCACCACAGTCGAGTCAAAAAGTAAAACAACAGTTTGCTGCTAACTGACACTTCTCTGGAAGGTTTAGGAGAAGTCACTCAAACTCCACAGCTGCTATGACCTTCCCTGTGTGACTTTCAGCAGCAGAACCCTGTTCACCTGTTACCAGGTTGTTCCCATGAATAGGGTCCTTCCCTTCAGGCCCAACATCAAATCCGACCACTGTGCTGCAGGCTCCCGGCCCCTCGCTGCCTCCACTGGTCATATGACACTAATGAACCATGTTCTTCCTACATCGGTGTACGTGAATGCCAGTTTTTGCTCTTAACAGTCCTTGCTTTGCAATAATACAGTGGCAGTTTTGTATGGAGGCTAACGCTGATTTATTCCTTGAACAAATAGCTTTTGATAATATTTGTAGAAGTGTATCCATGCAGTCGATGTGACGCAGACAAAATGGATGTGGTTTTGTATTTTTTTTGGCTGGCTGGCTGGCGTCTGTATTTTGGTGATTCTCTTGGTTTTTGTAAGGATTTGGTAGTTCTGGATCTGCTGCTGTGATGGACATTAAAGTGACGCTGAGGCTTCCTGTTCATGGCGAACGTACGGAGTGAGCTGACCAATAAGCTGTTGGATAATGTACATCGGTCAGAGTTAAGTGCTTCAAATAAAATATCTTGTGTCTGAAAATGACCCATTGACCTTTGAGTGTGTTTTCAACAAGATGCTTTGTTTGGGTTCAGTCAGCCTGTCACACGTGGAATGGACCTGCCATCTAGTGGGCTCTGAGTGTAGCTGCACCCAGTACTGCTGCTGCTCATGGCCAACAAAACATTAAGGAACTATAATGGACAGATAGATTGATTGACTGCTACACCATATAACACACACTTAAAGTTATAAGTCTCCTAAATATGCCTGATTAATTTCATTTAGATTCATGAATTCAATCAAATTGGTGAAAGTGTCAAGTCAGAGTTAGTGAAAAAAATTCCTGGATCTGGATCTGCCAAAACACTTTATAAATTACTTCTTGGCCTGTGTCCCATCCTTCCACTTAGTTTCAATAAAATAAATGTAATTTCCTTGGCAGAGGGAACTAAGATGCCTGTTTTTCCTCACCAATAATGTACAGTGATTGTTGTAATATTCACAGTACTCTATGCCAATAAGATGTGTGGGTTTAGGCCATTATGAACAATATTAAGGAAAATGGAGATTTTCATCTGTGTGTTATTTAATGCAACAAATTTATTGCAGCTGGCTCTGAAATGTTTTTGATGGAGCTATCATGCCAAATACTCTTCAGGAAAATCTATCCACACGTAACCCAAAGGTGACTTCTGATTTAATCCACACACCTCCAAGAGGTTTGGTTAATGTAGCTTTTCTTGCATATAATTGTATATTATTTGTTGTAAAATATCAGCTCATGGGAAAATCTCTCAGTCAGATCTATGAGTTTAGGACAATGTGTTGGCCAAAGACACAAATCCTTCAAATCCAACTGTAGCATTTGAACATGATGCTTTTATTTTCAGCTGTTACAGTTATATATGTTTAAATTGTTAATAGATGACTATATATTGATGATAAAAGTGAAGTCACTAGCTCGGTCTCACGGTTATGACTTGGTATCGTAGTTATGAGGCTCCTTGAAATTATGACCTGCTGATCTCATATTTTTGAGGAAGTACCTTGCAAAATTCTGCCATGCAAAATTAAACTCAGATAGTTCCTATAGGTTTATCCTTTGAAAATCATCAAACAATGTGGAAGCTTTGAAATGTAAGAGTTTTGTTATTTTATCAAAGTGGACATTTTGTGTTTTCTACTTTTGAATCATCTGCAAAAGTGTCAAGTGAACGAGGCTTTTTTACTCCTGCTAAACAGCGACCTCTGGTGGCAGATTCAGGACATTGACACATCACGTTTCCCTCCATTTCCCAAGATTCTCCTGGGTGTGTTTCCTTTAATACATCATCACTAGGTGACCTGGCTGACGGGATCACCCGCAGGAAACAACACACATGCCTCCATGGTGAGTTAATATGTGTTTCACTGACATAACACAACATAGTGACACAGCTCACAGGCACTATTATCAGTTAAACAGCATCTTTAGTCCCGTTGAAGTCAACACTTTAGACTTAAAAGGTTTGATTTTCCACATGTTTGCTTCAAGAAGTCAACTTTATGTAATGTGATAGTTGTGAAACTACAAAAGCCTCACAACACATTTCATTTACACCAAGGCTTGACTACTTTAAGCCCATATAGTCATTAATATAGTTCTGTTTTCTTACTTTGTAAGAAATGTAAACTCAAGGCCAATGTGGCTCAAATACTGTGTCATTTAAACCTCACACTGACCGTCACAGTACATTTACACGAGTGCAGTCTGGAAATGCAAAGTGCCTCCATGGACATTGTTTTCATGTGATAACCTCAAAATCACAGTATTTGTAAAATGTAGTAAATATAGAGAAAGTTGTGGTGCAGAGGCGTGTCGGTGTTTTCTAAAGGGACAGTGGAGGCATTGTTTTACTCCACTAAAGCAAGTCACACATTAGAGTGCAAGCGACCGTCTCAGTGTCTTAACAGAGACAAAACCTGTGCAGAAGCCTGATGGGAGATACATTTCATCTCCTGCCAACAGCTTCAAGGCAACAACACAAAACACTCGTACACTACACTTTTACTTCTGCTTTGCTATCGCGTTAACAATCCCCTCTTCTGCTCTATGATTTGCTTTCATTCAGTTGTTTTTTTAATGCTGTTGGGGAAACAGACCCATTTGCGAGTGCAAATTAGTAAAATATGAATATAGTTGGTAACATGTCAGCTGGCATTTCATCATCTTTTTATTCCTATCCATCGATTAATTCATGCATTTGTACTCTAGAAATATAAGTGATCAGATAAGAGGCTGTTTCCTCCTCCACAGCAATAAGAGCAGGAGGAATGGGACAGAAAACTAAAGGAGGCTGAAACTGTATTGGACAGTGAAGCTAAATTAAATGGTGGAAGTATATATAGGCATGTACTACTATATGTAGCAGTGTGTACCCACAACACTTCATGTTAAAGTATAGTGAGACTGGACTACAGCTGCAGAGCCAAATCTATGTAGAACAATTGTCCTGTATTTCAAAACACAACTGTACAATCAATAACATCATAGAATCCAAGTCTCTTTTTCAACATTGTACATTTATTATTATTGTAATAATAATAATAATAATAATAATAATAATAATAATATAATTACTATTAGCATTAGCCTTTATCAAACCATGTTAGTATAAAATCAGTAAAAGTAATTAACAGATAATCATATAGAATAATAACAGTTAAAGTAATTTACATAAAACACACGCAAGAGATTTTCCCAAATGTTTAAACCCATTGAATGTTACTAGGTGTTGAAGCTGTAAATCAGTCTGTACATCAAATCATAATTTCACACCTACGCTTAGTGGTGATATATCCTCAGTCTGTTTAAGACTCCTTATCTTTTCTGACATTTACATTAAACCCCAGATTTACATCCTGTGATGTGGATGTAAATCTGCTGTAATACCTGGGTTGGAGACAAGCTTTACAAATCCCACCTCATCATGTTCCTGCAGGGATACGATCAGAGACAAAGATCTCAATGACCTACACATGTAAAAAAAATAAATAAAATAGAAACCTGTCACAGTGGAAGGGCCTTAAAGAATACACAAGAATAAAAACTGCAACTTATATTTATAGAGGATAAACTATTTTCACTCTATTTTAAAATCTCATAACATTATATTAAGTTACATTTCTTTATACTACCAATGCTAATTAGACTTTTTCACTTTTATCAGTTTCAAGTTGAAATAGTTTAATAATCACTTCGGGACTAATTATTAAATTTTTAATAATAACAATAATAATAATTTCTTGAATTGATATTGTACCTTTCAAGTTACCCAAGGTCACTTTGCAGAGTTGGGAAAAAATTGAATAAATAAATAAAACAAACCAAGGACCGATATAATGGTAGTGATCTAAAGCCTTTGTTAACAGGTGGGTGTTTTTGAAGAGTCTCAAACTGCCAGACTGAGTTCTCTATCACCACATCTCAAGGACGATGCATCTACCCATAATTTGGAGTCCACAGTGAAGGGCCTGAATCCTTTTTGTACATGCAAGAGTTTAATTTTATGGTTTTTAAACTTAAAAAACTAAATATGTGGGTTATTTGGTGTAGACTGATGGCCCAAATGGCTTTTCATTTAATTTACAATAAAATCTGCAATATGATTAAGTGTGCAAAAAGGTAAGGGGGCTGAATATTTTCTAAATCCACTGTAAATTGGCTTGTTGCCTTGAAAAATGTTTAATTTGATGGAGTTTTTTCTAATTTTGGTGGTTAACCGAGCATATTTTCACACTGCGAATGGGCCAACACAGTAGAAATATTTCCTTCATGTGAGTTTTGTTTGTTTTTATCATTAAAAATCTGCTTCATGTCTTTTCAGTGACACTGCAGTGGTTATCCACCAACCTTATCGTTGTTGTTTTGTGGGACTTACCTATGCAGTAAAAGTTAGGTACGCCAAATTAATGAATTGCATTAATTTAGTCACTATTCCAATACAGCAACACTACAAACT
The DNA here is from genome assembly GCF_022539355.2 of Hippoglossus stenolepis. NCBI lineage: Eukaryota > Metazoa > Chordata > Actinopteri > Pleuronectiformes > Pleuronectidae > Hippoglossus > Hippoglossus stenolepis. The sequence goes on along the minus strand of NC_061492.1, from coordinate 16,203,644 downwards.
GCCGCCTAAATATAACACAGACTGAATAACTGTTTCAGAACTGACCTGTTTATTTCAGTATTGTTATACTGACTTGTTTCACATTGTGCTGCTGTTGTGCTGCTTACTTATTATTAGCTTATTCCCTCTTTCACCACTGGAGAGCAGTATGAGTTTGATGTAAAGAATAGATGAGCCACAGCTGCACCCTCCTCCATCTGTGCCTGCACTTGGGCATGTCCACATGAGTTCATACAGATTGTATAGCACCATATACCAGATTAATATGGTCCATAGCTGGCACACGTGTTGGCTGGGTCAAATGACGGGTTAAGGCCTTGTTATTTCACTGAAAACGACTGTGCAGAACTGAAAGGATTAGTTTTCTAATTCTAGTCTAACAAACAAAACACCATGCAATAACCCACATCCTGTTATTGTTTTAATACTTTCAATTATCTTACTTTTAGTTAATTTGCCAACTCTATTTTTGAGCGATCCAATTTTTTAATTAGAAGTATAGATTTATCCACGCTCTATTTCCTGATGACCGTCAGCTGGGAACATTTGACATTGTGCTTGTTATTTTACCCGTTCAGGTTTAAATGAAAATGAAACCATATGCTATTTAATTAATGATTTCAATCGAGCGGTGCACTCGCAGGTCTCGGTGAAGAAGAAAGAAAACATCGCGCTCACTAATTGCTCCTGCGAGTTGTCACAACAATTCACAAACCCAACTCTGCCTGTTGCCATGGCGCTCAGATGATTGACAGCCCCTGACGTTTGTTTCAACCTGTTCCTCTGAAGGTCTTGTGGGATGGTTCACTCACACAAGGAGCGCACTTCCCTATTTACCATTTCCCAACCTACCAAAATAGCTTTCAGTAATTTTGGAGATGTTACATGGAAACATTAGAAACCAAACCCAGGTGCAAGGTACGTGGGTTTTGAGACGGTTGATAAAATAAGCAACATATCACAGCTGGTCTATGTAGCTCATCAGTTAGCGTAAGCTAATGTCAGCTAGTTGTGTTTATGTTTATACCTGAGGCTGAATTGCAGAAAAAACTCCAAAAGGGCTTGTTTTGAGTTTGTTTTTTTATTTTTTGTCACAAGAAGCTATCGGGTTTTGTTAGCAGCGATGCTAACTGCAGTAGCTGCTACAACTTGACAAAGGCTGAGAAAACGGCAATGTTGGCTTGATGTTTAAAAAGCAATCATGGGGAAAACTTGCCCAAATGGTGTAAATGTGCCTGGTTACTATTTTTGAAAGCCTACACTGAAGCCAGGTATGTTTTTTGTATAAATATGTTGTAAATAGAGTAATGACATAGTAACATGTCATAGCTGTCTGGCATGTTTCGCTCAGCAGCTCGTGTAATTAGCATTAGCTTGACTAATGTTAGCTGGTTCTGTTTATACTTTACACCAGAGTGTGAATTGCGGTTAAAACCTCTAAAGCAAGGTCGGTTCAAGTTGGGAATTTTTTGCTATTGGGTTAAATTAGCAGTGCCATGCTAACTGCGGTAGCTACTAACTTAAGCTAATTGATGAAGCCTGAGAAAATGTCAGCTTGCTGTTGGAAAAGCATAAATGTTAAAATTGTGATAAATCTAATTTGTTTAAATGAAAAACATAGATAACAGTTGTGTAGTTGATGGTCCTCATGTATGTCACTGCTAAATTAAGCTACCATAAAGCATTCCCTAATGCCAGATACAGTTTTTATGTATGATGTAATAAGCTGCTTGGTGTGTTTTGCTTATCAGCCAGTGTAGTTAGCATTAGCTTGTTTTTATACCTGATGCCTGAATTGCTCCAAAGAATCTTGGTTTGAGTTGAGACTTTATTAGTCACAATTAAGAGGCCATTGGTTTAAGTCAGTGTCTCTGTGCTAACTCCAGTAGTTGCTAACTTAGACTATGTGATGAAGCCCAATGTGATGTTAGCTTGGTTTTAAAACAAGCATGTATGTGAAAATTGTGCATGAGGTAGGTGCTGCTGCATTTTAGCAACTTAGCACAGTTTAGCTTTCGTATTGAGTCATATGTCACAACTAAAGAAGTTAAGATGCATAAATGAACATTTATTTAATATACTATTTTAATACACACATATATTTAATGTACTATTTTTAAAAGCATATCCTACTGCCAGGTACATGGTTTTTGTAACTGTTGATATAGAAAACAGCATATCACAGCTGCCTGGTGATTAGCTTAGCAGCTAGTATAGTTATCATTAGGGTGGCTAATGTTAGCTCGTTGTGTTCATACACGACACCTGTGTGTGGAAAAATAACCTCCAAATATGCTGCTTTTATTTATTGCTAAAGCATGAGAAAATGTAAGCTTCGTGTTAAAAAAAATGAAAATGTTAAAATGGTTCCTAAAGCTTACTTGTTAAAATGTAGTAGGTAGATAATATGGAGGAAGCTGCTGAATTTAGCAGTTTATCTTTCTTCCTATTGAAGCTCACAAATGACAGAGCTAAGTTAAGTGGGCTGTGCAATATATCACAGCGGCCTGCGGCTCTTGACTGCCTGAGAAAAAGGTAACATTAGCTTGGTGTTCACAAAGCATAAATGTTGAAACTGTGCTAAAGCCAACTTGTGTATCGTAATTATGAGGCTCCTTGTCTAGGCTTGTCTAAATGTATGAGATAGATATTAACTAGATAGTGGCTGAGTTTTAGCTCGTCCCACAGTGAAATTTTATGTGGTTCACTGAAAAGAAAGCAAATTTTATATTGTATATTTCATAGGCTGTGTCAAACCTTATCTTAATTTTGGCCGAATAAATGTTTAAACTATTTTTTACACTCAGACTGTTTGCCTGGTTTTCCAGAGCCTGTAAGAGGTGTGAGGAGGTTGGAGCTGTGAGGATCTGCTTCCTTCGGCGGTGATGAAGTTTGCAATGGGCCAATGTGGTTAACCAGAATGGCTTGTGAGACGAGGGCAGTTTTTTCATCAGCCGTTGTTGCACGGACTGAAACGTCCACCAAGATCTTGTATCATGGGGCCTTCTTTGGAGGTAAGCAGCTAGCCCCCGTGCTGCAGTTGTCTTTAGTTTTCTTTCAGAATACTAATTATGTTTGCTTAATTGGTTTTACTCATTAAAATGGGGAGCTTGTTAAATCTTTTCCCCTTGTTTTCACCTAGAGCCAAATTTAGCTAACAAGGTCTGTCTGAATCTGAACTACTTTGTTTAAAAAATGAGGCGTTAATGGTTTAGGCTTTCAGAGTGCACTGTCAACTGATCTTACATCTTGAAAGCATGAAGATGAAATTTTAAATGACTTACAGCTTCTCATGTGATAAGCTGCTGGAATGTTTTTTTTGTGCTCTGCCGCTGAATAGCTTTGAGCTGCCTCTTTTCATGAAATGGCAAAGAGATGTAAAAAAATTTGACATTTTGTTTTAATTTCCAGTTGATTATCTGTGACTATGTGCTAAAACAGCAAACCTGCACCCCCTTTAGAGAAGGAGTGAAAAACGTGAAAGGCTGGAAATTAGAATAACCAGAGAAAAGTATGGCCTGGGGAGAAGCATCATGTAATGTGCTTTTCCGTATCCACCCCACACTCTCTCACTCTTTCCATTTGAATATACACAGAATTATTTACACCTTCAAGGCAACTTGACTGAACTGCACATCAGTCAATTAGTAAATCAGAAATTTTCTGTGATTCCAGTTTAGCGTGGAGTCCTTGGCTCCCTCTGGTCCCCCCCCTTTTAGTCTCCCATCCTGACAGTGACAAATTACTACTCTGCTTGGCGAGATTGAAAATTAAAAGCATTTAAAGTTGCTCATGCATTTATGCTAATGAGAAATTCAGATATGATTTGCATGCCAAAGAGGCTAGTCTGAGAACTCATCAGTGCCCCCACCACCTCGAGCCTTGCATTTCTTTAGGCTCAATTTTGTTCCCCTTTATATGTGAGCAAAGAAGAAAATGCAGTGTGTAAACACTCTCTAAATGTGACATATTTTATGGCTGCGTGTCGGTACATACAAGAAATTGTGTTATTGCCTCCAAGAAGGTATTTGTACAGTATTTATGGTGCAACCTAACATTGGCATCCCCCTATAACCACTCAGGCAAATTGGGTCAGTGTGACTAGAATTGTCACATCACAACACATGAAGGAGCAAACACTATGAACATAATGTTGCTGCTCCTGCTGTCATGCATTTGGAGAGGAACTATTAAATAGAGGACGTACTTACTAGTCTAACAGTGGCAAGGCAAAATTTAAATAATGAGAATTATTGTCTGGGCATAAGCTCCTAAAGTCTAATATTAAAATGTTTGTTTAGATGAAAAGGGCTTTGTTTCATGATAAACACGGGCAGAACACTTTGGAGCCGCAGAATTAAAACCTGTTGTTTTTCCATTAAGCTCCATTCACGTCTTCCTCTCAAAATATCAAAGCGCAGACTTCTTTAAATTTGTTTGTTCCACTGTTACTAAATGATTGTAACCTTGGAAACGCAATGCTTTAATGAAGGTGGAAAATGAAATGGGACTTTAATTTGTTTCAGTGCTCATAGCTGAGGTGAAATGGATTAGCTGTGATTGAGGTGTGAGATGAGGAAGGGAAGCGCTGACATGACACTTGTATTTGTCATCATGTCATTTCAAGGAGGATGCTGCAGCAATTATGAATATGGGTACACAGCAATTAAAAACGGTAGTATTCATTAATACATTTTTTTTAATTTTCACTGGCCTCTGAAATGATTGCCACTGCGCACAGGATTTCCAATTATGCTGCTTAATTAGAAATGTCAATATTAAGAAATAATTAAACCTGGGAATATATTAAGCCTGTCAGAAATGCTTAAAAAGTTATGACCATCACTCAAATGATGTTTTCTCTAATGCACTTTGCAATGATTTGTAAATTAAAGATGAGACTTTGATCAATGTGTCTGGCAAACTTAACTGGATATTAGTAAGTTACATGATCACCTATATTCTTTTAAAAGAAACTGCTATTATTAGCATGGGAATGAAAATTATATGTACACGAACATATATCTTATTTATTAAGTTATGTATACATTGAAATAGAGTTTGTGTGTGTGAATACTGTTTCAAATGGCAGTGTTAGACCACAGCAGTTACATGCAGTTAGTTAAATTATGACTATAAAGTGTGTGTGTGAGTGTGTGTGTGTGTGTGTGTGTGTGTGTGTGTGTGTGTGTGTGTGTGTGTGTGTGTGTGTGTGTGTGTGTGTGTGTGTGTGTGTGTGTGTGTGTGTGTGTGTGTGTGTGTGTGTGTGTGTGTGTGTGTGTGTGTGAGGTTCTGCTTCTAGTTATAAGTAAGATGTGAATTGTGGTTCAGGTTAGGCATAAATTAGTCAGGGTTTTAGGTTGGGTATAATTAAATACATTTAATTTAAAAGCACCTCTCAAGAAACCAGTTTAAAGTGTTTCATAGACATAAAAATAGAAAATACATATTCCAGTTTCAAATTTAATCAAGATACTGGATGAATATCTAATTGATAGCCATTTTATAAATAAATGTGTTTTAATAAGAGGACATTGATTAAACTTGTCTGATTGACAAAGGAAGGTTATTCCACAGTTGTTGAGCCCTTAGAATGTTTGATTGATTGTGTCATTTAATAAGCCTTATATGTATTTTGTAACATGTGTGTTTGTGTCATTCTTTCAAACTAAGTGAATTGAATTAATCTCAGATAAACTAAAATTATATTGCTTTTTTCTTAAAATAATACAATGAATATCTGTGTATCATAGCCTTACAGCATAAATGAAACTCATTAGTGCATTTGTATTTAGTTACCTCCCTAATCTCAGATGCTCGGAGCAGTATTTGTGAACATGGGCAGCATTCTATTACAAAAGCTGAAAAACATAGCTCTATTTGAGATGTTACCAGAAGATGAAAGCCAGACATGCTCCAACCAAATGATTTTGTCTGATCATGAAATTGTTCTAATTACTTATTTCCAAGAAGTTTTTTCTTTTCTATGGTAGCTCCAAGACACATTGTACTGACACCGTCCCATTCACTTCCTGTGGAGATGTGTCTCTTTGTCTCTTAATATTAAAAGCATCAAGCATCACTTTGACTTTCTTGGTTTTTTTTTATCTTGAGAGACAAACCCATTTTGAACTGCCTGTGATCATAGGAATACATTTTCATTCCAATAGAGATCTCACAGGTAGCTTCGTATTGATACTAGTGGATTTAAGGCAGACTAATAATCAAGTAGAGCCATCACCTGTTGACTGTAGCTGAGGCAGACTGAAAGAAAGACTTGAAAGCATTTGTACCTCAAAGCGATGGCAGCCTCTAATGATAGGATCGGTTTTGGCACAGCATGTCGGCCATGTTTCCCTCAAAGCCTTGTGTGACAGCTCTTTAATTGGAATGGTCCGTTCCCTCAGTGCTGTAAAATGTTATTAGCCAGCATAGTTCGACTATGGTATAATTATTCCACAATGTACTGTAATAAAATCAAGCAAGACAAAGATGATCTCAAGGAATTCCGTACATCTATTCATGAGCACAGGCCATTTCATGTTCATTTGTACCTTAATATCTGTGTCTGAGATGCACTGAATCGCTGTAAACCAAGTGCTAACTGAGCGCTTATGCATCTAAGAGAAGAAGGAGCTGAGACTCCTTAGTGTCACAGTTAAAGCAAGTTTTTTATAACGTCCATCAGAGGATAATTGCTAAAACCATGTCCAATTACCTTGTGTGTTGTTTTTAGTTTTCAAGTCAACAGAAAAAAATATTGTTGTAGTGTAAGAATATAATTTCATCACCATCCAGCCAGTGTAAATAAAAAATAGAGCCCCACAAGAGGTTGCATCCTTGACCTTTATACGTTTCACATCTCGCTCCTTCTGTCTCTTCCTTCCTGTTCTTGTTTTCCCTCTACTGAATGGAAAGAGTAAAAAGACCCTTGTGAACTAAAGCCTATATCAGCTGGATGAGAGAAGAGAGAGTCTACGTGTGTGCGAATGTGCGTCTGTATACGTGTGTGTCTCCTCTAGCCTGCGGCTGCAGATTAGCCGTGAGAGCCAGAGGATCGCCCCCGCTCTCTGACAAATGAGAAAAGCCACAGTGGCCCTGGCCAAAGTGACAGGCCAAATGGAAGCAATTCCTCCCGAGGCGGGGGAGAGCAGCTGTGACCAGGGCCTGCTACGCCTTTCTAGACAGGAGTGTGTGTGTGTGTGTGTGTGTGTGTGTGTGTGTGTGTGTGTGTGTGTGTGTGTGTGTGTGTGTGTGTGTGTGTGTGTGTGTGTGTGTGTGTGTGTGTGTGTGTGTGTGTGTCTGTTTATTGGCTGTAGAGACTTAACCCACGAGACAATTGGCATTTCTCTTCTGGCGGTCCCCATGAAGCGGTTTGTATCGCTGACCTATGGGGAACCCCAACAGTCACAGATGACTGTACCTTTACCTGTGTGGGATTTTGCCATGTGTGTTTGTTTTATCCTCCTCCGTTCTGCCCCGTTCTCTGCGGGACGCATTTGTGACCATTGCTTGCTGACTTTTTTATATATTAACTTGAGCCAAGGTAATGGGCCTATATACAAAGGGTCTCCACATGGTTGTGGGATCATTCCCAGAGGCCACTGGATGTGTGAGTAATTAACACTGAGCCTGATAGATTAAATACTACCCTGCTGAGATCGCCTCTGTCTGCAGCCATTGGTATACTGACCTGCTAGCAGCAAGACGCTGTCAGGGGGCAAGGATGGAAAGAGTGGCAAAGAGAGCAACAGGGATGGAGAGAAATGTAGAGAGAGTTCCCAGACCACACAAATAAAAAAGAATATAGTGGACGTAAAGTGTTGAAGCGAATAGGCCTAAAAAATGAGGATAAGAAGACGGATAGCTCAGGGATGGAGGCTATTCCCACTAGTGTGTAGTATTTTGCCTCCAGTTCAGTCAGGCTGTCTGTCAAGAGATATATCCAAATCCGTGTCTCTGTGCTGTCTTTCCTTCTCGTCTTTAAATCTGTCTGTTCTCCCCTCGCTCTCTCTTCTATCACCCAGGGCCAAGTGGATCAGGCTTCACTTCAACACAGCCATCATAATTACTCCACGCAGCAAGAATCAATTACAGCTAAGCACCATTGTTTCTAGAATGGAGCTAAACATTAAAGTTTAAAAATTCAGAATTATTAAAAAGTCATGCTCTCAGGGACACATACAGAATATTTACTGTTAACAAATAACTTAATAACTTCACTCCAAATTATTAATTCATGGCTCACATTGGCTCAGCACGGCGTGTCTGATGGTTAATTTCTCTGCCTTTATACATTGTTAAATATGCATTACTTCTTGACTATTCCATATGAGCAAATCAGAAAATCTGAGCTGCAGTTTTGTCTGTTGACATACTGATATAAATATTCTAATATGAACTAGTTTTCTGTTCATAGTTTTGGAAATGCACTTTCTTCTTCGCATTATACTGACTAGTGTAGTGCCCGTTCAAAACCTGCTTGTTTGCTTGGACTGTGGTAACGCTGGTTGCAGCTTCCTTTTTGAAACTGTAAAAGTTGTCTGCAGTAATTGAGACGCAAGTAAAAACTGATCGATCTGCAGAACCCTGAAGCTGCTGCACAAAGAGCTGTTCACCTGTTTATTGAAAGTTAGCTGAAGCTTCACGCAGTACGCAGAACCCTGATTTGGAGATCCAGTTGTTGTGAATGCACCCATAGACCTGGATGTGCTATTGTTGTAGACGTGCTGTTATGTGATCGACAACGTCACTCGCGTTGATGAGTCCCAGCCGCTGATGCTGTAGAGCGATGGTCACCTGTTAATTAAAACTTTATTAGTATTGAACAAATCACATGTCCAAAGTTAACACTGCACTTCCTTGGGCCCTTAACAATTATTCACAAGTGTGAAGCCGGTATAGGGACGGTTCTCGACATATGCGAGCCACAGACAGGAATTATTAGATGGATGTGGTCTGGTTGGCATATCTCTGTACATCTGATCACTTTTACTTTGAGGAATGGTGAGTGTTTAAGCAAAATATCCTTGAGTTGGCCTTGTTTGACTCATGTTTGAGCTAATTAGGGGGTTCTGATTAGGGCAGCAATCATGGATCATGTTTTGATGTTTTTTTTTGTTGCTGTATCAGTCTCCTGCTGGGTGGTACTTGTTTAAAGGTAAAAAGGATCAACCGACTAATCAGTCAGTCCACTTGAATTTGACATAGAAAATAATTTTCATTAAACATTGTAGGACTCTATAGATTCAGCACATTGAGGTGCAGTCAAAATAACCATAAAGAGATTTTTAAAATCGAATATCCTTTTATTTTGGGGGTCTATTTGCTCACTTGCTCACATAAAAAACGTTATCCCAGATTGTTGTGGATTTCTTGGTGTTGATAGAGATTAGCACAGTATAGAGGCCATATTCACCCCTAAAGCCAATCGCTACTGACGGCACTTCTTATTCATTTCCTCTGTGTATGCATACAGAATATTACCAGTGGGATTTATTTCCTTATTGGTGTTTTATGCACAATTCAAGTTGTTGGGCTTCCCTGAGATTAATGTTATTGCTGACTTGTTCTAATAGCAACTACGGCAAGCTGAAAACATTTTCCATTACAGGTTACAACTAGTCAGTATAGTCAATGAAATGCAAATTCCACTTTACATAGCCTTGTCTGTTTACAGGAGGCATGAATGGAACTAAATGTGCTGCAGGATGATTGAGAACAAGGAAAGTGAAGGTACTTGCTCTTTTAGCTTCTTCCAGTTGAGTGAACCCAAAACAATGTGGCACAACCTGAAATAGTTCGCAGCTTTGGAAAAAAAAAGTCCCCAGGCACTGTAAATTGGCTCTCAGAAGAGGGGAAAAGAAACAATTGCCCTTTACCTCTGAGGTTGCATGTCATCTCTCTGAAACTCACTGCTGGGCAGATTAAGGTCAAGTAGACCCTCTGCCTCCTTTTTCCCCCCCTCTCCTCTGAAGGAAGCAGAGAGAGGGCGAATAAAATGATGACAGGGAGGCACTGAGAGAGAGAGAGCGAGGGTAGAAACTCAAGATTTTGGTCTTTGAAAGAGGTTTTACACTCATCCCTGGTGGTTTTCCTCTCTCACTCTAAGAACTGTGTTGATAATGGCTGCTTGTCAAAGCGGATGAGCCCACCTGCTCTTTGTAACTCTGTCCTGCTGCTTCAGCTCCTAGCCTCGACATAAATATGAAAGAAACACGACTGGGGGTTAGTAGTGATCCTGCATCGTGCTTGTCAGCTGATGTAGCAGTAAAGTGTACAATATTCTATGAGAGAGCACACATTTTACTGACTATTAACCAAACTGTAGAACAGGGGTATTCAATTAAAATTCAGAGAGGTCCAGATAGAAAAAAAATTCAACAAATAAAGGTCCTTAAACATCATATTATCTAACTAACGTTATGATTCAGTGCTGCATTGATATTGAAATATGAGATGTATTAACAATTAATAAGATGTAGTTGACAATTGACTGTCAAATCAAAGAAAGTATAATTCAACAATATTTTAACAGGATTTATTGTCCCTTTCAAATTATACTGGAGGGATTATAAATAAATTCTCTAATTAAAAATAATAATCTTTTTTCAAGTCAAGGAAAATATAAAAAAAATACAGAAAGCACACCATGTCACTTTTCTTACTTCTTCCAGACTCACTTCTCACCATCTATTCTCCCTTGTCTTGTCTGTCACTGGTCAGAATGCTCATCATCATCTCAGATTTGATTGGCTGAGTGTTGTCACATGAGATGATTTACAGGGCTGTTAAATTACCATTCAGATAGACTGGTGTCTGGGTTTATATCTGGACCATGGTCTGCCTACCTCTGTTGTAGGCCAACTGAAATACAGCAGGTTACCCTCCTGAACCTAGCTGATCTCACATCATTGAGATAATGTAGACTATTTCTCTGCTAACACCATATTATGTCATTAGGTTCTTGCTCATCACAGATGATAAATCAGTGAAACTCAAGTGGTGAGCCTGCCAATTGTAATTACTGAATCATTTGACACACAATTAAGTCTTGTGTTTCAATGGATTGTCCTGTCAATCAGGAGAGAGCCCCTGTACGTTCGGTAATATGCGAGTAAATGGCATAACATTTTGCCATTCCATGTCAAGGGCACAGTCACCAAGTCTGCCGGCAATTACGAACTATAATGTGCTGAGTTGAGCACAGCAACAAAATAGGCGGCAATTTCTTCTGCTCCTATTGAAATTATGCTTATCAGGTACCTCGCCTCAGCAGAGGTGAAGGGTCGACCCGATCAGGCAGGCAGCATTTCTCCACATAATTGAGAGAAGTCTGGATTTAATTGTATAATTAATCTTTTTGAATTAAGTTACACAGAAGTCCGACCCCTAAATTAGGCAGTCTGGAATATTTTAAATTGCCTTAATGTGAAATCTGGCTCTGGAATTCACTTTGCTCTCTTCTGATGGTATGAGGTAAGTTTTTAGGCCTGATGAACACGGCATGCTGTAATAACCTGTTAGCAGTTCTTATCACGTTGTTCCTGCATATGATTCATTTCCTCAAAAAGTAATTGCATTTTCAAAAGGAGGCTCGTTTTATTGTATAGCTTTCTATGGGTCTGTGAAAATATATAGATGGATTTTATGGTGTTGCCCATCCAACGGAATTTGCATGTAAAAAAGTCGGTGTTTTGTTTAGAGCTTCTTTATCTAATTTATTGTTTGTGCATTTCTCTTACCTAATATATTCTGAATGAAGTTGAGATCTATCATTGATCAATCTTCTGCCCTCTAAAATCAGGTCTGGCACATCTGTGGTGCTCTTGTTCCTAACAGTCCATACATATGAACACTCGGCCAGTGGATGATCAGCTCTCCTACAAATTTCAGTTTGCATTTAATAAGACTCCCACTGTGAGCCAAGTTAATTAACTAACTTTGGGATTATTCTGAAATTATCATAGTTGTCCTGCTTAGATCTGATGCAGACTGGTCATTGTGGCGTTTGTCTGTATCAAAGTCCAAGGTTTACATCTGTCTACTAGAATGGAAGCTCCAACAGTCCCCTTAATCAAGTTGCACCAAACTTCACACACCCATAGATATAAGTCTCCTAAATATGCTTGATTTTCCTCATACAAGATCAATTAAAATTTCCTGTTGGTGAAAATGTAAAAATAAGTCTTGTTAAAGTCCACAGTTCCGCGACAAATCAAACCAACCAACAAATAAATGGACAGGGTCGACAACTTAACCTCCATGGCGAAGGTAATTAGCACCAGACCCATGTGGTATTGATGGAGTAAAGTGATGCATATAATCATTGTCTATGTGACTGGACTTGACTGATTCCACCGCACCTAAGAATCCATCAGATCTTTGTTCTTTTGTGGAATCTTATTATCTCATGAATGTCTGGTATTGACTTTACAACTCGCATGCTGAAATGTATAGCCCAAGTAAAAATGAATGGACTACTGCTAAAACAATCAGTGGATTCATTCATGAACGAAAAAGGAATTCACAACAATTTGAATAGCAAATCAATTTATCTGTTAACTATCATAAACAACTAAAGGTTGATGATATAAATTGATATATTTTAATTGTCCAATTGACTCCCCAGAAACAGTATTGATATGTGTATATTATATAAGTATAATTAAATAAATTGAGCTGAATTCAAGCAATTAATGTCTTAGGGTTAAGGACATTTAAAAGATTAAAATATTAATCAGGAAATCAGGAAATTCATTGACAGACTAATATCATCAATAAACAAATTAAGAACAACTCAGGGTTCCTTTTTAATGGTAGAAATGAGCAAATCTAGCAGCTTTAACTTGGATTCCTTTATTCACAGGGATATTGGATTGCATAGCACGAGAGTACTTTGGTGTCTGTGTTGTGGTACAACCTTGTCATCAATCCAAAAACTCAAACTCCGTCTCTAAACAACTGAGGGCACCTCACAGTATCTCAGCCAGATAATCTTTGTTTCAAGTCACAGTTAAAGAGTGCATCTCACCACAGTGTCTCTCTCAGCAGACTTTGCAGAGATTAGAGACACTTGAATGGAGATTGGTTTGGGAGAGAGAAGCCAGTTGAGGGTGTCACACGGGAGGGGATGAAAAGTATCAATGAGCTGACAATAATCTGACGTGTTGATAAGGCAAATGTGAGCAGAACCAGTTCAGATCGTCATGTAACAGTGCTCCTGGTGTAAATATAAATTAAAGGTACAATACTGGTATGTGTCAAATAGAAAATCTGCTAAGCTTCTAGTGCACATTGCCTAGTGTTTAGCTTGCTGCAGATATTATCTGTATATTTTTGGCAACTGTTCGGTTGACTCAACTCTAATGACATTTCTATTTACTGCAGTATGGAGATGAGAATGCATGTCCCATAGCTTACTGCCTAGAAAGTGGGATGCCCCTGGGGTATTTGCCAGCATAATTCTCTTCTTAACACAACGACCTTACTCTGCTGCTGTTGTCAGATTTAGTAACAGCAGATGCATGTGAGGAGCTGGTAGGAAAAAGTCTCCTTCAGCTTGTTCGAACGCCAACTGTGTGTATGAGCTTTCAAGGGGCCCTCTTTAATGTCCGTGACGTACGGCTGTTTCTGTGTATACTGCATCTCGTGGAGAGATACGCAACCCCAGCACAACGCTGCTGTCACCCAGAATACAGATGGAGGATCTGCCCTTGTGCACTTTCGCTGAAGTGCGTACTTGCATAGATGGCTCTATTCTACACTGGTGTGTGTGTGTGTGTGTGTGTGTGTGTGTGTGTGTGTGTGTGTGTGTGTGTGTGTGTGTGTGTGTGTGTGTGTGTGTGTGTGTGTGTGTGTGTGTGTGTGTGTGTGTGTGTGTGTGTGTGTGTTGTGTACTTCCTGCAAGTGGGGAGATGTTCAGCTGCTCCAGTGGAGTATTCTGGAGTATGATTATTTTTAGTGTCTCGGTTTCTCTCTGTCCTTGTCTCTCTCAGTTGAGGCAGTCATCCCTGCAATAAAGCCATTTCTGATTCGTGGCAGAATGTAGGACTAAAGGGGTCGGAGATGTGGTTTTGCTGCGAGAATAATATATTTTTTTTGTCAAGAAGGGGCGTACCTTCCTGTCCCTACAGCGAACATAAGGACAGCATTAATGCTGTATGGGAAAAGGGGTCTGAGTCTACAATCCTGGCCACTGAGACATAGAAACATTTAACCTTGATGCACCTACGGTTTTTCTTTCTCTCCAAAAAACATTGCAATATACTGTTGAGAAATTGACTCTAGCTGCTTATTTTAGGACTTCTATGCTTTATTTGGCTTCTTCGTCTTTTCCCAATCTGTCTTTGATTGTTCAGGGAAATCTTGTGAAATGCAAATGGAGCCATACAGAATGTAATTGCTGCTGTTTGATGATTATGAGCGAGAACAAATGATGTCCCAACACCGGGGTCAGGTAGGGTTTAATTAGAGAAGGCACAATCAGTGTCACTCTACTCTCCTGCTTTGCTGTTCCCGTTTCCTTCCTGGTCCTGTGCCAGCTCGATCTCCAAGAGAGTTTCAAGAAAATGGGCTGTTACTGCTGTGAAAAGAGAGAGAGGGGGCAGGAATTAATGCTGCTAAGTTCTTTTGTTCACAATAGGGCTGTTTTGGAAATGGAGCCCTGTAAGAAGCAGTGGCCTGTCGGCAGATAAAGGTGGGGGTTAATGAACAGAGCAGAATGGAAAAGGTCACCGTTTGTGCTTCCGAAAACATTGGTCCATTGTGAGAAAAGGCTTGGGATGGGCAGGGCTCCAGACTAACTTTATACAATGGTTGCACCGGTGCGCCTTACTTTTTTATTTAGGTGCACCAGCACATTATTAAGGTGTACCCAATATTTTTCACTATTGACACTGCAATTATACACCTACAATACCTTTTTCTTGACAGTTACCATATGCATTTGTAATTTTTTAGGGCTGGCTTCGATTTGATTTGATCGAATGTCGATTTATTCTTTCATTTCACTGTACAATATCACGTTTGCCTGGATATGAAATAAGTTCTTAGAGAACTAAAGCTGTAAACTGAACAAGTAAACTTAGTGCATCAGTGCATTCTTAAAAATATTAAAGTGGGCCTGTCACAATAACAAATTTTGTTGAGTGATATTTTGTCCCAGAAATGATTGCGATAAATTATATTATTGTCATCATTGTGAAACCATTTTAAACGACTGGTAAAATTATAATATTATAGCATAATCATGCAAGTACAAAACCTAACCCTAACCCAATTCTAAAGAACAGTCTGACAACCAAAACAAGAAATAAAATGGACTCCTCTGGCTCTGTTAACTGGTCCATCGCTAAAACCCTGTATTCACCCTTTTTGTCGCCACAGGTTCGACATTTACCAGCCTGTTCACCGCCTCTCCTCTCTCATCTCTGCTTCCCTGTCTGTGTGTCAGGATGTGAGTTAGTGGGGGGGCTGTGTGTGAGTGTAAACTTCGCAGAGGAGATGAGGATGCGACACGACTCGCTAAAATATAGAGAGATAGACCAGCTAAGTATTAGGCGCACCGGTGCAATCACGGAACATTTTTAGTGGCACTTTACAGATTTTTGGTGGCTTGTGGGTTTAACTAAACCACTGCACAGTGGAACACTCACTGAGCATGTTATTAGGAAAACTGATTAGTTTCTCGCTTTGATCTTGAAGCAACCTCTGTGATCTTCGTTACATTGATTCCACAAGGTGTTGGAAACCTTCCTTAGATTTGTCAACTGCAAATTCATCCAACACTCTTGTTCTATCCGATCCAACAAGTGTCTTGGATTCAGATCTGGGGACTGGGGAGGCCACGGAAAAACACTCAACTCACTGTCGTGAAACCAGATTGAGACGACATTTGTTTTATGACATGGTGCATTATCATACTGGAAGTAGTCATTAGGGGACGGTAAATTGTGGCCATTCATTCTGTCGATGCCAAATTCTGACCCTACCATCTGTGTCCTTCAGCAGAAATTCATCAGCCAAGGATATTGTTTCCTGTCTTCAACTGTCCAGTGTCCACTACACAGCCAACTGATGGACAGGAGTGGAACCCAGTGTGGTCTTTTGCTGTTGAAACTCATCTGCCTGTAGGTACGACATGTTCTCTACGAGATGCGTTTGTGTTCACCACACTTTTAAAGTGGTCATCCGTGTTTCCGCAGCTTTTCTGACAGCTCCAACTAGTCTGGCCATTCTGTTCTGACCTCTCTCCTCAACAAGGTGTTTCTGTAAAAAGATCTGTTGCTCACTGATGTTTTTGTCAACTCTAGAAACTGTTGTGTGTGAAAAATCCTAGCAGAGAAGCAGTTTCAGGAAAACTCAAGCCAGCTCATCTGACACCAACAATCAGGCCACATTCGAAAAAATATATTCTAAAGCTTCTGACCTGTATTGGCATGATTTTATGCTTTGTGATCCTGCCCAACATTAGCTGATTGGATAATTGCACGAATAACCATGTTTATCTGTAGGGGATCCGAGTAAAGTGCTTGGAGAGTGTTACGCTAACCTCAGGTCCAGAACAAATGATCTACCTTGCCTTTCACTGAGATCATAAATTGTTGTTAAGCAGGAATATGTTGTTCAACTGAGCAGATTACTGAAACAAGGAGACCAGATTGGCCTGATGAGTGAGACCAGCCAAGGAGGCTGACTGTGGCCAACATTCCTGATTATCCGATCAGCGCTCCAAAAACATAAATTCCATCTCGTCAATAGATAATTAAGAGGGATAATTGGCTGGCTGTGCTCCGGGCAGACAAGCAGTGCTGGTAAAGTTCCATCCCTTACCTCAGCACGCACGCACGCACGCACGCACGCACGCACGCACACACACACACACACACACACACAGCAGAAAGACGCGGCTACATCTGATGTAATAATGTAAATCGGAAAGCTGGTAGTACTATAGTTTTTCCGTGATCCAAATGAATTTGAGCAGTGTTTTGTAAATGTTTGTGTGCTTTATTATGCACTGAACATTTTAAGTATCCTCCATGCAGATTCTCTTTTGAGATCTTTTATGGACCAGTCAGCTGTTCCTCATTAGAATCTTTTCCATCTGCCCTCTGTTGTTTTTCAAGCCACTTCGAAGGATTATCTTACTTGGAAACTAAAGGCCAATTTTACAAGGCCAACACCTCACCCTATCCAAGAGCAGTTTTTTTAGTTTTTTTACTCTCAACCATCTTGCTCACAGCTATTCATCCCTGTTAGGTCCATGAGTGTCTATGAGGCACAGGCCAACAGATTTAACCGGACAGGGCTAGAGATTTAAAACATTGACCCGCCCGGACTCAACAGCTGTGTGCTAATCCATTCCATTGCTCTGTCCGTCCTCCTCCTTTTTTCTGCTCTGGTGAATAGCACGGTCCTTAATGTGTGAGATCAAGAGGAAAATAAGGCTCTCCAAATGGAATCAAATCACACAGAGAGGCTGCAGCAAAAGGCCTCGGCAGCATTAGGACCAGAGTAAGACAGAGCAATTGGACTGTAATTCCTTTTCCAGCTATTAGGCCGTCACAGCTTGCCGTACACTCGTTTGCTCTGTTCGCTTCTCGTCTCTCTCCCCCGACCAACCAGTCTTTGATTAATTCATTAATTCACAAACAGAGGCTGAATCACATCTCAGCACTCGGTCGACTCAAATTGGATGCAGGGTAACAATCAGTCCCTCCCACCCCAGACTGATCTGACACATAAAAAATACAGCATTACTGAGTAAATAGATCTTTGTCCATTCGCCCTGATAATTTGTTGCATTTTCATGTTTTATTTATGCTCACAGAAACTGCCTGTTCTCGTATATCACAAACCCAACGAGGCAAGGCGGGTAGGGGTGTATTGATTTGGGTTGACTGTGCACCCCTCCACTCAGCCCTACTCCTGCAGCCCCTGCTACGTCCTTGCAGTTTGTATTCATCTCAAGCTTTTAGGCCTCTAGCCCTTGTGGATTGGCTCTCATTCAATGGTCCCTCTTCTTGGCTCACGCAAGGCGCAATCCCATTCCCATGCATTCAATATTCCCATTATAAGCTCATTAGTCTAGTCATTGTTTTGGGCTCATTAATAGGATATCCATCGCCTTAGACACCTCTGAATTACCAT
Source organism: Hippoglossus stenolepis (assembly GCF_022539355.2). NCBI lineage: Eukaryota > Metazoa > Chordata > Actinopteri > Pleuronectiformes > Pleuronectidae > Hippoglossus > Hippoglossus stenolepis. Next base: position 16,185,491 of record NC_061492.1, on the reverse strand, counting down.
GTCACAGTGTGGCCCCTTTCAGAGCATCAACAGTGGGTGGATTTACAGAGTTGTGCGAGTGTGTGCGTCTGTGTGCATCTTGCACTTGTGTGTGCCATGTCGACCTTGAGTTTGCTGACATGCCAGCCCCTCTAGAAAACCTGCTGACACACTTCATGTAGATATACATGCACCCACACATACACACTCTGAAGTCCTGCCTCCTCAGAGTTGGTTCCCCGCCCACTCGCTCCCAGAGGCTTGTCCGTCAGTGATGCAGGAGACAGCAGAGCGAGCGGACGGGGGAGGGCTGGGGCTGGATCAGAGATTTTAACATGCGAAGCAGGTCCTCTTTGTGCGTACGTATTGATCCTCAGAGGGCTCCCAGGCCCCCTTTTCCTTTGTTTCCCCGGCAGTGGAGGCCATTCATCACCGAGGCCATGACTGGAGAGCTCAAACAGCCGTCTCTGTCAGAAAATGGGCAGCACCGGGCCGCACCATGCCACACAGAACTGGCCTCTCTTATCAGGAAGGATGAAGCCCTGACACAGTGGCTCATGGCTCGATCTGCTCCTCTCACTCACAGGAGTCATCCATAGTGTGTTGGTCAATGCACAGTCATGCCTCTATAAAGCCAAGCCTCCCTTAACTGCTCTATTGGATTGCAGTGTTCCACTCTGACTTAACATGTTTTATTGATTTGCAGGAATGACAAAAAATAATCCAAAAAGAGGATCCCAAGCAGGCTGTTATACTCTTGGTAAGAGTAACTTGTCTCGCTGGCAAGAAAACAATCAAGTTTTAAATGGTGGTCCCTATAAAGGGTAATTTTTTTATATCTATGCTCAAAGAGGGAAAATGAATTTTAATATCCAGGTCATGTTTATCTCAGACATCTTTCCCCTGGCTGGTGATTTATGTGAGTCACCTGCAGTCTCCCTTCCTTCCTGGCTCCTGCCACACCTAGGTCCTCCCCAGCACCCTCATGTTTGATTGATAGTGACTTTAGATGCCACGGGGAGATGTGCATCCCAACTGAGATGGAGATGTGGCCACAGCCTAAGTTTGGGCTATGACAAGGACGAACAGGGAGAAAGAGTGATGGAGGGAGGGAGCAGAACGGAGCGTGGCCTCTGCATCAGATGTGTTTTAAATAACTTTGACAGAGGAGTTTGAACCATCTCTCTGTACTGGAGCTAATCTGATGTGAGAGGATGCCACACTGAGGCTGATAGGACATAGAGATAGAGAAGGGGGGTGAGCCAGAGGGGGACAAAGGGTAATAGAGGTGCTCACTCAGCTGGTGGGAAATCTGCCCTCTTCATCTTTTCATCTCTCCTGCCTCTCTCTTTCTCACTTTGCCCCTTCCTCTCTCGCCCAGTTATATCCATTTACCACCGAGCCCTGGCTCTTTTTTCCTGTCTCTTCTTTCTCTTTCACACTTTGCGTCACACTCTCTCCTCCCTCATCCCTCGTCCCCTTCACTCACCATCTCCCCCGCCTTGCAGCTCCCTTCCTCTGTCTTTCACAGACGATTTAGGAAGTCACAGCCTCTCCCTTCCATTTATGAAATTGCTTATGTTATTTCCTGCCCCCCCCTACAACCTCCAGTGCCCCGTTCTCTCTCATAAGTCTCAGTGGATGCTCCCTCTCTCGTCAGACAGTCACTACACGGCCCAATCCTCGATCCAGAAAGCCCTCAGCTCAGTGTCCAATGCTAAAAAAACAAACAAAGATTTATCCGCAGGGTAATATTCTCAAACAGCATGACTAGCCCCTGACACCACGACCCCACCATAACACTGTACTTCCATTCTTAGTCCCCACCCATGGCCTCTTGTTTACCTCATTGCCCTCTGGCCACTGTGAAAAGGCACATGCTGCCCAATTTTTCTTGTGGCTGTCTCTTTTTTATGGCTTACTGCTCTGAGGCCGTTGGTGTTATGAGTGTTGTCCAAGTGCTGGTGTAGTCAGAAAGATTTACAGGGCCTCAAAACATTTTTTTCACATAAAAGTGAAGCACTGAGCCCTTCTCAGGGCTTTGGAGGAGAGCGGTGGCTGGGATATGGAATTTAAACTATTATTTAATAACAGAACAGAAATGTTCACTCTAATTTCAAGAGACCACGCCAGGGTTAGGATCAGGATTTATTGCATTTAGCTAAAGGCGCTGCATTAATTAGTTTTGCCATTAGGGGACAGTAAAAATTGACCCCACACAGCTCCCAGTGAAGCCAAAACATCTCGATACACCATCTGCAGTCTAGGTCAAAAACACCAACTCTTCGATTTAAGTGGATAAGAAACTGTCCAAACTAAATAAAGTCAAAATACACATGAAATAATTTTTACTCAAAGATGTTTTCTGTCATTTTAGGTGGCTTTTATCACACGTCCAAGTGCAGATTTTTACTGTATGTTTGGTTTTAATTTGTTTTTAATGCTATAAAAACAGGGTGAAACATCATGATTGACAGCTGAGACTGACTTGTGTATTGGCAGGACCTCGTTATTGCGATCCAACACCACTACTGCACAGACTTTGAAATTACATAAAAATTGCAAAACGGCGGCACATGCATCTGGGATATCTTAGCTTCATTTGTATAGCCTGTTATACTATGTTTTGCCAGTTAGCCACTAATTTTGTCTGTGTTCTGTTTGACACTGTGCAAGAAGCCCAGCATTTTTTTTTTCACTATGAACAGAAGTTGATGAGAGAGATGAGAATAAAACAAAACACAGTCACAGACTGTAAAACCAAAACAAGGACGTGATAGATGCTAAGACAATGCAGAGGCTGGTGATAATACTGGGTGGGTTTTCCAGTACACAAGGCCAATTTCATGTCATGCATCAGTCATTAGAACTAATAGATTAGTATTTATAGCCTATTGATTTGGTATAATCCTGCAATAACACATTATGACCTTCCTTTTTCTGATCTTATTTTGTGGTCTTGTTTATACAAATCTTTATTTATATTTATCACCTTTATCTTGTTACCAAGATAAAACATCCAAGTAAAAACAGTTCTGACTAACTTGATGAAGGCTAACTATTTGTGCTAAGCTAGGCTAAACACATCCCAAAGCTAGTACATTAAATATACAAAGGTGTAATTGACATCTTCTTATCTGACTCTTGGAGAGCAAATGACTAAATAAATACATTTTCCAAAATGTCAGGACATCCTTTTAAAAACAGTGTTGCATTGTTAGAACAATCATATTCTTTAAACCATGTAATCTTCACAAACCGCTGCCTTATTCAAAGTAATTGGATGCAGTGAAGTGAGAATAGTGCGCATGTAATCTTACACAATTTTAAAGGGGCCTGGTATGAACAGTCGTGCATGGACGCATGTGTGCCTAACCTGTTACAGTATTCACGGAAGCACACACAGATGTATTTTTTCAATTTAGAGTGTGATAGCAGAACAGACAGAGAGCCAGACAGAAGGAAGTAGGCAATGAGTGTCAAATGGGGAAAGGAAGAAAAAAATCCAGGGGAACCTTGATGGTGCTTACGGTGGGCACATGAGGGATGGGGGTAAGGGAAGGAGGGAGAGTGAGTGAAGTGTGTGAGGTGGGGGGTAGAGTGTGGCCTGTCCTTGCGCCTCCTCCACTCCTCTTCTCTCAGCCTTCTTCTCTCTCCTCTCAGCCTGTTTCTGGCTCATTACCCCCTCCGCCAGCAGACTTCTCCCTGGGCGGCAGCGAAAAGAACTGTCCTCTCTCGCTCTCACCGACAGCCACAGCCCGAGTGCTGCCCTGCCCTCCTGATATTAATCAACACACCCTCCTTCAAGCTCGCGCACTCACACTCCCCAGTGAGCTCCTCTGACGGACAGGCTGGTGGGCAGCCGTCTCTTCTCCTGGCCCTCACTTGCAAATGAGACATCCAACCTCTCAGCGAGGCAGGCGAGGGACAGGATATTAGAAAAGTTTCATTGGGAGGAAACTTTGTTTTATGGTCTTGACTGTGGGAGGAGATGCTAAATTTTCTTGGTGCTGTTTCCCTCTCATTAATTCTAAAAATAAAACTCTTCACATTTGACAACTACTTGACATCAAGGAGAGTCGGGTAACATCAACATATTGATCAAAGCTGACCCTTTTTTTGGCCAATTCATGATCTATATGTAAGTAAAACAGTCACCTTCCTACCGAACTTATAAAAAAAAAAATTATCGGAACTGTTTATCGCAGTTTAATTGATTGACATGTATTTTAATGCAGGGGAATACAATCCAAGCTGTTTCGTTACTAATGTTGCAGTAAATTCACAGACCTATATTTTTAGCCACAGGCAGTTGCGGAGCTATTAAATTAATAATAGTTCTCTATAAATCAAACTTAAACTCTGAAGATTCTTGTATTAAAATGGACTGGGTAAAGGATGGATTCTTATTGCCTCCGCTATTAGCTGGTTTTGTTTTCATCTGCCTTGGTTGTTTGCCTGATATTTAGCAGTATTTTACTTTAATTTCAAGTGTCTCAGTACGTGATAAAGATAATTTGGATTATATTCATTATTAATATGAATTAACAATATAAACATGTTTAAGGGATAAGGTTCTCTCAAATAAAGGTTTTAAATAATTATGAAAAAGATATGTGCAAACAAAGTGGCCACACTGACAGCATATATATTGCATTTCAGTTCTGCAATTTCTTATACTCATTTATTGAGGAAGAAACTGACATTTATCATGTTTTTTATATGTTTTTAATATTAAATAGTAAATGTAGCTGTGTAACAATATCTTTTAAATTTTTTTAAAACTTAGTCAGGAGACTACTGGAGTCAACAGACATGCTCTGCATAGTGCTGTTTTGTGTTTTGTGTCTCCCTTCCCTAAACATATCTCGGCAATCCTGCCCCTCCCTGTCATACCCTCTTCACCCTCTCTTAAAACCTGTGCCCGCTGACAGTCTGCCAGGTGTGCCCATACCCAGGAGACATGCCCGGTGTCAGGGAGCATAGCCGGCTCACACCGGCCGTGAGGGGAGACGAGACACCAGCTCGGCCACAGAATAACTTTAGGGGGCGACAGAGAGGATCCCCGGCGGTGGTATGTGTGACATTAGCTGGCTGCCTTCCCTCTCCTCTCGGCAAAGCTGGCAGGCCCAACTTTGTCTTCACATGCTGACTGGTTATGTGACCCGGTGTCCAAGTGACATATTCCCTGGCAGGGAATCAGAATATGAAATAATGGTATTATTCACGTCCTACCTTTGACATTGCCTGTTAGCTGCACGCCAGGCAGCACAGACAGAGCTACAGTCTGAAGGTACCAGTCACCTGAGGTAGTGTGTCTAAACATCAAGTCAGGAGAAGGAAATCCAGCTCTGCACATGTCTCTCATGTGTGTTGTTACACAGCATCATTCAAAACAATGAGCATCAAGCGAGTCTCCTCTCCTGGTTTGACACTGTGCTAATAGCTCATAGCTGCCACTATTGTGGTGCCGTCTCCTGGGTGTTCCTCAAGTCTTCCTGTTCTGATGACAACAGCTGGACACTGGGGAGCCTTCGTCTCCTTTTTCGGGCAGACTTTGCAATTTAAACCTGCCTCGGGCATGTGGATATTACTCCCCAGCGAGATGGCTGAAAATTAATGGAAATTGTTTTAGAGGAATCATTATTAACACTCTCCTTTGGATGCCCTTTTGTCATCTCAGCCCCGTTGCCTCTCTCCCTTTTATTCTTACGTTAATTTATGCATCCATTGACATTCCTGTCGTTGTGTGAATGTGCTGGAAAATGTGAATAATCAGACTAATAATTAGTAATTGCTCTGTCACTTCAGTGGGCATATATTTTGGCATTAAAAGAATATCAATCATGCATTTATTTGTCTTTTATAGATGTTATTTTCCCTCTTATGTTCACTATCATCATTTTTATATTTAAGCTTCCAGTATGTGGTGTTTTGGATTTTCTAATTCACAGAGATGAAGGTATTACACCTTCTCCTCATGTCTTTACCCTGGTGAAGAGCACTTGGTTGTAGTTGTAGTGCAGCATAGCAGACTCATCTCTGGAACTAGGAAATCACATTCCCTCGCACATGCAACTCAATTTCACACCCCAAGCTGGATTAAGAGGACTCCAGGCCTGTGCAGGAAAAAAGGGTAAATATCACCCTTGTTCCTGGTGCTGGAAAATCCACTATTTAAATGGGGGAGTAATATAAGTGACATTTTCCAGTTCATTATGCAGCCCCTGACCTTCATGATGTACGACTTGGATACTTCTCTTGAAAAAAGCAGGGCCTAGTTTTCCCTAATGGGAGATGTTTGACCTTGTCAGGAACTAAGGGGAGGTCAGGGATGAAGGAGGCTGTAATCGGCCAAAGAGAGATGGCACGCAGCAGAGCAATACCTACAACAATGACTAAGACAACCATAAAACACTGTGCAGCACTCAATGTGGCACTGAGTCAGGTCTGTAGTTACTAAAAGCTTGAAAATCTTTCGGTTTCTGCACAGAAGTGAGCAAATAATCTATTTGTGTATTTTGGAAAGTGATAATGCCTTTGATACATTATGTAAATGTGTGATCTGCAAGGATAATCTATAGCTGTCGAATGTGTATTACATCATCTGGTCTTCAGATTTGTGTTTATCTCAGTTTTGTGGCCAAACTGCTCAAGCTTATCACAGATGGATTCAACTAATCTTCAACTGGCTCTTTGCCTTTATGTCCAACTGTACTTTAAAGACTCCTCAGGATTCCAGATAAATCCGTCGCTCTCGGTCACCAAACGTAATAGAAACTAATCATATCGGGAGTCTTTCACGGATTAGGGTGTTTTGAATGTGATTTATAATCTCTTCCATTTGTGTGAACTACAATGATGTGCACTGGGTGCCTGGAAGAGATAATCTTATTACCCAGTTGGCTTTTGTTTTCTACTGCCTTGCTTTTATTCTTTATTAAAACATTTTGCTGCATTAAACATGCTAATTTGTGGCTGGGCATAATTGGGGTCTTGGTTTAAAAACTTCTCCCCTGTTTGGTAGAAGATTAGAAATTTCATCTTCAGGATTATGTATAGAGTACTGTGAAAGCCCATGAAATAGTCTTGTTTTCCATTATGTTTAAAGCCACTCAAGCTTATTAATGTGAAAGAAAAATGTATTATTTGCCACATAACGCCATTGTCATGTGACAAAGATGTCAGATGGAAGCTATTTTGATTGATGGGATTGTTTGACTGATTAGTCAGTCACTGTGCTTCAGGGATCATATTAATCAAACCAGTCAGATTTCAAAGAGACAGAAAAATCCTGATAATTCTCACTCAGTGTATTTTCAGGATTGTTAGAAATAGCCGCGCATTCTCTGTCAGAGCCGCTACAGCAAAGCTGTCAAATCGTCTCTACTCCTATAATCAGAAATAGAATGGCAGCAAACCTAGCTTTGGACACCAGAAGGGAGAAAGTGAAGCAGATAAAACCCAGCAACTCACCCAGGAATCCTCATTGATCATCGGTGGCTCTTTGTGAGCCTCAGATGTGGAGAGATCAGAGCTTCAATCTTACTATGAAATGATATCTCACAATGTGAAATGATTCCCAGATCTGCTAAAAAAGAGAAAAATGTCAAAGAAAGTGCAAAGAGAATATTCAGGTGTCAGTATTTCTGCCTCGTTCACCTAGGGGTCTAATAAGTGATCACACAGAAAACGGGGGAATCTCTCCCCCATAATGGTGAGCAACTTTTGATTTTGTGTCAAAACATATTTAAAATTTGAACAGTGCCGTCGTTCCTGTGGTGTGCCGCTCTCCATGGGGCTTGTCACAGGAGGCGTCACGGCATGCGGCTCCAGTACATGAGGCTCCTTTCATTTTTCTGTCTGACATGTTAAGTGTGATTGTACAAAGAGGTTTCATTTTAATTGTTTGGACAGATCACTCAAGGGAGAGGCGCTTTGATTTTGGGTGTTGACAGAATAGGCACAGGCTTGCTGAGTTGCTTCGGTATCTGTCTTGCCAATTCTGGCACCTCGCTGTATTGATCGTGATAGGCTGTTTACCTCAGTCCGCACTAAGGCCAAAAATTGCCCTACCTTCCATAGTAGCTTTTGTTGAGGGAGAGGTGAGGCTACTAGAAAGTGCTATGATGAAAAGATGACTTGTTATTTGTACGCTAATATCCATTCAATCAAATCATACCTGTTGATCAATTTTTATTGACTATTCTGTTGGGAATAAGCTTTGCAGCAAGATTCATGACAAACAAGCCTCCGATCTATAAAGATGGATCTATTCTATGTGTAATACCTGTGTTAAATAAGACAAACAAGCACTTAAGCTGTACCTTGTGGGCACTTTATGAAATACAGGTATACTTCGATGAGGCAAAGCGAGCGGTGAGAAATCACTGGTTGATGGCCCATATAAAATAATAGAACATGCCTTTTGAATGGGCAGGAACCATAATGTCTCACAGTCCATTAATATTCTCCTGCTGTGCCCATGTCTTGGCTTTCTGCTCTGGGGAAATGATGGAGGTGACGGACGATGGGGCGATGACACAAGAAAACAACTACCCCACCCCCCGTCTACTCCTCGGCACCCCCACTCTTCTTTTATTCACCTCCCCTCAACCCTTCAACACAACAGCCATAAATTACCCACTTTCCTCTCAATATTATCAGGGCTGATCGTTGGTGTCCATAATTAGAGTCTTGGTGTCATCTCGCCTCCATTAGGCTAACAATAGAGCCTTGGAACAAGGCCACTTTGGGCAAATAACATGTTGAGAACACTTGACTTTTGTGAAGAGATAGTGAAAAGGCTTCTGAGGCCATCACTGATCCAAACAGCCTTGAATAGCTGTGTTGGTGAAACCCGTGGATAGGCAGACAGTGGAATCATTCCCATTGTAGAAAACGCGCTGTAGAGATACATAAGATACACACAACACACACACACACACACACACACACACACACACACACACACACATGTCTTCATGCTCAAATGGTGACAGAGTTTTCCCTCTCCGTGCCCATATTCCTTTGACAGAGACACAAATACAAATATCTTCACACTTCACACCGCAGCCTAGTGGAGCTTGTATTTCAGTCACACAGCGTTAGATAGCTTTCTGTTGAGTTTCCTTCCAGGCTACGGAGAGAGAGGGAGAGAGGGGGGGGCGCACTCTCTGTATTCTGAGCCTAGGCCCCGTTTGATCTCCGTCATCGCCCCTCTAAGACATCATTGTGTAACACTGTAAAAGCGGACAGCTTCATGGAGCGAAGGAAATATCAAGGAAGTTATTCATAAATATTAGATAATATCAAAACAGCCGGTTGCTCTAAGACTCTGAACTCCTGGGTCAAGCCATCCACATCCCTTTGATTTTTCTTCTTCCACTCAGGCTGAGCAGGGAGGATTGAGCAGGCATTGAAATTGAAGTCACCCCCAACTTCCTTTTAAGAACTAGAAAACAGGAAAATAGAAAAAAAAACATGTAGAGTCCAATCCTGTTACTAATAAACCGCTAATAAAGCACAGATCTTCTGTTTTGTTTCTTTCTGATCAACACTTTTCATTATTCATAATTCTGTTGTTTTGATTACCGTCCCTAACGCACAGCGTGCTGAACCTGAGGAGATTAATAGGCAGAATTCTCCAAACTCTTCCTCTTCTCCCCCGGAACTGACACAAATTGGTGAAATATCACTTTGATCATGCCTCCTGAACAACAAACAAAACACAAACCTAATTAGCCTAATTCAAAATCGTTCCAAATGCCTCTGTTTGTTATGAAAGCCTTCCGTCTCAGCGCAGTTGTTAAAGATAAAACTAAGTTGGACAAGGATCCGTGTTTTACCTCTGTGTATTGTGAGAGAGAGAGAGAGAGAGAGAGAGAGAGAGAGAGAGAGAGAGAGAGAGAGAGAGAGAGAGAGAGAGAGAGAGAGACATGTGACCTTTAACCTCACAATTGACAACATGGGGCACTAGTCGCTCTGATGCATCAGTCCTCTTGCCTCATATGCCTGCTTTAAAGAAACATGAAGGTGGAGGGGCTTTTTTTATTTATATGGGAGAGCTTGCTTCGCTGATTTCTATGCTGATGTTACTCATCCCATCTGGATAGAAATATTCAGTGGCAGTGGAATCTGGAGGTTGTCTAATTTATTGCATCACAGGTATTTTTCAACCAAAAGGGTAGATCTGCTGCTAATATACTTACTATAAACCCCAGACTGTATATAAAGATGGCTGACGTGTTTCCACTTCCTCCTTCTATTCAGAAATGGAGCTAAAACATCCCAGATGTTAAAGCTGCTGTCTTTCACATTTGGAGCCAGAGTCTACACATTAGTGATCAGGGGATGGAGCTGCAGTTGCGAGGTCCTGGGAAAATACATGTTCAACCAATCGTAAGTCAGTCTCAGCTGTCAATCATGCCGTTTCACCCAGTTGTTATAGCATCAAATACCTAATTAAAACTGGACTTATCTGAAAAATGTGCGCTTGAACATACATCAGTGTGATATGAATAACCTAAAATGATAGAAACCATCTTTGGGAAAAATGTATTTGACTTTTTAGTTTGGCCCATGTCTCATCCTCTAACACAGAGGAGGCAGGATTTATATGGGTTTATACTTTGCACATCTGGTTCAGTTTTTATCATCTTCCTGATGATCCGATCAGTAGACTTTTATATAAGTTCATGAATATGTTAAACCTACCACAAAAAAAGCAATGTGCTCTTCTTTTGCTGCCGGTGCCTCTAATTTGCTGTAAATGTTGATACGTCGCATCAGCGTCTGTTTGCCAGTAGGGATTTTTTTTTCCAAGGGCAGCAATGCACCAAATCTATACAGCATTTAAAGTGTTCACTTACTGCAAGCAGCATGAAGTCTACCTTGCAATGTTAGTGGATTAGCACACGTTGCCTCGCCAACATATGCAATGACTGCTGGCGAGCTCTTCCCCATTAGGTTGGCACATCAAAGGCGGTGGGAGAAGTTCTTCACAGGCAGTTAAAAGTGGGCTCAGTGTGGATCTTGTAAATACCGTCTTTGAGTCTGTGCCTCTCGGGGGACACTTCACACACTCCTCCAGTCATGAGAAGGGGAGGGAGGGAAGGAGAGGAGCAATGACGGGTGGGGTGGGGGTTGGTTCTGAGAGCCCTCTCCCCTGTCACCATCAGGATGGGATCTGTGTGGATGAAGAAAATCACTCTCCTTTACTCTCCTCTCCCCCGTCTGTATCTCGCTCTCATCCTCTTCCTCCTCTTCACACTTCACATGATAGCTGACAGTGAAAGTGGAGCATAGCTGTTTTCCTTTTTCTTTTGAGTCATGTTTTTCATAACACATAAATAGAGCGTGCTGCGTCCTGGGAATTCTGTGATTCTGCGTTTCAGTATACAGGCGGACACAATAGCATCCACTCCTCTCAAGTGTTGTTGAAAAACATTTTATCCATCATAGCTGTTTGTAGGGCTCTGGTGAGGCCTTCCACTCCGCGAGGAGCAGAGAGGAATAAGAGAGGTGTTTTTTTTCTTTTTTGTTACCAGCCACTCGAACACACAGACACACACAGACGAGCGTATACTGTATGCTCCCAAGCCCATCATTGCCTGGTTTTGCAGACTGATCAATGCAAATGCTGTTATTTACCCAAGCCTGAAATGAAAAGACTATGGATCAATTTGATGCACTTCCATAGGGTGTTTCTCACAATAGCTGGCTGGCTTCATGTCTCAGCTGCACACCCCTCCTTCTACTCCTTAGCCATCCACCTCTGATCTTAAACAACGTTGAACATTGCATATGCAGAATATACTACCATTCTGTCTCTCATACACACACAAACCATAATCTATGCATTCTGTCTCTGCATGCTCTTTTTCTTTCAAACACACCCACAGTGTGACACCGGGGCTACATCCGTCTGAGCTGTGTGTGTGTGTGTGTATCTGGGTGTGCATGTGTGTGTGTTTTGGGCTGACCCACTTTCTGTGCTTGGCCAGGCTTGTGCTTCTGCTGCTGCTGCTGTCTGCTGTCTGCTGTGCTGTTCTTTGCTGTGCTGCTAGAGGGAGATCCCTGCAGACTTCCCCCCAGAACAGACTCCAGCTCTTCTCCTGACAGACACTCACCGTGGCATGTTACCCCCCTGCAGATTGGAGACCTATGCCTCTCTGTCAGTGCGTGCATGTGCAACTGTGTGCTTGTGTGTGTGTGTGTTTCACATACACCTTGATTCAGACGTGCAAATGAGCACAAAATTGCATGCAAAGGCTGTAACAGCATTGTTGCCAACATGCACACACACATACACACATGCAAACACACACACATCAAAGCACATACCATCCCAGATCTGTATATTTTTAATTCTATCCTCCCTCCTCCGGCTCCTCCTCCTCTCTTCCCCGTGTTTGTCTGGAGTTATTGTTTCAATCTTGCTGCATCAGGGGGCCCCTGAAGGTTATAAATTAAACATAAATGCAAATGCGCTGAGCCATTGCCCTCCTCCACCTCCCTCCTCCTTCACACACACATCCTCGCCATTCAAACAGATCAGTGTGTCTGCGAATTAATAGGAGAACAGTGGGCTTTTTTTAATGAGCGAGAGAGGGAAATTAGAGTTGCAAAGCCACAGCGTGGCACACCCAGAGCTGCAGCCGAGGCAACGGCTTGAAAAGCCGGGCGCCATCATAGAATATGCTAATGCCCGAGGTCCCCACACTGTCAGCCTCAGTGTTGCTCTAGATGAGATCGGAGCTGAGGCTTTGATCTAGGACGCTGATGGGAGCCAGAATCATCATGTGCAAAAAAAAAGTACAGAGAGCAGGAATGGTGTGGATGAGGGTTGTTCTAATCAGAAAAGGTGCACATAACCAGTGATGATGACACTTAACATAGAAAATCCTAGATCATTGAAAGAGATGTAGTTTTGCCTGTACTCCTACACACTCTACAGCAGTCACTTTTTGTCACCTATACATTTTTCTCCCTTACAGGAGGATGTAAATACGATGTCTTCTCAGGTTGTCCTATAGATAAATAGCCATCTGTTCATGTTGATGCTATAGGCTGGGCCCGAGCATACTGAATGGTGAACGCCATGGAGACTTTGTAGTGTGTAGTTCTGCTTTTATTCTCAGCCATATGGGCTCATAAAGGCAAATGGGAGGGAAGGTTTCTGGGGATGTCAGTTACTTTTATTTGTCTCCAATGTGAGCTTCCATTTGGAAATATTGGATTATGCCTCTTGTCATGCGTGATATGAATTTGTGAAATATTACAAATTCATACTATGAAAGTTTTGTTCATATTCAGCACAGTATTACTGAAACACAAGGTGTGTTTCTGCTTATATATACATGCATAGACCTCTGTGTTTTTAATGCTCAAACTTGTACCAACAGTGTATCTCCAGCAGGGGTCTTCCCATTGTCATGGACATGGCCTCATCCTCCACTCTACACAAAGTATGAGGCAGAGTGAGTTGTTCCTCCTTGTTTTTTAAATGTGTGACATAAAGCAGGAGTTAGGTGTTAACGAATACATTCATCACTACACCTATACAGTCATCGACAGCACTATGGTCACCACTAACATCTGCCACATGGCATCACCAGCATCATCTTCCTCACATGTGTTCCCCCCATTTACCTTCATCGTCATTATCATTATCATGGCCATCCTCAGCACAACTCTCATCCCCAAATCCTTCTCTTCCCACCCCCTTACCCAAACCCCTCTTTCATCCGCAGCTCCCTCTGTTGATCAAATGCATCTGATCTCATCAAAGCAGACCCTCTGCTCATTCAAGTCCCAACAGACACCCCGGCTTCTTTACTAAGCACTATTTTACATTCATGTTTGAATGCCACTGATGGGAGAGCATATCTTATAGACTTTGGTTTTTGTGTGGTCCTATGCTGCAGCCTGGGGTTGATTTTTTTTTTCTTTCTATTTTTCTTTTTTCATTTCATTGTCATTATCAATTCAGACAAGTTTGTCTCTGACAAAGTAAATCCAAGGGAGGAAATTAAAGAATGTAGCCTTTAAAGACCCTAATGAAGAATGGCTTTAATATTCATAGGTTATTACATTCCTATGGAGACTTATAATGAACTAATCGTAATGACATTTTTATCTGCTATCACACCGAATAGTTCTAAAGAATATTATACAGTTTATAGTTTGGTAATGTCCGTGGTTTCCCTCGTATTACAGGATTACTGTGCCTTGTTGAGGGGGGAACATTATTCCTTTACAGCCTGAGAAGAAGTGACTGGGAGCGGATGGCGCGGTGGATGAACTCTGCGGTGCAGATATTAGAACATTATAGCTGCTATAAAGTGTGATTATATTCTTATTCCGATGGCAACATTATTGCGCACAGCTTGTGGTTGCGTGTCCAACTCCTGTCAGAGCTGCAGAGAACTGGCTTGAGCCGAGGGACAGGGATGGTGGGGAGAGGGAAAATCAGGTCTGGATAACTGCGCAGAAACTCGCTTCGGCAAAGTTAAGATCTCTTCGTGCATTTATTTTCGGGATCTGTGCGGAGCGGAGCAGCAGCGTCCGTTCGTAATTTGGAAATCCATGATTTCACGGGTTATTGGTTGTTTAAAAAAATAAAATTCACCCTAAACTCACGGGAAGGAGTCATTCCCTGACCGTCTGACATGTAATTACTGGTCGAAATGTTTATGTTGGAATAAGAATTTGGACATGTATGTCATGTTAAAATACAACCACGTCGGTGTATCGTTTTTATTCTGAAATCTGTCCTTAAATCATCGTAAAAGAAACAAGAAAGAAAATGCGGCGTGCGTAATGGCTCGCTGCTCCAGTCCGGATTTTCCACGCGAGGCGCGCCGGAGCCCTGGAGGTGGATAAGCTGGTAGAGCCCGCTCTCTCTCATGCCATGCTGGGCCACAGGGGCTCCGGGAGACGCTGCTACATATTACCGAGAACCGGGATGGAGGAGAGGCGGAGGGGGGAAGAAAAAAGTTTCGTTTAAACCTGGCAGAGAAACTCTCAACATGAAGCCTCACTGACGCACCGTCTCACCACCGCCACAGCAACGCCAGCGCTAGAACAAAGCTTGCTTTTCCATTGAACATATTTTTCACCTCCCAGCTTGTGCTTTTCTTGCCCTCTTGTGTTATTTTCTGTGAGCGACGCTGGTCGGGGCTTGCTGTCACTGCGCGCTGAGATGTTGGAGTGACCATGGCTGCGCAAGTGGCATCGGCTCCGACCAGAACTAATAACAAAAATAAGAAATTATCCAGCGGTCTGGGTCCGGAGCTCAATTCGGGGAAATCCGGAGGAGGTGGAGGAGGAGGGACCGTGCAGCGAAGTGGACCGATGCTGGGAGCCGGAGATGGGACTCTGAATAATGTAGACCATCGCCGCCGTAACGAGCTCAACATGGTCCATTCAACTTCCACGACTCACGGCGCGCCGGACGGCCACGACAAGGATGGGAATAACCTCACGTCCGCGTCGGCGTCGACTAATTCAACCACTTCCTCGATGGAAGCGGGTTTGATCGCAAACCACAAGCTGAAATGTGTGGGGAGCGGAGATCCCCCTCAGTCCCAGCCGCTGCCTCAGCAGCAGCCACCGCCGCAATTTGGCCAATTTGCGCCACATCAGCAGCGACAGATCCAAAGTAACAACACCGCCAATAACAACGGCCAGGGGCCCCGTGGAGACCGGGGCATGGATCACCAGCACCACGGTGGCAAAGAGAACCTGTTGGGGGGGCAGGGGGAGCCACAGCAGCAGCAGCAGCAGCACATGCCAGGTAAAGGTGAGGGGGAGCTCACCTGTAAACCCGCGGAGAGGATGACGAGTACCAGGTACGATCATTCTAACTTAGGGCCAACTAGTAACAACTCCGAGTTTAACAACAACTATTACACTCCACGGCCCTGTTACGAGCAACATGGCGGACAGCAGCAGCAAAGCAGTGGGATGGGGGTAACGCACTCCTCGGCACATAACAGCATGGAGAATTCCCACGAAGCAGGGTTCCACAACAACCAGTACAACCAGTACCCGGGGTACCGGGCGAGCTACGGCGGCGGGGCCTACGGGATGATGGGGCCCTCTGGGTGCCGGCAACCTGGGAACATGATGATGGGCAGCAACTCCTCAACAAGCCACGGCAAGTCTCCCCTGGGAGCGGGTTCGGGCGGCTTCCAGAGGTTCCCGGGACAAACCCAGCAGCAGCAGCCGCAGCCGCAGCCGCAGCAGCAGCAGCAGCAGCAGCATCCCTCAGGGGCCACCCCGACCCTCAACCAGCTGCTCACGTCCCCCAGCCCGATGATGCGGGGTTATGGCGCTGCCTATCAAGACTACAGTGGCCCCACGGCGCAGCAGCAGGGCGCTATGGGCCTGGGGAAAGACGTGGGGCCCCAGTACGGACCCGCTTCGGCTCACGGCTGGGGAGGACAGCAAAGGAACCACCCTCACTCTCTGAGCCCGGGTAACGGAGGACAAGGCCTCGGCAGGACGCAGGTGAGCTTTGGAAACTTAAGTCAGGCGCTCTGGTGCACATCAGTGAACTTTAGTTTCCTTGCACTGGGATGTCACTCATAATACCAGGTGTTTTCTGTGTGTGTGTGTGTGTGTGTGTGTGTGTGTGTGTGTGTGTTGACCACAGTCAGTCTTTAGGTCCAGTAGCTTTGTGCTGGAGTTTGATTATAAAAATGAACATGGTTGTTTATCATATGTTGGTTATATGCAGGAAGAAAAACATATTTACACGCACGTAATTTTTATTTGTAAACACCAGACACCTGAGTTTCAGTATGACTGAAAAAAGGAAGGAGACCCTTATAAATAGCAGCTTCATTGATTTGGCTGTTTTAATTACGCTGTATTGTTAAAGACTGCACCAGAGGGTGTGTTTCCGTCAGCACGTTTCAATAGTTACTATTACAGTTGTTTATTCTCTGTGTTCCTCAATAGTTTTTGTCATAATTTATTAAAAACCAAGGTTAATGTTGGACAGATTCATCTCTTTGCCGACGTGGTGTCAGACACGTTGCGAAACGCCCTGTTTAGAGGACGTGTGGTACTCAATGCTTTTGTTTGTCAAAGTAAAAATCTCCTGTAGAAAAAACATGAATATAAAAAGCGTATTTTATATATTATTCCATATTACACATATTCTCCTGGCTTTTTTAAAGCAATCAGAAAAAATTCAAAGGCCGTGTCCCTCTCCGTGCGCTCCGTATCGAGCCGGAGCGCGTCTGTGCACCTCGTCTATTCCCATGCAGCTCCGTTGAGGATTTGAATAGTGGAGGTAAACTGGATAAAAGCTCTCCGCACTCCTGGCTCACAGTTGACACCCAGTCTGCCATCTGATTGGCTCCCTGTGGCCCCACTGGGCAGATTGCACTCAGGGAAAAAAAGCCAGATTCTCGCAGGGATCTTTGGCTGTGGCGCTGTGGTGATGCTGCATTTGTGTCTGGTGGGAATGCTCGCGACTTGGAGGCTGTCCAACTCAATAATTGCAGTTTTATGAGGGTTTAGGTGGTTCCTGATTATTATTTTAATACTCTTTGAACACAAAGAACAGATATTCAAAAACCCTGCAATGTCAGCCCTCAGTGAAAAATAGATAATGTGTTCTTTATATATAGTTTAAATCTTCTTTTTTTTGGTATGGTAAGCATTGTCCAGTATTTTTTATTCTATTTGATATAAATTGTCAATGCACAAAAAATGATCTAACACCTTTATCTTTTCGACTACATGTAATGTTAATGCCTTGTTAAACTATTTGTGCATTAACAGTCTGAAATATGAGAAAAGACTTACTTTTCCTGAAGCACTCTTACTCACAGCCACAGTTTTACATAATAACCCCTGAAGCTGACTTTTACTGTTGAGGCACTGCTGCAGCTGGGGTTGACTGCCTTGCTCGAGGGTACCCAAGCTGCAACAGATCAGGAAAGAAAGCAAGTGTTGCTAATTATTCAACTCTTCCTCCCTCTGAATTTGGGGGACTGCACTTAAGCGTCCCTCTGTGTCCATGAACCCAGTGCTGAAATACCTCTTGCGTCTGAAGGCACCCAGGGGAGCAGATAGCTGCCAGTCCAGGACTCCAAAATCAAAACATCACCACGTTTCTCCAGAAGAGCCTTTATTCTGCAGTTGTTTTTGATGCACTAAATTATGCGCACTGCTGGATGGCACATCTGGACGACTGGGGGGCTATAGTGGTTGAGCACAGCTTATATTGTCTGCCTCTCGCTAGACAAAAGTAGTTCATTAACCTACATTGTTTCAATCAAAGGCAATTTGCTTTGGATGCTGGGAAAATGAAGTGAACGTTTTAGCGTGGGAGGGTTTACTGTTGTATTGATTGTGTCAAATTATGTGCTGATAAGATGGTCACCAGAAATACACTAATCTCACTCTCACTAAAATAATTATTGGTGACTGTGTGTATTCGGTATAAAATATGCATATGAATCAAAGTAAACTTAATGAATGTCTGCTAGTCGACAGTTAAATACAGTTCTATGAGCCATATTCTAATGTATTCTTATTCAGTTTCTTAGCGCCAATGATTTCTACAAACCGATCCCTTTCCCAAATCTTACATTTAACATTTTATGTTGCAAATGTTTTTTTTCCTTCCTTTTTTCAGTTTCCCAGTTTAGGAGTAATGGCATGTGCTACTGTGTTTTTTTTTTTTCTTGCCTCTACCAACATTTCAGCAGCAGTATATTCACGCTACAAAAGCCCTATGTTTAATTCATATTTGGAGCAGCAGCACTGCTCTCCTGTGCACTGACAGGCTGTGTGAGAAAGGCGAGCGGTGTAGTGCATAATACTGCCTCCAAATTGGCCCCGTGATATGACTGCGCTTCACTTCAGAGTGCGTTTGGTCGGAGCACGCCTCTGTCACCTGTTGGCACAGTTTCCCTCTTTCAAATTCAATTTCCCTCCCCACTGCCTCTCTTCAGGAGTGCACCTCATTTACACCGCTGCCCACCCCCCCCCCGCCCCAACACTCACTTGTCTGGCCTCTCACCAAAATGAACACAGAGCCCCAACACAATATGTGTGTATGTTTGTATGTGTGCACCTACACCAGAGTTACATGAGATATGTTATTTAGATGCGTTTGTGTGAGATGAATCCGCTCTCTCATCACAATGACATTGTCCTAGTTTTTTTAATTACTATGGCCTATTTGATTGAGGGAAAACAGAACAACATTCAATGTTTTCAGTTTGTGACCTTCTGTCTGAGCGTTTGTTTGAATGCACTTCAGCTGCTTCACACAATGTGTATGTGTTTTCCCTTCCTCGCTCACAGCATGTGTTCGTAAATATCAGAGCATATATGAAATCCTACTGACTTATTTAAGTTTATATCATAAATGAAACAGCATTTTCTGTCTGTAACAAGGGTTCGTCCTTTATCCACTAATCAGAACTCACGCAGAGAACAATAAAGGTAATTAGTAGATAATAATGAGAGCCTAGCAAGTTCCAAACAGTGTTGTTGCTTAGATAATTACAGCAGCAACTCATTTAGAATCTGACCTAATAAAACAAAAATGAATGGATATCTACAGTTTCTACTAATTTGGCAGCATTATGCTCAGTGTTTTGCCTTTGTTTTTCTTTTAAGAATTGAAATCAAAGCTCAGTAGTTCTACATATCAAAGACGAGACCCAAACCCATCCCTGGTAACTTGCTTACCTTGAAATGATCCCCTCTTGCAGTGCTCTCCAGTGCATACTGTTTACATTTCTCTCTTATGAATTATTAGTGTGATACGAACAAAGACTTTATAATGGGAGCTATGCATCAATGTCACATTGTATTATGCGGGTATCTCAGGGAGCCTTGTGCATAGTGATGGGCCTGACTGTGGCTGCTGGAATCTAATTTATGGTACATGATCTGCATCGGACGGACAGCCCATGGGGTCTGGTCAGGAAATGGGCACGCAGGTGTATTTGTGTGTTTTTGGGCCTCTCTTGTTACTGTGGGTGTGTGTCCTTGAGAGTGTCTTTTCTCTCTGTGTGTGTGTGTGTGTGTGTGTTTATGTTTACAGGCAGGAGCAGTCTAAAGCCCCCTCGTCAGCACTAAGCAGTCCAACCTCAACCCATCCCCTCTCACAATGTGCCTCTCTCTCTCTCTCTCTCTCCCTCTCTGTCTGCCGTCTCTGCCCCCTCCCGTCAGTCGCTTGCTTACGTTGTTTTGTTTACATCTCTGTCTTGGCCAGCAAGCGCAGTGCTGATTAGCAACACCAGAGTGAAATTTTAATTTGCTCTGTTGCGTCCGATAAGGACCCCGCACAGCGTTTTTCATCTTCCTTGGATGAAACACAGAGCCTGTGTAGGTAATTGGCAGGCTGGGTTATCCCTGGTCTGCATGTTGATTCCATTTAATTCTTAGTTTGAAAAATAAGAAAAAAACTAAAAAAAAGGACACAGCTGTCCAGTTGCATCACTACACATAAGCTCATGTATTATTAGCAGGCTAATAAAATAATTGTAGTTTTTCTGCCTGGCCCCACTGTGCACTCACAACATCCCCTGGAGTCAAAGGTTGATGTGTAAATGCCCCGAGGAAAGGATTTAATTACTGCATGCAGGCGTTGATTTGGTGTCAGCTGTTTCTCAGCTTCGTCTTATCCGATCTGTCGGTGGCAGGAGGAGCAGAAAAATCTAAACTAACAGCAATATTGAGCGAGAAAGTTCAGTGTCCTCATGGGAGAATACGACTTATCCTTTTGAATTTATTGAATTATTCATTTGTCATTTCAATTTCATTTCGTTACCTTTTTTTAGTCTATGTCAGCAGTGGTAGATTCTACCCAGATGACCGTCTGTGAAAACTATAGAGCATTCCACTGGCATTCTGGGATTTATCAGGTCTGATATTTGGTGCGATGCAGCAATAAGCTACAGATTTAACACTTTATAATTATTAGGAAGATTTTTACTTTTAGTGTGGAGACATGTATCTATTACAACAAATAACTGTAAAAATGTCACAGCAAACATTTCACTTAGTCAGTTAAACCAAATAAATGTTTATTATTATTATTTGTTTATTATGAAATCCAATAATGAAATAGTGCCAAACCTATTATCGTTGTTTTTGAAGTGCCAGCTCACTAACTGGTGATATTTCATGTAGCTTGAGCCCTAGAATAATGAGAGGCTCTCTTCAGTATTGCATCATCATGTAATTACAAATTCTACATGGACCCAATAGCTTTACATGGTAGAAAATGTGTTGCTTTAATCATTATTAATTCAAAAAATACACTTTCATTGATATTCATTTAAAAAACAATGACCATTATCTGGTGTACTTTCATTAGTTTCACGTGCTTTTCATGATAATTTCATTGAATCTACATTTGTTATTCTGTCTAAATAGGTCATGATTTGCATAAACACTCTTGCATGGAGACCTAAGTTGCTGTCTTCCCTACGTGAGCAGAGGCAGAGAAAGTGGGCATGTGGGAAAGCCGGAGATGTATAAATGTAGGTGATATTTGAAGTGAGTCACACGGAGCGCTGCTGACTCCTCAGGAATGGGTCTGGCCGAGTTGAGAGAGAGAGAGAGAGAGAGAGAGAGAGAGAGAGAGAGAGAGAGAGAGAGAGAGAGAGAGAGAGAGAGAGAGACGGTATCTCAGTTCAGTAATGCTGGCAAATGTCGGCACAAGGAATCCTCTCCCTCTGGATCTCACCCCACTGAGTAATGGGAGCAAAAAAAGGAAGTTTTTACAAGTTGTCGTCCCCACTCGCATATATTGGTTTTCCTCACTTTAATAGTGTGTATGTGTTGTGTAGCTGGCCGTGCGCCAGAACTCATGGCAGTGGGTTCTGTGGTGGGGCCCCAAACTTCCCCCACCACTCCAAATCCGACACCCTGACCTTCACATATGCTAATTAGCCACGTGGAGCTGCTGAATGTAGGGACCTCCTCCTCTGTCCCAGCGGAGGAGGGGGGGGGCTAGTTCTTTCTTTCTTTCTTTCCTTCTTTCTTTCTGTCCTTTCTAGGTAGATGAACAAAAGTTAACTGTATACGTATTAAACAGATGGTTCTTTCTACAAATTGTTTTCTCTTTTAAAAACAAGTTTTCCTGTTTTCTCTTTTATCCATCTCTCTGTCGTGGCTCTCAGCAGCCAGCGAAGTCTCCCAAGGGATCAGCAGTCGATTCAGAGGTATTAGACAGCCAGCGAATCCTATCGAATATTAATACAGTATAGTGAACAGATCTGAGGGCCACTACTGAAACACTGTCCCACTTTCAGTAGATGCTGCCTTTTCTTTCCTGGAATGCTCTTTGGTCATGATGCAGTAGAGGAAAATGGGAAACACGAAGGTCGGTCCCTGCTAAAAATGAGCAATTTTGTGATTGCGGCAATTAACGGCAGTTCAAAGATACAGCATGATATCCAGCCAAACTCTGCAGAGCTTTCCTCTCTCCCTGTTTCGACAGTTCAGCTACAAAAGTGAAGAGGAGAGGATAATTGGCAGATTATCATGGGAGTTTTTTATGCCTCTATGCTGGTGACAGCCGTAGCCAGAGGCATAGTGTTTTCGGGTTGCCAGTTTTTTCGTACTTGTTTTCTTATGTACTTGCATCCATCAGTCCCAATCCCGTGAAAGTGATATCTGTGGAGAACTTTCATTTTAATATCTTCAAATTTTGCACAAACGCACTTGGAATTTTGTCTTCATAAGTCAAAGGTCACGGTCCCTGTGACCTCACATGTTTATGACCATACCTCAATAATCCATACACTAATCATGACAACATTTTAGTCAAGACAAAAGTGTCTAATAGGACCAAATGATGAAGTGCAAACATTTTATATCCAAAAGGTCAGATGTCAACTTCACTGCGACATCATAATGTTCACGTGTCTTTGACCAACGCCATAACTCAGGGAGGGAGATTATGACCATTTAACTTGCAACTTGACTGGAGCTAGGAGTTAATTCTAGTATTTATTTATAAGGATTCAGAAAAACAATATTCTGCTGCACAATATTTTCTTTCCATTGCAACTTTGTATTATAATATATTATTTGAAATTCTGCTCATACCATAAGCAAAAACAAACAGTAACAAAAATATCTTATTTCAAATTAGGTAAGCGTGAACATTTTTTTATACACAAATCCACAGCAGTTTTCCTTGTCATGAAAATTCAGGCTCATGTCTTTACTGTCAGAATTCGCCTGAAAACGTTTCATTTGTATTAGTACAGACAATATGTGACCCAGGTGTTACGTGTCAACATAAGTACTTTTGCTCCAAAAAAGTACAGCAAAAATTTCAGTTAAATGATAAAAATTGTTCAACATAACCTTGTATTTTTAGTCCCATTCAGGACAAAAATGCAAATTACTGCTCCCATAGAAGCCTATTTGTAATCCACATAGCGAGTGTGTGTGTGTGTGTGTGTGTGTGTGTGTGTGTGTGTGTGTGTGTGTGTGTGTGTGTGTGTGTGTGTGTGTGTGTGTGTGTGTGTGTGTGTGTGTGGCTTGACATAGAAACTGCTACTATTCTCCTCCCATCCTCTCACCAGCCTGTGAGAAAATCATCATCATCATCATCAACATGATCATCATCATCACCATCATCATCTGTCACTTTACACATCAAAGCCTCCGCACTCCTGTCTCTGTTTCCAGACTGTACACTCCAGTCACGCGTCTGTTTGGTTTTAGTTGATCCTAATCAGCGCTGGCATGGTGGGACAATTTTCTCAGCTACTAAAAAAACAAAACAACAGCCAAATAACACCAGTAAGACGGTGAATGTCGCATGTGAAGCACAGAGAGACAAAAATAGAAAAACGATAGGATACCGAGTTTTTGTTAATGAGTTTTATCTCTTTCTTCGTGTTGTTTCTTTTTTTTCTGCAACTCCCACTTCCTTTTCTCCCTCTTAGTCCTTTTCTGTCACACACACAAACACACACACACTTTCCGTTGATCAGTCAAGCACATATTTCCCCAGCCAGTGTGTTTGTGAGAGCGAAGCTGGTGTGCGTCTGCTGTTGTTGATTTATAGACACGAGTCACAACAGAACACTAGTGGTCACTGCTGGCTCAATTCTACCTCATTAAGATCAATTTTATAACAGCAATTTAGGAAACAATTTGACACCACATCCTCTTCCAAACACAGAAACACAGCGATATACACACACATACACATATGCATAGTTTGACACTGGTCACTGGAGAGAGTGTGTGTGTGGGAGAAGATGTTATGTTAGCAATTTATTTTGTAATGTGTTGCACTGGGTGTGGATTGCAGATATTTATTCTTGGTATTTGTCTCATTTTCTTGCCTTACACACCTCTAATATGGACAGACTTAACGTTCGACATTCCAGCCACTCCTCTGACACAAACTGGATGAACTGGATTAGATATCGACAACACAAGTGAACTTTATTTTGGTGTTTGAATGTCTTATTTCTTTAAGATGTTAATTCCTTCCAAAAAAGATATCAATACAGTTCACAAGAGCAGATGTTTGCTGTGCACAGTTAATCTCTCTGTACAACTGAGCCTGTGTGTTTCTAAGTGCAAGCGTGCGCGTGCGTCTCCCTCACTCAATGAACATCCATAGTTACTGTTGGCTAAACATGCAAAGGTTACTGTAATGTCAGACGCCTGCCAGAGGGGAGTGTGGAATACCACATTAACATAATCCATAGACAACTGTCCCATTTACAAACATTGTCGTGCCACGCTGATCGCCACGGCGCTGCAGGAGCACATGACTGTTGGTGCCACTGCTATGCCACATGAGACCGGAGAGGAGGAATCCGCAACACAATGTGACTCCTCTGACGGGGGAAAGATGTTTCCAAGGAAAATGGCTGGTTGTCAGATTTTTTGCCGTCACTTGCCAGGACAAATTATGATGCTTGAGCCTGAAACATTCCTCCGCTGTACCTGAGGCAAAGACTGGCAGCAGACTGCCAGTTAGAAAATGTGAGACATTGTTGTCTTGTCTGACCGGCTGGGTGCGGACAACTTGGCTGTGTACTGTGAAAACGTCTTATTATTCAGTGGGCAGTACTTGACCTGGCAACAGACCCTTTTTTTTTTTTCCTACGGTGAAGGTTGAGGTAAAAGTTTGTACCAAACTGTGACTTATAACATAACGGGAAGAATATATATATATATATATTTCTTTTTAAAAAATATATAAAATCCTCAATTTTGCAGGAAATGCTGTTGCTTTTATTATTTTCTAAGGCTCATTTTCATTTTTCCTAACAACGGAAATGAATACAAAGCATCCACTAGACTAATATTTAAAGCTTTCACTGTTAATTAGATGTTGTATGGTAGCTAACGTGTTGCCCTCTCCCGCTGGGCCTAGAGTCGGCGCTGACACTCGGAGTGATTGTTTTGATAATTATTATGTGTGCATAAAACAAAGAAGAGGCTCTCCCCGCGTTTAAAAAAAATACATTTTATATTTACAGCTCCTATTAAGTGCGTGAGACTGTGCTTTAAGCATAGTTGTGAGGGATACATTGTTTTCACTCGCATATAACGCGTATTTTAATTAGTCTGTCTTTTGAAATTCCCCGTGTGTGTTGTGGTTTGCGTTTTGGACACTGCCGACTCCCACAGCTCCCAGACATTTCTCAACTTCTTTTACACATTGGGCACATTCCAAACGCTAGAGTCATAAGTTGAAAACCTCTGCGAATGCACGTTTACTCCTTTGGTTGTTTAAAGCATAAACAACTCCTCCATCTTTCTCTACTGTTCTGTTCTGCCTCTTCTTCTTTTTTCCTCTCCTTCCTCAATTGTTTCCAAACCTCTTTCTTTCTTTCTGTCTTTTGGATGCTAGTTGTGGGTGACCTTGGCTGGTGACGACGGTGCCTACTCATTAAGTAGTAAAGATGAATGGTTCCATTATAGCAGGGGGAAAAAAGCGAGCTGGGCCAATTAGTGGTAATTAACAGCAAAGAGGGCGAGGCGCTCTGGAGGGCACCCTGACCCGACTCTGAAGGGGGCAGAGGGTAAGTAGGGGGCATGTGTGTATTTGGAGGATATATATAAAAGTATAATAGTGTGTGTAAATGAACCTACTGTATGTGATGTCATGCAGAGGTGTGTATTTTTGTGTGGTGGAGGTAAACAGTTATAGTTGAGTGGTCAATGCAGAGGTGGAATATAGATGTGTGTGGAATGTTAGTATTACGTGTTATATAAGTGGGTGTTTTTTGTATGTATGTGTGTGTGACACTGTCCGCATTATAAGGCAAAGCTGCAGGTATTCCTGACCAATGGAATAAAAACACTGTTGACCATTTAGAGGTGATGAAGGTCAACATGTGGCAAAGCCTCTCTTTGACTTTCAGCTCCTCTTCTAATGTCACTCACTCCTCCCGCAGCTCTTCGATGTGACCAGGGAGGTTGTTATAGGCAAAGGTCTGAGAATAAAAGACCCTGAAATGCCAAGCCAATATACCGTCAGCACTAATTTTGCGACGATTTTTATTCTTAATTAGTTTTTTTTTTGTGCTGATCTGCAATATTTTAGCATCTCGACATCAAGGATAAATTCAAGGTTGTTCACCAAGAGAATCTCTCTTACTCTGTCTCTTTCTCAGCAGCTGCGCTTGAATTATTCACCCCGCCTACCTCCCGTTTTTTTTTTATCAGTTCCTGGGTGAAATTGTCACAGCCGTGTAATCCTTCGGGTGCCACTAGCTGGAAGATTGTGAGAGGTGTGTGTGTGTGCTACAAAAGGTATTTGCGGCAGGGTGTTGAAACAGTAGGCAGCACCAAATCATGTGTCCAACATGGAAATCTTTGCAAGTCAATAAAGAAATGTTCAATATAGCAGGGGAACAAGGCTGTGTTGTCACTTTAACAGACATGTTAGAACTGGCAGTTAGTGAGAGAGAGAATATTTGTCAAGGCTGGAGATTTTTTTAAGGTATTTTGCAAAGTGCTTGCAAAGTGCTGCTTTCAGGGCTCCTGAAATTGCAATGCCTGGTAAATGGATGGTTTGAGGAGTATACAATGTATTAGAAGTCAATTGTGCATGGG
Source organism: Hippoglossus stenolepis (assembly GCF_022539355.2). NCBI lineage: Eukaryota > Metazoa > Chordata > Actinopteri > Pleuronectiformes > Pleuronectidae > Hippoglossus > Hippoglossus stenolepis. The sequence continues at coordinate 16,158,425 of NC_061492.1, read as the reverse complement.
AGGGCCTATTTTCCATATCGCTAGCCGAACAAGTGTGCGTGTGCGTGTGTGTGTGTGTGCTGTTGCATCTCTGCCTTTGTTGCGAATATATACACACAATGCACACAGATTCAGATTGTACATGCTTCCGCTCCATCTATTCCCCTGTTGCTTCAGACTGTGTCTCTCGGCTCCGTCTTGCGCAGGTTTATCTGTATGGTAGGGTTGCATGAGGTGTGTGTGTGCGGGGGGATACACTGAGAGGGTTGCGGCGTACATCAGAAACCATTATCCATAATGGCCTCTCTCCCCACACCCAACATATCCATTCCTTTTCCCTCTTGTGACATTTATTTTATGACAGCTTACATATCAAATATTTAAATAAACAGAATCCGGGGCTTTGGCTGAAGTTTGCCTGGGGAGTGGATGGTGGGGGGGACTTGCAGGGGAGTGAGGAAGGGGATGGATGATGACATTCATTTCCGAAACAAGGAGAGAAAAAAGAGAAGAGGAGAGGAAGGGGGAGAAAAAAAATGCTTCGCTTGGCTCCAATCAAAGCGGGCGGAGGAGGGCGGCATGTTTTTTCCCCGCTTACCCCTGGCAGCAGTGGTGACAGACGGCTGTGCATGCTCTCGTATGTACGAGCGCGAGTGTTTACGTGCGTGCGCGCATTGTCGCAGGGCTCATCCGTCAGTTTGCAGGGGACGCAGGAGGACGTGGGAGAAGGCCCTTGTGGCTCATAAAAAGGGGTCTGCCGTACTGAAGCAATATCAATTGTGTAGCAACCGTCAATGAGATCAGAGCACGACACAAAGTAACAAAAGATAGTTAGTCTAACGCAGGTAGAAAAAAGGAAGGACAGAAGGAGGGAAATGAAGGTGAGGGCGAGAAAGATTTATCTCTTGTTCCTCAGGAGAGGAAGATGGAGATGAGGCGGGCTAAAAGTGTGAAGGGGAGAGGGAGAGAATGAAGGGGAGAAAGAGAAAGGTGTGTGTGTGTGTGTGTGTGTGTGTGTGTGTGTGTGTGTGTGTGTGTGTGTGTGTGTGTGTGTGTGTGTGTGTGTGTGTGTGTGTGTGTGTGTGTGTGTGTGTGTGTGTGTGTGTGTGTGTATATATAGAGTGTATGTGGAGAGACAGAGTGGTCCTGGGGTGCGGGCGGCCAGTCATGGGCTGGCTGGCGTCGGTGGGAGGCCCATTACTGTCAGGCTAATCTTAAAATAATTAATTGCGAAGTCGACGCTTTTTAAAGAGTATTGTAATTGAATCCTAAATTAGGCTTGGGAAAGGGGACGCGTCCTGCTTTGCTGCAAGTCTGTTCCCATTCTCTAGGCAAATACACACACACACACACACACACACACACACACACACACACACACACACACACACACACATACATCAGTGGGTCGTGCGCACAAGCGGGCAGAGGGAAAAAAAAAGACAACAGGCGAAGGAAATGCTAATGAAATGCATATTTGGGGAGAAAGGGGCCATCTATAATTTAGCTGTGCTCTTTGAATGTGAATGATGTGTATGCAAGCGCTGTGATTTATTTTTGTTGTGCAGAGGGATAATTCTGTCAGAGTAGGCTTTTATTCTTGTAAACAAATGTGGGGAAAAGAGCAGAATAAAAGTGGAGTAATAAAGTAAACAGAATGGTTTGAATATATTTAGCTGCTGGCATGAATAATTTGTATAGGGGACGGAGGGGTTTGATGAAAGAGAAGTGACAGATAGGAGAGCCGTGATACTGCCTGATGAAATTTAGGGTTGGCCTCCAAATCTTCTTTTTTTTTTCTCAATGATTAGTGCTGAGGTGCTCCTCCTTTCCCACACCCGCATTAGTAGCCCTCGCAAACGTGTGCACTCACCCAACATGCACCTTAACAACCCCTCAAACCAAAGGCCTTATTTTGTAGTAGCCTCCGAGGCTCTGTTTAAATATGAGGAGCTCAATATGCTTTCACTTACACACACCGCTTGCCCACATGGCTGCTCCCAGATGACCCCTGCAAAACTATAGGCTATAGAACTTTCTGGATCAAAGCTCCGGGAAAAAAAGGTCTGCCCTCCATAAACGTCGGCCCTGCTTCATAACTCTGGCAGGAGCCCAGGAAGAAAGATGGCACGGATTGCGGGATCAGGAAGACAGATATGCAAGGCTATAATAGAAAGTAAGCAGTCAACAGATGCCTTTTTTAGAGGCTTAAAAGTACAGAAAGTGGGGTAACGTGCAAGATCGTTTTGTCCTTTACTCCAAGAAGCCTTTATTGTAGTTTAGATTACTGTAGGTTTGGTATATTTGCATTTTTATTTATTATATTTTTAGATTGGTTGGCGTTACAGTAACGAGTTATAAAGAAACTATACAAGATGTAAAACTTTAAGAACAAAACAACTAAATATAAAAGAATGTATGTATAATATTTAGTATTTGTACTTGTGATAATGGCCTCTGGACATCAAAAGTATTTGATTTGTTTGATCTACTCAGTTTTTGCTTCACCTCCTAAACACAGAGATTAAAGTAAACAAGTAGTATTCTCTGCACATGCAATGCCTCAATCTCACCTCCACAAACAATCAGAAACCAGTCGAACCACTCCGCCAAACATGTTGGCCTGCGCTGCTGCTCGCTGTGATGCACCAGGCTGTGTGTTTCAGGTTCAGCTTTATAGTCATCTGTATTAAAATCCTTGTCAGAATTGAAATACAATGAAATTCTTTAGCCCTGGCACAATAATCTGGCTGCATCTGTATGACAAATCAAACGTTCCTCATGCTGTTTTCCAAATGTTTGAAACCTATTCAACTCCTATTTGGCCCAGATCTGACAGCTATAAACTTGGCTCAGAACATCCCATTTTCTCCTGGCTGACTGGGATGAATAACAGCAGAGAGGCCAATATTGTGGTCTAGCTGAGCACGGCTGACTCCTCTGTCTCTGTGATCCCTCTATCAATAAGGAACACAGGCCTGTCAGAAGGCCTGCCAACTGTCTGGCTGTCCACGCAGCCTGCTCTCTACACAACATCTGGACACAGATGGTACACAATGATCACACACGCTTCCACACACACACACACACACACACACACACACACACACACACACACACACACACACACACACACACACACACACACACACATTAACAAAAACGTATACACATGTTTCACTGATATTGGCAGACATTCACAGACAAGCTGTGCATTTATAGTTGCTTCATACAATGGTATGTGTGCGTACATTCATATCCATGCATGTGCACAAGTATCGTTAACTTATATTGTTTTTACAATAATTTTGACTTGCTTTAGTATGTAAAACATTCTCTGGTTCACGTTGCCAAATGTGTGAAAAGATACAAAAGACACACACACACACACACACAAATCAGTATATTTACAACTATAAAGACACAGATTGTATGTGAATGCCTGCCAATATCACTGAAATGTGAGTTTTTTTTTATATGTACGCATGTCTTGTCTGTGTGTGTGTGTGTGTGTGTGTGTGTGTGTGTGTGTGTGTGTGTGTGTGTGTGTGTGTGTGTGTGTGTGTGTATGTGTGTGCGTTTACTCATATTGTTTTCCAAAATCATTTAACGAGGAACTGTAAAGTGTAAAACATACACTGCTCTGCACGCACAGAGCCAGGGTGAATACACAATATACACACACACACACACACACACACACACACACACACACACACACACACACACACACACACACACACACACACACACACACACACACACACGCACACACACATTCTTTCACAGATTTTGACACATGGTGAAATCTGTGTGTTGCAGCCAAAGGATCTGCCGCCTCTCCAGGGAAATATGTGCATTCCTTTAATATGTCTGGCCTTTAATAAAAACCTGAACATAAAAGGTCGGTCAAGGTTCAGTGTGTAAAACAACTCATGATCATGGCACTTATTCTGGCCACATTGTGACTTTTTCCCGTATAGATTTTGTCGGCTACTAAATGCTGAATCTAATCACTGTAAAATTTAGCTGCTTATCAATTTTATTTTGCAAAAAACAAATTAGCTAATGAAAACTCAAAAAAGGAAAAGAAAATAATTACAAAGGGATAGGTACCGTGCAGAGAATGTATATGGACAGACAATTTCAATGTGATTGTATCCAAATCTAATTACGGCCCATTAATTGCAAATATCAATCAATTTTCTCAGTCATATGTTATTCATATAGTCTGACACCCCCGCTTCACCTTAAACATAGCTGCCCCGGGGCTTGGCAATAATAAGAGTGAATGGTGGAGTTCAGTGTGAGTCAGGGGTGTGAATGTGCAGTCAGACCATGCATCAGGGCTCCCACAAGCCTGGAGCCTCTCATTGATCGAACCCAGCTCCCCCACCTCAAGTTCCCGTCCAGCCTCGGTAGTGATTGATTCCCAGTCAGGGCCCAGGAGATGAAGAGGCCTGGCCCGGGCTCACAGAGCCTAGGGCCTCACAGAGGGTGACCTGCAGGGGCTGCGGGAGGAGAGAAACCCATTTCCAGGGCCCTTAACCCAGGTCGAGGAAAACCGTTTCTGGGGAAGCCTTCACAGCAAGGCGGAAGAGTGGAGGCTCACATGCATTACAGGGTAACATTGAGGCCACGTCTGCTGCTGGTATTGTGGCAGTGACTGGTACCTGGAGGTGTAGAAGAAAAAGAAGGTGCATGTCAGTTTGAGTGTATATATGCAGGAGGTTAAGAGATATTGGTGCAGGGGAGTTTGGAGGGAAAGAACAGTACCATAACATGTGCTATTACACAATCTGTCATAGCCACACACACGCACACACACACAAACACACACACACACTTGAAAGCTGGAATAAATTTTCTGGCTCCAGTGACAATATTCGCGCCTCCAACCAGCTGTGTTCGCTTCCGCACTGAACATCAACAGGCCCCCACTCTCTCTCTCTCTCTCTCTCTCTCTCTCTCTCTCTCTCTCTCTCTCTCTCTCTCTCTCTCTCTCTCTCTCTCTCGTGTCACTTCACGATGGTCGAGCTGAGGGGATAAAAAAAATTATATGAAAATCAATTTTTTTTCTAATTAACTTTGTAAATTTCCCGCTGAGCTATCAGACGTGCGGGCCTCTTGTGTCGTGCCGAGTCCGATAATGAAATCAATTTGGTTCAAATTGTTTCAGGTGACTTCTAATGAGTATCTAATATCCGCCTGAGGAAGGAAGGTCAGGATATCTGTTTGTTATTTGTTTTTTTTTATTTTTTATTTTTATTTATTTATTTTAAGTGATGGATCACCCACAGGAGAAATATGGATGATTCCACCCTGGAGGACTGGGCAGTGCTCCAAAACAAGCAGCATGAATGTAAATCCTTGTTTTTTAGTGGGGAGCCTCTTTAACTGCACCACGGGTGTGACCTAGTTTGACAACTTTCTTTTTATAGACACAGTGCATTTGCTTTTTATTAATTACCTAAAAGACTTTGTTTTCAAGGTGGAAAGGTGGAAAAGAGCTTAATAACAGGGAGTGGGACTTATTTAGGACTTACTTTAGATGAGGCTTTCAAAATCCTAATTTACTCTCCTCCCTCTCCTTCAATGGGCAGCCTCCCAGCCAGAGGAGCTTGTTAAGCTTTGCCTTACAGGGAAGACTAATGGATGGCAGAGAAAGCCCCCTTAGGACCCTTTAACATCGTTTCTGTTGGTCTGCTCGCTTAGTATTCACTTATGTATTTTCACCCTACTCTGAGCACAATATCATGAATAACCATTGCTAATTCATAAACACACTTGGTGATACGGGACCTCGTTCATAATTATCCAGGCTGTAGAAACGCAGTTCCTCTCCAATACCATTCCATTAGCAAAGGTGGTGATTTCCTTGAATAAAAGGGGGGGAATCGAGCCTGCATATTTAATATGAGCATTTTGGCTTTGCTCCGGGAGACGTGGGAAGCAAAAAGGGCAGCGCGTTTACTCAAATAGCCTGTTCTCGCTCTTTGGGGCAGATGGAGTTATTGTCATTTTCCTCCCCCGTTTTTTCTCTCTCTCTCTCTCTCATTTGGTTGTGTAACAGCATCTCTACATGGGGTTCTGCGGGCTGGGGAAGTTTGAGAGGGAGCGCATTCCTCTCGTTCCACCACGGCCCTTAGAAGAAATGGGCTAGTTCAGCGTCTCTCCTCTGTTCCAGGGTCACGACAGGCAGGAAGCGCACATGGACGGAGAGACAAGAAAAGACTGGGAATTTAGCGAGGCTCGCACTCCTCCACATCAGTTACGGCTATTTCCTGAAAGCATTTACATTTTTTGAAGGGGAGACGCTGCTGGTTTGTAGCAGTTTGTCATATATATGGTTTAAAGACACATGCTCAGGGCTTGTAACAGTCAGCATGTTAGAGGCAAAGGAAGAATTTAGATCTTTGACCAAACTTGAAAAACACAACAAAATGTCCCCTGGAAGTGTTTAGTCCCAGTGTGTGTTTATATTTGTTGGTCCGTTCATCCCTCTTACTTCTTATCCAGTGGAAATCAAAATAAATTCATTCCTCTTCAGAAAACTGCACCTTAGCAGGAGATTTTCCTGGCAAATTTGCAGCCTCTGTTCTTCCACACGTTTCCTCTACTGTTTGCAGACAATTGCATTTTATTTGTTTTCATTCTCTAATGGCGTGTCGCCGGCATGTCAGGCACATCTCGTTTTGTCATTGAGGTTTTTTTTTTCTCTCTCTCCGCTGCTTCTTTTGCTCTGTCTCGGAGAAGGAAAAGGGCTCCGGCGAACCCGCGACCCCAATCTCACTCGAGACAGATGAAGCAGCCTCTCTCCTCCTTCTCCTCTCCCTCCTCTCTTCCCTCCACTCCTCTGCTCTCCTCTTCCCATCCCCCCACCTCCATCTTCTCTTAGCGCCGGCCGTGACGAACCGAACGCCCGGCAACTTTTCCTGATACACACGGGAGGGGGTTGGATGGGAGAGGGTGGGTGTGCGTTTCCTAGCACCATGATGTTTGTATGTGTGTTTGTGCGTGGTGTAAATATTGGTGTTAAACGCAGAGGGCACGCCGATCAACAGCTCCAAGGACAACGCCGGAGAGAGACCAATTATGTGCATTGCGCCAAGCACAAAAGCACGGTAGTCGGCCGCATAACAACAGCCTGTTATCTGGCTTCTCTGTGTTTCCCTTTCTTTCTCAACTCGCGACGTTATTGCCAAACGTATACTGCGCTCGTTTATACCCCCCTTTCATCCCCTCTATGGCTGTCACTGCCTGCACGGCTCTCTCTCTCCCCTCAGATGATTGTTCATAGGTAGCCAGCCTTCATGCCTAGCTGCCCGTGCCATCCAGGCATACAGGGCTGACGAAAGGCAGTTTGGCTCTACCCAGCTCCCCGTGGACCAGTGGCAGTCTTGGCGCTGTCATTCGTCACGAGCCTCTTTACTAACAAGGCGTGCGCACAGAGATGCAGGACGAGATTGTGTTTCAGGACATAATTCACTGAATTTAGTCCTCTTAGCGATGCAGCAGTCACAAGGGAGCACCAGCATGCACACAGCTCAGAGTCTTCACTACACACTTACACAACAAGTTCCGCTTTTAGGATAAATTCATAAAAAAGAAGAAGGTCTATCCACGCTAACTTGTGTTTCATTGTCAGTATTTAGTATTTATGAACTTGCTTTAATACAGGCAGTGAAATGAAATGATGAACCGATAAGAAAAAGGGATCTATTCCTCTTGGAGGCCGGGCAAGGAGGAGTTAACAGCGCGCGACTCCTCTCCTCTCCTCTCCGCTTGATGACATCAGTATTGTCTCTGCATCCATGAAATTAATTTTTCTAATCTTAGTCAGCAGGAGCGGGGGAATTTGCACACATTAATATGGAACTCGATCTGTACTCGCCCACAGCTGCAGTCTCTCTTCTTCTCCTCTTTCTCCCTCTCCTCCTCTCCCTTCTTCTCCTTTCACCCTCTATTTTTTTCCTGCGTAAAACTGTAGGCCCAAATGCACAGGGTTTCAAGCCTGAAATGTAGAGCTTTGTTCTGGAGGCCCAGTCATCGGCGGGCCCCGCAGTGTAATAGGAACTGGAGAGCGCTCTGCTGCATGGTATAAATAAATAACATAAAAGACGAGGCTGATAGTCCCAGCAGACCAGCCGGCTCTGGCTGCAGCATGTTGATTCTCCAGAGACAGACGTGGCACAGAGGATAAAGAGGATCCGTTGACAATAATTATCCTTATTTGTTTCTCCTCACAAATACACACAGGCTAAAATGGTTTCATTACACAGGAATAAAAGGCGGGATTCTGCACTCGTCCATCCGAGAAAATGAGAAGATAATCAATACCAAAAAAAGCATCTTGGGCCTAATTTTTTTACACAATCGGGTTTGATACATCTTTTTAAAAGTGATAGTCAGGAGCGTTTTTTGCACGGCAGTAATTTACACCATGTTAGTGCTAAATAGGTCTTTACAAGTAATAGCTGAGAAATAGGAATCCTGTTCTTTTTGCACATCACACTGAAGACTCAGGAGTATCCAAGCAGTTAAATACATAGATGTGTAGAGCACCAGTCTAAACTGTTACCTATTAGGGAAGTTAAATGACCAGGGATCATAATAGTTCACTAAATTGCTCTTTCGTTGTCTAAACTATTTCTGAAGTAGCCACTGCTCAATAAAGCAGCCCATAAAGAACATAAGAGGGAACATCTTCTATTTCAGTGTTGGTTGTATGAAGACCAACATGCTGTTTACGTCAGAAAAAGCTGACTTATTTATGAGATTGTAGATTGACCTCACTGTATTATTGCTACACCTGCTAAGTGTGTGCGTGCGTGCGTGCGTGCGTGTGTGTGTGTGTGTGCAGATTGTAAATAACTGAAATGAAGGAGTGATGCAGACAGGGGATGATTTGGTCATCTAGTGTGAAGGACATGGGTAGCAATAGCCAGAGGGACAACGTGTGTGTGCGTGTGTGTATGCGCATCCTAGCCCTGCTACAACACGTTCATTCACCACGGCTGATAAATCAGAATATTTTCCCAAATAATTCCCCACATTCAAAATGAAATTGGAATAATAACCATTTACCAATATTGTTTTATGTTTGTTTGATCCCAGTGTGTGTCTCATAATCCACATATCCCGGCCCTTTTGTGTCGAGCATTTTGTCTCTTTCTGATTAACAACTTAGCACATTAAAGCGAGAAGGAGTAAAATTATTTTCGCAACATAAAAATGCCGTCGATGGAGCTCAGAAAAGCAATTTAGCAGGTTTCACCCCACAGTAATTTCACCCATGTTCTGTTTTAATGGCTTTGTTTTGCAAAAAAAGGGAGAGAGAGAGTCGGAACATTGTAGAGGAGTTCATAAATTGAATTTTAAATTTAGCAGTTGAATTACTATTGTCTCCCATGCCTCCTCCCCCACCTCCATTGAACGGCATGCCCAGATGAACAAAAGTGAAAAACGCATTTGAAGAAAATAAAAAACAATTTCTTTGTATAGCCTCTAGTTTTTTTTTCTATTTTTTCTGCTGTCCCTCCTGGCAAAAAACACGATTCACTTTGTGTCATATTCATAATTTTGTATCTAAGTACAGCCTTTTCTCTGAGGGTAGGAAAAAAAATAATGTTTCAATTTGTCAAGAATTATTGTCGTTTTTTTTTTGTGCCTAGTGGTGTGAGGGGAATGGTGGGCAGATCTCGAGGAAAAGGCTGCAGTGGGCTGAAATCTCATTTAGTGGAACTTGTCATGAGAGCAGATATGAGGCTCCATTTGGGGTGGCAGAGAATTGTCATTTTTTTGCCTCCGTGGATAGGTGTGGATAATGCCATGTGTGGAAGACGGACCAACGTGTCAGATAGCTCTATATCATTTTATTGCAGCTGCTTTATTTAAGAATCCCTCACAAGTGTGTGAGTGACAGAGCGGGAGAGAGAGACGTTGCTAACAAACGTTTCTGTGCATGTGTGTGCGTGCATGTGTGTGTGTGTTTAATCGAGCATCCTCTCCTCCGCTCCCAAAACTCTGAAGTTGTTTTCCGTGTCCAGTGCCTCTCTAAGTGCAGCAGTTAACGTGCTTTTCAGGCGTGCATGTGAGAGGATTTACTTGTGTTGCACTCAGCATTTTTTGGCAAACGCAGGACCTCTTGAGATGGATTGCTGAACTTGATGTAGAGTTAGGGAGGGGGTGTGTGTGTGTGTGTTTCTGTCCCATATCACAGGTGGCACAGTGCCCTGGATTTTCAGACCTGGAGAGTGACGTCCTCTCACTGCATAGGGACATGTGTGTGTCTGTGTGTAAAAACATTTAGGCAGGTCATCTGCTTCCCTGCATCAAAACACCATTAACCTTACATTTGAAACATATGACCGGTGCCAGTTTTAGCACATCCAAAGCACCTTAAAACAAATTCCTCCTTTGGTGTTCACTTAGTTTAACTCTGTTTATTGCTTCGTTACAATTTACTGTACTTAAGGGCTAAATCTGGTTTAGCTGCTGTATCGTGAATGAAGTTATTAGTCGCTCTCCGGTTCAGCCCGGCTCTGCATCTTCTCACTGAGGTTTAAGGAGCAGAGACAAATACTGTGATGATTCAAGGTTTTCTGCTCCCAAATTTAAAAAAAAAATAATTTTACCTCTTGAACCTTAATTTCATCAATAAATATTTAAAAAATACAAACTCAAAATCAAAAATGGGGGTATATGCATGGGGGTATATGCAAAATGACTCATAACTTTGAATATTCCCTGAGGTGCTTTACTTGATTGCTGGCAAACATTTTGTCAGATGAGGTCAATTTCTTCCAGTGGTTAAATATTTCATTTTACTCATATTACCATGCTGGTATTACTCAGTGACTCCAGCCTCTGCAGCGTGGGGAATGATCTAGTTATTAGCAGCTTCATACATGAATGGCAAAGTAAAGAGGAGAGTACATGAGCAGGACAGGCATTATAACACAAAAATAAATGTCAGAAAGGTTTTTTTCCCCCCTCTTCCTCAGGTATAGACTCTTGAAATCCTGTGATGTTACCCTTTGCAGTGTGACCCCCTCTCCTCACCAAACGCACGCTGACACACTCCTCCACACTGCGAAATAACTTTTGGACACCCAAGAGCACTCATTCGTCTCTCTCTGGCTTTCTTTCTCCATCTCTCTCACTACCCAAACAGACTTTTTTCTCTCTCCCTCTCGCTCTCCGTCGCTCCCCTCCACGCTCTGTGAATTAGTCCAAACTACTCCACGCGCATGCCTCAGTAGACAAAACCACTTTAAAACTAGAGCACCGTAACCGTCTGCACGTAACCTGCTGAATAAAGTGCTCCCATCCCCTGACATGTCTTCTCGATATTAGCCCGGCAATATGAGGCAGCAGCAATTTCTCCTCTCCACTAGACGAGGTGATATTGAGTTGGGGAGAAGAAAGGGAACTGAGGAGGGAGCTGGTGGTGGTGGTGATAGAGAAGGAAGGAGGGGAGGTGGGGCAGGAGGGGAGGTTAGTTGGAGATGAGAGAGGAGAAGTGAGTGTGTGTGTGAGTGTGAGTGTGAGTGTGCGTGCGTGTGTGTGTGTAAGAAACAGTAGGAGCAAAATGTCATAAATCACACATGATCCTACACGGCGGAGACAAAAGGGAGGAAGCATGAGAGGGGAAAGGGAAGATAGAAGAACTCCACATTATCTACCCGGCAGACAGACAAACACGCCGCTACGGGTGACGGATTAGCATTAGCCCGACGCGCTGTACCGGAGTTTCGCAATGGCTGAGAACCCCAGACAACCCCTAAAAAGTCTCAGAAATACTTACAACGGAATAAATCGCCCTTGACAACTTCCCTTTCTGTTTTTTTTGTGTTCCTATAAGAAGCTATATATACTGTAGCTCCAAAGGTGTGGCATGGAGAGCAGGTACCTTGAATGCTCTGAAACCCCTTTGGGGGATTCAAACCCATAAAGTTTGAAATGCAATTCTTGGATTCCGGCCAAACTCTCGAAATTTACCTGTTTCCTAATTTGAACTAACAAGAGCTATTAACTCATTGTAAAGATTAAGATTTCTGCCTGTTGAAGGGAGTGCTCTACAGTGAATATTGGCAGTGGGACTGTGGTTGTGGGAACAAGGCCATAGCAGTTTTATTGCTATTGCTTCCTATCATTTTAAACAACATTTACAACTCTTTTAAAACCCTTCCAGACATTTAAACAAAGATACAAGCTTCAGGTTTTAATTAAATCATTTTGCTTTGGCCCTCCGCCAGCAAACTTTACATCTTTGCTTCTACTTGATTCCATTTGTTGTTAGTTTATGACCTGTATATAGTAAGTTAAGGCTTCCACTGGCTGTGCAGCTCTAAAATAAATCAATGGTGGCTGTGGTTTGGAGTGTGTGCATTGAGTGGACTTCTGTCTGGGCTTCCAACTTGGCAGACGGTGGATGAAATCGCTCGAACGCCTCTAACATGATCACAAAGCACCGTCATGAATGAGTGTGAAATATTGTCCAAGAGAGAAGATCGGATGACACATCATTTATCCCTCTTTTTCCTCCACAGGTGTCCTCCATGGACTTCATGGCTATGAAGCGATCGCAGCTGTACGGCATGGCCAACAATCCTTACTCCACTCCACAGCAGCCAGGGGGCGGACCTTACCCCCCTAGCCAGCCGTACACGTCACCTCCTCCGCACCGATATCCGATGGGCATGCAGGGGAGGGGTCAGATGATGGGTGGCATGCAGTACCCTCAACAGCAGGTATGTCAACAAACCCAAAACAGTGCAGCCGCAACTGCGCGTCTCACTGTGGCTTGTGAGGGAGTGAGTCAGCCCCCCTCGCCAGATAGTGTGGCTGGTGTTATAAGCGATATTGCGGTGGGACGTTCGCTTCTCGTCGTGAACATCCTCCAGCGATTTTACCCCGAAGGCTTGACATGTTCAATTTGAGACGCAGCCTAACGTACGAGGCAGCACATCTCACACCCTGGCATGTGGTGCTGTCACTCCTCTTCATCACTCACTTCCCCTCCGAGAGATGAGTTTGATGCTGTGTGTGTGAGGTTGTTCATATCTCCATGCTTGGTGGTGGAGTGTTTGTATCCTTTATTATTATTTTTGTGTGCGTGTGTTTGTGTGTTTGATTTTGTTGTATGCATGTGATTTTAATTGTGTATGTCTGTGTAGGGGAATGCTCACTGTGTAGTAAACATAGACCAATGTCACAGTCTCTGTGCAACACAAAAGGCCTGTGTTAGAGACAATAGTGCTTCTGTCTGCCTTATTGAGTCCTAAGTGAATGCTATTTGGACTGGAAGTGTTTGTGTGTGTGTTAGAGAGAAAAGTATGCTGTGTATTACTCTGTGTGTACTATACACTGTATGTGTTTTTGTGTCTAATCTTTTTGTCTCACATTTTCTGCACATTTTCCTGCGCATGTGGAAGACAATTTAGCTCCATGGCTGTAGTTTGTAGTGAAACTGTTGCACGGAGCGCCATGGTAAGAGAAGCAGGGGGCTGGGGGGAAGCACAGTGTCCCCTGCTGTCACAGGCTGCCTGCTATATTTAGTCAGCCTGGGTCTGTTGGTCTGTACTGGTACACCTCTCATGGTTGCAAGCAAGCTTCCACGGAGAGAGAATGTGTGACAGAGAGAGAAAAATGGAAAGAGAAGGAGGGAAACACAGATGGACTGACAGACTGACTTTCTGCATTGTCTGAAAATATTGTACAAATAGTCGTACATGCACTAGCAAAGAAAACTGATGTGTAATCAGTGTTTCTGCTATAATCGTACAGGCCTGGCAAGAGGCCAGTAAATGCTAATGTAACAAACTTTTTCTCTCACTAGTTACACTGTGATCTAAGAGGGAGGCCTCATGTCAGACTTTATTACTAAGGCTTCAGGTCTAAACCTCCTCTGACGCATTTTGATGATGTCAACACACTCCAAAATAAGCATCATTGAGCCTGCTCAGGGCTTTAGCAAGTGAAAATACACACAGTTGGGAGCAAGCAGGGGTGTATACAGTATTTGCAGACGTGCTGTGCACAGACACTAATGCAGCACATAATGACGTACAGTCACTCTCACACACAAAAATGCATCCCTGGTACTGTTCAGTGATGAAATCCTCGGACGTATTACATAGGGGATGCAGAGCGTCAGCATAGCAATCACAGCGTAGCACTATGGAACGTAATTAGTTCAAATAGAATTAGTTGTTCACTCTGGCTATAGCCATGGGAACTGCGCTTCTAAAGTTTCTAATTATCTGGCTCTGGCTTTAAAAGCAGCACCACCGCAGTGCCTATCTGCAGCCGGTGAAATCTAGCTCACAGTAATGAGTTTGGAGGAGGAGGTTTAATTCCACACTCTCAGATGAGCATAATGAGCCTCACCTACAGAAAAGCGGTCATGGGTCTGATCAGGGAGGGAGGAGCGGGCTAAAAAAAAATCAATGCTCCAGATGTGTACTGCAAAATATAGCGTGCATCGAGTCGTAAAGTGACTGTTAATTACATATCAAAAGATGCACCAGGCGCAATTAAGATGGACATGATTTCAGCTGCGTTGAAAGGTGGAGGAATCAGACGCCCCACCCTCTTACGTAACCTCAAACGTCGCGAAAAAACTGTCCCAGGATCAGCTGCGGGGGACAATCCCACCAACAAGAGGGAATTGTGGGTTATGTTAAGACGCGGCACGCACAATCCCCCGTGATGCATCGTGCTTCAGGGCTGCGACCTCAGCTTGTCACAGCCTAGCATGCTGGGATGTTGCCAGGCAACGTGACGTCAACAAAGATGTGCGTGTACGTCTATCTCTGTGATTTCCCTGGACTGAGCGACTGTGTGTGTGTGTGTGTGTGTGTGTGTGTGTGTGTGTGTGTGTGTGTGTGTGTGTGTGTGTGTGTGTGTGTGTGTGTGTGTGTGTGTGTGTGTGTGTGTGTGTGTGTGTGTGTTTTAGCAGAGGAACAAAAGCTCCTCTTTGACTGCCTTTCATTATTATGATTAAATCCTGCTAAAATTAAGCCCCACTCCTATTAAATACGGACTCTGCAGCAATACATACATTTCATGCTGTGATGGTATTGGATACGTGAGGGGGCTCACCTTCGTCCTATTACGTAAGACTCCCAACGCAGCGTCAGAATTCATTTTTGTAACAGCTTCATATATATGATGGATGCACTTAGAACCACTGTTATTACACCTGATTAATGCACCACTCTGGTTAAAGATTCCCTGAGAAGGTCTTTGGATTATCAAGAGTAAGAAGGACACTGCCATCATATGATGCTTTGAGAACCACAAACACAAGTCTGCTTAACTGCATTGTATTGATATGGAGATGATGGATATCTAAAAAAAAAAATGTTGATTGGTTAGATATTACTACGGATGGAAAAACAAATCAGAGATCTGGAAAATAAAGTCATAATATTTTAAGAATAAAGTCATAGAATCACAAAAATAAAGTCGTAATTTTAGACTGAATGTAATTTTTGAGGGTGATTAACAGAAGATGTCTGAATATCAGAAGTCACCTGCATTGAAACGAAGAATGAAGAGCATCTTTCTTATTAATTTTCTCTGCTAAGGAGGATATGTTTTGATGGATTTCCATGAAACTCAGAGGAAGGATACAGTATGGGTCAGGGGAGAATCCATTAAAGTTTGGTGTGGATCCGGGTCAGGGGGCTGATCCAGGAATTATTATTATTTTTATTTTTATATAACATTGTGAGATAGGGCATTTTTTTATGTTTTCACAAATTTTCTGGGGAATAATTCATGGATCTAGATGGAAAAAAAATTAAGCATATTCAGAGGACCGATATCTAGGAGTATGTGAAATTTGATGCAGTTTGATTGAATTTAAGGGGACTCTTTGGCCTTGGTGGAGGTATGCATATTATTTTCTTTATCTCTCTATTTCCTCTGAAAATCTAGATTTCTTTCCTCCAATACGGCACTAATACTCTGTTGGAGGACATGTCTAATGATAGCTTGAGATAGCTGTATAAAATTGTAAGTAGGACATGTATCTACAAATTCCAGAAATCTGTTTGAATGCAGCTCGCATATCTCAAGAATCATTCACCTTATTGGCTTTGCTCTTGGCATATGGACCCAAGGAAGTGCAGTGTTGAATTTGTTGCAATTTGGACAAACAATACTTTCAATAATAATAATAAAGTTTGAATAAACAACAGGCGACCAGCACTCTGCCGCAGCTCGGACTCATCGGGTTCTGTGTACTGAGTCAAGCTTCACTGAACTTTGAATAAACAGGTGAACAGCTCTTCCAAACAGGCATGTTTAGAATGGGAACTGTACTTGTAGTATTTAATCACCCAAACAGGATTATTTATCACTTTTTAAATTGTTGTGACTTGTGTACACTCACATGTCATCAACTCAGGGGATATATTATCATTTATATAGTTTTCATTTCATACAATTCCTGTTTACACTGTCACTGAGCTGTTACCTTATTCCTGTTCACGGTGGATTGGTATTTGGTGAACATGGAAACATACTCACAGCATCTGTAACCCAGCAGCAATGGCTGACCCTCGAGTCCGGGTTGAGTCATCGTTTCTGGGCAAGCGTGTTTACCTGTTCAGGCCCTCGAGCATAATGTCTGGAGCCACATATATGCTTGTGGAGACATTTTCCAGTTTACCTGTGCACAAGCGGCTGATGTGATCGTACAGGCACTCTCACACATGCTCTGACACATTCTTAACCCCGCAGTTCAGCACCAATTAAGTATTCTGCTCATGGCCTCCTTTCCTTAATCCAGTCATAGGAGGCAAGCACAGACAGCGATCTCACTGTTGATGTCTCGCAGAGAGAGAGAAAAAAAGCCTCTCCTATTAGCCTCAAGAAAATAAGCCCAGCAAGTGCATTAGGTGTAGTTAGCGTCACGCTGCATCTGCGTGCGAGCGTGTGAGAGACAGTTTGGATGTGTCAGACAGAAGTGAGAGACACAGTGTACGTTTGAAAGAGTGTAACCGACGACGTGTATGGGAGGAGTGAAGGGAGCCAGAACAAATATATCAGCAGAAGAAAAAAAAAAGAGGAGGAAGAAGAGGAAGTAGAAGGAAGGAGGAGGCTGGTGTCTCGGGGATGACAGGCCACACGAGAGAAGTGTCTGTTTGGGAAGTGGAATGAAGTTGAAAGCAAAAAAGAAAAAATAGGAAAAACCAGCGCCGCCAATTCTGAGCGTAATTTCCTGTGATGTCAAAGTTGGCAGACAGAGAGGAAAAGGAATTTGAAGGAAACATTAGTGTTTGATGTGAAAAGAGGGGAGGGGTGATGGAGTGGGGGAAAGAGTAGGAGAAAAAAAACAGATCCTGGGAAATGAAAGAGAGAGAGAGGGGGAGAGAGAGAAAGGACGGAGTGTGTGTATGTTTGTATGTGTGTGGACAGGGTTTGGTGTGAGGCAGAAATCATTACCAGTGTTGGCTGTTTGTTCCTCACACACTGGGCCATGTTAATAGAAGCCGGGCGTTTAAAGTCAAGTGGAAATGTGGCCGACCTGCTGCCTGTTCAGTCCATACAAACCACATTACCCCTTCACAAGCCTCCTGTCCTTCAGGGCTTCGTTCACCTTTTATCCAGTGGCGCTCTCTTTGTAAAGATGATTTTTGTATTCAATAATCAACCTGGCAAAAAATAACAAAACTGAAAAATGAAATCGTTTTTAATAATATTTCAATACACTGTATTTCGTTATACAAAAAACCATAGTCAATTAAAAGGTCTCTATTGGCCAATGGTGTGGTTGATGCAAACAATTCAGACGTCATATGTATTAGACGCATACATGTTTAGCACAACAGCATTTCTACTGCTTTAACGTGATAAACTCAACAATTAAGTTTTGCTATGTTCAATACTTTGTTGTTATGGATTATAGTGGTAGCGTTTGATTCATTCATTGCGATCATCTTTGCTTTGTTATCCTTTAATCCTATCCAGCTGTTGTTGCATATGGAATGCATGCAAATGTCTCACAATAAAAGCCCTGTTAAGAAATGAAGGGTTTCTTTCAACTGAAACGCTAGAGGGGTCTTAATTTGAAACAGTTGAAACGTAACTGTTGATTTTGTATTAACTAGGGGCTGACCTATTTATGGCTTAGCAGATCAGATCGGCCAAGAGCAAGAGCTTTTCACAGACATATTGGTATCCGCGTTTATCTCTCTCGACATGTGCTGATATAAATATATAAAACTTTTATTTTACTGAAAAAACTTTAAACTTTAAATATCTCTGTCATAATGGTTTGATAACGAAGTCTTATGAATCATCCACTTTTTACTTTATGCATATTGGCCAATACATCGGTATCGGCCTCGCAACAAAAACTACAAAGGGAATTTAAACTACAGGCCTTTTACCTTCTGTTGCCATATGCGGTTGCTGTAAATAAAGTCTCTGGTCAGTAATTCTAAGGAAATACATTATATATCTACAAAATGAATGATGGCTGAATTCCATTTTGCTGCTCCAGTTTCAGGGACCCATTATTGTTTGAGCTACCTCACCTTCTTTACTTACTGAGACAACTGAATAGTAAAGAACACCTGAGCCCCTGAACTGAAGTATGGTTTAAATTCTTCCATCTAGTATTTAGTTATAACTGAGGAATAAAATCTAAATATTTATTCATGGCCTTCGTGTTCTCCAGTGTACAGATTATTTCATTTGACTATTGTTACAAAAGTGATTACAAATGATGAAAGAATTCTCTATTGATCTAATTCACCCTCAGCGGTTTTCTTATTTCCTTTCAATAAACTAAGTGAAACCTTGAATCCGTCTTCTTTAATTAACTCTTCTCACTTTACCATGAAGTCACTGAAGGAGCTCTGCTTTGAACTTAAACTTACTCTTACACTGGCCGTAGTTTTTGCTTATAACATTAATAATGGTTCGGCCCTTTCAGTTGTCCCAGTACACCAGTGCAGTGTGAGACTGAGCCAACATGGACCAGGGCCTAGAAACCGAAGCAGCTGAATCGATTGTATTCCTCCGTTATTCATTTTAGTATCTCCACCTGGGATGTTCCTATTATTTTTGTCTGGATTCTTCATTTGGACTGTTGACCACTGACCAAAGGAAAACACACAAATGCTAATAAATTATGAAAGAATTTGTGAACATACTTTACATGGGCCCAAAGTACTGATTAGGCTTTTAAGTTTCCATTAAAACAAAAAGCTGTAAAAACTCTCGCCAGTCCAAACATCCTCTTGTGGGATATCGACTTTAGGGAGTTAGATGGGTAATTTATGGCATTGATTGAGCCTGGCAGGGGGGTTCCTCGCCGATGGGAAGAGCGAGGGCCACTTGGAAGCACTTAGGGGCCCCGGGTGCTGGGGTTGTCTCTGGGGTTAATGCAGCCAGCGCTGCAGGCTCTGACGGATGGCTGGGAAGCCCCAATAAATCAGCCCTCTCTGCCAGTAAAGATGGGGAAAGAGGAGGGGAGGGGGTACAAAGGGGACCACTCCAGCCTCATCACACCCCTCCCTCTCTTTGTGAAAGGATCTTGAAGCAGCAGAGGCTCGCTGTTGAAGGTACAAGACTTAAACATGAAGATACACACTCCACAACTCCGGACCTGCACTCTTTGCAAGCACATGGGACTGTGGGCACCTTACAATAAAAACTAGACATTAGGGCAGAGGGAGAGAGAAAGGGATGGAGGGGATAAAAGAGGACAGTGAAAAGGACTAAAAGAACGAAGGACAACGATATAGAAAAGGCTGATTAATTAAGGGGTTCCTCTCTGGCTGAAGAATAGATGAAGTTTCAGGATCAATTAATTAGCCAGCTAGCCTACGCACGTCAATGACTCTAATAGCCTGCTCATTTGTAACTTTTATTACCCCGCTGCTGCAGAGTGACTCTCCAATCACATGCCATGTGGAGATGATGCTATACATTAACTGGAAAGTGGAAAGCGGACCCCTCCCCCTTTCACAGACAAAAGTGATGCTATCAATTATATCAGTGTAAAGTGTGTGTACGTTACTATCTAACATAAAAGGAGAGAGCACCACGGAACATCTATTAGTAGATTTTTTTATCCA
This sequence comes from Hippoglossus stenolepis, assembly GCF_022539355.2. Taxonomy (NCBI): domain Eukaryota; kingdom Metazoa; phylum Chordata; class Actinopteri; order Pleuronectiformes; family Pleuronectidae; genus Hippoglossus; species Hippoglossus stenolepis. Next base: position 16,138,344 of record NC_061492.1, on the reverse strand, counting down.
CTCAGGATGAGCATGGCACACACATCATAAATAAGATTAAGTTGTGATAAATAAGATATGACCCAGTGGATTGTAGTTTTTCATGTGAGCCATTAGTTAGATTACATACCCAGCTGTCTGTTAATTCATGCTGTTGCATTAGTTGTATGAGCTGCAAACTCCATTATTCTCGTTTAGGCAGGTGAAGTGATGGTGGAATTTAATATAATTTAGCGTTGAACGCAGGCAGGAGGTGTAAAACGTCACCCGGCGCATGTTTTTTTTTTTTTGTGAAAGATCCAGGCTCGGCACTCTGTGTCTGCAGCGCTCTATATATGTGCCTATTGGTAAGATAAAAGAGCAGAGAGATGAAAGTGGAGCGAAACGGAGGGAGCGAGGAAGAGGGAGAGGAAAGAAAGGGATGCTTTACGTCTTTGCCGAGTTACAAGGGGATTAGTTGCTGCTTTAATTGGCTCAGCGAGAATTCATCTCAGTTTTCATCCAGATTAGAGATAGATTTCTGCGCGGGTCAAGTCTGCCCCAGCATCTCAGTTTCTGGGCGTTAGTTTTTAGAACGCCGAAGTGAGGAGACGTGACATGCAGTTAACATTTGAGAATCTGGTGTCAGAAGAAAAGGTTAAGACAAAGACAAATTCATTGTAGGTTTTAGTGACTTAAAACAGCGTTAAGTTTGGTTTCAATTAGTTATTTGATGCTATAAAAACTTGATGATTAACACCTTTGACTATCTTGCGATTGGTCGAGCACTTGTGTTAGTGAGACCTTGCTACCACAGCCTGAGCGCAGACTCTAGCTCCAAATGTGCAAGATGGCCCCGTTTGGATCCGCAATAATTTGGTTTCATTTCTGGACTTTGGGAGGAAGTGGAGCCACGTCATTCATCTTTATATACAGTCTATGATTCAGACAGGTTTAAAGATCCTTTTAGTAAACATAGCAAGTTGTTGATGTGTATGTGTCTCTTTATTTGAGTGAAATAAAAAAATTATAATCAAGCTAGCTGACATGTAGGAATTATTAAGTATTAGGTCATTTTAAATGTTTAATTTGATCCACAACAGACTTGAGTCATGTTTACTGTGATTCTCAGTTTGTCACAGTCTTGTTTCCTCTTGTCGCCGAGGTCAGAGGTCAAATAATGAAGCAGAACAGACTGAAGGTTCAGTTGTTGACTTAGTGAAGAACACTTGTGTGTCAGCGTCTGTAGTGCTGATCCCTCCAAAGGTGTCATGGACAACATATGCCCACCTGCCTGTATACCTTTCACTCCCATCATCCCAGCCTCTGATTCATCTCCAATGCACCGTACAGTGTCCACACTGACCTGAGGGACCCCGACAAACCTACCGTGTCACAGTTATTTAACATGGCAGTATGTCTGAGCGCCAGCATCCCGAGGAAGACAGCCTCTCAGCGGGGGGATGTAAAATACAGAGGATAATCTCTTGTGTTGGTGTCGACTGCTAATGGTGAACAAGCGTGTTTCAACTGGAAGCCCCCACCACCACCTCCACTCGCTCCCTCCCTCCCTCCCTCCCTCCCTGTTCAAATGTAATTGACACGACTCCTACACAAGTTCGAGCCTGTCATCACAGCGAGCGTTGGAAAAACGAGCCGAGCCGCCGTTGTGCTGAAATGATTGATCTGAAAGACGTTGTAGTGCTATTTTGTGCCGAATTGTGATGTTTACCAATGTCATGAGCCTTCGTTCCTCTCTCCTCTGCTTTGTAATTTAATGATGATTATTTTCAATCTGTTGAGGCCAAATCTACTTTGAGTTGGATCCAGTTTTTCTTTTTCCCCTTTTCCCCTTTAAATTTGTACAAACTCAGAGAAATTCTGTGTTAAACATTTCAAGTGATCAGTGATCTATTTAACACACTCTCTCACACTGTGTTTGGGAGAACCTGCTATAACTCAACCACCGAACCCCTCATTCATGTTTTTTTTTTTTATTTCTCTCCCTCTTTCTCAATTTCCCCCTCTCTCCTCTGTCTTTCTTGGCCCCAGATTGGGGTCAGTAGTTTAGTAGGGGAAAAACATTCGGAGCTGGTGGCACCGGGCCCAGAGCTTCTTGTGGAAAAAAAAATAGAAAAAAAATAAATCGCTGTTCACACACACATTACAGAGAGCATTAACCTGCCCTGCTCTGCTTCTCCAAATGTCCATTACGACTCTGCCTGGAACAACACAGCCACCGCCAGTCGCAGCCAGCCAGCAATAAAAAGCCTCTGCTATGAGCCGCCTCTCTGCTTTTTTTTCCCTTTTTCTCCATCAGTGGATGTGAGCAGAAACAGAGAATTAGAGAGAGGGAGAAATAAAGAAAGACAGACGGGGGCAGAGAGCAACGTTTGGTAGTCTTCAGAAAGGGATGCGAGATGAAAACATAGAGAAAAAAGACACGCCTGTGTGTCTATCAGTCGATGGATACACTATCTGTTTGCTTTCACTCGCCGTCAGTGTGATGTTGATGTTATCACCAGGTGGATAAGTAAGTGAATAGGCTTGTGTTTTCATTTGGGAATAAAAAGGCCGACAGTATATGAAGTGCACCATGCTTCATACAATATATACCAGCAAATCATCTGCAGTCTGCTTTGTCTTTGTTGCCCGACTGTGTCTGCGTTGCTTTATTTTTATAATTGGTTTTGGCTTGATGTGTTGTGTGTAGGTTCATGTATGAGAGTCCTGTATATCACCCCGCCACGCCACCCCCCCCCCCCCCCGTCCCTCACTCTTTCTGTCCCTCATCCAAGGGCAGCTCATTCCTGAGGTGTCAAGGGCCTCCCGATGTATGAGGAGGGGGGAGGAGCGAGCGACAGAGATATGGAAGAGAGAGGTATTTCGCGACGGCGAGCACCGTCACCTTGGGGAGAGGGAGAGAGATACGATGACGAGCTCAGGGATGCTACCCCTCCTCCTTCCTCCTTCATTCCCTTATGTTTAATCATGAGACCGTTGATGCTCATCCTTCCCGCCGCCGCCTCGCATTTCGTTAAGGGACTCACCTTCGCCTGCAATTCACAACCCAGCTCTGGCGTTCACGTCTCGTCGTGGTATTAGCTACGAGCGGCTGATCTTATCACCCCACCGAGCCGAAGAAGCTGGTTGATTTGTTTTTTTGGTCCTGAGTGTAATGATAACCTCTTGTCAGCTCAGCTCAGATGTGGGAGGACTAAAGTGTGTCTTTAGATGTCAACTTTGTACGTTGCAGAAGAGGAGATGTTCATAACATCAGAGACAACACAGACCAACACAGTCACCATCTTGTTGTTATATATGGACTTGTGTGTGTCGGGTACTAAGCAAGTATCCGTAAGTTAAAAGCCATATTGTCGTATTCTAACTCATTTTCTACGATTCACTGGCAAACTAAGTGTGGTCTGTTGTTCACACCTCTCTGACAGATTGTAAGTACATTTTTTATAATAAAGGAAAAAGTAAAATTCCCACACAACATCAGTACTGAGCTCACAGTATCAGAGATGTAAGGTTTTGGTTCTCGGTTGTTTCAGGCATTATTGTGAAATTTCAACATCTTTACCACAGGCTGCACAAACCAGTCGAAAGAGAAAGCAAATCTCAAACACTCGAAAGAATCACCGCATCAATTATTAATAAAAACAAACTTAAAATGAGACAAATGGTACAAATATCTAGAGAAAAAATAAAATGGAAAAGGATTTTTAGATATTTTTTATAATAAGAAATCTTTTATAAAAGCATTTCCTCTATCTGGTTTTGTATTTTCCACAGTGGAGCTTTTGCTATAATTCAGAAGGAAAACAATTTAGTCACAAAAGGTTTGACAATATAAGTTGCTGTTAAATTAATATTTTTCTCATCCAGTGAGTCAGTGACGGGATGTAGGAGTTAATCATGCGTTGTTTCAAACCTCCAAATGGTCAACACCCTTGTTCTGTTAAACCATAGTGAAATAAACAGTCTTTCTTTCTTTCTTTCTTGAGGTACAGTATATATTTAAAAACACGATAAGTCAGTCAGTAAAAAGTAAAAAGAGGCAGGTTTATTAAAAAATGTCGCACCTTGATCATTTAAAAGTTTCAGCCACTTATAGAAAACAATTTGTGGAAAAATAAATGAGGTGACTGTATCAGTTGTCTCAGTTATTTTGATTCCAGTGAACTCGTTCATTCGTTTGACTGACAGATTTGTCAACACTACCATTTCTCCCTCACCGTCTCCCTGCTGTGCCTGCTCGCTGAATTCTCTTTTGATTATTTACCTTTAAGTTTGCTTTTAGATTTACATACTGTGCCTGGATGAGAAGAACATCTCGTGTTTCACTTTGTATTCTGTTTATAAATGTAATTATTTTACTGTTGCCAGGTTTAGTAAATTCACATCCATCCTTTCAGTGATGCTGTGATTAACCCATGTGAGTGTACTTCTATTTTTAAAGAGAAGCTCTGTCTGTAGGTACAACAACCAAATCATTTATACCCTCATTTTTCAAACATCTTGGACTCCCCTGCTACCACTACCATATCTTATATCAGTAATTAGGAGCATTGTGAAACATCAGAATGGACAGAGGCCTGCTATAGGAGACTACCCTAACCCCAATAATAATAATTTTTATTGTAAAAAAACATTCTCAGCGCCTTTCTAGACATCCAAGGACACCTTACAACATATCACGAATGAACCAAAACTAAACATTAAAATCAGATTAGGACACACAAACACCTTTTAATGCAATATATTTCACACAAGTTCCTGATCAATACCTCTTTTTATGATTAGGTAAATAAAAAATGTAATTGAATCTGGATGCCAAATTATAAGATTATCTGTATAAATGTAAATTTAAATGGATGATTTGGGGCTTTTAGTGTAATGTATCTGTATATAACAAGTGTATATGGTATTACATCTCCCATCTGCTGATTCTCAAGATATAAATGTAAAACAATATAGTGCAAACCGTGTTTTTTATAATTTATTTTTAAAAGTGTGCGTTGCTGTTGGATTATTTGTTTGTTTATTGATTATTCATTTCAATCTATATTGATCAGGGCTGTCGAACCATTGTGTGTTGACACCAGCGTTTTGCATTCACAATTGAAAGAAGACATAAGTAGCCGACACTCCAATATGACAATATGCACACTAAATCTGCTGTATTTATTTACATGTGCCCTAGCTGCCAAAACAGTGCACTGAAAGAATTTCAGTACCATGTCCTGTACTGTTCACTGAATATACTTAATGAATAGTATAGAACATAGCCTAGTGTATAGCAAAGTCAACAGAACTATGCTGTTGTTCTAGTGTTTCTGATGTCAGTTAGTCCGTCTCTCTATCTCTCTCTGCCCCTCTTATGTTTTCCTCTGGTCTTGTGTGTATACAAACTTCTCGATCCACTGAACCCCGATCACGTTTTCTTCCTCTCCCCATTCATCTTCATCACTGTACATCCTTCCTCTAAGGCTCTCCTTCCTTACTTCCTTCATTCCCCCTCTTCTCTCTTACACTTGTCTGTGTCGCCCCTCTCTCTCTCCACATATCTCTCTGTCGGCATCGCCGTCTTTATCTGTCTCTCTCTGTCTTTATCACGTGAAACATCGCTTTATCCTTCCCCTTTAAGTATTTCAGTCTGTAACACCCTTCTTCTATCTGTCTATCTTCCTATCTGCCTCTCTAAACATCTTCCTTTGCCGCTGCCTCTATATCTCTTCACACGTCTGCATTGGGCTTTTTTTTCAAACTTGTTTCTCTTCTGTTTCTTTTTCAGCTCACCTAGCTACTTATTTCTTATGAAGCTTTCTCTCCCTCTAATTTTTTTTATTTCAAATTGGCACTCCTACGGTCTGTGATGCTAATTCCGATGCAGTGCCTGTCATGCCTGTCAGTTTGTGAATGTGTCGGGGTGGTGGCTCTGCTTAGCACTCTGGTTGGTTGAGCCCATCTGTCACTCAAAACGGGGGCGACCTGTGGTTCCGGTCGCCAGCCAGCCGTATCGCCACTTCGACAGAGTTATGAAAATTCCTGTCTATTGCTCATTGGCCCAATTGAATTACAAGCGGTGACTTGTTCCGTGCAAGGTTTTTAAACGGCTGATTTAAGGCGTGTGTGTGCGCGCACGCCTTGGATGAAGCTTTGCGAGGCTATTTATTCCCTCCATTTGCAGAGCAGGAAGATATTGTCTGCTTGTTCATACGACTCTTGTTTTGATAGATTTTTGATTGAGTTTCTCTCTGTGTTGGTGTGTGTGTGCATGTTTGTGTCTTTGTGTCTTAATATGCCGCTAAGGCTTTTGTTTTCATCACACTGTTTCTGCAGTTTATGGTGAATTATTTGCTTCGCAGGACGTCTATTCTGTGTCATTTCTCCCTACAGCACTTCACATCTGTTGTCATTTCATTACAGACATTTATTTGACACTGTGCGCCTGCCAAGACACTCTGGATAAATCACACTGTTATTTTGTCTGCTTCCACACACACCTGAGTGGAAGGAAAAGGCAGAAAATGGTTTTATTTTCTACTTCCAGCCGTTATTTTTATTGGTATCAGCAACAGCACAGCGAGAATGTTTATTACTAAGCATATACTCAGTCAAAGAGAATCAGATTCCAGTGAGCTGCTGTTTACTCTGTAGGTACAGTACATTCATACAGGCGGCCCCAGCGATCAAACAGAAGCTGCATTTGAATGACTTTTTCTTCCCTCCCAAAGCCACAGTGACAGGTTGCTACTTGTTAGACCTCCAGTGTGTCTGCTGTCTCTGTGCTTATTTGACTGACTGCCTGCATTTCTGTTCCTTTTTTGTTTGTCTCTGTGTCTGTCTCTCTGCTTGCTTACCTGATTACCTGTCCACACTGTCGCTCTTCCTGAAAAGTATTTCTACAGAGTAGTCAAGGGCAGCTTGAAATGTTCAAACTATACATTCAGTGCTGCATATTCAATTATCACCTTTTCTAATGATAACAACTGAATCAGTCAACAAAAGGGATCTGAAGTGTTCAGGTGTAATAACTGACTGTTTAGCGTTAATTGCAGTGGGTGATAGGATCTCTGTGTGTTTGTGTGTCTTCTGTTCTTCTGCGCCAGGAAACCAGTAGGATAGTGATTGTGCGTTCCGAAAAAATGGTACGGGAAAGTTCATTGCTAATGTTCTACAACTTGGCAGTGGAGTCGCTGTCGCATCCAGATGTTTAATACGTTTATTTATGTTGGGACATAAATAAGAAGGACTCACATCTTTTTTCCGGGGTTCTATTTTTCTGATCTCACATGTACTATGTATTATAATATTGGATAGTTTGCATAAACAGTATTATAAAGATCATGAGACAAGAGATCATCACACCAGGGAATTTAAAAATCATTATTATCTGTACAGATTTTTCACCACATTCTTCAAGGCTGAACTGTTGCTCCTCGTGGTTGGAAAAAGTTGCCAGATTTCTCGAAACCAGTTCAACACACCTAACAAACCTTATTCTAGGGTGCTACTGTGCTAATTACATGAACAATGTCTCAGTTCTGTCCCAGTTAACCGCACCAGTTATGCACAGTTCCAGTGCTCTGGAACTGGCTAACCTAAACGGTATGCAGACATCATCATTAATGTTAAAAGTGACACCTCTAATGCCTGGTAAATTGTACATGAGTGGCCACATATAGTAGGAAAAGTTATTTAATTCAGGAAATACGAATCATGTTAAATGACATTATACATAAGCTTGACACTATTATTCTTACTCATCCAGTGTCAGTCACATTCTCCTGATAGAAAGCAGCAGAAGTAACACTGGTGTCTTCCAGCTCTCTCGCTCCAGCACGCTTCACAGCTACAGTATGTCCCCAGTGTATTTTTACATGTAAAATCTCAGCAACTCAAATTGGCAATTTTAAAGACGATGGAAACTGCTGTAGTTTATTATTTATACATTAGCTCTTCTGGCTTTTTAGGGTTATTTATAGCACTAAGAGGATTTTTTTGGGGGGGGGGAGAACGAGAACAATTCTCTTTCTGTCAAACCTTTTTTGTGTGTTTTGTCTCCCTCTCTGCCTTCGTCTATCTATTCCTCCGTCTGTCTGTCACTGTCTCCTCATATCTGTCTGTCTGCCCATCATTTTGTTTGTCTGAGAAAGGAACCCACCCACGGTTGTCTGGTCTCGATCTCCATGGCGACCTAATCCTTACCAATCCCAGAACAGTAGTGTTCCAGTTGAGACCCACTGTGTTACACCAGCCTGTCATCACTGATCACTGGATAGAGTTGCTTCTGTGTTATCGGAGTGGCTTTGATCCACATCTAATGACATGTTTGTGTGTGTGTGTGTGTGTGTGTGAATGTGAGCATGTCTGTGTGTGCGTGTGTGTGTGTGTGATAGAGGGTGAGCATTTGTTTGTCTTTCATACTTTAACAAATCCCCAGACAACTTAAATTCATGTGTATTCATTTGAGTATGTCGGTATGTGTGTGTGTGCGTGTGCGTGTGTGTGCGTCTGTGTGTGTGTGAGTGTGTTGTTCTGGCTGGTCGTAATGAATCCAGTGGTGCTGTTGGCATGAGCGGGGCCATGCTATTAACCTCTCTGCCAGCTAGACTGATCTCACCCCGTCTGTCTGTCTCATCGGCCTAATGACACACTCTCACACAACACACACACACACAGATCTGTCCTTTCTAATCAAATTTCCATTGAAGTGAAAAGTATTCTACATTGTCCAATCATATCTATTCAGAGTCAAAAAGCTTCTTCAATTGCAGAGAGAAGATTTCTTTCTTTTACCACCCACTCAAAGGAAGTTACGCATCAAAACTATTTCCAATGTATTAATCTCCACTGGCCCTTTCTGCAGCTAGATCAGATTTCACTCTATTCCACAGCAGCCATCAGCGTTAACAAGGCTTTTATGAATGGGGTTTTCGCACTCATAACAGTTACAGTTACAACCCTGGATGTGTGCTCCCTGCTTTTGATCTGACGAGCCCGTAGTGTAGTAATAGTTACGTCACACTGGATTCCCCTGCAACACCATCATTTTGTGATATAAATCACTGCGAGTTTAGGAGACGTTTACTTTGCCTAGCCTGCCAAGCAAGATTTAAAGGGACATTTCAAAGTGTAGAGCTTGGGGTAAGAGCTGGGAGGTGGACTGTGAGCATTGCACGTGCCCCAAATTATAGCCCGTGTGCATGTTTAATGAGTTTGTGGCAGCGCTATTGGCCATCACTGAATGAAAAAGCAGCATGACATGATGGGGAAAAAATATGACAAGAAAAGTGCTGCCATATTGCTTCACCAGCGGTCGTAAATGTTGTTTAATAGTCTGTACTTGGCTTTTGTGTGTGTGTGTGTGTGTGTGTGTGTGTGTGTGTGTGTGTGTGTGTGTGTGTGTGTGTGTGTGTGTGTGTGTGTGTGTGTGTGTGTGTGTGTGTGTGTGTGTGTGTGTGTGTGTGTGTGTGTGTGTGTATGAGGCTGCGTGAATGAGAAAACCCCAGCCTCCGTAGGAAATCCTTCGAGGAGTGAGGAGCACCTGGCGCTGTCTGCAGTCATAACAAACGACAAGAAGGGATTAAGACTACATTTGTGTTGGTGCCAGCTTGTTACACGCACTCCCCTGTTCACATTCCCTCTCGTAACCGCAGCGCAATGCAGTGTCTGCTTCGCCCTCCCAACTCAGTTTCTTAACTGCACTGGTCTGGAATGCCCCTGCTCATCCGTGCGGCCCTCATTTGGGTTATGGCCCGGGATGGGGCCCGCAGTAATATCCAACGCACCTCATCCCATCTGTGAGCTGACCGAGATGGATAATGTGGAGAGGAGGCTGCATTTGGCAAGCCAGAGGACATAAAGTTGGAGTTTTTTTTCCTGCAGTGTGAGTTCATTAGGCAGAGGACTGTGGAGACTGGTGTCAGCCTGGTCTAAATTAAGACTTCAGCTGAGGGGCAAATGGATGAATTGGAAAATGAATAGGTCATTTAGGTTCATGTGGGATGTTTTTGTTTTGATTGTCCAATCATTCTTGGAGGGTTGCAGGTTCAAAGAATCTTGCTTTTAGGTGACTGACCACTACAGTATGTCACCTATAGCTTCTTCTGTGTTAGATTACTGATCGCATCTAACAGCCCCTCTCCAGTGCTTTTGATTTAAAGTGAAGGTTTTTCCGCAAACCCCAGCCCTGACCTGAATATCTCACTAATCAATTTCTGATTGTTTTTTTCAGCAGGTGGCGCCGTACGGCCAGCAGGTGATGGCGGGCTACGGCCAGCCACAGCCACAGCCACAGCCACAGCCACAGCCTCAGCCGCAGCCGCAGCCGCAGCCGCAGCCGCAGCAGCAGCAGCAGCAGCCGCAGCAGCAGCCGCAGCAGCAGCAGCAGCCGCAGCAGCAGCAGCAGCAGCAGCCGCAGCAGCAGCAGCCAGGGCAGCAGCAGCAGCAGCCAGGGCAGCAGCAGCAGCCAGGGCAGCAGCAGCAGGGAACCCCCCCATACTTCAGCCCCCCTCAGCAGACCCCTCCTGGCCCAAACCAAAGCCCCTACCTGCAGCCTCGACCACCACCACAACAGGTACGAACACACACACACACACACACATAAACTCAGACCTCGACAAACAATGTATAGTTTATTGCACAGACACACAAATATAACCTAGAGTAATTGTATATGCAATAAGCGAAAATGGAAGTGATTACCATAACTGGATGAATGAATATGAATAAATATATCGCATACTGTAGATACACAGATGCCACCTACTGGGTGTAACATCAGGAATTAAATTTGACATTTTAGCAGGAAAAGAATTTAATCCAACTCTTTTTTTATATTTTAGCAGTATGGAGATTTGAGAGAGCATCTTAATGGATAAAGCGTGAGTGTGTGTTTTTGTGTGTAAACGATAGCGTGGTGTGTCGGTGGTCCAGCATGCCTAGACTGTGGGTCGCATTATTCCAATCCATTATTCATGAGAGGTATTTTAGGTAAATCTCACACCCTGCGTTTCTGTGTATTTTCACACACATACAGTATATACACATTTACTTTACAGAACCAGGATATTTGAATGCAAGTTCACAGAGTGGACAGTCATAGTGTAGAAAAGCATATTACACTTGGAATACATTTCCAAGGCACACAAGCCCGCCAGCCCAAACCCAATCCTCAGCACAACGCAGGGCTTGTTCCGCAGATAGGGATCGAGACTTGTCCTGCCAAGTTTCACCATGGATGTTCTGTTGGAGTTTTCCGCTGGGAAGTTGCGTTCAAGCAGTTGTTTTCGAGCTAAGTGAAGGCTGCCCATGTGTTTCCCATCCACTCTACAGCCAGAGGGATCTATCAGCCTGCGTGGAGTGACTCTGGCTAACATCCCTGCTCTGGATCCTTAACAGAGCAGAACAAAATGAAGAAACAGAGAAAGAACAGGACGAGACGGGAGAGATTACAACAGCACTGGACAGGAAAGGATAGATCTGATACTACGGAGAGGGAGAGGAGAATACAGGAGGAATCAGAAGAGTTAAGTCAGGGCGCCTCAAGCCGTTCTACAAGATCAGTATCAGGCATATTTCAGTTCATCAATATTGACTATGTTAGTCCATATCAATTCTAACACACAAAATTATATCAAGAGAAGTGAAGTGTGGAGCAGAGCAGTGGTGGAAAGTAAAATTACTCCAGATCTTGTTTGACGTATTAGCCCTTGTGTGACTTCATATTTCTAGTCCATTTTTACATTTTAGAGGGAAATGTACTTTTAAATCTTTTTTGCTTTAGTACATTGCTGTATTTGACGTTAGGTTTTTTAAAAGATATTTTATGGGCTTTTTTGCTTTTATTGCATAAGCGTAAAAATAGAAAAGGGCCAGGTCAGAACCGAACCCATAGCTGCTGCTGGAGGGCTGAAGCAATGTAAATGTACAATGCTAAAAAATAATTAAGGGAACAGATGTTGTCAGGAGTGCATACAGGCACACCCAGGCCATACACACTAATATTTTGAAAGGACATAGTTTTATTGATAAGTGCTTATTTTTTTAATTATCTATATACTATATAACTGTACAGAACAGTAAGCAGCACAGATCAGGACATTTTAAGAGAAATGTGTTACCTGATTCCCTTGGTAAAGAACATTTTCTGCAGCGTTTAGAGACACATTTGTGCAGGGTACAGCACAGGGCTGCGTAAACAACACCAGCAGCAGCACTGACAACAATGTTTTTTTTCATTCAGTCCAGACACTGAATTGATCATTAGCGGTTCATAAATGTGACTCGACTTATTTAGCATCTGCACAAGTTGATGCCATTTGGTAATGGTGTAGTTTTGTGTGTGGAGGTAGTTATACTGTGATTTAGTGCGACGTAGTTAAACTCTCCTTTCAACAGCCTTGAATATTGAGCGCACCAAGACAAACAGCCTAGCAAAGAGCCATTGCGGACACAAAAGCAGGTTGTCAAAAAAGGAAATCGTTAGTCTTAACGTAGTAATTTTCACACTGAGTGAAAACTTCAGCCAGCGTGGCTTTTGTCTCACTCTGAAAAAAAAAAAGCACTTACTCTTGTTTTCTCACTTAACATGCTGACACACACACACACACACATACACACACACACACACACACACTGCAACCCACTGAACAAACATTATTCACTCTAACTGCAAACGGCTGAGATCCATGGCCACGTTGACATTTTGTGACAGTAATGATGTGTTTTCATCATCGCCCATGATGTTGCAGCAATTGACCCTCACTGACATTTATACACCAGGTAGTTCCGCCCACGCACTCTGATTGGCCATAGCCCCATTTCACCTGTGCTGATCCCATATTGGTTGCCATGCCAACCGCTGAGGTGGCCGGGGAGCTGGTTTCCATGCATTGTTCATTGTTATGCATTCAAGCTACTTAAGGGGGGGGAAATGTTCAATCAGCACACATGTTTGTAAACGCTGCATAAAAGCCACAGTACCATGAGCAGCCGCAGCATCAACATTGCATCCCGCTGTCTTTACCCATAATCAAGAAATCCAACCTATGTGTTAGCGCTATATGGCATTTTATGTTGAAGGAACACAGCAGGTAATGTGCCGACACCTCCTTCTGGTTTCTGTCTGCTCGCCATCAGACTATAGACCCGACTACATCCAGTCTTTATCACCTGCTATTAAGCTCCCATATGTTTACACTTACATTATATTCTTAAACTGTATTTTGACCTGGAAGGTGAAATGAAACTTGGCTTTTAATGAACAAGTACAGTTTAAGGACTGGCTTTCCAACCAACTGTCGTATGCATCTGAAACTTTGCAGGCACATATATATATATATATATATATATATATCCACTATGTGCAAATGAAATGTACAGTGATCTAATGGCTAGACTTCTTGAGACTTCTTGAAATATATGTGAGTGTACATTTGTGCCGAACTGTGCCATTTTCATCGTGCATAACAAATGTGAAATGCAGGTCCGAGGTCCACTCACTTGATTTCACTGGTTTATGTTCAAGTAATTACTGAAAATGCACAATATTGATCATTAAAAAAACATGACATTTTACACATAACAAATACCAGCCTGTGCTGTGGCATTAAGACAAAGTTAATTGTTCATTGATTGAGTGGGAGAGCAATTTAGAGAGAAAAACAATATCAGAAAATACCAGAATTAATTTCAATAACAAAGAAAGCAGGTCTCTGTCTTTGATTTTGGATCCAAGAGTAAACATGTTTGGAAATTGTACTTACACAGTGCAGTTGGCCAAGATTACAAACAGAGTGTGTGTGTGCTTTCAGCTCAGTGCCGAATTATTTTCATTCCTCTGTTTTGTGCGAGTGTGCGTCTCTCTGTCAGTTTTTGTAAATGTGTCTGTGTGTACACTAATCAGATGAGTGTGCTGCAGCAATTCCGAGCTGTGAAAAGGTCAAACGCTGACCTTTGTCTGTGATTCCGGGCTGAAATGAGACATGATGTGAGCCGCACGGAACGGATTACACGCACACACATGCACACAATTGCAAGCGCACGCCAGATTAGGATGTCATTGTGGTTTTGACCCCTGTTTTTTGACCCTGCATTACTCTGAGAAATCCAAGCTGAAAAGTTCTTTATTTTGTTCCTCCCGCGCTCTCTGCAGTTCCTCTCCCCCTACTCCACTCCCATTAACCCTAGCTAGAGGACATCCTCCAGCTGATGGAACCATTCCAGCTGCCTTTGACACAGAATTTGCTCTGCAACCGACCGCTATTAGTTGGTTTTGTCACAATTCGAAGTGAAAATGCCGTCTTTCTTTGAGTCTATTGCACTGCTGTGACCTCAACTGATTGCGAGGAGCAGAGCGGGCTAAAAAGACATTTCTAAGACATCAAGGCTGATACGATGAAAAGGCTGATGATATAAAAAAAAATATATATAAATATATATATAATATCACATCAGCGAAGAAGAAGGTTTTGAAAAATCCATGTGGGTGGTTTGCTGGTGTATTTGAGTGCTGTGGGTGTTTGAGAACACCAGATATTTTTAAATTGATGATTTCTGAGAGTTGTAGCTCTCGGAAACACTGTGACACATACTCTGCCTTAACTTAATTGATTGAGATGGCTTTTTGACCTTACACTCCACTTATTTTTCCACCAAATGCTGTTGAAGGTCCAGTGTTTAGGATTCAGGCAGATCTACTGGTAGAAGTTATTGTTGGAATTAGTGCGTTATCACCTGAAAACTAAGGATCATTATGTTTCTGTTACTGTAGAAGGAGAGGGTTCTCTTCCGTGGGCTCTGCCATGTTGCACTGTGATGTTCCAATGGTAGTGATGAATAGACAAACCAAACGGTGTCTCTACGAGGCCGTTTTTAAGATTCCTGACAGCCCTCGTGGTTTCTCATTTCTACATAGACTATATAAGGATGGAAGATACGTCTCCACATGATGATGTTAGGATTAAATAACTAATAAAAACCAAACTTACTACAAAAATTCACACTTGAACACACATCAGTATGGTCTCTGAAAAAATATTTAACATATGCTTTAAATTAAAAATATATTATTACCTATACTGCAGCCAACTGCTAGATATTGATTGAAACACTTTGGCTTTACTTTTGAGGAGCCGTCATGTCGTCGATCTTTAAGGGGGGGAGGGGTATTCATTTGGTTGCAATCTGCAACCTCACTGCTAGATGAACCTTTAAAGTGATTTCTTCTGGATGCATATTTTTAACAGACCCCATAAATATCATGACACTAATGTTTTTGGTCTGGTTGTTGGCTCCAATTACGGCGCAAGACAAATCACTTAAAGGGAGAAAATCTGTGGCCTTTCCTCCTCTTCCCAGCCGTATTACACTTGACACACAACAGATGAAGTGCGTGATATTTTGTTACTGTCTAATACTTTGTACCCCATAAAAACAGAAATGAGAGAGTAGTTACTTTTATAGTAGTTTAGAGTAGTATTTCAAGAATTTGGAGATTATTTTTTATGGCGTGTTTGCTTTATTGGGTAGTATACAGTGGAGTGTGACGAGAGAGAGAGAGAGAGAGAGAGAAAGGGAGAGAGAGAAGGAGAGAGAGGGAGAGAGAGACATTGGCCACCTGCCAATCGTGAACTCATAATGTTGTGAGAACATGGTAACAGCTTTGATCTGGTATTCCATGGAGCACTCCCTATTTAATTTTTCACTAAGAAACAGTGTGTTAAATTTATGTTTATAGAGAAATTACAATTAATAGAAAGTACTGTTGCCATACAGTAAAATAAAACTGTAAAGTGAATATGCCACTAGGTTGTACTTGAGTCAGTAGAAAACTTAGGAAAAATTTTGGCTACTGGATTATTCGAAGAAGGAAATCATTCCCGGCCACTTTCACTCTTAATAGTAAAAATAAAACCTATTCACTCTCTCCTCTGTGAAACTGATCTCTCTGTGGTCGTTTCCTCTATTGGCCTTAACTATTTCCTCTTCCTGTCTGAGAGTGGGCTCTGGGGAGCGGTGCTCTAGGAGAGGAGCTCTCACCTGATTGGAGGAGACAAGCTTGTTTTACAGGGACCTGCTTGAAGGAAGGTGATTTATGGATTCAGATGCTGCCCAGTGATGCTCATTAGTGCAACATCACATGTCCACTATAAAAACAATTTACAATTATCACTCTTAGGCTGGCTGGTGAAGTTTTTAGTAATATTTTAACAGTAGCTGCTGCATGTGTTTGCTCCACTGTGCTCTATGATATGACAGAATGAAATTATCAGACTACTGGTGTTTATGGTTTTGCTTTGAAAAATGTAATCAACTTTTCATGAATCAAAAACACAATTTTTTTATCCTTGCTGAGTGAACATAGTCCAGTGGGTTTTTAAAAGGTTTCTATCAGAAGCAGTGTCGATGGCCCAACACATAAACAGACAGGTGATCCCTAAATATGAAAAATTAAACATAATCAACAATTTGAGATATGGGATTTTTGACAGTGATATTATATTACAATGTATAAAAGTCTGTTGGTACAGGCCATCAAATGTTTCTCATGACAGTCTCACCATAAGCTCCATTTAGTGGTTGTTCTGGAGATTTGGATTGTATCACATGATCCTCTCCACCTGACTGAGTTTGTCCATTTTTCAAGAAACCTTTTACATTTCCCTCTCAGCTCCTTGTAGCACGAGAACATATTGTCAATGCAGTTCAAAAGTTAAGACACAAAGTTATTTTTTAATGATGAAATTATATTGAGTGACAGCTCCCGAGAAGCTACTAAATAGACTTTGTGGCAATCTTTTTACCTTGTTTACTTGATTTATGTTCCTGTTTAAGCTTGAAGCTTTGTAGGTCACTACTGAAGACTCTTTGCATAACTATAACCGGATGTTGTACGGTTCCGAACTTCCAGTGTGTCATTTCTTGTTTCCTGTCTGTCACCCGACCACGTCTGACCGGCTGCAGCAGCAGGCCCCCGCCCTCCACCACCCTCGCTTTTAATCACACCGGGTTAATTAAAAGGCCATGGAGCCTTTATGCTGCCTGGCCCCCTGGCTTTATTACCCCCTCGCTGTATACTGACTCTGCTGCCTCAATCACCGAGCATGCCCTCTTACACACAGACGCACTCACACACACACACACTTTAACTCACACGGAAATGGGAGCTCACCTTGGCAATGGTGGGGAGGTTGAGGAGACGAGGTGGAGGAAATGAGAGTCAGGAAGGAGGCTGTGTGAAGAGAGAGAGAGTGATGTGGTGAGAGCAGAGGGGACGGCGGGCGGGTGGGTGGGGCGCCCAAAGTTCAATGTCATTAATTGGTCACCATTTGAATATTAAGTGAAGAACTCTGTTAATTAACAGGATAATAAAAGTGCTGCTGGCTGGAAAGGGGGTGGACAGAAAAAAGGAGGGAGCGAGGGATGGAGGGAGGATAGGTTGTGGAAATGGAGGGCATATGGCGAGAGAGAAAAGAGAGAGGAAGGAAAGAGAGAGAGAGAGAGAGGGGCTGGGTGTGAGGTGATAAGAGGGAGAGAGAAACGTCCGTGGGTAAAGGTCTGGCAGTGGTAATTTGCAGAGAGCCGCGTTAATTGTCATAACCTTTTAAATGGCAGAGTTTATCGGAGTCCTCTAAATGTCCCTGCGTATCGCCACGGCAACCCTAGGCCTGGTGCACTCCGATTGGCCGCCGGTGACAAGCACTTAAGCTTGATGAGTTTTCAAGCAAAAACTAAAGGATAAAATTGAAAAGAAAAAAATTATGTACATACTGTATATGTCAGCCAGGTTTTCTGTGAGTGTGTGTGTGTGTGACGGGGGGGTCTGCATGTGTCTGAGACAATGTTTTTAATTTAGTGTGTTTTTTTACCTCCACATTGACTGACACTCGCTAATTGCTCGACCAGAATTCAACACTGTTTTTTTCCCCTTCTTCTATTTTTTTTCCCTTTTTTGATTTATGTTTGTTTTTGTACAGACGAGCTGCAATTCAAATGCAAATGAACGCGAATGGGAGAGGTGTTTTTGGAACAGTTAGGACCATCATAATGGCTCAGAAAAGAAGGGGGGCAGTAGTTAGCGGCACAGCACCCTAGGGGCCTCATTTAGCTGCCATTTGTTAGGAAATGCCGCTACATTTGTTCCTGGATACAGACTTCACAGTCAGAGAGAGAAAGAGAAAACACCAAAAAAAAATGTCACAGTCAAAGTCAAGCTCGCCAACACACCACTATTGTTCTTCCACGCTTCAGCAAAAGTCATGTGGGTGTACACCAGTTTGGGTGGATGTCCGCTTAAATGTGAGCCAAGGCAATTGAAGTGAATGGGCGTACGGATGGGGGTGGCGGTGAAGGGGACTTGCAAAGAGTGTGTGAAGTGAGGATGGTACAAAGACCGGCTCTTATTTGATTACGCTGTTTAGAGGAATGGGAATGAAAGCCCTGGCAACGGGATCTGCAGCTTACACTGTTAGCTACATCAGACATCATCCCTGAGGGACGGCCTGCACACAAACCAGAGTGGGTGTTTGTACGTGCATGTGCATTTCTCTCTGTGTTTCTGCATATGTGTGTGTGTGTTTGTGCGCGCTTCTGTTTGGGCAACACTGAGTGCTTGCTCGTGACTGTTAGTGTGTGTACGAACTGTGTGTGTGTGTGTGTCCTGTGTCAGAGCTCTGGTCCTCTCTCTTGTAGTCTCTTTGTGCTAAAGGTCAGGGGGATTGCTGAGATAGAATCCAATCTGAAGGACACAGCACTAGAACAGGCCCTGCTACAAATGGACCTATTAAGATAGGCTGTACGCACACATACACAAACACACACTCACCGATGTGAAGGCATACACACACAGGAATTCTTGCATATGCACTTACAGCAGCTATTTAGATTCTAATGGTCACCTTTCCTGTGATGATAATAATAGGCTGTATCCTGGAATAACTGCCCATCATTTACATGCAGTCTAACAAATGCAGTGTTTTAGAAGACCATTGTAGGAGACAAAAGTGGGTCTTCCTTATGATATACTGTATTTACCGCATATCTGAAGTAAACAGATGAATCTGCAAGTATTCTGAAATGGATCAAAGGATGAAAATGTCAAATAACACGAAAGACGAGCACATCGCAACCAAACCGCTGATTTGTCACATTTTTCATAACACGGTGTAGCTCGCTCTCACTGCTGATTGTTGCTTCAATTACGGTTCAGTCAGTGTGATTGGTGTGAGCATGTGTGCATGTGTGCAACTCAGCCGCCCCCCCACCCCACCCCCACACACACACACACACACACTCACAACCACCATCGCCACCCTCATCATCGCTGCCTATGTCTGATGCTAAGAAGCTTTTTGCACACGTCTGTTTTTTCTTTCTTTAAAGGCCCGGTCTTTCTTTAGCAGCTCGGCCAAATGAAAATACTGCCTTCAACAGTAATTACTGGCAGAGAGCAGGGTATACACACATCCGCACGTAATTAAAGACATAACAGACAAACTCTGCCGTGTAGACACACTGCCTCACTTTTTACCTCTGTCTGACCCCCCCCATCTCAGGTTCTTTTCCCGGTGACTGATCCTGTATATCTGAGTGGGTGTGTGAATGTGACTGTGTGAGATACAGTGTGTTTGTGCTTCTATTCACTGTGCTCAATGGACATCTAAAGCTGCCTGTCCTTGGGGTAATGTGGAAGGAGGTGGTGGCCAGATGCACTGGTGTGTGTATGTGCATGTGTATGTGTGTCTGTATGGTTAGAGAGAGAGAGTGTGTGTGTGTGTGTGTGTGTGTGTGTGTGTGTGTGTGTGTGTGTGTGTGTGTGTGTGTGTGTGTGTGTGTGTGTGTGTGTGTGTGTGTGTGTGTGTGTGTGTGTGTGTGTATGGGGGGGGTTGTTGGAGGATAGGGCCTCTCTCCTAAAGACACGCAATTAAGCTTAATTTTTAATGAATATTAATGGCATTAGTGTCAGATTTTGTGGAGATGTGCATCTGCCAAGGTGCAGGGGAGAAAGGGGGGGGTGACTAATTCATTTGGTAGTCATGAGGAGAGCGGCTGGAGACGAGGAGGGGAGGGGGGGTGGTATTGATGAAGAGGAGCAGGATGGAGAAAGGGACGGAGATGGAGGAAGGCAAGTGGGATGGGAAGGTAGTGGTGGATGGAGGGAGTGATTGGAAAAGTGATGTATAAAGTGGAAAAGATGTGTAGTAGGAAGGATGGGAGAGGTGTGGAGAGAGCACGAGATTAATGGGAGAAGGAGAGTGAGGGAGGTGGAGTGACGGATGCCGAGGGAGCAGTTAAGTCTGAGGAGAGCGAGGGAGGTTTGGTGAAAAAAATAGAAGTAAATATGTCTCTGTAATAGAGAAAAGGAGGAAATTCTATGTGAACATAGAAAAGAACAAAGGACGTGAGAGGAAGTTGACTTCATAAATCGAGAGCTAATCAAATTCAAACAGGACACTACTGGGCATGTGTGACAAAAAACTGTGACAAAAATCTGCACATACATTTTTATAAAAGTGAGATAGCCCAGAGCAAGGAATGGCAGTGGAAAACAGGATTAATGCGCGAGCATGTTAAAATAAACAACAAATAAAGCTGAAGTAAACATTAGTTTGAAGTAACGCACGCTCTTTAGAAAAGAAAGGCAATCGAGAGAGAGATCGAGAGAGAGATGTCAGCCAGAGTCAGCTGAGCGTAACGGCTGTAAATCTTTTAGCTGTGGCTGCTTTCTGTTTCGTCAAGTGGTGGCATCAAATGCTCTTGCTTTCTGTCTGTTCGTTTCATTGCTGATTTTCAGAGACAGACAATCAAACTCATACAAGCAGAGCACGGCAGCATTTCACCTTGGTCCCTGCTTGAATATAGAGTTAGAGCGTGTGGAGTGCAACCAACTAAAAAAAGTCCTGTACAAACCTTAAATTAGGTGAAAGATGTGTTCATGAAGCTGTTTTCAGACATGACCTCCGGGTAAAATCTGGAGAATTGCTACGTTTGCTAAGTTTATCCAGTTTGCCTGTCACACATGCACAACACAACGGGAGGTTCTCTGAACAGACACGTTCACAACAGCAACAAATCCTCCGCATTTCTCAGTCGAGAGGTGGAGCAGCCGGGTGCAGCAGACAGAGGCAGGAAGTGACGTATTAACTCCGCTGCGTAGATCACGTGATCATGTTTACCGCATCCAGACACCATCGTCAGCTCTTATCACCACAAACTCTCTTGACATCTTCGTCAATGTCTTCTACATGTATGACACCGCTTTTTCACCGGGGGATGTTTGTTTTATTTTTGCGTCTGTTGTATGTTAGAAGTGCCATCAATCCCCCCCCACTTGTTCGTGGTGAATCCAGCGGGGGATGTTCTGCTGTGATCACACGTTGACTTCTCCTGGATTTCTACGGACTTTATAATAGGAGGTCAGGCGGATAAAGTACGTAGAAACTGCGGAGCGTCTCACTCGGACATTTGACCCGCAGCACTGAAATGGTAGCCAGCTCTAGGAGGCGCTGTTCTGTGGAACAACCTGACCTTTGACCTCTTCTTTGAGGAAAAGAGTCATCATACTGATACAATCATTGACTATATTTGTAAAAATGGCTTTAGAAAGTGAAGCCAATACAGAGGTGCCTGAAACATGCATTCTCTCAAATGACCAGCACAGGTCGACTCCACTGGTTTCTAAAGAAGTCTGTTTCTACCATAGACTGTTAATAAAGATGGGCGACATGACTGCTCCCCAAAAGTGATTCTAAGCTTATCAATCGCCACCTGGTGGTAGGCTGCCAAAGTGCGCAATAAATTATTCTAAAACATGTTTTTTGTAATTTCAGGTAGTTCTTATCACACTGATGTATGTCCATGTTTTTAATTTGTTATTTCTTGCTATAAAACAGGATGAAATGCTAAGATTGACAGTTGAGACTGACTCACAATCTGTCGAGTGCTTGTATTAACGGGACCTTGATACTACAGCTCCATCCCCTGATCACTACAGTATAGTAGGGCAGGGTCTTTATCTGAGATATTTTAGCTTCATTTCCGGATAGTGGGATGAAGTGGAGATGTGTCGTCCATCTGTATATCCAGTCTTTAGTTCGTATTGAAGTCTGTGAGAAAATGACCCTACTTCTCATTTTCATAAAATTGCTAGTTTCAAGTCTTTTTCAGTGCATCATGATGTTTATTTTGTAAACTATGGTTCCAATTGAGAGTAAATGGACAGTATCCATGCCCCAATCCATTGGGGCATGGATACTGTCTGATTCACAGCTCGTACTGTCCAATGTGTGCAGGTCGCAGGTGAAGGTGGGCTTGCAATGTCCTCAAGCTCTCAGTCAGGCTCAATACAAAAGATTCAATTTAAGCCGGACTGAGTAGTTTTAGTAGCAGGATTCATCAAAAAGTCTCATATTCCAAACAATTGTCGGGTGTCTAACATCTTTCTGCTTTCTCGAACATTTCACACTTGCCGACTGACTCTCGTTCCGCAGCGGCCCGGGATTAACGCGCTGCTGCAATATTGATTTATGTCCGCATAACACCTCTCCGGCTCTATATATTACACCACATTCAGCAGTCATCTATTCAATCAAATCTAATATTACACTGCCTCTCCACACAGCTGTCTAATAGCATTTAACTCACAGTTTGATTCCTGCATTCCCTGATGTACTTCAAACGCTTGCCTTCAATATCCTTCATTCGTTTCTACTATGCCAAGATGAAGTCTTTTGAAAAGCATGGAGGATGAATGAGCATGTCTGTGCGTGTGTGTGTGTGTGTGTGTGTGTGTGTGTGTGTGTGTGTGTGTGTGTGTGTGTGTGTGTGTGTGTGTCTGTGTGTGTGTGTCTGTGTGTGAGAGAAGACAGGATTAGCTGTGGCCTAAGGCTTAAGGTATGGAGTGGAGTGTATTTTAGAAGCTTCTAAATTAGCTGGGAAATGGGATTTTGAGACAATGGACTGGAAAAAACTCAAATAAAAGGATGCACTCGCAGCACTCCTTCATTTGCCTCTGATGCGCTCTCGCTTTTTCTCAGTCTCTTTATTTGCCTTTGTTTCTCCCTCTTCATCTCCTCTCTCTCCCTCTGCTTTTCTACCTCATTCATTTCTTCTTCTCTTTTTGCATCTCACCTTCTGTTTTTCTCAGCCACTGTCTCTCTCTGCCCACCCTCCTCCTGGTCCGTCTCACCTTCTCTGTCCATATTCCAGTTGACAGTGATGATGTAAGAACGTGAGTGTAAACAGTAGTATGAGGCTAACCTCTCTTTGACCCACTTAAAACGGAAATCCCCCCGAGTACACAAACACACGCTCACAAAAACGCAAATACACACAAACACACACACACTCTGCAGACTCATATGCCTGAATAAATATTGGACTTGGGTCAGCAGCCACTTTTCTCTTCTCAATTCACTGAGCGAGTAACTGTCACATGCACATTTTTTTGCCTGTGAACCAAACTGTGTGTGTGTGTGTGTGTCTGTGTATGTGTGTGAAACACTTGTCCACCACATATCTCCTCTGTTTCTCCTCCTCCCACCCCTCCTCTTTTCTTCCTTCCCTGGGTCTTTATTTACCTGTGGAGGTGTGTACTTGTGTCTCTGCTTCAAACAAAACACTTCCGACCGTGTAATATAAGCCTGATGTTTGGCGCGCATCCAGCGATGAACACAGGGGGGGCTGTGCAGACAAACACAGTGCTCGCCTTGGGCCCTGACGAGGAAACTCACATGGCTTTTTGTTTCTAAAAGTTGTTTCCGATCTTTGCTGCAGTCCTGTTGTGTCTCTCAGCACTCGCCACTTATGGAATGGTGTGTGATTCACTGATTGAACCACATCTTGGTGAACAGGGTTTCCCCCCTGGCTTCGAGACATGGTTTGGGGTTTTTTGGTTATGATCCGAATGAGGAGGCTCTTTTGTAAAGATTATGACTTGATGTTCCATTTATGTTCCGTTTTGTGTTCAAATATTTTCTGTGTGGTTATTATTCTAAATCAAAAATGAAAAAATGCATAGTTTAGCCTTGTTTTATCTAAGATCAAGATCTACTTTACCACATAGACCTTAGAAAACACACTCAACACTCAAACAAAGCAGTCATCAAACACATATTAAAACAATCACTGAAATTATTACCAAGTATAATTCTAAAGTCTCTAAAAGGAATTACTACCTTCTATTTTCCTTAATTTGAAAATAAGGATCACCTGATTCATGAATTTCACACAAGAACTGGCATCGGGTTGAAATTATTGATGATATCACATAAATGTCTGTAAATCTTATTTTCTTCAGTATCCGGTTACATTTTATATTTACTTCTTAGTGCACCAGTAGAATTTTCATAAATTAGTATCTGCATCATGTGTTACTCCACGTTTCAACAAACAGTGGAAGTAAGATGCTAGCAAACTGATGATGATGTTTAAGAAAATTCAACTTGTGATAAACTATTATGCTAAATTAATTGAGCAGCAGAAGACAGAATGATCTTTCATATTGGCACATATGAAACAGATAAACACGAACATGTTGAGGTTTGTTTCTTAACGCAGCACATTGCAGGACCAGATTTAAAAGGGAGTCATGACTTCACGGTGGGTGCAGCTTGACTAACTTAATGCTATAAAATGGTACTAAACCGAACTCTGACATTTCAAGAAAAATTAGGATTTTTTCCTGTAATTTTTAGAATTAGTGCTTCGGTGATTTAACTGGCTAATAATTGAAACTTGGATTTGAAGGCACTACTCTAGGGCATCTGAGGTCATTACATTTTCTTAATAATAGATGACTGAATACATTAACTTTTTATCTCTGTGTGTGCAGCTCTTAAAACTGCATGCAAACGGTGTGTGTGTACAGAGTATCTGCAGGTTTTGCATGTACATAAGAATTTAACTTGATATAAGATTTCTTGAAGAATCTAGAAAAGGAGTGAAATGGTATCATTCACCCCAGAGGTACAAATTGTGTCACATTTAATGCTCTAATAATAGATCCATTTCACATGATACATCTCTTGCTGTGAAGGATAATCTTCTGCTATAAAATTATATCACCTAGCTGACAGGAATATTGCCCACCTACTACAGTATAATCACACAACAGATAAAAAATCTAACTGTGGGGAAAAAATGGATTTCAAAAGTAAAAACCTGAGGACACCCACACAGGAAATGTGTGTGTGCGTGCGTGTGGCTTTGTGTATGTTGTGTTTGGTTGTGTGCGCAAGCACTCGCGTGTGATCTCTCGCCGCGTCTCGCCGATCAGTTATCGCTAATCCTTCCACTCAGAGCTCTTTAACAAGTTGCCATTGTGCTGCCGACGCTTAACATGATGGAGGAACGACCTCCGTGGTGAATGAAAAGAAGAGGGAGAGGGAAGGAGGGAGAGATACAGAGGGAGGGAGAGGGCAACACCTCCGACAATGGGGAGAAAATTGGTTTACACTAGATAGGCTTGTGATTACAGAGGGAAAGAAAATGACTTAGATTGAACAATACAACTGTGTGTGTGTGTGTGTGTATGTGTATGTGCGTGCTTGTGTGTGTCTGTCTGTATATTCTGAGGATTAGTGGGTGGTTAGGCCCGGATTTGGGTAAAATGAATTGTCGGGTATGGTGTGCTGATGGGTGCTTGTTTGGATGTTTTTCAGTCTCCATGTACATCTGTGTGTGCGTGTGTTTGTGTGTGTTTGTGTGTGTTTGTGTGTGTGTGTGTGTGTGTGTGTGTGTCAAAGTCTGCTCCAAGCAAACATTAATGTGAACAAAAAACAAGCTTTATAAGCAGACAAAAAAATCACATGATGCAAAATACTGCAGCACCAAAATAAGTTGCCTAACAAAGACCTCATAGGTCGAAACAGTGTCTTAATAAAACATTTTCAATTCAGTTTGTAAACATAACGTACGTGTAAACTGCTTTTATTTGACTAATTTATCTACATATTGGAAGGGTCTGTAAATTCTGTCCTTTTAATTTATTGATCAAAGACTCCCTGTGTTTCTCTCTCTCTCTCTCTCTTTTTTTTAAGGAGGCCCAGCAGGAGAGCTACAACACCCGGGGTCCTGCTCCAGGGAATTCTGGGAAGGCCAACAATGAGGATGGTGTCTCCCAGGACCGCCCCTCCAGTCTGCCGGTGAGTGACAGACAGTTCTGACCACCGATAAGCACAGAACATTGCTGAATGCTGCTCGTACAGTTGAATAACAGCACTTTATCATACATCTCAGGATTAAAGAAAGGAGTTGTTTGTTGTAGCAAGCATCATAGAAACATTAGCTCCTTTGTTTTCCTTAATTTCTTGAATTTCTGGCATACTGTCTAATTTTCAGTTGAAAGCCTCTCTGTCCAATCAAATGGCTCCGTTTGTCCTGTGACCCGCCTCATTTTGACTGCTCATATCAGAGCGTATGTCTGTGTTTTTACTGCCGCCAATGCGAATCCAAAAAGGCCACACGAAATAGCCTGTGATCTCAGCATCACGCACTCACTCACTCACACACACACACACACACACACACACACACACACACACACACACACACACACACACACACACACACACACACACACACACACACACACATTCCCACATGCACAAAGAAGCACATGCACACACACACAGACATTCCCACTAAACGCATGCAGTCACACATGCGAACCCTCACGCATTGCCTCTTGGCATTTGGGCGAGCTAAAAATCGTTAAGCAGGTTGCCTGGAGGAGGAGTAATTGAGAAGAAATTGTGAGGCCATGGCTGATCTATGAGGGGAGAGAGAGAGAGATGTGGGCTGCTCCATTTTTTTGGGGGCTAAACTAATCGCTTTTTTACTCTCTATCATTTCTCCCCCTTCCAGCTCCACAGCACTTTCAAGAATAGAATAAATAGACATTTGCAAAAGTTGCAAATATTGGCACCGCTTGAGGTGTGTGCCGTTTAATTTACCCGACACTTTGGAACAGCCTCAGGAGTAGAAGAATAAACTGCAAGAAAAGCTAAATCAAGTGTATGAACTGAAATGAAATCATGATATGTTCCCTGCACTGATACTTTAAAAGTCTATGTGCCTGGTCATCTTTCAACAAACACTGACGGCTGACTTTTCTTTCTCTTCAAATCACTGGCTGATTTATCCGTCAGTTTTCCAACCGGTTCTTCCACTTCCACGTTCACACACTCTTTCTTTCTCTGTTTTGTTTTTTTCCCTGCATAACATACTGCTAATAGTATGTCATCTGCTTTATCTTGGCATTTCTCCATTTTCTTTCATTTTCATTCACCCACTCTTTGTCGTCCCCCCCACCCCCCATTCCCTTGCCTCCTCTGTATTTTAGTCTAAAGCAGCATCATGAAAGCCCCCCCCTCCCCTCTCGTGCTGTAATGAGAAATGGCCTTGATGTATCAGTGTGTGAATCCATAGTGAGAGAGCAAGGCGAGGCGAGGAGCCACTGCAGTCACAGGGGCCGATCTATTTGAACCAGCACCACTATCACCCCATATTCCCTCACCGCTTTAATCCTGGCGTTTTACCCCTTGGGTTCTCCGTGTGTTTTCACATCCCATCCAAAGCGCGTGGCTCGCAGAGATCCTAATCGGCGGCAAGTTTTGATGAGAGCGAGAGAGACACACACAGAGAGGGAGAGAGGGCGCGATGGATCGACGGACGGGGAGAGAAAGAGAGAGAGAGAGAGGAGAGAGAAATTGCTCAGCGTTTGCCAGGCTCTTCCAGCAAGCTGTCACGGCAGAGATGTAACCGTTTTTTTATTTTTTTCTCTCTCCCCCTCTTTCTTTTTCACTCTCTTGCCGGCGTTTGATGTCAGATCTAAAGCTGCTGTCATCTTTTTTCCCCCTTTCTCTCTGTCAGGAGGGAGGGAGCGCGGGTCGGCAAAGTGTCATGTTGTTGTTTTGGGACGAGGCTCCTGTGTGATGTGGCGGGATTTTTGAAGGGAGACCAAAGGGAAAAAGTGCTTTAGTAACTTATCACAAATGCAACTCACAGTGGCCCTCGGTTCTTTAAAAATATAATGTATTGGAAATTTGGCATGCCTGGTGTTCCATGGAATTGTAAAGTAACTGTATTGTTATTGCTCTAATTACACGAAGACATAGAGTAGTTTCCATGTAGCATTAGCGCTGATGCTAATGTTCATGGCATGTGCTTAAGCCTTGCATTAGGATTGAATTTTGTAGCTTTTATGCCACAGTGGTTTTTATTGTTCATAAATGAGTGAGTTAATGGTGTTTTGCATTGAATATATTTTTAACAGCTTTATCTGCTGAAAGGAGCTTTGTCTCCTGGTACTCTGTTACAGCAGTCGACAACAGCTTTTCCATTTTAAAGTTACATTTGCATTCACAACCTGATTTTTAAAAATAGGTTGCATTAACACCACAGTATTCTTCCTGCCGTTTATCCGGACTCTAGAGATTTGCTGTTCTAGCTGAGCCTGTTCCTCCAGTTCCACACAACAGTGAAGACAACAGCTAGTGCAAAGATTGTCTATTGCGAAGATGAACTACTCGATAGTGAAACTTAATGAAATGAATGGTGTTGTCAGTAGCCTCCTTATTTTTCTCCTCCTTTTACATCACACAGAGATTAAGAACAAAACTAAAATGTGAGGGTTACATGATGTTTGACATAGCATTTAGATTTTCAGTCAGCACTGCTTCACTTGCACAGAAACGTGTCTCTTTTACACTACTGTGGATATTTTCACCTGTTTTGAAAAAAATCTCCATCCAGATGAGAACACAAAAATAAAAGACTACAGATGCTTAAAAAAGCAATCCGGGCAAGGAGGTGGCGATAAAGTCTAGTAATCAGTAAAATACCGGAGAAGAACGCTGTGGCCTAATACTGGGTAAGGCCAATTCCTGTGAATACTGACTAAGTGGTGCACTACTGCAAAATGTAGCTCCAAACGTGTAATTAGACCTAGCAGTGCCAGAGAAACTTGTACATCGCCACCATTGTTGTTGTTGTTTCTGACACATGCTCATTACACAAAACAACAGTGGGCATACGCAAAGTAAGCTATGACATCACACTCTGTTTTACGTTTGCGTGCACAAGGATACAGAGAAAACCAGAGTTTTTAAAAATCAGCACTTTAAAAGAGGATTTTAAATAGGCTACTGTTTGCATGTTGACAAGCGGCCAGATGAGAAAGTTTGTATTTTAAAATATCCACATTAGCGTGGACAGTGCGTTTAAGGGATGATGTTTCTCACCAATTGCTTTTGCCATGTGTGGCAATTGCGGGTCAATAAAAGGTGACGTGTCATGTAGGTTACTGAGGGGGTGTTGCAGAGCGGGACAGCTTGATTGGCACAGGATGACATGTTGACTGCTGCCTTGTTATTTCCTGCTGTGTGTGGCGGACAGGCATCCAGAAACAGAAGAAGAGTGAGAGCTGTGTTTTCTCTCTGTAGCACCCTCAGCCCGTTGCATCTCTTTGCCCATAGCGTCACTAAGCCGAGCCAGTTCTTCCAGTGCCACAGTTAGGTGAGGAGCCAGGGATTTCACTGCCCCCCCCCCGTTCCAGTCACTACATGTTCCCTGCTCTCCGGCACTCCCCTGACAGCCTGCCAAGCTGCCGCACAGCCTCCCATCCTCTGGGACATGGGAGAGGATGGCCAGCCATGTGGAAAGACAGAGAGAGAGAGAGAGAGAGAGAGAGAGAGCGCTGAGGGTGGGAGTGTGAGGTGAGGAAGAGCTGGGGGTGCATGGTGAAGAGCAGGATGAGAAAGAGAATGACTAAGAGGTAGAGAGAGAGAAAGAGAGAGAGGGCGTGAAGCGGTGAAGTGAAACATGGTTATCTTTTTGTCACTTGTTCAGGGTGAGGGATGTTGAATTCAGGGGCTATGGGGTTCTGGCAGCGGCATGTTATTCTCACGCACACGCAAGCACGCACACACACACATACACACACACAGACAAAATATTCTTGTATGTCTTTCAGTGCTCATTTGCCCCTCCTTGACTTATTTTCCATCAGACAAAAGGGAAAATTCAGAAACACCATCTTCCTCACTTTCTCTTTCCCTCTCACTCCTGTCCACCTTGCCCTCCTCTGTTTTCCTGAGTGTTAGGTCATGAAAGATTGACAGGGCACAGCTGGAGAGGCCTGCTCCCCTCCCCTCCCCTCCGCTCTGCTCTCTCCCTCTCTCAGTGCAACCACACACTCACAATCAAACAGGCTCCTTTGCTCACAAACACACACTCATCACACACTTTGATACACACTCTGTCCTCTGTGAGCCGTTTTCTCACACTAAGCATGTGTGTGTGTGTGTGTGTGTGTGTGTGTGTGTGTGTGTGTGTGTGTGTGTGTGTGTGTGTGTGTGTGTGTGTGTGTGTGTGTGTGTGTGTGTGTGTGTGTGTGTGTGTGTGTGTGTGTGTGTGTGTGTGTGTGTGTGCGTGCTCTATCAGAGCATGTCAGTCAGGCTGCCCTTACAGTATGTGCTCTCACTTTGGTTCCCCCCACTTCTGTGTTTTATTTTAGAGTCCCCAGGCAGGCAGACAGGCCAACAGGCAGCACAGAGTAATGTCATCCAGCAGGGTTAGATTCAACCTCCACATTAGTGCACGGGGGAGGAGAGGAAAAAGGAGGCAGGAGAGGAATGGAGTGAAGGGGGGAGAGAGGGAGGGTGGAAAATGGCGTGGGAGGAAAAAGGAAAGAGGGAGAGAAATGGAAAGACAAATATATCTTTAACATACATCAGAATGTGGTTTGAATAGTTT
The DNA here is from genome assembly GCF_022539355.2 of Hippoglossus stenolepis. Classification (NCBI taxonomy): domain Eukaryota; kingdom Metazoa; phylum Chordata; class Actinopteri; order Pleuronectiformes; family Pleuronectidae; genus Hippoglossus; species Hippoglossus stenolepis. Next base: position 16,107,618 of record NC_061492.1, on the reverse strand, counting down.
AGATGCAAACTATTCAACATATATTTTAAGAAACCATTCAAATTACATTGAAAATGCTCCAGCAGTCAGGGCCATTTTTCTTATAGGAGCATAATGTCTGTTTGTATTTTTGTATGTGTTTATGTGAGATATATACTTTAGCAGCATGTGGAGATAGAAAGGAATGGAAGGTGGGGGAGAGAGGGAGGCAGTGAGACTCAGAGACGAGATGTTCTCTGGACCCTGCTGCCTATTCTTAGAACAGTCAGCAGCACTGAAGGCCACAACAGCTCCCTGCCACTGCTACGAGCTCACAGAGGCTCTGAGAAATGCTAATCTGAAGCCAGTTTCACACTGTGAGGTATACAGGGGGAATGCCCACGGTCACGCAAGCCTCAAACTTGGAGACCTGTTAGCTTGAATATGAATAAGAGTGACTGATTCATATCCGTAAGACCTCATATCTTACTGTATAATTTGAGATTTTTGCATCAAACTGGTTCTCGACTCAGTGTTTTCACCACAGACCCAGATATCATGACACAGCGAGTCAGACGACCCTGGGCTTCATCTAAAATGCAGACGGGCTATTTTTCCGCTTGTATGCCGGCCTGTTTTCGTTTGCCTCTCATGAATCATTTAGCACACACACACAGTTTCATGTACACGCATGTTTTTTTTTTGATCCTCAAGAGCCAGGAACATGTGTTTTTGCTGGGGCTGTACCATTTGTTCCCCTACGGCTTGAAAACACAGACGCACAGGAAGGTGAATTGAAAGCGGGGAAATTTCCCTGGGTCTTTCATGTTTGTACATCATCAACATGCCCTTGAAACAGAAAATTCACCTGTGATAATACCCTGAAATATAAATATAATGAATCCATAGATGTGTTTTCTTCTGTTTCAGCAGTTGTGTTTCCAGTTATTTGTAGCAACGTTAATATATTTGAACATCAGACAGGGATTAAAGTTCTTAATTGCTACCATGGATTATTTTCAGTTAGATTACCGATAGAGAATAAAATGATTTTAACTTTAGAGTACAAAACCAAAAACTGATTCATAGCATATAATCTATCTTTTCGTCGTCATTTTCAGGTTGTTCATCTAATTTTACGTCATAACACGTCATGTCAGTAGGTGACGGTAATTAGCAGTCACTCGTAACTGGAATTAAAGGGCATGATGCTGTTGTAGCTTATAAACCAATTCAGTGCTGAAAGAGAAACTCACTACGTTAACTCATTGCGCTTAACAAACTTTGCAGGTTTCTATATGGATTTTGACCTAGCATTGGCTAGTTAGCCAGTAGGCCACTGACACATGTAAAATGTTGTGTATATCTTGTTTCTCTGTGAATTCAAGAGGGGCAATCTGTTTGAAATGCTTTAGTTAAGGCTAATTTGTTCAGTTAAAGTTTTTCAATTAGTTACATTAACTCGACATAAGGGATTGCTGGAAGTGTCAACTTACCAGCTTGTTGTCCTTATGTTTCTGTTCATTCATCTGTTTGGAACATAGACTCTGCTCATGTCTCCCAGTATCTTAACTTGGCGGATGCTAATAATGTCCATTCATAATTGTGAACTTGAGAATAGACCTAAGAAATTTTTTTCAGAAAGAGCTGTAAGGAAAGAATGTGAGTCAAAGCAAGTAAACTTGAAATTCAAGATACATTATCCAATGCTGGCAGTTGTTACATTTCTATATAAGCTAACCAGGATTTGTCCAGGTGGGCTGGTGGACAAGTTTGTTAATGTGTGTTAACTTTCTAGAGTAATAGAAAAGTAGCTTGCAAATGATGAACCCAAAAACCCTTGAGATTCACTGCCCCACAAGCAGAAAGTCCCTTCAACATATCTGTGTCTTGTAGCAAGACAACCTGTGCTAGATTAATTAGGTTGGTTAAACCTCCATGTTGCCTAGCATCTGCACTACTGAAGTGTCCTTTAGCAGGACACAGGATCTGCACCGGCACTTCTTTGCAGCTGACACTGCACTCAGCCCCTGAGGAAGAGAGACACACCAAAAGAGAATTCCCCTATGGGGATCAATAAAATCTTTTTTGCCTGAAGGCTTTTAGTTGTATCTTATGGCAAAGATTTGATGGCTACACACTGTTCCACCTACTGGGAACTATGCTGGGTAGTGTAGGTTGTTAAAGCAAACTGGTAACACAAGGCTGAACAGCAGTGGTACAGAGACAGCAAGAGTAGTCTGGGGGTTCTTCGGCTGTGGGGGAGGCCATGTTTATACCCAACCACCCCTGACAGGCAGGCTGACAGAAGCCTCACACACCGGAGTGAAGGGGAGATAGGAGGACTATGTTGTGTGGGTGTGTGTGGGTGTTTATGTGTGTGTGAAAGCACTCCATGGACCATGGGCCATGGACCACATTCACACACTTACCTACACCTATGCTTAGACTTGCGTACCCCCTCGGTGTGTGACAGGCTCTGTCATCTCAGAGTGAGGGGGAAATGGAGAGGGATGAACTTGGTTAAGAAAACACCAGTCCGGTTCCACTGGCGCCTGTCCACCAGCCTCTCCTACAGAGGAAGAGGGGGAGATAAAGGAGGAGGAGGTGGAGGAGAGGGAGCGAGGACTAACCCTAGAAGGAGAAAAATGTTTCCCCTCTTTTTTTATATATATCTTTTGCCCATCAGTTCTCTTTCTCCGGCTGGTGTTTTCTGTCAAAGCTTATTTCTTCTAACAGACTAGTTCAGATTCAGGACAAAGGAGGACAGAGGAGGAGGCAGCTCATGGCTGTTGGTTTCCATTAATACAGCAGCACACGCACACGCGCACGCACGCACAAACACACACACACACACTCACAGATCTGAATTTCAATGACAAGAAGGATTCTGCATAAACATCTTGTAAAAATGGATGATATAAATGGAAAGTAGATGACTATGTGTGTACGTGGGGTAAGTGTGTGTTGATATATATATATATACATAGCTTCTGTATAACTGTTAATATCTGAGGCAACAATAAGCCAATTGTGCGCTGTTTTTACTTTTTGTTGTTAGGGGCACAAAATACACAGAAACACGGTGACCCTGTGTGAACATAAAGGCTAAATCAGGAAATGAACATGATATTGCTGCGTGTTATACCAGGTGCTGCACCCTGTGCCGTTCTTAAAATGCGATGAGGATCATGGATACTTGATTTGCTTCTGATAAGAACACCCATATTGATTTCAGAACACCAAACAGATCAAGTGCACGCTTGATCCATCGATTTCATTTCCACCAGACGTTAATGCCAGATATGCCCGTCTGGCTCTAAGCCCTCCATTATAAATGGTGATTTTCTCTTACTACATTAATATTTAAATTAACTGTTAAAAATCTTTCAAATGTTATTGAGCCAATTTGAACAGAAGATTGGAAACATCTATTTTATATTCATTAATAGTCCCGGATGTGGGGGGGGCCTTCTCTTGTCAAATTATTCTTCTGTACATGAATCTGGAATAATTTTTCTTCCTTGCTGAATAATAATCTGGACTGAAGTAACAAATATTTGAAGCTGAGTCATCTTTGCTGCAGCTGATAGGGTTTTGTTTCTTTTCACAATCTACCTTTTCTCCTGCTCATTTTTTCACTGTTGACTGTAGCAGAGAGAAAAAGAACGAAGAGTTGGGAAGAATCTGTAAATTACTGCATCATCTCCCTCCTTCCTCTTCCTCCTTATCTCCCTCCACTTTCCTTCCCCTTCTCCCTTATTTAGCATCCCTCCTCCCCCTGTCAAGCCCCCTCCTCCATCTACTCCCCCGTGCCCTAGCTTCAGTCAGACACATCTAACCTTTCTGGGTTTATTTTTATGTCTGGTCCTGGATGCCTGGCCTCCCAGCAGGCTGGCCAGGCAGGGGAGTGAGGGAGGGAGGAAGGAAGGAAGGAGCCAGCTGAGGAATGAAGGAGAATTAAAGTGCAGTAACTAAAGGAGGGATGGAGGGGGAAAGGAGCCGTCATGAGGAGGAATGTTCTGTCATCACCATGGCTCCCTCTGGCTGCTGGGAGGCTGAAATTACATCTGACTTTGAAGTTAGGGGCAGCAACACCACCAGCGTTGCTATAGTGACAGGAAGAGGGTGCGCGTGTGTACATGTGTGTACGTGTGTGTGTCTATAAACTCCTTGGGAGGTTTATTATGCATGATCCTCACTGTGACTAGTCCTGATGGCATTACAGTTGCTGTTAATAATCTACTCTCATAAGATACCTGTGCTTTAAACACAACAACACACATGAACGTATCTGTGCACTCATGCTAAGATGCATTCGCTTGCACACACACACACGACCCATTTCACAGCTGGATTCAAACTTCACGTCGTGCCTTTTAAAGATTAAGATAAAGTTATTCCTCTTATTATCTTTGAGAAGGGTTAGCTGGCTGCACACTGTGCTAGTAGGCAAATGCGAACACATGCACACGCAGACACACACGCAGAGATGTTCAGATTGCAGATAGTTGTGTTTTGGTTGTTTGAGCTGCTAATATTCCACTGAGTCCTGGAATATTTATGGCTCTTGTTTAATCAAACTGTGAGTGAGGAGAGGAGCAATTTCAAAGTTAATATTTACAGATGGATAGATGGATGGAAAGAAAGATAGATAGATGTTTTATAATCACAAAGACGATGGATAGATAGGTCGATGTTTTATAATCACAAAGAGGAAGGGAGGGAGGAATAGAAGAGACGTATATGGAGAGGAGGGATGGAAAAGGTGAAAATAATGTTCCATTAATGCAGAGCCAGGCTCTCACTGAGGGCCCAGCACCAATCTGCATCTCCCTACAGTCTGCCTGCTATACATTTTTCATGAACGCTGAGCGAGAATTAGCGACGGATTGCTCCTTCAAATCGCTTCTCCGTGGTCAGGGCCAGATGGAGAGAGAGAGAGAGAGAGAGAAAGAGGGGAGGAGAGAAGGGTGAGAGTGAAAGAGGGAGAGAGCAGTGAATAAATGAGGAAAGGTGAAATTGAAAGGGACGATAGTATTTCACATATGTGCCTTCCCTATACAATATACAAAACCGGGTCGTATATGCATTGTCCTATATATGTATAAATGTATATGTATTGATAATGGAGCTCTGTCATGTGTCTAATGTGACTTTGTACTGGTGAGTTTTCTATTGTTTCTATAGAGTATTGTCCAAGAAAAACAGTTAGTTAACAACACAACAATACACTGAATGTGAGAAGATGTATCGTATATGACAGTACACACTACATACACACTTTGTTGACGTCATGTAACATTTTAAAACTTGAACTTGAAACTTGAAAGATCTTTATTGTCATTTACATATACATCTTATGTTCAGGACCTAAATCCTGCACAGGAAGTTTTTTCGTGTTTTTGTATTTGGAGTGGATACTTTCAGTCTACACTGAGAAACACAGTGTCACTCACAAAATTGCTAACTTTACCAACATAAAAATACTAAAACTGACACGAAATCAATACGCAAAGTGATAGAATTAACTTGTCTCCTGATGCAACTTTTTAAAGTGCCTGTATCCTTTTAGTTGCTAAAGGTCACTTTATACTTCTGCAGCTAATCAAAGCTATAGGCATGGCAAAGCCGCCTGCCCTCTGCTGTAGCCTGACATGCACCTCATCCTTATCTCTTACACCTCATGCACCTCATCCTTATCTTTACCCTTCTATTGTCTTAATCAGTTCTGTTGTCGTACACATCATGTCCTCCGACGTCTCTTTTCTGCACTTTAGTTATTTCAGTACACGTAACTGTTGTTCAGCATTTATTAATTCCAACTTCAAAATGATCCATTCAGTTTCAGTGGCCCCATGAAATCCCACCACCAACTGGTGTTTTGGGGTAGTAATTGCAGAGGGACACAGACACACCAGCAGAATAATGACAGCGAAGGCTTAATACTACACACCAGTATAAAGTACGCCTAATATAAGTCAAGAAAGCTGCAAACAAAAAGCATGTCCTTGCCTAATATACTAGATTTCTGACATACATTTGATGTCTCTAAGCTGAAACAACCCTCTTGTCGTAAACAGTCATTTATTTTTATTCTTGGCAAAACTCCTCCAAAGACACAGAAGATATTATACAAATGTTTGACAAGATGAGTAGCTGTTCCCGTGACTAGTAACCTGACCTTTATGTATAAAGGCGGCAAAGTGCTCCTTTAATTTGTTGATAATGTGGTATTTTCCTCTCCTCTCCTTTCCTTTCCCCTCCTCTCCTCCTCCCACCATATATTTCCTCTCCTTGGCCTGTGCTCCATATAACTCTGACCCCAATCTTAGCTAGCTCTGTCCACTCCAATATAGCCCACTTTCATTTTCTGCAGGTGGCCTTGCGCTGCCATTATAGACCCTCTCTGACCGGCTGACTGGTTTACTGAGTACTTCTCTCTATTTTCTCTAAAGAACAATTTTTGGGGCAGTGGATGTCATTTGTAGGTGTGCGATTGCACCTACAAATGTATAGCAGAATTAATATTTGATGTGCCATAACTCGACTTTTTGGACCTGAGTCATTTCTTCTTTTTTTTTTTTTTCGCATTTGATCTCCATTATTATAAGACGTACACCATAATTATTCTAAGTGTGTTTTATGTTCAGATTGGTGTATGTCCGACCAACTATGTGCATGTTTTAATCTCATTCTTCTTTTGCTGTCCACTGCTACATTATTACTGCTAACCTTTATAGAATGTACCCAATAAGGTGTGTGTATCTGTATCGATGATAAAAGAAAAGAAACAAGTCTTTGACAGAGGGAAAAGATGTTATGTTGTGTGTATGTGTGTGTGTATGCACACGTGCACGTGTCTATGATTGCTGCTGTAATCTGCTCTCTCCTGCCAGCCACAGTTATTACAGTTGTCGATATGGTGCTCAGGGCTTTATAGACACAAGCAACAAGACTCAGTCTGGACGCCCGCCAGAGTGTGTATGTTTGTGTGCCAAAGCGCTTTATATTTGTTTGTGCCCTTGTGGAGCACATGTGTGCGCATGATCCTTTGCTCTATGTGTATGTAATTGAGCTCTCCTCTCATAAAAGGCCTATTCAACAGTGTGTTAATTGCTTATGTTACAAATTGTTAGTCCCTACAGTGTACATGATACGTATAGTGTGAGTGTTTATTTTATCCCTGTGTGTATGTTGGTGAGTGTGCATGTGGGGAGGTTTACCTTGACTAAAGATTTAGTTCCTTAATGTTAATAGCAGAAAAGGAGCGTAAAGAAAAAGAGGGAAAAGCTTCAGTTTGAGGAAGGTGTTGTAGGAGATTCAAAAGTGGTTTTCAGACATGAGCTCTGGAAAATATCCAGAAAATGTTGTGATGCCTTTCACATGAAGAACGCAGCAGGAGATTGTCTCATGAGTTTACAGCAACAGGGACATTTCTGGAGGATTTATGCTCGGGGAGGCACCTGGGAAGTGCATGCAGGAGGCAGGAGGTGATATTCATATCTTATATACAATACATATACATATACATTTCCAACTGAGTCTCTGCCGTCCATGCAACGTGTTTGATGATTTTAGCTTTGGCCCTTGTCATCAAAGGCTCTCGAATCTTTTTATCTTTCCAAGTTAGCAAAGGAGTCAGACATTTTCGTTCTCACATACATTCTCAGGAAAATCTGTAGACTTCAGTTTATGACTGAAAGCAGGAGAATAGAGATAGCCAGAGACATAAGGAGGAAGGGAAAGGGAGGCGAGGGAGAGGGATTTTTGGCCCGGCAAGGAAAGCAGGGAAGGAAGGTGGCATTGAGGAGTGGAGGGATTTTCTCCTGGTGGCATTCAGCCCTGACTGATGCCTGTTGTTCAGTCCACTTCTGCTGTTTGCTGTCCTGCCAGTGTGATTACTATCAGAGCTTGGCAGAGGGCTACAATGGGACTGAAACAATGCTTGTGTAACATTTGCTTTTGTAACACTGTCATACATGCATAAGCACACGCAGAAAGACACACACCACAAGGGTCGCCGATTGCCCATTTTCCCAGTCGCGCTGCTCTTTTGGAAGTGTTCGACCATCTGTCAGAATTGGCCAAATGATTAAACAAATCTTCCCTCTCTCTCTCTCTCTCTCTCTCTCTCTCTCTCTCTCTCTCTCTCTCTCTCTCTGTGCATGAGTGCGTATTTGTGTTTGTGTGCCAACAATGTGATTGGGTTCTCTGCACATATGGACAACCTGTGACCTGGAGGAGGCAAAAAAAACTGTGTGTGTGTGTGTGTGTGTGTGTGTGTGTGTGTGTGTGTGTGTGTGTGTGTGTGTGTGTGTGTGTGTGTGTGTGTGTGTGTGTGTGTATTTTTTCTTTTGTTTTACTGACATCAAACCCAACATCTCTAGATGGATGTACCACACTGAAAATTAAGAAACAATACCCCCCCATTCAGAGGAAACATCTTGTTTTTAATGGATTCTTTATGAGCTCCAATTTTTTTGGGACATGTTTCTGTGTGTTCGGAGTGAGGTTTACTTGTTATAATTGATTCTTATTAAGTTTTAATTCTCGTCTCTCTATGGACTGAGCACATTTTAATTGTTATAATTATTTAATTATGTATTCAGGGCCCCTGAGCCCACATTATCCATAAAAACCCAGTGGAACCTTTTGGAAAGTATGCAGAGGCCCATCTGAAACAAATAACTCTTGACCTCATTGTTCAGTATCAGTAGAGACAAAAGCAGACATGTTATGAGAAGATGAAAAACAATGTTCAAACAATAATTGTCCTTGTAATTTAGTCTTTACATTTTCTCCCACTGTGTTTATACTGTCGCTACATAGCCAACATCAGCATTAACCGATGTTAGCCATCGATCTTCATTCCTTTACTCGCCAAGAGCTTTCTCCAGTGGTGGGAAGGCACGCCAGTGTTACCTACAGTTTTGCTTCTGTTTCTTTTATGTCTTTGCTGCTACATAGAAGAAAGCACTATCTTTAACATGTCAAAGATTAACATCACTATCCCAATGCCTTACCTACTGGTTTTCTGAGCTCTCCAAAGCTTAGCTGGTAGCTAAACTTTGAAGTTTGCTCCTTTTAGAAAGGATGTTCTTTTATAAAGCTGCCGATATGTAAGCCAGCTAGCTAGCAAGCCATGTTAAATGTGATTGCATAATATAAGGCAATAATGTGCAACACATTACAAACATGGCAATCTTCACTCGCATATCTGGAGATTCACAACGTCTCATTAGTTATATTATTTGTAGATAATTATTTACACAACTTCAAAAGACTCACCTTGAGTCCTCACACAACTTAAACTATTATTATCATCATCAATATTATTATACATTTTTTACCCCTCCAGTGGGGCCACTCAGCCAAAGTGGATCTGGGTCTTTATCCAGGCAAATACCAAATTAATCAGAAGATCAGTTTTGACATTGCAGGTTTTCACATGCACAAACACATAGAAACTCAGTTGGGTTAATTTTGTCTTGTGATAGCTTCGCATAATATTTGGGCTAATGGTGTTGCCTTGTGCTTGCTCCCAGGTAGGCGCATCCATTAGCAGCCATATTACTGCCACATAACTGCTTATTGGTTGGTGGGAAAAAATTACCATGGAGCCAGGACAAGAAGAGAAAGAGTGAGAGACAGAGAGAGGGAGAGGGACTGACTGACTTTGTGTGTGAGAGAGGGAGAGAGAGATAGAAAAGATGACAGAAAAGAGATGAAGAAAGCTGTCTCAGGCAGGGCCTCTGAATTGAGTTACAGCTTTTATGATTTGTCGTCTCTCAAGTCTTTTTCTCTCTCTTCTTTTTCATTTCTTGTTTTCACCCCCCTCTCTTTCACCTTCAGGGCTTCGGGAGGTTTTTATCTTTCTAATGAGCCGTTGATTCTTTTTCTTCTTCTTCTTTTTGTTGTTACCTCATTCGTTCTGGATGGAAGGCAATATTTGTCATACTGTCAAGCCAGTGTTCGCATCTAGCGCACGTGTGTGTCTTTGTTTGGAGACTACACCAAAGCTTAGTGGTTTAAAGTGGTTGGTGTTGGTGGTAGAGGCGGTTGCAGGGGTCGGAGTAGTTTGGCACGTTGGCCAGGTCACCATGTTTTACTCGCAGGCTCACCAATATGCAGCACAGTGGGCAGTTTGCACTTGACTTGATTGCTTTAATTGGTTGGAAACAGTTGCAACACGCACGCACGCACACACACACACACACACACACACACACACACACACACACACACACACACACACAGTATTATAACAGTTTCTGCCGTGCAACGTCGGCTCCGAATGTATTGTTGTTGTGATATTTTGTCTAGCAATGTGGGACTGCACTCTTCAGTTCAACTTTGCATGAGTCATTGTGCTCCTACACACTCATATGCATATTCAGTAAACACATACTCATGCACACAGACACACACACACACACAGACAGTTTGGAGTAGGAAGAAGTTTAAAGGTGATTCTCTGTTATGAGCAAAATGTATAAATATGTATAAGACAGACTGTAATGTGTGCTGTCTCTCTCTCTCTCACACACACACACACACACACACACAAATTAACTCTCTGGTGTGTTTATGTCAGTCTCAGTATATGTGTATCAGTGACTGAAGGTAACTCAGCATGCTTGTGCTTACTTGCTGGCTTGGCTTGGGTCGCACGAGTGGATATGTGTGTGCGTGTCCCCGCGTGCACGTTAAAATGATGTGGAAATCAAATTCACCTTGAAGTGTCCTTCTCTTTCCCCTCGCCCTGTATTTTTTGCCTTCATTTCTGCTTTGAACACACTGCAGCACACAGTTCAAAGCGAAACAGCCGCTTGTGTGTGTGTTTGTTAGGAATGACAGCAGGGTTTGAGATGGAAAGAGAGAAAGACCCCCCCCCCCACAACCCCTTCCTTCCCCTTCAAAGAGCAGCCAGGCTTAGAGGAGCACTCGTCCTTCTCCAATCAACCCCCTCCCCAATTAAAACCAACCCGAGACGGAGGAGCAGGGGCAGGGACGGAGAGGATGAGACAAGGTCATCACAGGGAAGGTGACAGGAGGAGAGGGGATGGAGTGAAACAACTCAGGATGGAGAGAGTATGGCGAAGACAGTTTTCATTTCAGTTTGAATTTGGGCCTCTGTGACCTTTCACCTTCTTGTTGCTGTTCAGGACAGATAGAATAACCGGGTGGGCAAACAACGAAGGTGGGAACCTTTTAACAGTGCTCCATTTTCCAAAGTGAATTTTTACAATCATTCATTGCCTCCCTCTTTGAGCTCAAGTCGAACATGTTGTGGTTAATGTTATTTTTGGAGCCTTTTAGTTAGATCTACATTATGAGTGTGAAGTGTGTGTGTGTGAATGTGTGTGCTTATCTGGACATATCTATGTTTTTTTATTTGTAGCTTTTTAGAACTCTGAAAAGTGCATTGATTGTTTTTGCTGGGTGATTATGCATCTGAATTTTAGCCTAAGTAAATATACTGTACTTACTTATTACACACACACACACGCACATACTCCTGCACCAAGACTCAGGATCCTTAGCATTTGACCTAAAGGTCACCTTATGGCAGCAGTTGTCAGCTATGGATTAACACTTGATATCACAGTTGACTTTTGCACAGGATAATCAAACATGATTAATATATCCAGCACTCCTTGTTCGACTCTTGGGTGTCAGGGAAGACCTGAGAAAATTAAACTTCAGAGAGAACGGAAAGAAGGAAGCAAAAGACGGATGAATGTGGTGTGTGAGAAAGAGAGGGAAAATAAAATAAACAAGTTTTTCTTGGGCATCAAAGAAAGAAATCAAGAAAGGTTGAGAGGGTGGAATGAAAGGGGAAGAAAATCATGTCTGAGTTATAGTTTTACACATCATAGAGAGAAAAGCCAGACGAGAGAGAAAAGGACATTTGGACTGCAAGAGAAGAAATATTCAGATGGAGATTGTTGTCTCCCATCTCTCCTCTTCTGTCTTTCTCTCCCTCCCTCATCCCTCCTGGGTCCCACAGAGGCTGGTTTAAGACAAGGAAACAGCAGGCCACAAGAGAGAAAAGGTCATGTCGCCTTCCTCGTCCTCCCTGCTTCCTCATATTTCCTCTGCAATAACTTCCAGTTTTTAAATTTTTTGCTGCAACTTGGTGTGAGAATAAAGAAGTGTTTCCAGTGATAGACGGAATAGGAAGTTCTGAATCTTTACTCTGAAGGTCCATTCGCACACAGTGGTTAGTGTATAGGTTTGCTTGAGGACCCCTTTATTATCACAGCTTCTGTCCTAAATGAAAAGACTTTGGTTTGAAAGAGATACTCTCACTTACCTGTCTCTGCAAGATCATGCAGAGCCAAGTCAAAAATAAATTCAGCTTTTGCCAGCTGTTTGTTCCATGTAGTTTTATAAAATCTCTCAAAATGTATGTATTTTTTTTTCTCCATTTTCTTCTTCCCTCTTGCCTCTGTATCTTTCTATTTCTCCTCATCCCTCCTTCCTCTGCTGTCGTTTTCTCACCCTTTTTTTCATCCTGATCTATTATTTCCTTTCGACCTCATTCCCTCTTATTTCCTGTCCTCCTCCTCTCCTCCTCCTCTTCTCTAGGAGGCCTCTCCCTTTTGGAGGCTGCAGTCTCCAAAAGGTCAGTCCCAGCTGACATTTTCTGCGGAACATCATTGATTTCCGCCTGGCATGTTGCGATTGGCTAGCCAGAACTGTTTCCATTTCCCACCAATCCCCTTTAACCAGGAAGCCAGCCAGCCAGCTGACCCATGGGTCAGCCAGCTCCAAATAGCTTTTCTCTGGTGCACTACAGCCTTTATATTTCTCCCCCGTCTGTCTGCACACCTCCCTGCAGGCTGAGGAATGAGGGAGAGGAGAGAAGGATGGATGAAGGGGAAGGATTAAGGCTTGAAATGGAAGTTTACGAGGCCACTGGCTCTCATACTGTGGTTCATGGGCTCTCACAGGTGCTTGATGTGGCTCCAGAGGGCCCCTGGCAAAACTAGGAGTTATTTAATTTTACTTACCGAACTGTAATTCTCTAGAAATCCTTATTCTGTGAATATTTTTTTTCTACATACAGTACAGAAAATGAAACCCCTCTAATAAGATGCCATCAGTCTCCATGTGGTTTATCGTGGGAAAATAGTATCAGACAGGGTTTTGTGGCCCCTCAGGCTGAGAGCGTGATGCCGTACTTCAATACATCATTTAAATGGTGTGTGCATATATGCATGGGAAGTTCTGGTGTGTCTCTGTTTGTTTTTTTTCCTGTTTGTTTCTGTTCCTCTCCTTTTCACTAATTATATTTAAGTTTTAGATATAAAAGTGTTAGCTATGTGGATTTAGTTTGTTGCTGAAGGAAAACTCAGCAGAGATGGTACTTCATGGTTTGATCCTTGCTCTGTTGGATTGAACTTGTATCTTTTATCACACAAGACGAACATTTATCCACACAAAAGTCAAACATTGATACTTTTAGAAGGTGTTTTGAGTCCAGACGACATTCGGCTTATCCCTATTAGCAGGAATCTGCATGTGAATTTAGATCAATTAAAAAGCCGATGCATTTCGGTTAATGTGTTTCGCCTTTTTTGTTCTCCACACAGACTGTTTACCTGCAGGCAACCGTATCCCACTTAAACATGATTGGTCCAACTGGAAATGGAAACCAGAAGGCTTCCTGCCTCAAAATCTTGTCCCTCGCCGAGAGATGCTGCATATTCACATGCAGAATCTGTTTATGGAGATTACACCAACATGAGATAGTTAAGGAGATATACGTGGAAATCACAGAACCTGTGTTGTTTAGCTGGGATTGTTGTATGAGAAAAAATGGAAAGTTACTCCAGTTGTACACGTGTGTAGTCCATCGCTGTTCTATCCAAAGTAATTGAAAGAATGTAGACTCATTTAATGTGGGGTATAATAATAAACAGCAATATGGCCTCTGGTGTTGCGATGGTGCCACCAAAGGTTGAAATCCAACAATGAGATCAAAATAACAACATACGCCATAGGGTCCTTGTTTCAAGTTTAAATTCTGCTTCAAGCAATATATTCCCTGAACTGTTTAAGGATATGAGACATCTTAGCACAGAATAAAATATTCTTGAGACGTGTATCTGCAAATTAACATTTTAACACAATTCACTCCTTATTCCTCTGTTGTAAAACAAGCCCGTTTCTGCTGCATACTTGATGACACGGTAAACAAGTTTCAACTGTACAAAAAGTCAAAGGGACAGATGAGAATATCTTTTCCTTATGTGCCTCTGAATATTCACTGCTTGTGTACACCCTGGCTGATGCATGCACACAGTTTTGCATAACACATATCAGGGCATTATACCTTTCTCTCTGTCTGCCTCTCTATCCGTCTGTGTTGTCTTCCTCCTGCCCCTCCTGCCTCCGCCACTTCCTCCTCCTGCAGAAAACACCGTCCTCGTGAGACAGCAGTGGCGGCGCTGGTAGAAAATGTCCGTACGCAACAGCATAAACAAAGAGGCAGACAGCTCTCGGTCTTTCTCTGTGATGTGATAATGTGTTCCCCGCGCTGTTTTTGTTCTCATGCTAATGAAGTGGACCGCATCGGTAATCACTTTCAAACCCTCAGCCAGGGAAAAAAAGTAGAAACGGCAAAACAAAGGCCGGAACAAAAGGATGCTGTGCTGTTGTGAGTGTGTGGAAGTGGCTGTGTGTTTCGAGTGGGCTTTGTGTGTGTTTTCTGTAATTGTGCGAACCCACTGCTGCACTGCAGACCACCACAACTGGCTGCAGGGGGAGGTCAGAGGTCACTGGATTCAGCTGATGACAAAAAAAAAAAAAATTTAAATGGAGCAGAGCAAAGTCCTTGTTTATCAGTCGCAGTGGTGGTGATTAATTTTGATTATTAATGGAATGAACACTTTCAGAAAACTCTTCATTCTCACCTACTTGTCTGACACAGCTGCTTTCAGACATATGACATTACCTGTAGCGTCTGTATGTGAGGATGCAAATCACCGAATCAGAGGCTCTGGTCATTCTCTGGAGTTTTTCCTGCCACCCCCCTTGTAAGAACTCAGCATAATGTCAGAGTGAGAATACGACGGGAGATTATCCGGATTCAAGTGCCTCCTGCATTCTCTACCTTGGCGCCACCCCTCACCTGAATGTTGTGGAGATTTTCCTATTATTTTGAACGTGTCTGATCCAGACAATCTCCTTCTTCGTTCTTAACATGTGAAAGGCAAAGTCCGCAGAAAGTCCAGTCCCATTTTCTCGACATTTTCCCGAGTCTATAAAATGGCATTTTTTCCCATCATGCCTTTCATTCTGCTGCAGAGGTTTTCCACTTAAATCCTTAGAAAACCTCTTTTGTGTGATCTTGTATGTGCTAATATAAAGATGCACTGACTGTCACATCACTTCTCGTTCATAAACCTGCTCATATTTGTCTGTTTGTTCTAGAAGTCCTCATCCTGCAATGAGCTGCTGCAGACGCAGCCTCACTTTACTTTGTCTACCGCCGAGAAATAAACTTAAAAGTCCAGTCAGAGTCGCTCAACAGCTGCTGTTACAGACAGAAAACTCACTTTAACTTCACTTCAAAAAAACAATACTATGCTGTCTACCTGTCTGAAGTTTGTATTTATTCTGCAGAGGGATTTATTACTTGATCGTTCGTTGATAACTGCAATATTGTAAAATCAGGGTGGCCTACCCTCTGACCTCTTTAGTGCCAGTCATTACATCTAGGACTTGATGTCTGCTCTTCCAGTTTCTATAAATGCTCAAAATATAAAGAAATAATTGAAGCAGGTTTAGCACAATCTCGCCAGCACCATAAATTATAACAACAGATGCAATTGCTAAAACATGTTTTAGCCATAAAGCCCGTCTCAGCAGATGAAGGGAGGAATCTAAACTTTCATTTCCTGCTTGGTTTCTCTCTATATATTAATGGCTCCTCTCCTCCTCCTCCTCCTCTTTCATCTCATCTGGGCTTTTTCTTTTTTCAAGTCTGCTCTTGTTTTCCTCCGGGCTGACAGAGTTTAGGCCGTAAAGCTGAAATGCTACCTCCTGAGAGGTGTTTATTTACTGGAGACACTGGAAATTAGCATGTTCCATACAGCAAGGTACAATTAGAAAGCACATTGTTGTCAGAGATTTAGCCCGAACCTGTGTCACTCTGCTGTTTTCTCCCGTGTTCATGGTTTGATGTGTGCTGGTTCTGCATGTACGTGTTCACCTATCTGCCTGTGCGCGTGTGTGTGTATGTGTGTCAGCCCTCTTGGCGGAAGACATTAGGCCGCAGTAACAAGCTATTGATTGGACTGGGCGTGAGGCTGCTGCTGATCTCTCTTGGAAACGCTTAAACAGGGAACAAGATGCACACATGCACTAAAGGAGTGAATACAAAATACATTAAACAATGCACCAAAACCGCATTTCTTTTTTTGTTTTGTTCTCCCTGTGGACATCTTTCTCAGTGATGTTTTCGTGCTGCATCTATCTTTAGGACTTTAATAGGAAATTATGGAATTTTCTATGGAGGGAGTGGACTTTCTTTTCTCGTCTGTTGTGGTTATTGGTGCTACGGCTCTTAAAAGTCGAGCTCACGACTGTTCGACATCAGGATAGTGTCTGTATCAGTGATTAGTTATAGAGGAACACCATGTGGACATACATTTGTAATAAAATGCCAAATTTTGAAGCTACTGCCAAAAATGTATATGTATATATATATATATTGATCAAGGTTTTTATTACCATTTCTATTTCAAAGCACATTTCAATTTTACCTGCAGAGACAAATGTGACTCTCACTCTCACTTTCTCTCACACACGCACACATGCACACACACCTGCTCTTGCTGCTGGCATGTTGTTGGCGTCCCAGAGGTAATAAGATTGAGCGTGTTGCTGACTGTTCTACAACAGCTTAAATATCTTGACTGTCTCAAGTAGTGTCTGTGCGTGTGCGCGTGTGTGTATGCATGCATATGTTGGTGTGTATGTACAGGAGATGCGCCTCTGTGTATGTGTTATCACCTGCCAGCTCAGTTGCTTTGACATCACTCTGATCTCTGTGATAGGCCTTAACAACAGGAGCATATATGATCACCCCCCTCACACACACAAACACACATACGCGCACACAAACGAGTGCAGATGAAAGACTAGACGTCTGGATTATAGAGGAGGTAACATGACAAGGCTGTTATCTACAATGCTCTTTATGAATATCACGAGATGGTCTTTAGGATAGCTGGTGCTGGCTTTGATGATCGTTGTGTTACTGGAATGACATTTTGGCAGTTGTGTACCCTCGACATAATGCAGTAAGCTCAAACTCACACGTACACACGCACAATCGCAAATGTGGGGATTTTCATGCAAGCTGTCATCTTCTCTCTCACATTCTTGCACAGACAGGGAGAGCGTCCCGCTTTATCTCTTGCTATTTTCCTCACTACACTTTTATTTTACACACGAATACACACAGTATCCAGATCAGTGTTGTAAGTTATGGGAAGCTGACAGAGGTTTGTGAGTTCGACCTGTATTAAGCCTCTTTTACAATCTACCGGAAAGGTACAAACGTAAAAAGCAGACCAACTGGAGGCTCAAATCAGCTCTGTAATGGGGCAGATTTTTGGAGGAGAGTAAGAAAGCAATTAAGAGGAGGCAGAATGCCTTCCCCCTCCGCTTTCTTCTTTCTGTTTATTTCTGATGGCTTTATGCCGCTAAACACAAACTGATATGAGTTTTGCTCATAAGTGAACTTGGCTCTTTCCTCTTCAGGGCCGATTCTGCTCTTTGACCACTCATTGTTCAGTTATATATATTTATATATTAGTTAGTTTTAATATTAAATGCAGTATGTCCCAGAGTTTTCTACTTGTTTAAAAATGCAGTTTTGTAAAAGTCTCCTCTGCTTCACCATGAATCAAATTCTGGTGGGGACACACTCAAGTTATTAGTTATTAATCTACTTTTGAGCCTCCTCTATTAAACTGTATTCTTGGTATAAAAAAGTCTAATTGAAAAACATCACTGTATTTTTAAGCAGAGCTTTGACATGTTGCTGTTTTTCTGACCTTGAAATATGCTTTGCTTTTCGGTGTCCTATTTTCATATCAAGTGCAGTATGCATGCAGCTATGTGTCAGCCAGTCAGTATACATCCCTTGTAATAATTTGACATATAGCCTTTTTTTCCACATCTACTAAGCTATGTGATAGACATGTATTAGAAATTGTTTCACCATCTGTAGGTAACTTAAATATTGTACTCACCTAGTTAATTGCTGAGATGTGGAGTCTGGTAATCAATACCAAAACAAAGGGTTCGGAAACATGAGCAGTCGGATGATCACAGGTTTTAAACAAACCTCTATGTTAATCATTTAGAAAAGAAAGGAAGGTCAGTGTTCTAATTATGAAGTTATAACTGATATAAATGATGGCGAACAATTCAGAAGAACAATTCAGTATTGTCCTGTAATATATATTGTATAATCGTCTTTTTAAAAGCCTCTCTTTTATGGTGCAAGGAATCAAGTTCCCTCAAAAGATTGTTTAAGATAAAAAGTTACTTCCTCCTACAGACACCTATCAACTCTGCACTGGTTTATTAAAAAGGTGCACAAGGACCTTTCCCGTGACCTTGAGTAAGGTCCTGCCATCTTTCATTTCCTCCAGAAAGAAAGGTCCTTGTCACTGAAATGCCAATCTGTTTAATAAGACAATGCAGAGGTGATAGGTGTGTGCAGGAATTAACTTTTTTAATTAAAAAACTATTTTGATATCAACAAAACCTGCTGTGTATATCCCTTTATCATAGAATTAGACACTTTTTATTTCAAATATATCAGAATTCCTAGAAAATACACATGTGCCCTTAGATGTGCAACATGTCATTCATCAGCTGCTTTTTAGTTTTTTGTATTATGTTTGCATGTGTGAATCAGTTTGAACATCTGAAATACCATTTGTATTTTAATCATAGTATTTATTTGTGTATGAGAATATCACATGTATGTACATCCAGTAGGCCAAATCCGCGTGTGTGTGTGTAAAATACACCAAAGCTGACTTCAAAATGGGAGATGAAGGATTTCTCTGAGCTCAATTTGGAGAAACAGAGAGATAGAGAATGGGGGATACAGCGAGAGCATCAGCGGAAAGAAAACAAGAAAGTGGATAAAAAGGAGAGGAAAACTGCCAGGCTGTTTGGTCCCACCTGTCTCGACTTGAAAGAAGAAAGAGACAAAGACTCACAGACGTCTGGGAAGACTTGAAAAGGGGAACAGAAAGGAGAGGAAGAGGAGGAGAGGAAGAGGAAGAGAGCAGATATGTGCGCAGCCCCAAAAGGCACATCTGTGTTTGAAGCCGAAGCGCTGGAACAAGCAGTAGCATCGACATCATAGAGAATCCGTCCCCGGGTAAACGACTGGAGTGGAAGGAGACGTTTGATACTGGGAACGCTGGAAGGGAAGGAGCGCTCATTAGACACATCTGCCAGCACAGAGACACACCGAACCACAGCCGCACCGCCTGTTTTATCTGAGGGATTAGGATATGTAAACAAGACGTAACGTTGTTTTTTTTTTTTTTTTAAATCCATTAGAATAAATTTGTCTTCAGTTGATGTTTTTTTTTATGTTTGGGAAATTAGTTGTGAAATTTAGTTTTAGAACAATTTGGAGAAATATTATCACAATATATAATATACAAATGTGTCATTTGTAGATTTGTTCCTAAACTAATATTCATCTTTTTGAAACAAGATTAGTTGTGCACTGTGTATCAGTACAGGGCTCTACTTCACTTTTATCGGATCTATTGGGGATATACTTTGTATTGATAATTATGTAGCTCTGCGAGATGAAAAACCTCCATCACAGCATTTTGAATATATGTATATGTTTATGAATCTATTCATTTCAGCCCTTAGCCATGTTTGTAGCTATAACTAATCCAACCTCTCCAGGTGCTGCGTTCAACACAACATTTGTGTTTATCAGGGGAAATTGTGAAAAGAGGTATAGAGTGTAATAGTGACAGCCCACTGTTAGAACTGCTCTGGTTCTCGTAGTACATTTTCCATTAATTTTCTCCATTGACATTTCAGAAAGGTTTTTAAGAGTGAGGAAAGTATGCACACCATAAACCATTGCATCCTTTCAAACAATTTCCAGCGCTTCTTCTTCAATTGAACCTTTTTTTTAGGATTTTAACCCGTTTGGACTTTCTTTTCCTCATCTTTAAAAAACCGTAGCATGTTAGAAGAGAAATCATGGTTGATCTGTGGTAAACCAAATGTAACGCTGAACCATCTGATCGTAGCCGACAGGATTTTTTGCAAGCTCCACCAACCACAGCCATCGTTATTACACCTCAAGATTGTGGGTAGTTCAGTGCTTCTTCTTGACATCGCAAATAAAACATGTTTTTCTTGAAACACATTTAATATCTTATGGACTTGTGGCTTCTACAGGAGCATATCACATAATTTACAATCTTGTAGCTTGTCTACCTCGCATGTTTACAATATTATGGCTGATAATCAAAATCTATTCGGAAAATGACTGTCTCTGCCGTCCTCAGTTCATTGGAGTAGCAACAAGGACTGCAGAGCAGGGCGACTTGTCAAAATCAACTTAGAGCTAAAGCTGAACCTTGGAAAGGGTATAGAGACATGCCCAGTGTTTGTGTCTGTGCTATGGAAGGCATACTTCAAGGTTTATGTAAAGTCAAGCAGCACAACTGTTGTCACAATGCCTGCAGCAAGTAAATAGTGTCGACTGGCAGATCCAGTCAGAAGTCTCTTTATCTTGAAAGAGTCTTTTGAGTCATATTGAAGATGGGGGGGTAGTTACAGTAGGTGAGCTTAATGTATGGATGTTTCCCACTATATATTGTACATATATACACACACCTATTTGCACAGTGTTGCATATTATTGCACATATGTGTGTGTGCGCATTGATATACCTGTGCGTACCCTCCCTTCACACCCTTCCACGTCCTTCACTTTACACATCCACCGACTTCTAAAAGTCATGTGTCATGTCATGCGTTGATTGTCATGGTTGTGTGTGCTCGGGCGTGTGGGTGTGTGTCAATGTAGCAAGGGTGTGTAAGCATCCATTTATTCTCCCTCTCGCTCTAAGCTCCTTGGGAAATGATCCGTGAATTTGAAGACAAAAGATCCTTCACTGTTGGAGGAGAGGCAGCACAGGCTCAGGCGAGCACATAGTTATTGTAATCAGCTTTATGAGAAGAAATGTATGGTCACACAGTGTTTGCATTACGACGTGCTATCCTTCCTAATGATGTCTGACCCATTTGCAATGGGAGCTCCACGTCTGGTTTCCAGCTTGCATTCTTTTCTCTTACTCTCTCACTCCTTCATTTACTTGTGTGGTCTTTTTCCTCTCGCTCTAATTCAAAAAAACGACTAAAAGAATTGCAGCTGTCTTTAATTCCCATGTCCCATCCTTGTGTACATGAGCAGCCACTCTACACTTATCTTTGTGTCACTTTTAAATGGAGCCAATCAATTTTGGTATCAACAAAACCTGCTGTGTGTGTGTCCCTTTATTGTAGATTTGTACACTTATGTTTGCAAATATCTCAGAATTCCCCCCAAAAAACACATGGGCCCCAGATGTGCAGCATCTCATCAGGTTTGCATGTGTAAATCAGAGAGAGTGTCTGATCTAGCTTTTATGGTTTAATCAAACTATTTGTTTGTACCCTATCAGGTGGTATATACATACAGTGTGTGTGTGTGTGTGTGTGTGTGTGTGTGTGTGTGGGGGTGGGGTGGGGGTGTACTTGAACTTGTACTTGTACAGATATCTTACTTTCGGTCCCACCTTTAATGAGCTGTATGAGGGTTAAGACTTGCTCGCAGTGCTCAGAACAAGCACTCCGAGGGAGTGAATTACTTGAATTAGGTTAGGGTCAGGGTCAGGAACCTTGACTTTCAGCTTCATGTCCATCTCGCTCTGGAGGATCTCAGACTGAACGGCCCTCAGCTTGGCCATAAGCTCTTGAATGGTGTTGACCAGTGCCATGTTTTCAGTCTTGACACTGTCGATGACTTTATCCTTTTCTAAGATGATCAGCTCCATTTTGTTCTCGCAGATTCTCAACATCTCGTTTTTGACCTGGGCCTTGGCCTCGGCCTGCTGCTGTAGGAGATGAGCTTTCAGTGAATTTACTTCTTCCTCTTTTTCACTGTCAAATACTTGTTCATCTCCTTGTTCTCTCTGTCCATCCCTCTCTGAATGTCTTTTGCAGCCTTCAACTGACTGTCAAAGTCTGTCAGCTCCTCCTTGACCTTCTGGGTCTCAGCCTGCTGGAGGTGAAGACGGGCGTTCAGAGACTTCACTTCCTTCTCCTTCACAATCAACCTCTTGTGGATCCCCTTGTTCTCAGACTCCAACCCTCGCTGTCGACTTAAGCAGCCTTCAGCTGACTGTGAAAGTAATTTCTGGTCTGAAACAATTTTGACTTCAAAGAGTCGATCTCTTCCTGCATCTTCTTTTCTTTTTCCTTCAGCTCCTTGTTAATCCTACTCTTCCCTGTTTCCCACCCTCTCTGTGCCACTTGTGCAGGACTCAAGTCATTTCTGGCCTTTAAGGAGTCAATCTCGTCCATCAGGCTCTTCTTTTCCTTGGTCCATTTGTTTTCTTTGCTCATCATCATCAGCTTCAGAGCAGCATTTTGGTGCGCCAGCTCCATGTTCTCAAACTCCAGCTCTGGAATTTCTCTGCGGAGGAGCTCTGCCATTTTTTCAGGAGATAGAACATGTACAACTGGCTGAAAGACTCCAACATATAAAAGTTAAGAACATAGTCCCATCCCAACTTTGGATACAGACAAAAAGACAGGAGGTCTTTCACCTTTATATTGATTCAATACTCAATACTAAAGTGAAGGATCCTAAACTGCAGCTGCATAAAATCCACAAAATCTCATGTCAGCCAAATTATCGTAAAATACAGACACCAAATGTCACTTCAGTCTGAATGACAAAAAACGAACGTGTGGAGCTGTTGACTTTTCACAGTCTTGTTTGTTTCGAGTTGTCGTGAAGTCAGAGCTGTTGTCCTCACAAAGTCAGTGTTTCCACTGTGATGTTTTACTTACTGAGATCAATTAAATACTTGCACTTGACTTTGATGTTGACTCTTTCATTATTTGTTCTACAACATTCTAGAACTCTATTCTGTGTGTAACTAATTAGTGTTAATGTGTGTGTCTACATGTTTATATACTAAATAATTAATAATAAGATACAGGGTTAATAGCATGACCCTACTGAGTAGTTGTGTGTCTGTCAGGTGTGTAATGTCTGTATCTCTGTGTGTGTGTGTGTGTGTGTGTGTGTGTGTGTGTGTGTGTGTGTGTGTGTGTGTGTGTGTGTGTGTGTGTGTGTGTGTGTGTGTGTGTGTGTGTGTGTGTGTGTATATACTTGTATAAAGACTATATGTCTTAAATCCCCACAACATGGGTAATGCCTGGACTAATGCCATAGACACAAAAAAACACCACACATACGAATACAGCAGGGCAGGAAGGATGACTCGAGAGGGAAAGGAGACACAGGAAGAGACTGTGTGTGTACGTGTTTGTTTGTTTTTAGGTCTGATTGTGTGTGTGTTTGTTTATTAGCAGGTGTGTAATGTGTTTCCAAATTGTGCATGAGGAAAAAAAAGTAAATTTTTGTATGAAAGCGTGTGTGTGTGTGTGTGTGTGTGTGTGTGTGTGTGTGTGTGTGTGTGGACACAAGTCGACTCTGCATTTTGGTTGAGCTGTTTAAACAGGCAGCTCCTCAGTCAGCCGTGCCTTGGCTGCATAATGAAGGACCTCAGTCCATTGAGTTTCGTGCTGCGTTCAGACAGAGCAACCAACACACTGCAGCCTGCTAATACATACACAACCTCGCTCCATCCTTCTCTCTCTCCCTCTCTCTCTCTCTCTCTCCCCCCTCTTTTTCTTTCTTATTTGTCTTTTTCTGTCTCCTCCTGTCTTTAAATATCTATTCGCTATTCTCTCGTCAGTTTTCCTCATTTCTTTATCACCTTTTGTTGCCCTGAATTTTAAGACTGTAACTTCATTCTTTCTTTCTCTCGGGCCTGATAATCAAACTTCTCTTCACGATTCAGTGTGACGTTGTTGACACCGACATTCAGAGAGCGCTGAGCAGTCGTGTTCATGCGAGCAGTTTTCTGTTTGGGAGAGAAGGTTTTTTTGTCCTGTAATTGACGAAATTGTCCCACTGATGTAATTTTCAATCGACACAATGCTGGCTAGTGGTAGCAGGCATAATAGGTGGTTATTGACTTTCTTTGTTAAAAATGATATGTATTTTTTTCATGTGAGTCAGCTCGCTGCATCCGTCTGATTCATGCTCTAGCCATTTACTGTCCAGTTTCTGTCTCAGTTTTGTTGGCGTTGTTACGGAAAAATGACGTCCTTTGTAATTAATCCAAAATACAGTACATTCTTATTGGCTCGGTTTTGTTTTCCATCCTCTCTCCTTAGCATTTCTGTATCCATCTCTTCTCATTCTCCTTCTGAAACTAATTTACATCTACCCGGTAACTTTTCCTCTTTTCCTCTCCACCTTTTGTTTCTTTTCTCTCTCTCTCTCTCTCTCTCTCTCTCTCTCTCTCTCTCTCTCTCTCTCTCTCTCTCTCTCTCTCTCTCTCTCACTCGCTCTCCAGTAGACGAGAACAAGACCGGATGGAGGAAAATGAGAGGAAGCGAGGAAAGAGAATCCATCCATAATAACTTTGTCTTTGCACTTAAAAAAGGCAAAATATTTAAATTACAAACCAATGAAGGGAGGGAAGCAGCCAGCAGGGCGGAAGAAATGAAGCATCGGGATGGAAATATAGGAGGAATGAATGACAAGACTGGAGAGAAAGAGGGAGCATGGCAAGTGAGAGAATTATTAAAATGTCTTTAGGGGGATGAGAGTGGTGAATCATTTTGCTGCACAAGAGGAAGAGGACCAGCCGAAAAAGTATTAGCCGAACAGAGTGTTCTAATGGGCAGATGCATAAAGTCCCCTAAAAAAGAGTTTTTACCTTCCGGAGAACAAATGCACAGGAGCTGTTTTGTGTGTTAAAAAAGCTCAAAAAGAAACAGACTGCGCTTTCATCTCACTCTCTTTTTTTAGTGTTTCTATGATTCCAACTCTGGAGGATTTCATTACAGTGCGTTTGAAATCATGTTCCCGTTCCCTTCACTGCGTTACTCAGCCTTCCTTCCTTCCTGTCGCTGTGTGTGTGTGTGTGTGTGTGTGTGTGTGTGTGTGTGTGTGTGTGTGTGTGTGTGTGTGTGTGTGTGTGTGTGTGTGTGTGTGTGTGACAGTGGCAGCAACACAGATGTTCTGATAGAAATCCAGAGACTAGCGACACACACGTTCACACACACACACGTTTGAGAACAGGGACACATTCACCATGAGAGACTGAAGGACACATTCCTACGTCCCTTTGACGGTAGACACAGCAAAGGGACACACACTCTCTCTCTCTCTCTCTCTCTCTCTCTCTCTCTCTCTCTCTCTCTCTCTCTCTCTCTCTCTTTCTCTCTCTTTCTCACACACACACACACAGTGACTGTTGAGGAGCCACGTGTGTGTGTGTGGAGGAGATAAAGTGTGTGTGGAGGAGATACAATATAAGCAGAATTGACACTTGCATCGACTGTTGCATCCCACTTCACTTGCTTTCAATCTCATTGACCTCGTGGGGTTTTCTTGTTCTTGTTCTTTTTTTTTTGCTTCTATCGTTATAAAAACCACCCCTCCTTCCTCATCCATTTTAAATCGTCTCTACTACAATCCTAATTCACTTAAAGGGATAGAATGTTTATCATCCCATCCCATCCTTCCATTCCTTACCTTTCACCGCTTCCCCTTCCCCTTCCCGCGCTGCTCTCCATTTTCCTTTTTAATTTCTCACGCAGGCTCCTCACCGTTCTGGGTAATTAAAATGAGAGCAGGGAGATTGAAAATAGGGGGAGGAGGAAGGGAGAGGGGGGAGTGCGGGCCAGGAACGTAGGAAGGTGAGGAGAGAACGGGGGAGTTTTGAGAGGCTGTGTGACAGAAATGGGATAGAAAAAGCGTGTGTGTGTGTGTGTGTGTGTGTGTGTGTGTGTGTGTGTGTGTGTGTGTGTGTGTGTGTGTGTGTGTGTGTGTGTGTGTGTGTGTGTGTGTGTGTGTGTGTGTGTGTGTGTGTGTGTGTGTGTGTGTGTGTGTGTGTGTGTGTGCGTTGTGTGGGTAATGATGAACAGCTTCTGTTGCGCTATTGGCCAAAGTCAGCGACTGTCATCATCACAGCCAATCAACACGCCAGACATTCTCCTTTTCCCTTCTTCTTCCCCATCCTCTACCCTCTCTCATCTTTAAGCACACTTTATACGGTTTAAATTCTTGTGTTTGTACATGTCTTTCTTTTATACACTTTCTCTCACTTCACCCATTTCTGTGGTAATAAAGCTAATTCTCTTCCACTCTTTCTCGCTCCATCATGTGCAAACACAGTCATTATAAGACTGTGAAATCTACTGTGAATCTCAAAAGCACTAATGATCCAACAACCACTTAAATATAGCACATCTTGCGCACACACTCACAGACACACACTCACAGACACACACACACACACACACACACACACACACACACACACACACACACACACACACACACACGCACACACTCACACACTCACACACACAGTCTCACACAGTAGTGTCATCACTGTTTGGAAACATTCCTGGGAATATATGTAATTATATGCCAAATGCCTGTTGTAATGCAGCCATGTAAAATTAATGAATTGCATGTTTTTTCATGGAAATAATTATATGCAAATGCTATTGAATGTATGAGTAATTACAGTGATATCATAATGCTGATCACATTATAATTATGGCCTTTCTCTCCCCCTCTATGTCTCTGTTGCTGTTGGTTTGTGCTGCGCCTTCAACATGTAGGTAAGTGATTTTGTTGTATTTATCATCCTTTTCTAGATCACTCTAATTTATTAAATGGATGAAAAACAACCAAGAGGGTCACTTTAGCACCTTTTATCATTTTAAAACCCTCACAAATTTTAGAAATGATTAATAACAGTTGAAAAACATGGGAAAATAGTCCAGCACAATTACACCAAGTCAGACCCTAAAATCAACTCAGTAAGCCACATGTTAATTAATCATTCCTTATTCTAGCTGTACACAGAGGAACATAAGTCACATCAAGTGCAGGTCCCATAATATTACTTCATATACATCCAGAAAAACCCAAGTAAAAAGACTGAAGACGTAAAGATATGATGAATAAAACTTTAAGAGTCAGAATACTATGTTTCCTCTTTGTCTGTGAGGGGAAAAAGGACGAGGTGAGAAGAAAAAGAGAAAGTATAAGAAGGAGATGAAGAGAGAGTGATCCAGACGAGAGGTTTCTGTGTGAATGAGGGTTCCTCTGATCGCCACAGAAGAATGTGCCTTTTCAGATGTTCTTTCCCCCGCTCTGCTTGTCCCTCTAAGGGCCCCGTAACGGGCCTTATCTAAGAGCTCTGCATGGCTGCTCATCTCTGACATACTGAATATGCACCAGGCACACACACACACACACACACACACACACACACACACACACACACACACACACACACACACACACACACACACACACACACACACACACACACACACACACACACACACACACACACACACACACACACACACAGTGACTTAAGAGTGTGTGTGTCTCCTTATTATTCACACTAAATGCCTAAACGCTTCCATCTCTGTGCTCTTCAGAGGCGTACGGTTGAATAGCGCAGCGATCTGACACTGAGAATGCATTGTGAGAATGTAAGAGTGGCTGTGAGGGACAGTTCCAGGAGCTGCATTAGAGATAACGCTGTCATGTGCCACCGTGCATTAAGACTGTGCTGGATTTTGGCCACTTGTGGGTGAGTGAGATGTGAATGTGTGCTGGTGACATCCAGGGCAGAGGCATGCGAGGAAGGAATAAAGGGACTGAATGGACACTGATGTCAGTTGTCTTTAGATCATATTGTGAGAACAATGCTTTTCCCTACACCTGTGTACCTCAGCTAAGTGACCAATAGAAAAACTGGATTACCAACCAAGCAATGCAGGCAGCTGCCTCCGTGGAAGACCAGGATCTTATAACTACTGACAGCATGAGTCCAAAATGGTTGACTAGCCACCAAAGACATCTCTATACTTTTTTGTCCCCCTTTTCTTCACATCATATATATTCATTTCAATGTTATGACTTCTGCAAATTCTATCTCCCCACACAATTGCTGTTTAAAAGACTTCCCTTCAATGTCAGGATATACAGTAAATCAGTTGGATTTCTGCATTTCTCAACCTATGGCGGTAACAGGGGTGCACATGTACAAAGATCACTCTCATGTGCAACAGTTTCAGAGAGACAGGTTCACAGACTAGAGAGTGAAAGATAAGTTCTTGCATGAGAGACAGAACTGCATTGATGCCACATAGGCACCTGAAACTATGAGGTCTGACTGTCTGCGTCATGGACCATCGTGCGAGCACGGGGCAACGCAATAGCGAGCGAGCATGTGGCAAATAATGCTGCATATACTGTTGCACACACCAAGTTAGAGATCTCTTACGTTATTATGAGAAGTGTAAAAAATGTTTAGTTCAATTTGAAACTGTGACGGGACAAATTAGAATATGGCGGCTGCCGCAGTCTAGATTATTAATGGGAAACGCTGGGCCTTGGTTAGGGTCCGTGTGTCAAAATCAAATTTTCTGACTTTTTTCTTCTATTATGCTAAGGTCATTAGTTGAAGTTAGAATTTATTTACATGATTTCCTTGACAGATGCAGTCGCGTTATCCCGTTAAAAAACATTTCAAAAGAGAATTTATAAATGAAAGCGACAGCAGTGGTGAAACAGGGGAAATATTTGCACATGTAATAATGTTTTGTGCACAGCTCCAGAACAGGAGGCTCTTACCTGTGTTTGAAGTCGGCAGCACGAGAAGCTATTTGTCTGTTTATTTATCTCAGGAAATTTGAGGATTTGGTGCAGCCACTTTTACAAAAATGCGGGAGGCCTTTCTTTTGTGTCGCTGTGTTGTCAGTTAAGCTGCTTGTGTTCTGTGAAAGAGGATGATTTTGCATAAAGGATAAGGCTGAAGCGTCTTTTTACATCCTGTCTGTGTCTATATTCAATTTACGGTTAAACAAATATATATTTGTGGGAATTATTTCAAAAGTAGGAGAACACTTTCTTTACTGAGTGTATTGCTGACCTTGCTTTTGGAGCCCTCCCCCTCAGAGAGATCCTGTCCTAAACCCCTTCTCTCTCTCAAAATCAATGACCTAATGGAGAATGCAGGACCATAGCTGTGACTGTGTGTGTCAGTTTGGTAGGTTTAGTGTCTCAGTGCGAGGGGGGGCAGTCGTATTGGATATTTTCCCCCGGTGAAAAGGGGGATTTGGTGAGTCTTAATAGCTGAATTTCCCCCACTGCCTTGAGTCTTTTTTACCCTGTGAGGTGTGAAAAGAGCAAATAGCCAACCCTAGCTTTGCTGCAGTGGGAGTCACCAAACAGGACCACAGCCGCTGCTCTTTCAGACTCTGAAAGACACACACACACATACACACACATACTTTTTGCTTTACAGTCAGCAGGTTCCTGTGGTGCTGTGAAAAATTTGAGATTTGGCGCTTCTCTGTGGAGTCCTCGTCCTTTCATGCCCACACAGATACACACAAGCATGCACACACACCTTCTGAGGATTTACTGTGCTGTATTAGATATTTGCTTTGTCCAACATCCTGGCAATAATACACAAGCTTTGGGAATATCTCTCTCCCATTTCTGCAATAGGTTCTATCGCTCTTTTTCACCAGAGCTGACACATTATTTTGCCCTTCTCACGCTCTCTTTCTCTCCCCCTCTCTCTCTCCTTCCGTCCTCCCCTCCCTCCTTGCTTCATCTCCCTCAGGCTAGCGGAGAAGTTTGGTGCCCTTTTCCTGTGTCTGGGGTCCTGGTTTAGGACAGAGAATCAGTCACAGTTACACATATTAGATTAGAGAAGAGTGGAAACCAAATTGCCCTCTCCTCCTCTTCCTCCTCTCCTTCCCAACCTCCTCTCTTCATCCTCCTCTTCTCTGCTCCCCCGCATCCTCCTTTTCCCAAAGGAGGCTGTGTGTCCTCTGCATTTCTTCTTCTTTTTTTTTTGGCCTCTATATTTCTCTATCCGCCTGTGTCTGTTGCTTAATCGCCACATGTTGTGGTTCGGGGAACAGACACATTTATGGAGACAAGGTTGCTGTTGGTTAACGTGTTTTAAGGTCAACAAGTCAATAGCAGAGCCTGACCCATATGGATTTTTTGGGGCCAATACTGATTTTATTATATATTTATTGGAATAAAAATAGCAGTGATTCCTAAGATGTAACTGAGGCTTGATATTTTACACTTCAACCATAAGCTTTATAATAAATAGCTATAAATACAAAGACAACACAATTACAATGACATTATGTAAAATGTTTCTGTTTGCATTCTTTATTCTGTAAAATTAGTTTTCATATCTTCAAACATAAAAGCTGATGTGTCTGTGAAAGGCTCATTTTGGACAATTTTAATCAGCCAACTGATAAATCGGCTCTAGTCAATAGTGTTCTTGTCTTGATTATTGTGTGGTATTCTAAAATACATAATAGCAAAAATTTGATATTTTATTTATTTCATTTTAGCTGTTTGTTTCATCAAATTTTTTCCTTGTTATTTAGCTTATCTCAATATGAAATTGGCTGAAATATGCCAACTTTTCATTCAGTTGTAGTTGTTACTTTTTAATTTGGCAGTATTTTGATAAAAATGTCTTAAATTTGCGTCAGATAATTTTTTTCCCGAGGCTTTAGTCTTTAGCTGGGCCTCTATTGCTTCATCCATCCCTCCATTCTGCCATTTTTCTTCCTCCTGCTAATCACCCGATCTCACCAGGGAAATGGGAAGCTTGACTTTGACTTTTACCTTTGGATGGCTGTACCTGACACCAGGGCAGCCTGCCAGGATATTACCTCGGATAAATGTGCTTTTCTCTTTGATCTATTGCCGTCACGAATATTTTATCTGGCTGACTTTTGTGTTGGGAATCTGTCACATTCAGAGTTCCTCCTCTGAAATTTTAGTTTTGATTAAAGCCATATTTTATCCTAATATACTATAAATACCAACAGAGAGAATGAGGAGAGAGGGGGGGCGGAACAGGAAGTCCTCCAGATGACTCCCTGTGCTCCTCTCCCTCCACAACGACAACTAATCCCATTATTAACCTATCACAGGGACGAGAAGGGGGTCCCGACCACACACATGCACATGATGAAGACCTGTGTGTTACCTTTTAACTCTCTAATCTTCATTTCACATTCACACACACACACTTACACGCACACACCGTTACTTAAGCAGAATGGTGTGTTGAGGTTGAACTCAACACTGCGTAACTTTAACCCCAGACCTTATCCATTAGCCGTCAGTCAGTCGCAACATGTTCATTAGTCGTGCTAATCCCTCCAGTCACAGTCTACATGTGCAGGAGAACATGCATGTTTCACCTCAAGAGAACATTAGACCTGTTCTTTCCACTGCAGGGACACCCAGGCCTCTCTGTCTCTCTCTCTCTCTTTCTCTTTCTCTCTCTCTCTGTATCCCTCTGGTTTCCTGTATATTGTCTTGCTAAGTTTCCGATTTTCCACCGCTGTCATGTTATCTCACGCAGCATCATCTCCAGTTAGGCTGCAGGATGTACAGACTTTTGTTTGGTTTTCCTTCCAGGTAATGTGATTTTCCTTTGTTGTTCTTTTGTAGTCCTAATTTGTCAGGTCAAGAGCAGCGTTGTACCGTCTGAGGGCTGTCCTGAGGCAATTTGGGCTTCGGCCCGAGGATTTTCTCATGATCGCTGTATTTTCCTCTCGCTGCTTCAAAGCTTTTGCAGTGATAGAATTGGTGGCGATGCCTCTGGATTTTAAATGTTAATGGAATTTGCTGGCTCTTTATTTGTGAATTCGAGAGTAACATTGGCGTAATTCATACTTATGTGTGTTTTGATAATACTGTTACAGATGTCGGCATGTTGGTTCTCATTTTCAAATATTTGTACTCCTTTATTTTTTACATTTTGACTGTTTTTGTTTCCACTCTCTTCCGATAAGCTTGTAGGTGAATCGCTCGTGCTCCAGAGTACTATGTTTAAGTAAATACCGATGTCTGATGTGGAATAAACGTCACTTTTCATCTCTTGTTGCCGTGAATATACTTTCCATGTGTCTTGGAAATTAAAACTATCAGGTTTTAATCTGGGATGGTTTCTCTCTGAAGGAGGACGACCAGGCGTTGAGCCATGCTAGGGGCGCCCAGAGAGAAACAAACCCCCCAGAAGAGGGGTACTACACCCTTCTCAGCCCCATACTGTGCTTCACTGATCACAAGAAGATAGAGAGAAATAGAAGAAGAAGAAATGAGAGCGATATGAGAGGCCTAATTATGGGGTCTGATAATTTGCATCAGAGATAATGAAAGTCTTGGACAGTCTCCCAAATCTCTCCCGAGCATTTGTAACCACCCTCTGCCTCCCCTTCCTCCTCTCACAGCTCCTTTCTTTTCCCCTCTTCTTCTTTTCTTTTAATTTCGTCGAGCATATTCCCTGAACCCACCCCCTTGCTTTTCCACCACCTTCGCTTCAGCATTGAAATGCCAATACATCATTTTTAAGTAACACCTCAAAATGAAGTCATATTTCAGCATTTAGCTCCATGCTATGAAAAGTGAACTTCTTGAATGTCCTTCCGTGGCCTAATGGACCTAGAAATCATTCAGCCATGAACATTATGCTAATACTCGCTAAGCTCGCTCTCTCTGCCTCCCTTTGTGAGTGTCTGTCATTCTACTTAGCCTGATAAACAAGTCTGATTTTCAATTATCTCTATTCAAATGAGGCCTGCGGCACTATTTGCTTATTTGCTTTGCGTGTGTGTTTGTGTGTGTGTGTGGTGTGTGTGTGTGTGTGTGTGTGTGTGTGTGTGTGTGTGTGTGTGCGCACGCTGATGTGTCCGAGTGTGTGCATGTGTGTTCATGAGCACATGTCACGCTGACAGAAGTGGTTCTCAGCTCTCTCTACCTCCTTCTATGTATTTGCGATATGTGTGATTGTGTTTGGTCTGTGTGTGTCTGTCGGGTGATGTAGCTAAGTACGACAGTTTTTTGCACATGTGTAAACACTGTGTACCTGTTCGAGGATGCATCTGGGACCTCCCTCGCTTCGTTTTATGGCGATGCTGTAAAGCTAAGTGGCGCCCTCTTTTTACTACCCACTTATACCCTTGGGATTTCTCTCGTCGTCACACACCCAGCGTCAGAGAGAGAGGGTCCAGGCTGCAGTCGTCAGACAAACAAACTAATAAACAGGTTATTGATCATGTGTCATTACCGTGAGCCAGTCAGACAGTCTGACCCAAACCAAACAGTCAGATAAGAGAAGGACAATTAAAGCGGAACATGATTCATCTTCCTTCCTCTTCCTCTCCCTCTCTCTCTCTCTCTCTCTCTCTGTCGCGCTCTACCTTCCCATCCTTCCATTTCTAATAGCCTCTCTCATCTGCCCTCCTTTACCTCCCCCTCCCTCCCTCCCTCCCTCCCTCCCTCCCTTCCTCCCGTCTCCCTCTGTCCTCTGTTTATGAATTCCCCTTGCTTGGCATGGCGGCCGATGGAGAAGTTTTTAGTATGCAGCCTCTCTCAAGGACAGAGCCTTGTTAGAAAGCCTATTGAGCTGTGGAGCAATAGCTCGCTGTAGCCCGGCAGTGGACCGAGTGCATCTCTCTTTCTCTGCATCCCTCTCTCTCTCCCACCCTCCCTCCGCCTCATTAATGATGTATTAGTTTATTAGGTGTTGGATATTGGGTCGGGGACCCTGCGACGGACTTCATCATGGCTGAGCTGTATGGAGAGGAAACACAGGGAGGAGGAGGAATAGGAATAGGGAGGCAGAGGTGCATACAGATGTTCAAAGACTCACTTGTGTGCAACACATGGTACACACACATAAAATAAACATGCTCAAACATAATAACACATGCACACGTCTCTGTCAGTATTCATGAACACGAACTACTTACTCTGCTGTGATTCATTTGGAGTGGCTGGATTAGTAGCTGGGCTCACGTTACTGTTGATGGCGACAGAAGAAAACGACGTTGTCCATACATAGAGGGCCTCGGTCACCCAGGGAAACAAGGTGATATCCCATAATGCCAGTGCTGCATCCTTTGGCTATCTGCATTTTGGATCAGTCTCCTGTTTAATTTATACATTGTGTTATTAAATAGTTACATTACATTAAGTTGAATACAAAGAAATCCTCGGGTGTTTCATTTTTTTTATTCCTGTCCTCCTTTCATCGTTCTTCTCGTTCGTTACCAAGAGATGTTTTCTGGCTTCCCATCCTCCTTTCCTAATATGTGTCTTCCTTTACACCTTTTTATTCATTTATACACTTTATTTTTTCGATAATTCACACCATAGTAGAGAATTCTTTTGAATGAGGCCCCCAGCCGTATTTGCATGGAGGTGAAAATTCTCCCATCACTCCCCCTGCCTTCTTTTCATCCTAATTCTTTCTCTCCCTATTTCTAATTTCCTGCATCTCCCTTTTTATTCCTATCTTCCTCCTTTTCTTCACAGCTTCCCTCCATCCTTTCACCCTTCCTTCAAATGTCCATCCTTTCTCCTGGCTCTGCTTATATCTTTCCTCTTTAGTGGTCCATCTCCATCTCTCTTTCGTCTGCACGGATGATTTTGTTTACCTACTTGTCATTGCTGAAGTGCTCGCTCTCTCCATTCGGCTGTGAGGGGTGTGTAAGTACACAAACACAGACTCACACACATAAATGTATGGTGTATACAGAAACACACGCACACACATTAGCGCTGATCCCAGCCTCAGCTTTCTGGCTACAAAGTAGACCTTGATAGTCAGCCAGCCCATCACATTTTACCATCTTTACCCTGTGCTCTTGCTCGCTCTCTCGCACACACATACTTTAACCTCACCCGAATCTTTTTTCCCTGGTGCACTATCGTTACTATAGTGCTAACCTCCTGTATGAAGAAGGGTCGTATTTTAGACCTAAATGGAAAGCAGTGCACTTAGAGTTTGGCTTTGGCCTTCATCTTGATGCCAAGAGACGAGAGATGCACTCGCTAAGTGAAGAGAGTTGACTGTGTGTGTGTGTGTGTGTTTATGTTTGTGTGCATTGCTCTAATGCTGGAATTGAGCATTTGCAGTTCAATGTAAATAACCCAGTTTCCAGATATTTGTAACATCAGAGGACATGATTTTTGGCCGTGTGCATGATATGATGATTCATTTTTCACAGAATTCAAATTTTGTACCTTTAGTCCATTGAGACGCAGCAGTATCCTCTCACTGTCGCAGGAAGGTCACAACTTTAAATTCTGAGGCATACAGTATATTAATGAATAAGATTTCACTTTCCTCTAACAACTGCTGTCGTGGTACCTTTGAGCAAGGTCTCTTTAAAGTGTTTACCTGATTCACACTGTAACATGCTGCAAATGACAAACAGACAAATATCCAATATGGTAAAGTAATTGAAAAACATTGTAGACAAGGACAGATTCTAAGCTGTAAAATCTGAAAGAAATGAAAAAAAAAAAGTTCCTCCTTATTGTACAGGAAAAGTTTTAAAATTTTGGATGCGTTGCAAATGGTGCATCAAGAAATATTCTTGATGTTCACGCAAATTACTAAAAGTTAATATTTGTAATGGTGGCTTACCTGTGGTGTCGTCCAGCCAGTCAGAAACACCAAACCACTAGTTTTCTACCAAAACTAAAGAGGTTTGGTTGAAGACCAATGTGTGTGAGATGTGACTGGGATAACATTTTTTGCTTTACTATGGTTCAAGATTCAAGAACTATATTGCTATTGTGCAAGCACAAAGGAATATTGAAAGTGCAATCCTCAAATCAAATTGTACCCGTTCAAAAGATTTACAAAAGGAATCTGCACATAAAAATTAAGCAACCATATAATAAAATATAAATCATGTATGATGATGTATATTTATGCACATTATGCACTTAGATTTTATTTTTGAAAACAGTTTGAAGATTGGGATGATGTGGTTTATTATCTTGTGTTCCTTTTGGGGTGATGGAGTGTAGGTTTGCCCCCCCAGATCCCTTTTGCCTGAGGCCCCCAAAGTCTTTAGGAACGCTCCTGGTTTCTACTAGTGGTGATTGAAAAAAATTTTAAGAATATAAAAGTTACACTCAATGATTCAGCGTGATCAGACTTGTGCTCAGGTTGAGTTAAAGCAAAACTATGTTGGTAATTGTGTTACTTCATCTAATGCACCAATTAGAAGGCTTCAGTTTTAAGCTACACCACCATAACATTTGCAGCAACAGATCTAATCTCACATAAACAGATTCTGCATGTGAATATGCAGAACGTGTAGAAGAGGGACAAGTCTTTGGTTTCCATTTCTAGTTTGACCAATCATGTTGAAGCAGGGTTTTGGTTGCTCACAGGCTAACTGTCCATGTGTAGAGTAAAAGAAGTGGAACACCTTGATCGAAATGCATCGGCTATTTAAACTATCTGCATTCATTTGCAGACAGCTGTTCATTTATATTAGTCAAAATGTCGTCTGGACCTAAAACAGAGGTCGTTGTTTTTGGTTTGTGTGGAAAAACGTTGGACTCGATCTGTAAACAGTGTACAGCTACCTGAAGTCTTGGCCGATGGAGTCTTGGCCCGGTGAAGCCCCAAAATATTGGCCATTGCATACAGAGGCTATTTCATCAGACGATAGACAATGAGTTTGCAACAAATCTATCGAGTGTCAGGGAACTATGAGCCAAGTGTGCACACAGCCCTGAGAGGAACCCTCCCA
The DNA here is from genome assembly GCF_022539355.2 of Hippoglossus stenolepis. Lineage (NCBI taxonomy): Eukaryota > Metazoa > Chordata > Actinopteri > Pleuronectiformes > Pleuronectidae > Hippoglossus > Hippoglossus stenolepis. The sequence continues at coordinate 16,070,641 of NC_061492.1, read as the reverse complement.
TCAAGCCAGTGAGCAATAGCCTTCTCTTAACTCCTAGATAAACTGCCCTAAGCTAACATGAGGCTAACTCCATTCATTGCCAAGCATTCAAAAAAAGTTTGGATTCATGGGAGAAGTGTAGAGTGTAAGTCAGTCAGTCGGTCAGTCAGTTTGGCCGAGTTTGAAAAGAAATGTCCCCAGAAGTTATATACACTATTACTTATTACTGTTGTTCATAGTGTGGCAGCTGCTGCTCTCAGCTCTTCTTTTTCACCCGCTCTCCGCTTGTCTCAGCACCTTTGCCTCTCTCTCTCTCTCTCTCTCTCTCTCTCTCTCTCTCTCTCTCTCTCTCTCTCTCTCTCTCTCTCTCTCTCTCTCTCTCTCTCTCTCTCTCTCTCTCTGACAGTCGCTCACACAAAAACTGTCCACTCAACCTTTGTGCAATAAGGTAGCATCCCCCCCTCTCCCTCCTGTCTGGAGAGAGCGGTTTTACGGCAGCACGGCTCATGTTTGCCAATGAGCAACTGTGGCTATACCTGCCTAGCACTACCACCCCAGACACACTACAGGGACATCTCACTGGCTCACACACAAGAGACAGACACACACACACACACAATCCATTCTTACACACATTAATATGCAGTCAAACATGAACTCCTGCAAAAATGTCACACACATACTTAGCATATCTTTAATTGCATGACTGCATTTATTTCACACACTGAAACAATGCGGCGTGTGAGTGTGTGGGTGTGTGTGGACTGCTGCAGCTAGATTAGCACACATCGCGCTCATCAAGTATTTATCGCCTTCTCTTTGGAGAGGATGAATAGTAATTTGCTTCTTGTATTAAGGTGACACTGACTGTTCTCTATCTCCTCTGTCTTTTCTCCTTTTCTGTCATCGGACAAACGTGGAGTTTAGGATGGAGGGGCTCACACACACACACACACACACACACACACACACACACACACACACACACACACACATTGTCTGTCTTTCTCTCTTTCTCCCCCCTTTAAATAAAAGCTGTGGAGTCACTGGTTTTCCATAATCTGGTGCTCAGAGGTATAGAGTGTGGGAGAAAGAGGGAGAGTTTCTCCTCTCTACGTCCGATGCTGTTGTTGTTGCCGTAAGTGCCAGGCAGGTAGAAGAAAAGAAAATGGCATCCATTCACCTTGGAGCCAAAGTCTTTTTATTTCCAGCCTGTTACACAATCTAAGCATATACATTACCCCTAATATCACCCTGCAATCTTAGTATTGATGAGCATTATATGCGTTATTTTGTTTCTGGATGTGTTCTTATCAGAATAGTGAGGCAGAGCCAGTGGACTTGTTAACAAACGTGTGTCCCAGGTCAAGGAAGGTGATGCTTACTCATTTTTCCCTTCCCAAAAAAGGGGTCGACCTTAGATTTGCACTGGTTTTGTTTGCTATAGCAGGAAGAGGTCAAGTATAGGGACATTTCAACTTTGTACGTGTGTGTTTGTTTTAATTCTTAGTGTGTCCAGATTGTACTGACTCCTTTTCCACCTATCCTAAATCCTAACACAAAATGAGTCAGACATTTACATTATCCTATACAGATACAATTTCCACATACAGATTGATTCTAAGTGTATTTAAATGCTTGTAAACACATAATGTTGCTCCAGAGTCAACTAGGGTTCCCATACAATATAGATCATAGATTGAATATACTTTTGTATTTGAGCCTGTATTTCTGTTATAACCCACTTACGATCATTTCAATGCAGACGTGTGAAATGATCATTCACACTTAATCTCATTTGCTTTTCCTGCAGGCCACATGTGATCTCTTTAATCTGATCTAATCAGTTATGACCAGTCCACTGTTTGTCATCGAACCCTTAATGGTCTTAACAGTTACCAACCTGAACTGACTTGAAAGGTCTACGCCGTTTTATTTATTAATGCATGCAGCTACTTGCATTTAATTATCGCTGTTGTTTACTCACATGTCCAGAGGTGGCGAACGATAACGATCGAGTACAGACACACACACGCACACACACACACACACACACACACACACACACACGCTCTCTTTATCTCTTGGACTATCTACCCATCTCTAGCTCTTTAATTCCCCCACAGTATCCTCTTCTTTACGTTTCACCATCTTTATCGCATTCTCTGCTGTTTTTGTCTCCTGCTTTTTACTCTCTCTCTCTCTCTCTCTCTCTCTCTCTCTCTCTCTCTCTCTCTCTCTCTCTCTCTCTCTTCCATCCCTCCCTCTCTCATTTCAAACACTTTCTTTCAATCGGTCTTACTCCTCTCTATTCTGTTCTTCCCTAGGAGACCACGAAGGCAATAACCAGAGCTGTGAAAGGGTCAGGCTTTGTAACCTGTGCAGGTGTGTGTGTACGTGTGTGTGTGTACGTGTGTGTGTGTGTAAGAACCATTGGTTTGAAATGTGTCCTCCAGGGCCAGTTGTCCCATCTTTAAGTGTTAAAATAGGAAAACGCTCTCGTCCTTCACATGTGTTTCATGCATATGAGGTGTTTGTAAGATGCATGGTCTGGTGTGCAAGGCTGTAACTGCAAAAGGCCCATGCTTCCTCATTTTTCCAATCCGAAAAAAGCAAACTGCAGAGATCACCAGAGGCAGGTCGGGAACAGGTTCCATACGTTCCAGGGTCGAAACATTAACTCAAGTCACCAAAGGCTCATAAAATGTCCACAGAAAGATGGAGAATAATATAGTCACAAGGTTTTTCACACACCTGCCAGCCAGTGCCGCTTGCATTCTTTGTATTCATGCTCCGCAGCAGCCTTGGCTTCCACTTAAAGTCTAAGTATTAAATCAGTAATTGTATGTAGAATTGGTATTCGCTTGACTGTGGAAGGGGGTTTGGGGAAAAACAGGCTGAGATTGAAAATGAATGTGAACTGCATGATAGTCTGCCTCCTTACTCTCTCCTATTGTTCCCTATTCTTTTTGCCTGCCTCCCTTCCCATGTCACCATCGCTCTTCCTCCTCCTCTCTCTCCTTCCTCCACTCTTTCTCTCTCGCTCTCTTTCTTTCTCTCTCTCTCCAGAGGGATTTGACTCTAACTGGCCTTGGCGCCCGTAATGAAACCAAATCTATTTAAAGCCAAAAGCGATGCAAGTTTTAATTTCCTATTCCAGACTTAACCTTTTTGGCTGCGCTGCATTTTCACATCCACTTAATAACTTTTTACCCTCCACTCCCCCAAACCCCCTCATTCTTCCCATCACTCTCACTCTCTGTTGCTTCCTCTCCTCCATCACACTCACCCCCCCACCCCTCGACTCTCCTCTTCCCATCCCCACAACCCTCAACCCCCCATTGCTCTCAGTGGCGAGGCACAGACTGTCTCTTCAAGGGCAATATCTGTCAAATGATTCCCCTGTGAAATTAAGACAGAGGCCATGAGAGAGGAGAGAGGTGGGAGGAAGGGGGAGGAGGACTTGGACGGGTGGATGTAGGAGGTGGAGGGTAAGGAGTTAGAGGAAGAGCGAGGAGAGCCGGTGTATGCGTGTGTGAGAGTTGAGGGGGGGGGTTGCAGTCAGATGGAAGCCCTCTCCCCTCCTCCCTATTCTCACCCAACTCAGTCTCATCTGACAGAAAAAATAATTTAAGAATTTTAAACATAGATCTGGCAGCAAGTTCCTTTTTTTTCTTTTCTCATGAAAAACAAAATGGAACGATCTGTGAAATTAAAGTTTTTGGAAACAAGAAAGGCAGAGACGGCGATGGCCAACAAAAAAATTGAGATTTCCTCTTGTGTTATTACCGTGGACTGGCGCTGTGTGAAAACATCTTTTTTTGTAACATGTGGGATGTGTTTACACAAAATGGTTGAATTGCCATGATTTACTACGAGCATCATATAATCCTGTGTCAAAAAAGTACCATTATAAGTTATTTGACGCAAAAAAGTGTCCCTGGGAATACTTGAGGATGATTATATTGTTGCTCTAGGACATAAAATATCCATAAACTCCACTGAGATCACACACGTGTCCATATCAGAGGAATATTATAGTCATTTCCCTTCTTGTTTGGATATGATGTGTGGTGATAAGTGTCTGTGTCAGCAGTTTGAATCACATTATGGAACAGTCAGTAATGTTTCCTGATCCTGCCTGCACCCTCTTCTGTTGTTCAGAGCTCAATCACATGCTCGTCTGTGCTCACAGCAAGCACAGCGCCATCTCCTGTCTGACTCTGCTAGTACATGCAGGGAACAATGGCCACCAGCGATCACTAAAAACAACCTCTGTACGTTTCACCACGAGCAGCTCGTGTAAAAACACACACTTTTCTCACACTGTTCTCAAATAAAGTTTAAAGTCTTTTTACACCTTCTTTGCATTTATACTCAAAATGAATTGCTTACATCTAATTATGCAGTATCTCAATTATCAGAGCTGATGGCCTCACGGTGCACCTCCAGAGTTAAATTTACAGCCCTATTCCATAAATGTCTAAAATGAAATTAACTTTTTACTAGGTGTCATCTGTGGCTTTTAAGTGATGAAATTGGAGTCCCCCCCTTCACACACACACACACACATACACACACACACACACATGCACTTCATAATGAGAAGCCATTATTAGGCCGTGATTGGAGCCAGGGTGCTGATATTAAAAGTGGCAGGAGAGGCAATATCACCACAGTGTCTAATACCCTAGTAGATATGTCATATATTTTAAGACAGCTGCTCCGCAATTTATAATTAATAGCAATTTAGTCCCAGCAAAAATTGGAAGACAGCTAACAGAGGGATCTTGTTCCATTAAGTGCAAATTCAGAATCAATGTCAAAGTGACATTGTGCAATTTTTTAAGTGGGTGGTCCACACTCTGTAGGGCTTGTACAAACACCACAAAGCCCATAACCGTGGTATGTGTGTTTTATACTGAAGATGATTTCCCTTTGATTCAGTATAAAAATAAGTGCAGTGCAAACAAAAAGGAATGAAGTTGGCCTCTAAAGACACATGAATAAAAATAATCTGTCTTTATTCTCATGCCTCACAGTCATAAATCACTCCTTCCCAAATGACAGCCTCATACACGGCGTATCAGTATGGCAAATGGCTCTATCTTATAATAGCAATGTAGCACACAGCAATATTATCTGCTGTGGAGCATTGTAGTGCATGTGTCTCAGCGCTGTGCCCTGGAGCGCTAGCCAGATTACACTGGCCCAGCGACAGTCTTATAATAAGACTCGCCCATTAAATCATATCAGCACTGCTTTTTATAGGCCAACACCTCAGCTACGATACTATGAAACTGTCTGTCACAAAAATGTGTCTGAATGTGTGTGTGTGTGTGTGTGTGTGTGTGTGTGTGTGTGTTTGTGTGTGTGTGTGTGTGTGTGTGTGTGAGGCAGAGATAGTATGTGAGCGGAGAGGAGAATGTCTGGGAGGAGAACGCGTGTGTGTTTTACCAAACGTTGCCGGCGTTTGAGCTGCTCGCCGCAGCATCTGACAGCGTTTCATCTTCTCCTTTTATTAGATCAACCTCGCGCCGCTGTCACCTCTCCTTTCCCTGTGCTTACATCACACGCGCACACACACACGCGCCCGCCCGCATGCACACGCAGCCCGGGCAACCATTGGCTCACAGAGCTCCTGCGAGGGTGTTCTGGTTGGTTAGCCGGTCTCTGTTCCGTCAGGCCAGGTGGGGAGAGGGCATCCAGGACGACTCTCTGCCTCAGAATCGCAGTGTGAATAGGCAAACTGGTCGGCTGCCTGGTATGAACAGTGAATCTGAATGAGTGTGTGGTGTTGATGATATTCAGATGCCTTCTTTAGATTTCATTTGAGGCTGTCATGTGCCATGATTCTAATCATCTCACAGGGATTGGTTCACTTGGGGATTTTAAGTGTTTTGTAATATAGGACAAAACCTGCAGCCGACAGTTAGACAGGTTTTGGATCTCTAACATAGAAACTACAACATGACATGTCATCAAAGAGAGCTGTGGAGAGCCTGTGCAAAAAAAGTTGTGTAACTTCTAGATGTCTAAAGGGCTCGGCTTTTGAATTTACCAATTTGGTTTGAGTTATTATGAAAATATCGAATTATAATTCGAAGATTAAATTGTCCTCTGTGGCAATTTGTTGGATTCTTGCCAAAATTGAGCACTCAAAACAATTAAAACCAAATCAGATAATTGTCTGCATTGGACATTTTTCAGCCGACAGACCTTTATTTAGGAGTTACAGGAGGCCCCACCATCAGCGGATTTAAATATGTGGTTTTGTCTTGACAAACTTTCCCTTGTTGCACACTGTGCAAGTAGTTTTCTGTCTGTAGCCACCGCTGTTTCACAAGCGGAGCTGTCATTTCACATTTGTCATCTCTGACGGATGACATCGGTGTGTAGCAGCGAAGGGTTAAAGAAGATGCTCCCACTGAAGACATGAGAGAGCAGCTCAGATTCTTATAGATATAGCAGATTGACGTGTTTTTGTTCCTCGCACTTTATTCTCTGCCTTCTGAGGGACGGTTTTCTGTGCGGCTGCATGTTTGACGTGGGTTTTCTCGATTGCGGCAGTGCAGCGGTGAAGTTAATTCAGAGAGTGTGTGTGTCTGTGTCTTCTTCTTTGTCCTTGCAGCGCTCTGATTTCTTTCTATACCCACACATTTTTGATTTGCTTGAGTTGTCACTTTTCATGACATTTCTCAAAGTCTCAGTTTCTTTCAAATGAAGCATCTGGATTGTTCAATTTGCTGTGAAGTGGTTGCAACAAAATGACAATGTAAAGGCATTTTGGAAGTGGGAGTTATTTAGCAAATTATATATGAGCTCACTTTAATTGGCTATAACTGTTTAGATACAACATTTCCCACATCCAGCCAACAGAGACAAACGATCCACACAGTAGAAATGAATTAAAAAATACATAATTGCATTGTTATGCTCACTTGTTTTCATAGTAATGCACTGTTCCATACATGCACCTTCCCTGTCAAATACACATTCAAACTTACAGTGCAAATCAATATAGTGTCTGTACAAATATACAGATAAAATCCACTAATAGACAGGAGAAGACACAGACGCAGTAACTCACACACAAGTGTTCATGCTGAAACATGCTGCACATGGAGTACAAAACAATGTAATATGCACACGTAGACGGCTGAAAGGCATAGACACACACACACACATTCACATACACACAGCATCCCAAGGCCTCTCCACGTCTTGGTTAATCCAAGCCGTCAGTCAGTGCTTCGGGGCCAGGATGCTGCCGTTTGATTGTAATTGCAAAAACCGGAGGCGGGCGAGGGGAGAGCCAGGGATGTCAATAGACAGGTGGAGGGACGGAGGGATGGATTCCTCCTGCCCATACCCACGAGCCGCTGCTCAGCACGCTGTGTGACTTTGTGTCAGCAGTTTGTCTTGTGCATAGCTAATGACGGCTCGGTACGGAGGGCTAGGCTTGAGTCCGCTGCTGCTGCTGCTGCTATTCTCGTTCGATCCCTCTGTCTCTCTATCCTCTGGTCTTCAGCTGAATCCCTGACAAATGAGATTTTGCCTGAGGTGGATGGGAGGATGGTATGCGGAGCGAGGCCTCTGTCTGTCTATCTGTCTGTCTGTCTGTCCGTCTGTCTGTTTGTTAAGACATCTCACAAGCCATATAGGTCCCAGAGGTTTTTCCTCCTCCTAACCTCCTCATTCTTCTCCTCTTGCACCTTCCGTGTGCCTCCTCTCCTCCTCCTTTCTGTCTCCCTCATCCTGCAGCTCTGTCTGTCTTCTAATTTAAGTCAGAGGCCAGAATAACTCACAGCGAATTGTTTTAGTGAAGAAATGGGGGGAGAGAGGGAGGTGGGGGGGGAATGAAGAAGGAAAGAGGAGGAGGCGGAGGAGAGGGCAAGGGCACAGACTGAGCAGCAAGAAATTGGAGGGAGAGGAAAAAAAACAATAGACGAGGTTTGAAATGAAAAAATAAAAACAACTCCTTCTCCAATTAAGGAGCTTTTTTTGTGTTGTTTTGTTTCTTCGGTCATGGACAGTCGGTCACACTTGCTTTTTGTTGAGTGTGTGATGAATTACACCCCTCCACTCCTCTGCCTTTGTTGTGGTGAAGTTCCAGCCATTTGTACCTCCTACAATATCTTTGCGCTGTGAATTCTCCGTGCCTGTTTACCAACCAGGGTTCTTTTGAACTGGCATAGAGAGAAATGGGTTTTTGAAAAGTCTCTTTGATGGTGAGCCCAATTTGTTTTCAACGCTAAAAAGTTTATTTGAACGCCCTGAAATGTGGGCTGACTTCAGCGCTGAGGCCTGTCCTGAGAGGGCTGCTGCCTCCCTCTGTGACTCCATCAGTGTGTGAACATGTGTTTGTGTGTGTTTTCCTAACCCAGCTCATATGACATGATTCACCTGTAATGAGATACTTATTGTTCAACGACCCATTGTCTATTTGTCAAGTTAAAACAAATCCATTCCCCACAAGAAAACATTCCCCACTCCTGAACACCACCACTAGCGGGGACCGTAGCAGGTGGGGTCCATGCACTCGTGCCGTTGATGCCAGATTCTGACCCGACCATCTGCCTTTTGATGACCCAGTGTCTGACAGGAGAGAAACCTGATGTGGTCTTCTGCCTAATCCACCTCAAAGCCATACGTCTTCATTCTGAGATGATTTAATTGTACAGAGTTGTTATCTGAGTTACTGTTTTGTGTGTATTTTACATATAATGGGGATTTACAGAGAAACCTGACAAGAAGAAGTGTTTCACTGTAGTAGTAAAAAATGAAGTAGCCTTGATCTCATGAGTCTTTAGCTCATGTGAATTTGTCTTGTGAGAAATTCCATTATAGATTCCATACAGTACAGTACAGTATTTAATTTAACACAGGGGTCCTCTGTGGGTCAGTATCTGGGTAATTAGGGGTCCTTAATTTTATTGTGACCAAATTTTTTAACATCTAGACCCATTAGATTTCAAATGCACTCTTTAAAACCCGCCATGGATGTGGGAGATTTCTCAATCATGACATCTCCACACATTTGTGGTCCAGAACAAATGTAACAAACCGCTGTGAGGTAGTGATCAGTTTTTTTCAGATTTTCTCAATCTTGATCTTGAAGTTGATGGACAGATTCAGAATCAGGCATTCATTTTACATGGATCACAAGCAGAATCAGAATTCCGCCGATCCACGTTATTGATCGGCAGCGGACGCTGATGGATTACCTTGGCGGACGTACTGACAGGCAGCACATCCAAGGGGGAAAGAGTTTTGCGTTGTGCCGACCAAAACAGACCCTCAAACCAGAACCCCCCACCCACCCACTCACGTCACCTCCCTATCCCTCTTTTGATCAGAGTCACTTTGACAGTGATGCATAAGTCTGTGCAGCGCGGGGCCGGCTGCCTGGCAGCAAATGCCAGAGATCCCCCGAGAGTAGAGGACTGAGGGATTAAACAGAGAAAGACACTCCCTTTAAAAAAAAGGGAGTAAAAAGGAAATCAGTGTTTCCTCCCTCTGCGGATAGAGAGAGCTATTTTACCGTGCTGCCACTTTTGTGTTTTCTGTAGTCTATTCTCTTCAAAAGAGGCTTTTGTGTTTGTGTTTAAACTCTGTTTTGTCTCAGGGTTAGCCTGGTCTGCCCCTCGCCAGCAATAGACTGAAGTCCTGTGTGGATGTAAAATCGAAAACAAATCATCGCTATCATCCTCTGCACTGTCCTCGCCTCCCTCCGCAACCCCAACCCACCCTTTCCAGGCTCCAACTTCCTTTCTCTATTTCTTGTCGCTTCTATCAAGGAGAAGTGAATGCCACACGTTTCATCTCTCTAAAGCGACGGTGGGCCTGAAACACAACAGAGGCATTGCTGGGTAACATTGAACTGGATTGGGTAAATACAAAGGCATGAGGGAAAAGAAAGCAGCTGGGGAAACACAAAAGGATGGAGCTGCTTTGGGAGCTAACCTTGCCTGGGTTTCTCTGATGTTCCTTTACACACACACACACACACTCACCCCTCCACCGTGCCCAACCCCTCTTTCTTTTTCTCTCTCTTTCTCTCTCAAGTGATCCTTTTATGCGTCGTGTTCAGAGGACAGCACCAAAGCATCTGAGGAATGGGAGGTTACAGTTTATTAAAGGAAATGTTGTTTCACAAAAACGGTCATTCCCCCTTTCAGCAGGAAATGCTGAGGCTACGCGGCTACCGCACTTCAAAGCTGCCCAGAAAACTTCCCATGAAACCACTTTGATTGTCTGCATCCAAAGGGACAAGCAGGGGGATTTTTTCCCCTGGTGTCTTGGCACAGCTTTTTCTTACGTTGGTCTTGGCTGATCTCAGCGTCAGGCTTTGTTGCTATATAAAAGGAATAGAGTTTGAATTTATTAGCCCTCATGTAAGACTTACAGGCAGGCAAAAAAACATGTTGCTCCACTGTGGTGATGGTTGATAGGAAATCCTCAATTTTGTAGGAAAGTTTAGCATTCCATTGCACATGAAGAATTCATTCCTGCATGTACCAAACACTTTTAGCAAATCCATAGACAGGATTCCAGGAATGACAATAAAATATTATTTTTGACACTTGGGGTCTTGAACCCTTCAATCTTGCTTTCAAAGCAGCCACACTGAAGAGGATGTCACTATTCATGCAGAGCAATTAACATTTGATAACATTTCAGAATGGATGGCATACCAGAATGAAACCCGTCATTCATTCATATTCCACTTTTTATGCTATTGTATGTCCCCTACTCTCCCATTTTGATGAAAGATATTACACAGAAATAATGTGTTGGAGCCGCAACCGCTACGTGCAAATTAGTGAGCAGGGGAGAACAGAGCATTAGAGGGAACCAGGGAGAAGTTAGACTGGTTGTTTGGACGTGCTAGTTTGAAGTGAAGAGGCTGCAGTTGAGTGGACTATTTCCCTCACACACACTAACACACACACTAACACACACACACACAAACACACACACACACGCAAACATCCAACCCCACACACAACCCCTCGCTCCTCCGATGGCCCTGTCGGTGTGCCAGGGCGGGTGATTACCAACGCTCTCCCCCAATTATGGGCTGATTATTCTGCCGCGCTCTAATTGACTGGGGAGATATGCAAATGGCTGTCATTTGGGATGATAAAGGATGCGGGTGCTGGATGCCCCCTGCATTATTTAGCCTCGGCTGTACGCAGCGTGAAGGATGTGGCGTGCGCTTTAATTGCTGAGGAGAGAGAGGTTAAGCTGAACGAGCAGCTGAATTAGAAATGAGGAATTTGGGCTCCTTATTTATTTATTTATTTTGCTTGCTCCCCTTCCACCTCTCTCTTTTTCTTACTCTCACATACACACACACACACAGGCTCACACTCTACACACACTTTATGTCATGTGTCGTCTTTTCAGTTCTCTCTTGGGTGAGTGGAGAGGTGAGGAAGGGGGTGGGTGGATGGCAGGATGTCATGCTGGAATGCCATAAATAAAAACATTAGTGGAACCAATACGTGCAGAACAAATAGGGAGTGTTTGTGTGCGTGTGTGCGCGCGTGTGTGTGTGTGTTGGCGTAAGTGGTCGGCTCGTGCATTATAAACTAAAGTGTGAAGAACCTTTGCAGACTTCTTAAAAAAAGAAAAGTTTCATCAGCTCAGACAATAAGTGGGCTCAGCCTGTCTCTGCCTCTGTAAAGCTGCCATTTTAAATGAGGGCATATTTAAATAAACACCTCTGGGCAGAATACCAATGACCTAACTCGCCATGTGAATGGTCACACTTGTGGTCGAGTTTGTGGCATCTTTGACTTCAATACCCGGGCAAGCAAAAAGGACCCACCTCCATGTTTATTAACTCACTAAAGGTGGCGTTGGATGTTTGAGACACCATGCTGGGTGTGTGTAAATGCGTTTGTGTGTGTGGGGGTGGGGGGGTGTAATAAGTGAATAGGGCCTACGTGATAAGTACTATAGCTGCCACAGCTTGGCATATTATCAGGGAGAATCAGAGTGAAAGTCCACACTAATCCCTCTGGTTTGGAGACAAGCGGCACCAGATTTGGGCGTCTTTAACAGCTTAGGGCTGATAGGGCCTCAAATGTCCCTCTGAAAGTGGCCCACCCCATATCTCCCAGTACGCGAGGTTTAAGAGCCGAGCCAGTTATCACTCAGTGAGCCCCTTGTCTTACAACAAGCAATAATTGTTAATGCAGTGGAGTTTCTGTTAGCATTATCACTAGATCATCTGAATCTACTTGAATCCTGAGTCAGGTGTCCAAACTCCCACAGGACTCTGGAGGCTTTGTTTTTTCCACACCACCATGGTGTTCAAATAAAAAGAGAGTGCTGTTCTGTTCAGTGTGTTCTGGGGCAGCTTTTGTCCCTATTCATTAAACTCTGTTTTGTCTCATGGTTAACCAGGTTTGCCCCTCGCAGACCTGTTATCCCTATTTGTATGATTCATATTGAGACCTCAAAGATGTGAGGGGAAGAGAGTGACAGAAGGGAGGCTATGACAGAGAGTGGGGTTTGTATGTTCTTCCTGTGTCTGCGTAGATTTTCTCTGGGTACTCTGGCTTCCTGGTTTGTCTCTGTATGGAATGCTGCCCCCTCTCAATGCAGTATAAACACTTTAGACATTATACACAGAACTTGTGCTTTCACTTACCTCGAAGTAGTAGTTATGTAAAGTAACTAAATAGCACTGTCACCTTTTTCCCAAAATCAGGTTCTAATGAATTTGACATGACCAACATTCTGTTTGATTCAATAACCCATGCAGTTAGATGAGGTTGAACACTCCATAGCCATTTTCAGACATGACCTACGGGTAAAATCATGAGAATTGGCAGTGGAGTTTACCCAGAGTTTACCTTTCACACATGCACAATGCAGCTGGAGGTTTTCTGCACAGACACGTTCACAACAGCAACAAATCCTCCGCATTATTCAGGTGAGAGGTGGAGCAGCCCGCTGCAGCAGACAGAAGCAGGAAGTGATGTATTAACTCCGCAGCCGAGATCACATGTTTACAGCACCCCAACACCGTCGTCGGCTTATAACCACAAACTCTGTTGACATCTTCGTAAGTGTCTTGTATATGTGTGTGTCACGGCTTTTTCTCCGGGACATATTTGTTTTGTTTTTGTTTTTTGTTATTTTTGCGTCTGTCGCGGGATTGGAAGTGTCTGCGGTGCAGAACGTGCAACACTTCCACACACAGCTTCTCAGATGCTTTGGAATTGGGACTTTCTGCTCAGGCTAAGTTCCATTGCTAGCGTCCCTTCATTTACATGGAAAATTAGTGTGGCATTACTGGCTTACTTAACCAATTGTTCAAGCTGATTGTGAGCGCCCTCTTCTGGATCTCAAGGAAATCTACTTCAAATAGTCTGACGAAGTGTATACTTTGAATTCAAACAGGTGATGACAGTTTGAATATGAACTTCCCCCCTGTAATTGTATGAATGTTAAAATTTCAAATATAAAGTGATAGGCAATAGCTTCCATAAAATGTTGTTGTGTTACGTCACATGTGTTGCATGGGTCACAGCCTTACGTCTCTGAGTTGCTGTTGGGACAAGAAGATAGCATGCCACCTATGACAGTCTTGATTAGGGTTACAGTATATGTTAGACAATTGGAAACTTAAGGCACTTGAGACGGGAACATTCAGCCTACAAGCACATGGTACAACACTGAGCTCCATGGGTTGGCATGATTACATATGTGAGTGCCTTCTGGGTGCTAGGCCAAAGCCTATGTGGGCTTTGACGAGCCTGAAGCTTGCCAAACATCTTCCCCCGAAGAGCGTCCATATTTGGAGTCTGTCTGGCTTGGTCCTCCCCTCCTCGCTGAAGATTTAACTCTGAGACCCATAAGAAGTGGCGGAGACTCAGCTCAGGGAACTCTTTATCTCCACACACATACTCTCATACATACAGATATCCTGGTTTGCACACAAACACACACTTAATCTGACAAAGACATCCCCCGTCAAGGCATGTTTGCACATTCCTACATACTACAACAAACAACTGCAGGCCACCCACGCAGGCCCCGGACCAAATTATTAAAGCAGTTATGTGGATGTAAAGTGCCGTGTGTAAGCAGACTCGTTTTGATCAGCATTTCATCGTGCAGCGCTTAAATTGTCATATTCTTTTTATCAATTCTCATCATCATCACCAATTATCATCATCATTCCAGCCTTAGTAGACAGACATCAAAGAGTGAAATGATGGTGTGGGTGTTGTGTTAAATCTCACTCCACTAAGTCCCTCTCCTTCTCATTTCTCTTCTTCTTTCCGTACTTAATAGCACTTAGTGAAGGGTATTACAGTGTGTGCTCTACATGGGGCATCATGTTAAAACCCTCTTTCACACACACGCAGTCGGCAGTCCATTTGGATTCATTTGCATGGCATTTCATTTGGATTTTGCCTCAATCGACGGTTTGGGGAAAGGATGAAAAAAAAAAATAACATCTTCGTGTAATAGCATTTTCATGCATTCTCCAGTGCACCATAAAGATTTAAAGCACAGCGGCCGGAGCCGATAAATGAGTGCAGCGCTGCCATAAGCAGACCTCTCCCTCAGGCCCACAAACGATGGCTATTGGAGTTAATTACAGTTTGCATCATCATATTTACACAGAGAGGAGAAATAGAGAATAAAACTGGCCTCTTTGCTCACTGAGGTGTTATTTGTGTATAAACTGTACCACAGTGAGTCGGAGCACAATCATCGCTGTGTGAAACATTATAATGGATTTTACTCTTGACCTATGAAAACACAGGTTCTTTATGGATACATAAACACATCAGTAAAAACAATATATACTGTATTGAAATGTAAATAGACAAATACTATTCAAGGACACGTTCACATTAGTTAGTGTTCAGACTGACCTGCCAATATTAAATTCAAAAGCTTTATTGTCATATGCAGAAATGACAAGTGATCAATGCCATGAAAATCCTATTTCCACTCAGCTGCTTTGAGGCATGTTCTGAACACATGATCTCTGCAGCAGAATAAATATGTTACGTCCTGCCACTGCCTGCTGCACCACCCTTCACCTGAGTGCTCCGGAGATTTCTGTGTTGTCGTGGACGGTGCTCCATTCATATGTGAAAGGCAAACTCAGAATATCCTGACCCAATTGTGCGGACATTCTCCTGAATTAATGTCAAAAATTTGGCTTTTGTCCTTATCTGGAGCCATCAATAAATATCTAAATATCTAAATAGAAAATCTAAAAATCAATGTAAATCTAAGAAATACTAAATCAAACACATCATACACATACATCCATATACTAAAGTAAACAGTTGTAACAGTGGTTCAAGAGAATCTCTGACTCCAGAGCTGCAGGATCAGGATGACAACAACAGTTATTATTATTATCAATATTATTTATCCTTATCATCATTATTGTTATTATTATTATTATTATTATATTAACTTGTGCTGCTCTCATAATAACATCTTCACTTCTGTAACTATCACTCTTATTATTCTCACAGATCTGAAACATGATGGTTACACAACTGCTCCTGGTGTCTAAATATGAATTCTTAAGCCGACGCTGAAACGAGGCTTCAGCAGTCGGACATGGTCACATCAAGTGGGAATCTTCCAGAGTTACTGGCTTTTTATTGCAAAATGAATCCTTTGTGTTCCCACAGCAGGGTCTCCTGGATGAGCTGCAGTGGAGCGATAGTAACACAAAGAGGAAATTTCAGACTAAAAAGACTGTGACTTTGGAAAATAACCACTTGATTTTGCTAACACAGGCTTGCATTGGACTCATATTTTGAAGGGATCTCTTCATGGCCTGTATGAAGAGAAAAAACAATTACAGCAACAGCAGCCACTCTTTAAATGCACCTATAGTTATGCCAGTATTGTTTAAAGAATGATTTGGAGAAATGTAATCCCATCCTTTTATATACAGTACTTTATACTGTGACCCTATAAGTACATATTCATGCTGAACATCCACTGAGAACATTCTGGGAGTACACACCACACTCAGGCCCCTGATCTTCCCTGCTGCTGTGCCAGCCTCTGCGTGCTCGAGTGGATCTGGTGACCAGTAGAATGTGTGGCAGGTGGGAGGAGCACATTATTACACCAGGGGTGTAGCGGAATAAATGTCAAACTCCTGCCAAAGTGGGGCCTCGTAAAAGAGAGGAGAAACCAGGGTGGTTGACAGTCATTCTTCCCTATTTCATCAATTCTGTACAGATAGTGCAAGATGCTCAAGTCTCAGGTAAATCCCTCTTGGGTAAGCTTTAAGTAGAGGAGCACATGCACTGAGCAACATGTAGTCACCCATCAACATGCCTGATGTTCCATATAGATATATATATATATATTAGTAACCATAAAATCCTATTTTTTACTAATCAAAGGTTCAATTCACCCCAATTTTCTACAGTATGCTTGACTTATTTGTACAGCCCTCTCCAAGATGATGGAAGTGAATAGCATTTCATCGCATTTCATCATCATAGTGATATGAACACTGTTTTTGAAAGATGTTGCTGTTGATTTTTTTTTAAGTCATTTTTTCAATCCTGTGAATCAAATTCAATTCACCTCCAGTGTCCAGGGGCAGTGAAAATATCAGACATGGAAAAAAATCTATCTATCTATCTAATCTATCTCTATGGCTACACACTTGTTGAGTTGTGCCACAGAAAATTACTTAACAGGCAATGTTATCAATGTGTATTTTGGCCATTCTACAGTATATAAGGGTTAGGGTTAGGGTTAGGGCATTATTTGACCCAAAATTTTCTCGCAAGTCTATGAACACAGAAATGTCATCTATATATTACCTATATTCACCATTTGTATATTCCATTCAAATGTCTTAGTGGATGTCTGTAGATTCTCAGTCCTACAGTCATAGTTATCCTAGAAGAGTTGAATCGAGTGTGTGTTTGTGTGCGTATGTGTGTGTGAGTGTTTGAAGTAACTAGTTTCTCTCATCGCTCTTCTTTCCGGTAGCCCACAGGAAGCGACAGCCATTGGCTCCTCCCTGTCTAGACAGAGAACCACTTTCACACACACACCCTCTCTCCCTCGCTCCCACACACACTCTTTCTCTCTCGCTCGCTCCCTCACACACACACACACACACACGCTCGGTGCCGTCTACCATTACAACTTTGATTAATTCCCAGTGTGTGGTGAGAGGAGAAAACATCAGCACCATGGTCAAGAGAAAAAGGCCCACAGTCTGCCGAATGTGACAGCTCCCTGTTACACACTGATGCCTTTTACCCTGCTGGGGGTTGTGTGTGTGTGTGTGTGTGTGCGTGCGTGCGTGTGCGCGTGCGAGAGAGAGCAGGGCAATAGTATGAGAGAGGAAAAGGAAGGGGTGTTATGTTTGTGGCCTCATCTGTCCCTTCGGCTGCATCAGTGCTCAAGCGTGTCTCACTGTGACAGGCCAGCAGCCTGTGTGCCTGTCACACACACATACACACACACACAAACACTCACACACACAGACAAACAGAGGCACACTAAACGAGAGAATGCAGGCAGGCACCAACACCAGTGAGGTGAAGGGTCACGAGCGACTGCCTCTCCAATGTTGTGTGAAATGTGTAGATGGCAGTCTCGGCCCATTATGCGCGTATATGCGACAGCATGTGTGTGTGTGTATCTTGAGGCGGACAGGGGGCATCTCAAAGTAACTGGTTATTATCACCTCAATATTTTTCTTATTATGACAATTACATGCTCCAGGAGCGAATTAAGCGATACAGGACGCCAAGCGGGAGTGGTTGACAGCTATTTGGAGACTCAATGCACAGAGCAATTTGCAGCCCTGAGCCAAACAAATTGGATTTGGGCCACTTTGGATTGGGGCCCCAGATTGTTGGGCGTTTGGATCCCCCGACTGAATGCCTGCCTGGCTGGTTAGCTAGCTGCCTGGCATGGATTCTTTACGCATGACTATGTAGCAGACATTTAGCCAGGTAACACAATGCTCCATGGCCCTTGATAAGGATTAAGTGTACATGTGGAGGAGGAGTGTATGTGTTGATAAAGGCATTATATTGCAGGTGCATTGTGAAATGGCTTTTCAACGGTAGTGTTTCTGCAAGCATACGTTATAACCATGGATTTATTGGGTTTTTACAACTGACATTTTTATGTTTCAGTGGTGTTAAGCTTTCCCATCCTGTGATGTTATATACTGCCACTACTTTTTTTGGTCTTGGGCCACACAGCTGTGCTCAAGTGTATGTGTAATCCAAATGAGCCTAACAGCCTCTAAACAAATTACTGGTACGCATTTTCCCAACCCTAAACTGCCATTGGAAAAGCTGGCAACAGCACCCAATTAGGTGAAATGCAATTATGCCCATCCATTCACACAATTAGCCTGTGGGTTAACAACAGAGCTGCAAATCCGACTAGCTCTCGTGTTTTGGGTAAGCCATCGCTATGGTTACACATGGCTTTCATGGTTACCTCGCCATGTGAAATGGCATGGACCAGGGGCGGCCGGTCGGTTGAAAATACCCTCTTGGTGGGGGCAGCGCATTACATCACCGGGCTCAGATCACCAGGTGACTTGATTGGCTGAGACAAGGAGTGGTACCATGGTTGAGGAAACTAGATAGAGAGAGAGAGAGGACAGCTAGTGCCCCATGTGCTCAGTCGTGCGAGGGTAGATAATGCCAGGTGACAGACTGGCAGGCTGGAAGGGCGGGTGGGCACTCACAGCAGCATGATGGAAAAACAAAGGCTTTGTGTGTCACTGCCGAGATCGCATTAACCAAAACAAGCAGCCGTGGACAGATTGCCTCACCGACTTGGTTGTCTCCTCCACAGAGTGGAGCCGTCCATGGATGGAGAGAAGAAATGGAGATGCATGTCTCAGTTTTTAAAGGAAATAACATGGTGCTCGGATATTGTGGAAAAAGTACATTGTTTGCCTGCGGTTTACATAAAATTGACTATTTGACAGAGCTGCATAAATTCAAAACAAATGGCTTTTTGACAGTGCACTGCAGGGGATGGCAAATGTTGATTCAATGTTGAATGTTGAATTTATTGTGGAACTTGTTGTCAGTATTTAAAGAAAAAAGAACTTTCAAGAGTGTCTGTTGTAGTTAAGGTGGGGTGGGGTTGTTTCCATTGTTGCTATTAAAGTGTGACACAGTTGTCCAGTAGCTTATTAACATATCACACTGACCTCCTCTCCCACACCCAGACACAAGAAGAAAAGACTGATGCATTATTGTGTTGAGTGAATTATTACCTCCGCCAAAGAGGTTATGTTTTCTACTGTGTTTTGTTTGTTAGCAGGGTTACGCAATGACTAGTGGACAGATCACAAAGAATCTTAGTGGAAGAATGCTGTATGGGTAATAACCCATTAAAGTTTGATGCAGATCCAGGAATTTTATTTCACTTACTGGGAACATTGTTACATAGGGCATTTTTTCAAATTTTTTATTGATTTCCCAGAGAGTTATTCATGGATTTTGATGAAACAAATCAGGCATGTTTGTGGGACTGATATTTATGAGTGTGTTCGATTTGGTACAGATCCAAAATGAAAATGTGGATCAAGAGAATTTAAGTGTAGTTTCATAAGGGGACTGTTGGGCCTTGGTGGAGGTATGTGCTCTTCTGAGTGTCATTCTAGTTCTGCAGCTATTAAACTGGATCCAGCAGACACATCCATGTGTCTGCTGGAGGTTACATTAACTCTCAATAACATGACAATTACAATTGTACAAAATGTGCTAAATGTAATATGACATGAAAGTTTCATGGGTGTATTTTGGTTGATTTTGACTGTAAGACACAGTTAACTCTAAGAGACACACAGACGAATAGACACATGCAGTATCTGCTCGTAGTAACAGTAATGGTTGCACACAGGGCTCAGGTGGGACAGGAGTGGAGGGTCAACAGGCATGGTATAGCAGGTAGGATCAGCTGGCACACACCCGCAAATCTTCCCTTTCCTCCCCAAGCGGGCACCAGCCAAGAAGCAGGGGTCGCTTACAGGTGATTTCCCCCATATCCAGTCACAGCTGGGGCACAGCCACTAGTGTGTGTATCAAAATGTGTGTGATGTGTAGTTCAGGGGGCAGCCATCACATTGCATCACATCTGGCCTCCTCTTTACTTCTGCCACTGGCTCTCTCTCACATCTCTCAATCTCTCCTCACTCCACGCATTTATGCAGGGAATATTTCGTCAGCAGCAGTGATGGGATTTCCCTGGAATCAATTCAGGAGGGGGAGCACCTATGAAGCACACAATCTCTTACACACACACACACAAATACACAATCTCCTCCTCACCACAGGGAATGAAAACTGTAATATGAACTCACCCTCAGTCTGAATGAAAGGCCTGTTACAATTCATTCTCATCACAGCAGCCAGTGTACACAGTCGTGGTTTCTTCTGTGGGTAATGCTTTTGCTCCTCTGCCATATTAACCACCGTCACTCTCCCAAAGCAGGCCACAGAAAAGTCAAACACTGCTCATGCATGTGTTAACATTTAACCTTTTAAACTGTAGTGCCTTATGAAAGCCCCAGAAATATGTTTACTTTTTTAAATCATGTATTTTAATAGGTAATACAATCTGGTCAACCAAGCTGAAATAGTTGCAGGAGTGCTTTTTTAATATGATATAATATGGAACTGTGAAGATTTTGTGCTTGCTTGTGCCACCTGCTGCACGTCACATCTCATGAAATGCTTGGGTGAGCTTTATAAATACTCAGTGTAAGTCCTTTCTTCTGTTCCAGGATCTGTCCGGCTCGATTGATGACCTCCCCACAGGGACGGAGGCTGGTCTGGTCTCGACCGTCAGCGCCGGTGGGTCGTCCTCCAGCAGCAGCAGCAGTAGCCAGGGGGAGCAGGGAGGCGCCAGTAACCAGGGACAGTCCCCCTTCTCCCCGCACGCCTCCCCACATCTCCCCAGCCAGAGGAGCGGCCCCTCTCCTTCCCCTGTTGGCTCGCCGGCGGGCTCCACTCAGTCCCAGCACTCTCGCTCTGGCTCTGGACCCATCTCTCCTGCCAGCGGACCCTCTGCCAACAACGCCGCACCAGGTAGCGCTGCCATTAGGGCCTGTCTAAAGTTATGCGTGCATAAATCTCGATAATCAGGTTTCATTTTGATGAAAGGTGCAACTTGTAGAGTAACTTTATTAGTTTAATCACCGCAAACAAACAAGACTTTCCACTTACAAGATATGCTATTGGAACCAGACACTACACTACATTTTTCATTGTGAACCACACAGTCGGATTCCCTGGGAAATTTGCAAAATCGCTTTACAGCTTAAAGGGAAATTGCTCTGTGCCACCAAACAAGAGGCTGCTGTTTGAAACCAAGTTAGAACACAATCACATACACACCCCCGTCCGTGCCTCACATCAGGCACGTTGCCTTTGACGGCTGATGAAAAATACCAGCTGTGACATCACCGATCCAGGTGGCCAATACGAGTTTCTGCTTCTGTGTTGTGATGCTGCCCTCTTAATTGGATTTTTTGAGCTGTAAACTAACTTATACGACGGGTCTTCAATGAAATACCTAAATGCTGGTTTTAATATCACATTCATTACCAAATCTATAAAGAAATATCTACATTTATGGATTGAACACGGCTCAAAACACCACCTTCTGTTTCAAACCACCATAGACCTTTCAAGGCCACTGCTTAGTCAACCGTTATGGACATCTCTACGTCATGACATTTCTAGATATTTGAAAAGGTTAACACCCTCTAATGAAGGTCCAGTGACTGCTTGTGAGTGGGATTCTGCAAAGATCCACTCATTTTATAATCTATGTTGAATCTAAACCCCTAAACCAGCACATCGTCGGAGATGTCCTCCATCCTCTCCTGCCCTCCTGCTGTCGCACACACACACGCACACAGACACTGTTTGAACCACTAGCTGCGACCACCACCTGAGCCATCGGTTCGAATATCTCGCGACGGCCGTGGTCTTGGCTGTCAGGAAATTCTGGAGGCGAGAAGCCTTTACCTCATACGACATTTCTGTCGCAAAAAAGTGTGTGTTGGAGCCCTAGACAACATAGATAACTTTGCTTTAGTAAGCTAGTTGGTATGTCGTATGTATGTTTGTGTGTAATTATGATTACGTGTGTGTGTGTGTGTGTGTGTGTGTGTGTGTGTGTGTGTGTGTGTGTGTGTGTGTGTGTGTGTGTGTGTGTGTGTGTGTGTGTGTGTGTGTTGAGGTCAGGCTTGTCTTTGGGGTGAAGTTACACTTTCAATCCTCCTTGGAGCATCTCTGAGGCAGTGCATTAGTTAACCTGTTGCTGCTGGAAGCATTTCACAGCCATCACACCTACATTTCTGCTTGACCTTTCCATTTATTTTGCAATATAAAGACCTGAGCCTGATTTCATTTGTTTTTAAATATGTGCATTTAAAGAGGATTTTAAAAAGGTCATGCAGAAAACTGACCCTGGTGCATAAAAGGTTTACATGTTTCCACAAACAATGTTTGTGCCAATGTTAAATGTAGTGTGCTGTTGCATCACACCTCTGTAAAACCAAGTGAGTTAGTTTTTTTTCTGCTTCTGCTGTTTCCAGTAACGTGATTATTCATTATAATATAGTGCATTTTAACTATCCACTTTGCTTGAGTGTTTGGCGGGCAGGGTTTGATCTCCTTTTAGAACAACCCAAATGACCCGTAGCTCAACTCCAACCCACCATATAATCCATCCAGATCAATTTTCATTCTGCCAGTTTGAACAGAGGATGAAGCCGCCATGTACACTGCAGCAGAAGACCAAATAATATCAATCCAGCTTGTCTAGACAGTGATATCTCTGCTCCATATGAAATCCTAATTCAGACCACTCAATAATATTACAGCTTAGTGAGGAGCGCTTCATGAAATATGTCTCATTCATTTTCTTCACACAGTTTTTTTTGTCCTCACATTGTGGGGATTTGTTAAGTCTTTGATCACCATGCTGTAGAAACACATCCCTTATTTAAATCAAGTCCGTCTCACAGTTACCTGTGGCTTGCACAAGCATCTTCAACATTTATGTCCAGACAATATTTCTGCTCTTCAGTCTGAGTGTTAATGAATTGAGACTGACTCGAGGAGCTCACGTCTGATTTGTGGGCTTATCTAGAATATGGCAGGCCGAACAAGACACCGACAGGATTATCAGACAATGCACGGTGTGTCTGGTTGTCTCCGGGGGCCCTGGTCGAGCACATAACCATTTAGATTAACATTAAACATTATAAACAAGTGTGGATTTGATTTGCCTGTGACAGGCGTGTGAATGTGTGTGTGTGCACGCCGTTCCCACCTGGCATCCCCGTCATCCCGCCACCTCTTTGCCCCCCTGAGTGGCTTGACCGGCGCATCAGCATGTCTCAGACCTGTCAGTCACCGTGACAAGGCGGGGCAAAATGTCTTGAGCAAGATCCCGACGCCAGCTCCTCCTCCTACTCTCTGCGCAACCGCTTACCACGGTGATTGACACTAATGAAAAACTGGGACAGCGTTTTTTTTTCAAGCGCTTGTGCCAAGAATCTGGAATGAGGCGACGAGACAGAGAGCGAAACCGATCGCTGGGACGTGATTAATAAGAAAACATTTTAAAATATTCCCCATGCCAAATAAATGGTGATAAAGCGTGGAGCATTGAGTAACATCTGACATGTTTTAGCGGCTGTACTACAATCAGTTTGAATTAGATCAAGGAGCAGCCATCCTAAGAGAGACACAGGAGAACTAATGTGGTTGGCGCTCATCTGATTACCAACGCTCTGCTCTCTAACACTTCATCACAAGTTAGGATCACAAGTCAGGACACTTTGGTTCATGTTGTTGTCATAGTTGGGAAACAAGTCAGTGAGGAGAGGAGAGAGCGGGGGAGTTGACAAGCTGCACTGTGTGTTTCCATGTATGTTTGTGTGTGTGTTTTGTTTTTCTACAATTTGTATCTTCAGTTCTCCCGATCTGTTTTTTCTGAAGCCATTAAAAAAACACATTCATTATTCAAAGTAGTCGAGTGAACTGCAGTGTCCTCTAAGTAAACAAAATAAGACAAACATTAATAAGCTAATTAATTTGTGCGCAACAACTAAAGTTGTTTTTAACTGCAGTAGTTTGAGCTCCAGTTAAGAAAAAGTAAAATTCACAATATCTTGCAGCTTTGTTGCATTCCATTAAAGCTGCTGTCAGTTTAGAAACTGGAAGTTACTGGACTCTTCTCAGTGTCAGTTGAGGGACCATGAGTCCATAAGTTTTGAATAATATCATGAGAATAAAACAGCTGATTTGTTTCTTCTATATTTACTTGGGTCTGCCCAGGTGCTACTACGATGTTGCGTTGATTTAAATGTTGCTGCTGCAATGAATTGTAATTTCTGTCCCTAAAGGATGTGGTTTCCAATGCTAAAGAAGATCAGACGAACTGAACAAGAATCATGAAGTGGAATTTACTGCAGGAATGTTGTAGTCTGAATTGGTTTTCTGTGGAAGCCCACTGCAGCCACAAGGAATACAGTATATATGACAGTGATTGTTGATGAGGACAACTCTTGATGCTCACCATGCTAAAGTTGAATGTATCACCCGCTTGTCACTTTAATGCTAATCTGACATTTTTGCTTTTATATCAAATCCAAGAAGGTAGAAATAAGAAAAGTAGACAAGTTAGTTTGTGTATGAAAGCATGGGCATTAAGTGCTTTTGTGTGTGTGTGTGTGTGTGTGTGTGTGTGTGTGTGTGTGTGTGTGTGTGTGTGTGTGTGTGTGTGTGTGTGTGTGTGTGTGTGTGTGTGTGTGTGTATTCTGTCTGCCGGTCAGCCTCACTCCGTGGAGTGATGCGACATGTCACACGGCTGAGCACTCGCGGGACACGCGTTACCCTTGACAGCGGTCAGAGGAGAGCAATTTCATCATGTCATCCTTTCACCTGGCTGTCACACACACACACACACACACACAACACATGACAGCACATTAATGCTCACACCTATTAAGAGTTTATTTCATGGTTTCACACTAAACATGCGGATATGGTCACACAAACTGTATAAATAACCTGTGTGTGTGTGTGTGTGTGTGTGTGTGTGTGTGTGTGTGTGTGTGTGTGTGTGTGTGTGTGTGTGTGTGTGTGTGTGTCTGTGTGTGTCTGTGTCTGTGTCTGTGTGTGTGTGTCAGACAGGGGGAGACAGATTGCCAGCCTATCATACACCCATACACTTGCACAAATCTATCTTGTCGGAGCTCCGCAGCACGCCTGTGATTCTCTCGTCTCCCCGTTTCTGTCTCTCTTTCTTTCTTTCTCTCTCTCTCTCTCTCTCTCTCTCTCTCTCTCTCTCTCTCTCTCTCTCTCTCTCTCTCTCTCTCTCTCCATGAAGCAAATCCAATACACTGTAACATTATCCGGGCCTTGCCTTGCTATTTGGATTCTCTCCCCAAGCCAAAAAGGCACACACAGGGCCAAATTGATTTTCCTGTTGCGCTAGATTTGTGACAGTCGAGCAGAAATCACATTGCTCAACTGCCAACCTCCCCCTCCTCTTCCTCCACCTCGTATGCACACACACGCACACACACACACACACACACAAAAACAGGCTCTCGTCGCACACACACACCCCTCCCTCCTCCCAGTGTCTCTGAAGCAATTCAGAGAGTCCTCAGAATATTTTTCTCCTTCCATGAGACATTGGGGACGAGGCAAGCCGAAATTCATCTCTTATCTGGATGGATGCGAGGCGGAATGGGAGCGCCGGCGTTCGAGCTTCCATCACTGACGACTAGCTGTGGAGGAGAGAGGCAAAGTCATCCAGTCAAAGTGCAGAACAGAAGGCCCCGAAAAAGCTGAGGCTCAGTTAGCGTCGCCCCAAATGCAGCAGCCACAGAATCCATCAGATGCACTGATTTGCATGTGTTTCCAAAACTCTGCGTTTCCTGAATATTTCTTCACGCAGATAAAGCTGTGTTTGCTTTTTGCTTTTGAGTGTGAACATGGGCTTGTTTGACAAGTTGTCTCCAGGTTGACAACCTGTCAGTATGGCGTCACTTCCTCTCAGCCTTAGCGTGGCTGTCACAAGAAGACAAATCCATTACCGGGCTGTACCTGATACTAGATCACACTTCATGCAAACAGAGCACGGAGACTCGGTTGTCATCAGCCTGGATCACTGTTGCTGATGGGATGGAGCTGATATGGTGCAGATTTACCTGCTTCTGTGTGAAGGGGAAACTACCAGATATCAGAAAATAAGATTTCAGTGTCAACAAAGTCTACAACAACAGAATGTGCTGCTCTTCTGACTCTTTTCTGTTCCAAAAGGAGTTGAAGTTCAACCATAGAGTTGTTTGTTGCTGCAGAATGACCCAAAGATGTTTAGTTGAGTTGAGCTCTTGTAACTATGGAGACCTTATAGCCATTTAGTGTGCATTGTATAGAAGCGTTTGCATTTGTTTCTCCATTGATTTTCTTTACATCAGTCACCTGCACATACTCCTATCTTTCGAGTTATTGTACAGAAAAAAAAAAAACGATGTCAAGCATCAAGAAGACTATTTTGATGCTGTTATCGCTGAGGGGATTGTACAGCCTTGACTTACAACTTTTTCAATGAAGCTTTGTTTTGTTAAAAAAATACCTTTTTTAAATACATAGAAAATATGTAGTAACGTAATGTCTTAGTCACCATTACGATATCATTGATCTAGACCAAAAGCCTTAATGCATAAGCTGTGATTCAATTCAGAGGCTGCATCCTTCAGGGGACGTGAATGAGGCGGATTTCTTTGGCCGAGTACGCCGCGAAGGCTGAACTAAAATTATTTCTGCGCTCTGCGTCAACAGATCGTCCTGCCCTTATGGCTGTTGCATAGCAACAGAGCTGCAGTTGGACATGACGAGCAAGTTTTGATGCCCCTTGGTTTTTTAACGTGCACGTTAGCTCGATTGAGTTGAAGCATGATACTCAAGCATTGGACGTCTAGTCCCTTTCCGGCACTGAAGCACAATGAATCCTGGGATAGGTTGGGCAAGGAAGGGTCCACTTGTTGGAGCCTTCGTTTCTCTGGGATGGAGGGACACATTTGTCGGCTGCATTTGAAGGAGCATTTTAAATGTCTAGTCACACCACTGTGATGCAGTCTGTCTTCAAATGCAGCTTCTCGAAGGATGCAGCCCCAGAATTGAGATACAGCGATAGCAAGGAAACAAAATTTGAATTAAGTCCTTTTTTCAGGTCTGGTCGGTGTTTGTGCATTTTTTATTCTGTGTGTGTGTGTGTGTGTGTGTGTGTGTGTGTGTGTGTGTGTGTGTGTGTGTGTGTGTGTGTGTGTGTGTGTGTGTTTTGTCTGCTAATTGACTCAGAGCACATCTACACTCCTCCACATTGCGGCCTCCTCTGTCTGCTACAGACAACACAAATACTAAAATGTTCTCCTCTATTTTTCCCTCTCTTGTTCTCCACCAAGATCCTCTGTGGTCCAGTTAACAGCGCTCGTCCGCCTGCCCTCCCTCCTTTCCTTCCCCTCTCCGCCTCTTCGCCCTCTCTCTCGTCCCTGTTCTATATCTCTCCTCACCCCGTCTGAGTTTTTATTTTCTTCTAAAGAGGTGATTGGAGCTTGCGGGCGAGCGCTCTGGAGAGTTTAAGCTGTTTATCTGTGCTTCGCTTCAAGTGCTTGCAGGGCCCAGAAAAGGACAGAGAGGTCAGGGCGAGTGGAGGAGGGAGAGGGGAAGGACATTAGGATAGAGGGTGGGAGACAGAGAGAGAGAGGGCCAGACTTGTCCAGTTTGTTCACTCAGGGGTCCATCCCTATGAATCTCCTCCATCCCGATTTATATCCGCTCTTGTCCTTAACATTGTCCGCCAGCCATGCCTGTGGTTTGCACTCAGTTTATCATTTTAAGAAACACATTTCTATCTTTAATTATGTTAATGAAAACCACAGAAAGAAAAAAAACACTGATAATTTTTCCACATTGAGGTTAAAGGTCAAGCATATTCGCCTGGAAGGAACTGGAGCGATGACCTCAGATCAGGCTTGCATGCGCAGAGATGGCCATTTTTAAAAACTGTCAGTAAATGACTTCCCCAATGAGAGAGAAATAACAAATTTTCAAGCTGCAACGTCGGGCCGGAAAAGACGCCACAGGGTTGCTCATCCAAAACTTATATTTTTCCTCTGTTAGTGGTGAAAGTTATCACAAGAAAGCAGCGGAAGAGGGTGGGGGAGTTGGGTTTTTATGCCAGTGTGTGGAGCCGGGCGAGTTTTCTAGTCACACCACTCCCTGAGAGGCTGCGTGGTGGGAACGCTGCCTCTGGCTGTCCTTGTCCCTCTCTCTTTCTTCTCATTATTTTTATCGTGCTCGCTTTCTCTTATGTTCCCTCTTGTGTCTCACGTTCCCTCGTCCCCACCCTTTTCCTCCCCATCTCTGTTTGCCTCTGCTGCTTTCTTCGCTCACAGCGTTGCTGTGGTACAGGCCTCCCACTGAGGAACAAGGCAGAATTTTCCATCCACATTTCTGCCTCTGTTCCTCCCTCTTATTTCCTCACATCTCTCCTCCAGCTCCCTTACTCCACTTTTGTCCTCCTTTTTTTTTTGTCTTCATCCCCATCCACGCATCAAACCCCCCCACCAGCACCACCACAACTCTTTCCCCACCTCCCACATGCCTCTGTCTCTCCTCCTACTGATGCCTCCTCGTGTTCGAAGTGAAGCAGCAAAATGTCCTCCCCACAGGCATTATATTCACAAAGCACACCGACGGCCAAAACAGTAGAAAAAAAACTGCGCCTGCTTGCTGTGTTAGCCGTTTAGAGAAATCCCATTCTAACTCTGTCCGACTGGAAAACCCTAACTGGAGCACAGTGTACAATTATTTTCTCTCCCCAACACCTATTTCTTTGCTTTCTCTCACTCACTCCATCGCTTTCTCTCCCCCGCAACCTGCTCGCTGTTTTTTAGCTTAAGCTGCAGTTTTGCTTTACTTACAGTTGCTACTCAGCGTTGGAAGTAATGAGGATCTTGGGAGGGCGCTTGTTTTGCGAGCCACTGCAGGCCTGCACTTGTCCCCTATAGGGAGAGTTAACTGGCATTAGCCCCCGGCTTGGAGAGGCATTGACTCGCACCCATAGAGATCTAAACCACCATTATTGGAGCCTGCTGTTTATCTGCCTCTTTCCCCTAAAGACGCGGCAAGTAGGGGATATTACTTTGGTGTGTGTGTGTGTGTGCGTGTGTGTGTGTTGTTGGGTGGTGCAGGTGTGAGTGCAGCCTTAGGGTTGTATTAAGACATGGTGCTGAAGCAGCCCTTTCTCTGTATTCTACACCAGTCTATTAGTGCTCACCACTGTTACCTCACTTTAGCAAAAATGGCCCCCGCTGCTCCAGGGGGTCTGTGTTTATGAGAAACAGTGAAGGTGTGTGTGTGTGTGTGTGTGTGTGTGTGTGTGTGTGTGTGTGTGTGTGTGTGTGTATTGCTGGGTGTCTGTGTATAGGCTACATTCTGTATAGCTGCACACCCTCTCTAGCATTCACACACATTTCTGCTAATGCACACCCACACCTTCCTTTCATCAGCAATTATAAAAGTCTTTTCATTGACTGTCTGGTTGACTTTTCTTCATCAACATTATACACACACACACACACATAGTAGCTCCTAAGCTTAATATTACCAGGGCCCTGAAACAAAACAGAAATATGGCCACAAGTACTCTCCCTCAGCTTTGAACTTCCCCGGCATTTGCGTTTGAAACGCTGATGAAAAAAAGCTTCAAAGACCACACTCCCTCGCTTCAAAGGAGACTCAGGGTTGCCTCAACAGTCCTTGTGGAAGGGAAAATTAAAATGTGTATTGGGTTTTTAGCATGAGCATTATCTCAGAAAAACGCAATGAACTCCCATTACTTCTGGCCCGTTGCTGCCTTGTATCATGAAGAAAGAGCAGAAAATGGATGTGCTCACTAAGTGCCTTTTATACAAAGAGGAAATTACAGTTATTTGACTTTTCAGCAGCTTCCCAAAGAGCATCCTCGCTCCAGATATCTGCCTGTTCATTCTGTATGCCTTCATGCAGCAAGTCCTGTCCTTCTAAAGCTCTGTCAGCATGATCAAAACATGCAGTCTGTTCATGTAATGGTCTTTGACTGATCAGTGTTAAGGACAAACATTTGTACAGGTGCAAACATCTTAGTGCAAAAAATGGAAAACACACTCCTTTTCTGCTATTTAGCTAAGATGGTGACTATTGAGGGTGAGAAGTCTCCATCGTTTTACAGTCACATTTAGCATCTGGGTATCTCCAGTGCTCCGAATGTTGCCATTCTTTATAGCAGGTGTAAGTCTGGATTTATTCAAATTCAGACACAAGAAAAAAATACTGAATGAGTTCGAAAAAAAGCACTTTGCTTCTTAAATGCTCTGAAACCGTTGCTCCCATTGCACTAAAGTGAGTACACGTGGATGTGGATGTGTCATTGTCATTAGTGTGTATTTGTGTATGTGTATATTTACACGTGTGTGTTCCGCTGGGCACTCTGGGAAGTGTGAATTGCAAACAGTGGATAAAGATGCCGGCTGAGGGACTGCAAGCTATTACAATGCCTCTGATTGCCGCATGTGCTAATTGTGTTGTAGAGCACCTATGGGAACACCGGCACTGTAAGGATTACACACACAGATTTAAACACCGAACAAGTACACACATGAAAACACACACCGTTAAAAATAATAAAAATAATTATAACTTGAAAAAACATAACATAATCACAGATATTTAAACACCTGTTACACTGTACAAAACCATATACTTGAAAAATATTCATATCTTCACACAAAAAGTTACATAGAGTGCAATTGCGCTAGAAAATGCATCAACACAAATATTGAACTGTGGACATATGCACATGAGTAAAAAGAGGACAGCCTGAATGGAAGAAGCTTTTCCATTCCATGTATTTGTTTTTCATTTGCATTCATTACTATTTTGTTTCTATGGACAGGCAAAGATATACAGTCAGCTCCTGCTGACATTTAGCTCCCTTCTCTCTCTCCCTGCTCTCTCTCTCTCTCTCTCTCAGCAGCTTGTGGAGAATAACTGTATGTCAAAGATTCAGTGTATGAATTATTAATGGTACAGATTAAACGTGCCAGGACTCACTGTGGAGCCTGTTTGTTTTATTTGGACGTAATTATTTAATGGCACCTTGTTAAAAATGATAGTGCGGAGAGGAAAACGAGAGGAGAGGAGAGGAGAGGCTTTGTTTGGAAAAGTAATTGTTAGTGGAGTTATTACGATGTGCTCCAAGCTTCACTCATTCAGTGCAGAAAGAGAAGGAATGAGGGATGAGGCCTTGTCTGACTCAACTATACAACTTCTTTCCTCTCCTTTTTTGTCCTCTCTTTCTCTCTCTCGCTCTTTCTCTGTCTCTCTTTCGATCTCTCTGTCTCTCTCTCTCGCTCTCTCTCTCTCTTTCACACTCACACACACACACACACACATATATATACACACACTCGTATGTCTTTGCATTAATCTCACATTTTACATGGCTCTGTGAAAAGAGTAGTGGAGCATAGAGGGCACTGTTCCCTATTTATACCTTCACAGTTGCACGCACTCGCTCACATACACACACATACAGTACAAGCTGCTGTCACCACCATTCTGCCATCCAAACAAACACAGTCTGACAGCATAGCTGGTGCCTGGCATGCATCCTTGCACACACACACACACACACACACACACACACACACACACACACACACACACACACACACACACACACACAGACCAGCCTTTAGTGTGGGGTTGACTTTCATAGTGTGAGGGTTCAGTAAACTCCTGCTAGCATGCTTCATTCTCACTACCCATCCACCCATCTAAACCCGCGTTGCAGCTAAATCTGTCCCTACGGCAACATGTGGCTATGACCCTCGCCAAGAGGCTTCAGGCTTCAACAGTCAGACACCTCCGCTCCTACCACACAAACGGCACAGTGGAGTGTTTATATGTACACTTTAGCAGAAACGTGCACATACATGAGAGTGTAGCTCATAAGGGGCAGGACTTCCCTACATACGGCTGCACACATACAGTACAGACATACCATTGGTGGAAAGTGATTCAAACACTAGAGTTCAACATAGGTTTGTGGGATTCATTCTTTACTTAAGTATTTCCATATTATTTTTCCCACCATGTCTTATGTGTTCCGTTGTGTGCTTGAGTGTTTATTTACACTTGTTTGTGCAATTAGTTATACTTAGTGTGTGTGTGTGTGTGTGTGTGTGTGTGTGTGTGTGTGTGTGTGTGTGTGTGTGTGTATGTGTGTGTGTAGGCGGCCGGGTGGATGGAAATGTTGTTTATGCAGTTTTATGCAAAGCAATTATGTTGACTTAATTGGGTTTGTTTTTGTGGAGAGTGTGCCACCCCCAGTCATGTATTACTGCTATCATGGAGTGACACATCACAGACACACACATGCAGACTCACTCCTTGAAACACCACTTTCTACTGCATGATTGAATAATGTGAAGTGTTTGCCTTGTTTGTGAATTAGTGAATTTATATTCACTGTAGCAACAAAACTGTGTTACTACAGCTGCACTTCATAACGAATCATCCTAAGCCGACGGTTACTTTTGGCACATATTCCTATCTCTAGGACGGCAAATCATGTGAAAACATGTACTGACAGTCATCAGTGAGCATGTACAGTTACATAACGTCAACATTTCTCGCATGTTCGGTCAGGTTGCTTGTCACATACATTATGTGTAAGCACTGAATCATCCATCTCATCCACAGAAACCAGTGCAGTTTAAAAACAACAAACCAGTTTTCCTCCTCCTCTCCCCCTCCACATCGTCCCATGTCTGAATTAGAAGATAAAAGGTTAATTTGCCATCTCTCTCCTTCCTCTGGGCCAAATCAATCCACCATAGTCTCCGTCTGCCATTGTCCTAATCAGACCCTAAACTCGCTATTGGATTCCAATGGAACAGGCACAGCCCAAAGACCCACACAACCGTCTAATCAATAATCCTCAAATGGGGGTGGGTCTCTATAGGGGATCGCTCTGGTTTTAATGCTTACACAAGGAAGAGGCGCAGGCTCCAATGACTTGATACAGCATGTCCTCTGGAAGTGCATTTGTCATTTAGTTAATAGCAGATCGCAAACAACTTCATGTGTAGTGATTGTTCTACGTTCTTCTTGGTTCTGTATCTGGCATCCAACTTTCTAACCCGATCGCTTGACACTGAAGAAACACGAACTCAGACTTCAGCTATATACTGATTCCTCATTGTTTTTCTTTCGTCAATCAAAAAGGCAGAAGATTTTTGAAGCAGGTAACTTTTGTGCCATTGAAAGTAAATCAGACAGAGAGACAAAAGTGATCTCTCAAGGCTCGATTGTTTCAACAGTTCCTGCAGTTTCATTCAATTTTCAGGCAAGGCAGATAGGCAGCAATTATAAATCAATTTTCTATTGATCGCTTTCGAAGCAAATCCAGCTCTTGTAACGTGACAGCTTTTATTACATAGACAGTATTGTACCATTGTAACTCTAAAATGTGCCATGTGGATGTTTGAGTCTTCATGTAGTGATTCCATGTTATTCTGCAGGTTCCAACGTGGCCCTGCAGAGCTCTGGAAACGGACCAGATGGAGCCCACCCACCAATCACCCGCTCACCTATGGCTCAGGAGAGAGGTATGTGTTTATGTACAGAAACTGGTGTTGGACCTTGATTTTTGTTTTCGTGAAATTTAGTGGTTGGTTCAGAAGACCCATTGAAAATTGTGGTTCATTCAAGAATGTGTTCTTTCAATTTGAGAGCAGGACTTCACGTTCAGATTTTGTAAGGCTATCACTCAAATAGCCCCTCCTTGTGCTTAGATTTGCTCTACATGTGCTTTAATTGTGCACTTGCACTCAGCAATTGTTTTGGACAGATTTTCTGCCGCTTCCACTCTTCTCTTCAAGCTCAAGCTGCTTTTGTGCATATGCCTGTTCTTTTTGTGCAACAAGTCTGTCAAAATTCCCCAACCAATAGAATACCAGGAATTGTGTTGAAAAATGAAATTGTTTCCGCCCCTGTAGTGAATGCATTACCTTTAAGAGTCCCGTCATACTTTCCCATCTGCACGGGTCCAGGAAAGCAATGCAAACAACAAAATATCTGATTCAACCGCAGTTTGAGCAAAGGTAAGCACAGGCAGGGGCTGTTTGAGTGCGAGCGCAGGATTTTGAGTGAGAGCATTACAAACTCTGAACCTGAAATCAAAAAGTCCTGCCCTCAAAATGAAAGACCATGCTCTTCACTAAAGATAGAAAAATAAAATAAATGCATGCACTGTGTGTAACATAAATATTCTCCATAGGAAATCCAGATTCCGCATCATATTCAGTTTAAAAAAGGATATATACAAATCAAACTTGTCCAAAACACTCTGTTCCTTTACATTCTATCAAAGTGAGACATGCATGAAGATTAAAAAAATGCAAATAAAGCATGAAACATTGGTAGAGACGTGTAAACAATATGACATGACTGGCTTAGTGCTGTTGTTTGTATGAATCCACTGTTCCAAAAAATACGTTTTTAAATACACTTTTTGTATCGCTCTGCTTTCTTGACAGCCCCACTGTGCATTTAAACTTTTAAAAAACACACAGGATCAAGCGATAGTACTTTAGGCTGAGCAGGTGCACAAACAAACAGGCACATGTACAAGGGCTAAAATGTTCCAGTAAACATTAAGTCAACTTATCCTGGACTCTGTTCAAGCCAGAATGCAAACACACAAACCACATGTGTTTGACATGTGGGAAATTGGTTTCAGCACTTACGGCCACTTCTCGACAATCAACTAAAAATAGCTACAAAAAATCTGCATCTACACAACAGTGCAAACAAAAAAAAACCCCAGATGGACTCGTATGTAACCTTAATGGAACGAGTGCGATGCTCCCTCTCTATCACCCACCAAAGAGCAGTTAAGTCAGACAGAGACAGAGGGAGTGGACGGATGAAGACAAAGAGGGAGAGCCATGCGCTGTAAAAGGTTATTTCCCAACATGATGAAATCAAGCTGGAGATTTAATGCAGCTCTCTAATGCCTGTAAACCTCCAGCCCTCCCCAGCCCGGTCCAGGAAAGCACAGTGCCGGTTAACAGAGCTGGCTGTTGTTTTTTGCTGTTTTCCAAGCTTGGATTAAGTCGAACCCCCCCAACCACCCGCCCGGCTCCTGAACACACACGTTCCACTTTGCTCAAGTGGCGTCCTCCCTAAGAGCCTCGCTCCACTCTTCATTTCCATAAATCCGCTGAATGTCCCTTTTTTCCCCCCACTTTCTCTCACGCGTGCTTTGCCGGCTGCCTGTTGTTGTTGTCGTCCAGTTGAGAGCTCCTTTCGCTGTTTGAGAAAGAGAGAAAGGTTTATGTGTGTGCGAGTGTGTCTGTGAGTGTGTGGAGAGGGAATGAAGCAGAGAGAGAGAGAGAGAGAGAAATCCTTGAATGTGTTATTTGCTTTTAGCACTGTCTGCAAAATGTTCCTCTCCCCATCCATTTTCCAGGCAATTTAAAGTGCGGTATTACACACTGTATTTTTTTTCTCCTCCTCTCCCAGAATCCCCTTACCCTAATGGAAGCAAAACATTACAATAATGTCCTCGCTCCTTAAACCCAACACTCGCAGCCTAAGCACTTTC
The DNA here is from genome assembly GCF_022539355.2 of Hippoglossus stenolepis. Lineage (NCBI taxonomy): Eukaryota > Metazoa > Chordata > Actinopteri > Pleuronectiformes > Pleuronectidae > Hippoglossus > Hippoglossus stenolepis. The sequence continues at coordinate 16,034,902 of NC_061492.1, read as the reverse complement.
AGGCCCCAATCGCTCTTTCCCTCCGTTGCACTGTCTTTCCCTCCCACGCACACTTTCTGTCTTGGCCTCTGTCTCTTTCCCACACACAGACACACACACACACACACACACACACACACACACACACACACACACACACACACACACACACACACACACACACACACACACACACAGAGCTTTTATATTTCTCCCTCTCTGTTATCTACCCCCCACAAAGAAGCATAAATATGTACATGTATGCATTTATAAACACACAAGCATATGGTGAACACTCACATGAGATTGTTTATCTCCTTCCTCCCCCCTCACATTTTTTCATGCCCTTTTAGCAGAAACAAGGAATTACACTCGTTTCAACTCGCATCTTCCAACCCGGTTGTTTCCCTAAACGCCAAACTCACTGAGGAGTCTGTGCACGCTCACTCAACAAAGACAAGTATAGAAACTTACACATGGCAGTTGTCATACAATGGCCATCCGGCAACCTCTCCGTATTCGTGGCGGACTGGGAGCACCTTTCTGTGGGATTTAAAAAACGAACAGGGCAGCTTAAAAGGGCGAAGCCCAAGCGAGGATGGCTCCAAATGTCAATTTGAATGGTGGAGGCAAGTTTGGGCCTCAGAGGCTGTGACACATCTATTGACTGAATAGCTCAGAATAACATAGTAGCCGTGGTCAAATCACAGGCACATTCTTTGGAGAGTCGAATGTGTCTGCTTTTAAATCAAGCGGACACGTTCCTTAGCATTAGCAGGTAGACACACACATACACTTGGTTTTTGCAGCAACATACACTTTTCAGGGCAGATGCACACCTGTGCTTTTGCCAGTGATAAAGCTCACTACATCTCTTTGTGTGGGATTATTTCTGCTCAAAAATCATTTTACATGCTAATATACCTGCTCCATGTTATGTTACTCATGGGTTTGTATCTCTGAATAATAGGAGCCAGCGCTAAGAAGAAATATCAGAGCTTTTGCAAGGAAGGGTCTCTTTACTGTAGGAAATAGAATATATACCCTAATGTGATATCCTGGTCTGTTGAGCCACAGAATGATCACACATTCATGACATCCATCACTGATTTCACTGAGTGAGGACGTTGTTTTTTCTGTCTATCTGTGCATTTCAGGATTTATGTCCAACATGCAGAGGAACCAGGCCGGCTCCCAGTTTGCTTCTCCTCAGTCTGGACCCTCTATGTCCCCGCACCCTTCACCTGGGGGCCCATTGTATCCTGGAATGGTTCCCTACTCCCAGAGCGGCCCCACAGGCCATTACGGACCTCAAGGATCACAGTATGGACATCAAGGTTGGAGCCTTTTTTCATAAATGAGCTTTTAAAATACATTGTAGATTGTTTTGATTGGCTGGATTACACTTTCTAAAGGTTTCTGGAAGCCTGGCAGATTGATTAATCAAAAAGCTCAAGCACAAAGGTCACCTGTACGTCTCTGATAGGCCAGTGGCTCTATTTCCTTATGTTAAAGGTCAGGGCACAAGAAAAGGTAACACAGCAAAATTCATCTGCATGTCTTTGCAAAATATTACAGATAATGTGCAGGTTTGGTGATGCAGGGACTACTCTACTCTGCTGCTGCACTGGCAAGTTTAGAGCCAACAAGACAGGTACATGATAGTTCATGATAGTTCTACAAGCTGAAACTTTTAGCACTGAGGCAACAAGACAATAGATCTGCTGTTGAATCGAAAACACATATTTTTTCCATTGACTTCTGTCTCATAACTGACTGCAAAACATTCCCTTTTTCAAACTAGTTAATACAGGGTTGTTTGATGCTTCTAATAAGATACAATAGGTGCCACCACATTGAACTCCGTGGCAACAAATGTGCTTGTCGAAGTTTTGAGATAATGCTTTGTATTGTGTTTGCTGAAAGGTTAGCTGAGAGCAATATGATTTCCACATATGAAATAAAATTCAAAAGCATTTAGAAAAAGAGTATTTTATCCATAATTTTTGCTAAATGAAAAGTTCTTCGTCCTTCGGATTTTCGCTGGCCCCAATAGTAATTCTGAAAGATGAGCTCCAGTTGCAGCAACACAATTTACGGCACCACAGCAAACATTGAGACATGTGCATGTAGGTGCATTTTATAACTATAACCTTTGAATGCTTCAACCAACTTTGGGGATAATGGAGGTCGCATGTCTTTGGCACCTTTATTGTGGGGCTCAGAGGCGAGAAACTCTCGCTTAAAGCATCTGATTCAACAATCTCCTAAAGACACAATTAGTTTTTTAATCTGATCAAAAACAGTCCACCTCAAATTTGTCATGTGTCAGTATCTTGATACTCTCATAACTGAGTCCTTGGAGCACAAAACATAAAACAACTCTTGTCACAATTTTGTCAAAATAGAGGATTTAACTTTCATGCCAAGAAAGACCATTCAAAACCAAAAGTCAGTGAATTTGACTCCCCACAATCCGCTGCCTTTATGTTTTCATATTAATATTTAATCATATAAACCAATAACTGGGCCTGTGTTCACATCCTTTGTTGACTTTTACCTGACACCAGATCTGTGGAGCAGGTTTTGCTTGACAAGTAATATTGGAGTGAGGTGTTATAGAGAAGTTTGGCCTCGGATGGGAAAGCCACATTTGTCTTTTTTTTGACGGATGTTGGCCCCCATTCCACAGTCACATTGGGCCTTGACACAACGGTGTCACTGGTTTCAAAGAGATTTTGCTAATGAGGAATACAAAAGACTAATTTTAAAAATCATATCCAACTTCTGTATCTGTCTCTAAGTCCGTCGCTCTTTTTACAACTCATGCACGCACACACAGATGCAGTCATCCCTCATCCCGTGTGGTGGGTCACTGGGTCTCACAGCGGGCATAAAAAAACGGGCGTCTAAGGGTGCATCTCTCAGAATATTTATAAGAAACTTGAACCCTGGACAGACCTCTTGATTCCCCTCATGATTTGATTATGAGTTAGCTCCAGACTCAAGAGGGAGACTGACACTTTGTCAGGTTATCCACTGAATGATGATAATGTCCAGTCCTGTAAATGGGCTCAATCTCTTAATATTAGGATCTCAGAAAGGGACAATAAAGGTGTTTTTCATAGTTCATCTCTTACTCCTCAGACATGGTTCCTTCAAATACATGAAGACTTTTGTATACTCAGTGTAGTGTTTGTAGAAGGATATAAAGGCAGTCGCCCATTTCCCCTAATCTTAAATCAGGACAAACTATGGACGTCATCTTTATTATGCAAGATGAAACAAAACTCAACGGATTCTAAACATCCGTCACTGTGACAGCACGTGGTCTTTTAAGATGAAATAATGAGTGGAGGATCAGTCTCTCTATTTCAATCAGCAAAAGAGGAATAACTGAAAAGCTGGATGTATTTAATCAACTCTTTGGAGGATGCATTATATCCATCATGCCAGGCTCAGGGGATAAGGCTACTAGTGTTACATTATTAAAAACACAATGTTTGCAGGGCTAGCCTGTTATTAGCAGTAGCGATATCAATGGTGAAGTCAGTGCCAGTTTACTTTTGAATGGGTCTGGGTCCAAGCTTTCAAATTTAAGATGGATCTGTTTCAAGCTTGGGTCCAGCTCTGTTTCAGGCAGACCTCCAGTGAGATTAACAAGATTCATATATTACCTCATACAGAGACACAACATGCAAACATGAATACCAGAATATATCCAGGTAGTCTTCTAGATTTTCAGCCCAGCCAACCTCTCTGCTCATTCAAACAGTCACTATAGTTGTTCCAGATATTGTTAACTAATTTAAACTCTATTAGGTTAAGACCTTCAGTGGAGTCAATGTATCTATGTTCTTAAATAATCATTTTGAAAACGCCCTTCCAGACAATGTTCACCACAGTGTGTAGGCCTGTTCGATGAACCATTTGTTAAATCAGTCACATCAACCATCAATCTGAGCTTTTATTGATACTCAATGCACAAAAAACCTCGGAAAAACAAGTCACAGATTTCAGGAAATTTGGAGGAGAAAAAAAGTTTGGATCGTTCTCTATAATTAAGCAGTCTTTGCTCACTTGTTTTTCTCCAACGTTTTCTCCAGGCCATCCAATAAACATTGACATCTGCTGTTGTACTTCGTTTTCCTGCCATTGGCAACACACCAGATGAAACATTATGGTATTTTTTGGTAAATGCGTGTTTTAATGTGTCACCTTGATAAATACGCCCATCCATGCGCGAGCTTTCCCAAAACTGCGGCCTCTCCCTCGCATTCATTAATGTTGATTAATAGCCCTAATGCATTTGGTATTTGGTCTCCCTTCTCCGCCCACTCTTATCTCTTAATGTGACTTTGGTTGGGCTGACAGCCCAGTAAGCTGAGGGAAAAAAAGGAGGAATAAAGTAAGCAGGGAGTGACAGCGAGGGGGACGAGCCTGGAAGAGGCTCTGGAGGCAGATGAGCGTGAAATCTCACTCAGATGACAGGAAGGATGTTCCCATCGGAAACAGAAAGAACAGCTCAGGCCGGCTGTCTTCTCATCACACACATATATAGTACATATACAGTACATATAAGTTATGTATGTATAATCTCATTCAAGTTTTATACATATGCAACTTACTTGCATTTTTCCTACATTTAGATATTCAGAGAACAGCACAGGGAGAACATAAACTGGCACTTGTGTGGCTGCATGGATTTCTCTTTTCCCTTTGTCATCTCCCATTGACAACACTTATATTCATCTCTAATTTAACTTAACTCAATCCTATTTCAACCTTTAGTAGACATTTAGAGAAAAAGGAGTCCTGTCTTAAAAGAACACAATGAGCTGCATTGGTAGAAAGAACATGCAATTAAAATTAAGGCAATACGTTTATAGAAATCCATTCATGAGTTTAAAGGCTAATTAGATGCCAAAACACAGCACACCACACCAATAATACTATGAAATACGATTTTTTTTATCTGGAAAGTAATCAAATCTAAAAATTCAAGGGATAAATAGGAGAATCAGTTTTCTACCAGGAATGTGTGTTTGCACATGATTTACGACACTGCATTTCACTTTTTAACCTGGCCGAATTTTTCTAGACCCATTTTTATCACACAATCACATTCAGAAATATGAAAACAGTGCTGTACTTGCCATCGACCTAGTTTTCAGTACAGGAAACCATTCATATGGACTAGAGGTCAGATCTGGGGCCCCAGTTCTTCGAGGGGCCTGTCAGAAGCCTGTTTTCGGCTGAACAGGACAGACAGCTGCTGGTCATTGTTCTTAATGACAGCTCCATCTGCTCGCCTTCCCTCTTCCTAGCACACTAACAAATTAGCCACATTAGCTGACACGGAAACTCACTCCAAGTTCATGAACTCAGATGCTCTGTTTTTTCTTGGCGTAGTCTCGGGCCTCACACGTGTGTGTGTGTGTGTGTGTGTGTGTGTGTGTGTGTGTGTGTGTGTGTGTGTGTGTGTGTGTGTGTGTGTGTGTGTGTGTGTGTGTGTGTGTGTGTGTGTGTGTGTGTGTGTGTGACTAAGAACAAATAAAACTGTCTGATGCTTCAGCTCTTTCACTCTTTTATTAGGGCCATATTAGCCTCTATTCAACAGTTATCGTGACACATGAGACTGCAGCAGGATATGGTGCTTCTCCAAACAATACTGAAGTATGTTGTAGTTATTTCCATAGACATTGGAGTAGATAAGACTGCTTCCGATACTGTAGCCAAAGTTTTTTTGGTTTGTTTGTTTTAGATTAATGTACACTTGAACCGTGCCAACATTTTTCGCTTCTGATGTTTTCTCACTGTCTGAGTAAGAGCTCTTACAGTGATTGGACTTCCCAGTATTTCCCCAAAATATTTAAGCCGCTAAATGTTTATGGCTGTGCTTTGAAAGCCCAGTTTATCTTAAGTAAAACTGATCTGGTACAGTGTGTTGATATCAGGCCTGTCCTCAGGACTCCAACAGCTGTTTTCAAGACATGCACTGAATGAACGTGATACGGAGCCAGCGTGTTGAAAGTAGTGGACGCAAGACAGACGGAGGAGGAGGAGGATATCATGCCATTACAGGAAAGAGATTTAGAGACTGTGTCGGCTCTGCTCTCTCTCCCACCCATCGCACAGTCCCCCAGAGGGGTTAAGCACTCCGCTGGTAATGACCATGCTTCAGACAGCACTTTCAGGTCTTGGTGCCTTGCCGCAGCCGACATGTAATTCGGGCCAGAAAAAAAAAAAACATGACTCAAGAGCCAGCGTCTGGGGGGAGGAGGGAAGGAATGGAGTTTTTTTGTTGGACATTGACAGTGTGTGGAGCTCGGCAGCCCCCAAGGCACAGCCCGGCTCTGCCTAGGCTCAGACACCCTGCCGGGGAAGGTGCTGAGGTGGCTGAGAGAGGATGTGCGGGCCTCAGGCAAGCAGAGATGCGGGGGGAAAAATGTCCTAGTAAGTCATGTCTACTGCAGAATTTTACTGGGATTTAGAAACTGTACACAGCCAAAAGGAACTTTACTGACATTACTGACAGACTTGATTCCAAACAGGTGCTTAGAAACTTTTTAAATTAAGTTTTAAGTAAAATAATGTTTTACTTAATATATATGACACATGAAGTTCTGTTGGAAGCAAAAAATTGAGGAGATTGGTATTGATAAATAGCAGCCATGGTTTAGAATGTTGACTCCTGACATGAAATCAATTAGGTAATCAAAGTCAACTTTATTGTCAATCCTGCCATATGTACAGGACATAGATGGGATTGAAATGCCTTTTCTCTCTGATCCCGGGTGTAAACATATAAGTAGACAGAACATACAAGTACGCAAAAACAGAGCATATAATTATGCAACATAATAAGTACTCAAAACATAGTACACAGTACGACATATAATGCAGTCATAAGGCACACGCTGGATAGGATGGGAGTAGTTGTCAATTTTATTTTTTTTTACTAGTCAATTAATCGTGGGAGACATATTTTTCTGACCCTTGTCAATGTGTGAGAGAGAGGTGATGCTTGGTGTTCAGTGAAAGGACATTTAGAGAAATCTCCGATTGTCGTTTGCATTTCTTGTCCTCTCTGTTGTCGCTTCTCTCCGTTAACTTTCCTGCTGCTAGCGTTAGCCGTAAGCGGTTGTAGCTTTAGATGGTAATGCATAGAGCTGGTATTGTTTTTGTACTTTAGGGCAGCCTTACACATACTGCAGCTGAAGGTTTTATCTGTTCCGGTTTAAGTATTTTCCCACTTTAGTCGAGCATCTGAATCTGTACTTGTGGCCATGTTTCCTTCCAGTTCTTGCGGCATGTCTGTTGCTTTAGCACCCACACTGCAATGTTAAAGTCACTGATGACAACTATGACTTGTCATTAACAACAGCCCCCCCTGCTGCTTATTTGCTGTAAATGCCACAGCTACTGCTTCAACACTACACTGTGCCAAACCCAAAGATGACTGAGTTGTCTATGTTGATACAGTGTCGACTCGTGGTTTTAATAGTCAACTTGTCTGTGAAACCCCTAGAGTGGAACAGAAGTAACAGGTTGTCTTCTCCTTGTTGACACACTACACCCCTACAATCTTCCCCCAATCCCAACCCCTACCACATCCACAGAAAAAGTAACAGATACAAAAATGCTGTTATTCATTTCTTTTATTTGTGTTTGGCCGCACACGGACATGGACAGCCTGCCCGCGCTTCTGTCCTTGGGAGCTCAAGCATGCAGCCATGTAATCTGCGTTCCACTCCTTATTGATGGAGTTCACAGATCCGGAGGCTGCGTCGCTGTACCCTTATACCTTACTCCACCGTGGCCGGGAAAATGACTGCCTCGGCTGTTAGCATTGGACGGTCCACTCTGCTGAGGAAGCAGTAGACGGTAATCTGCTCGGTCACACTCCAGCTCTCCCGCGGGAATGCAGGGATTAAACCTGGCGTACGATATATAGCGTTTGCCGAATGCGTGACCGTGCCGGGAATTTCCATGAAATTGTGAGCGAAGCACCATGAGCTCTCCTTCTCCTCCCCTCCATTGCGCTATAAATACCACCAAGACTCCCCAAAGGCACCGAGCGCCTGAGAATCAGTCAGGAAACCAAGACTGACCCACAAGGACGCGAAGATGGGACAAATAAGAAATGACATCCTCCTTGTCCTCCTTTGCTTTTGTCCCTCCTTGATTGGTTTCCAGAGAAGGATGAGAAGCTTTCACAGAAGTGGGTGCAGTAGGTGCCTGCTGTATGTTAATGATAACATAAGTGGCCTGTTTGAATGCCAGGATGTGCTATTTCTTACTTACACTGTGCTTTTTTTAAGAGTTAACACAATAGAGAGAAAATAAATCATGAATAAATAAAAGTTGGGTTGATGCCACCACCTGTTCACAACTCATACTGCCTGATAAGAATTCATATTATCAATTCAGCTCTGTAAATATAGTCATTGTGGTATCCTAATGTTTTTTTATTTAATAAAAAACAATATGTCATGCAACGGATTCTGTCAATAAGAGGCCTGTATCAGCACCTTTAGTATAATTTAATATATGCAATTTTATCTTATCTTATCTATAGTCATCTGCATTTTGTCTTTGACCTCTGCAGTGATCCAGGGTCTAATGTAATCTGAATGGCACTTTCACAGCTTTAGAAACCATGAATGACACATTTAATTTCGGCGTGGATCTGTCAGTCATTTTTAAAAGCGGGTTAGTGCGCTATCTGTCCTTGAAGAAGTGCTCTGGCGCAGCACCAATCCTTCAGGAAGTGAATCATTCTTGTCAGGACAGAGCGGGACTCTCACAGGAAAGCTTAGCATTAACCCAGTCCCACAGCTACTCTGTCTTTCCTTTGTCAGCCAAGGCAAATGCAGCCCACTACTAGAACATTTCAAATTGTAGCGTATCCTCACTGATAAGTTCTCTCAATGCTGCGTGACTTAATGATACTTTTTTGAACACAATTCTGTTGGATTTGGCTTCTCATCTGCTCCCCCAGTAAAGCCGAAACCAGTCACATGGAAACTTCCAGACTCTCACTCCCACTTGTTGAAACTTTTGGCCAGTCTGCTGAAGACAGGGGAAAACATGCAGACTGTCCAAATGGGACTTTGTGATATAAACAACTCCCAGGGAGGTGTGTTGGAGCCTCAGTCTGTCACAAGAGCCAAAAATCACAAAGTGTCCACCCAGGCCACTGAGAATGTTTGGCAGGCAGCCATGACATGGGGGCTCAGCAGCTGTCCAAAGAGGGTTGAGAGGGGTCATTGACTGGGGCCTCGTTCATCTGCAGCAAACTCTCCATGCAGCACGATAAAGGAAAGAGGCTGCAAGCCACCGCTCCCCGGATTTTCCACAGCGCTGTACGCCGCAAGAAACATGGAAATGTACCTTTCACTGGTTGTGACGACGTAATATTTATGCATTTACTCAGACAAGCAGATGGACACACACACTTGTGCACCATACGTATCCTCCTGTGTTCGTTAGCAGACACCCTTTCTTCCTGAACGCTTCCCTATTATAGCCCCAAAACCCTTGACAGGTGTCAGCCTTACTCAGCTCACCGCCTCACCAAAGCCTGCCCAGAAATAATCCGCTTCTTCTCTTCCCCATCTCCCACAGTAGATTTCATCACAATTTCTGGACAAATTCAACCGGAGCTGCTGACTTTTATGGGAAAGACTTTTATTTTTGATTCAATATAAATCCTATCTCGGGGGTTGAGGGGCAGGAGTTTGTTTCCCCCCCCTCCCCTTCTTCTGTCTGCCTGTCTTCCTCTCTTCTTTCCGCCACCGCCCTGAGCCGCTTCCTCCTGCTCTCTCCCTCTGTCGGACTCGCAGGCTTATGTCATGTGGAAAGTGTCTTCACCGAAGCAGCTCGAGGACACTGAGAAGCCATTTCCATTTTTCGGAGTCCCCCCCTCCCACCATCCCACCCCCACCCAGTGTGGAATATTGTCATTCAACTTTCCCTCGTTTCAGCGTGCGGAAAAGCCTTCAGGTTTTAAAGGGACTTGATCCCCTTTTCCAGACATATTCTCAGAGGATTAAGCAGTGAGGCCCAACTAAAGCACCCTTAATCAAATCAAAATAAATAGCCCCCTTCACAATGGAGGATGCCACATTTTCCATTTCTATTTTGCAGGGGATTTGTCCCAGGGAGGGAATATCACAGTGGAAAAGGCCCAGTGCCTGCAGAGGCAATACAATGCGATGTGCTCTTTGTGTGGATGTGTGGTGCACTTACATGTACAGTAGGTGTGTTTTAGGTGAACATGTTGTTTTTGATAGCATGGTGATTCTCTCTCAGCTCTTATTACAGTTGGTGTTGGAGGCGAGCCCGGCTTTTGGAGCCAAAATGAAGGGGTTTAAGTGTGCCTTAGGAAAGCTCCTGGCACCGGGGCCTGGTGGCACTCCGGGCCAACAAGAAAGCATTTACCGCAGATTAGAGCTCCTCTCAAGTGTTTCACAAAGTCGGCCTTAAGCTTGGCAATTGTTCCCAGGGCCATCCAGCAACCTGCAATGTCACCAGATCACAGCCCATATAGTTTTTCTTCCTGCGTCCGCTGGAGGTTGTAGAGGTGGTGAATCAGAATTTACTTCAGCACTTTGCATTCCTCATTCCTCATCTGTCGGCGCATTATTTTCCTGATGGATGAAATTGTTGTATGTGTCACTGTTGTAGGTATAAGTGTATCCGCTGACACACACTTGATAAACGCTCCATTTCCCTCAAATGAAATGATTCGTGGCACCAATCTGCAACTACAGTATTTCACAGCAGCCATTTTGTGTCATTCTTGCAAGCAATCGATCAAATTCATGTGGGAAGTAAAATGTTTCAAGTGACAACATCCCATGTTTTACCTTTTCACTGACATTGTTTGCGTAATACTGACATTTTCAATGATTTTAAGTATTTGTCAGCTTATTCGTTTGTTGTCTTTTTCCAGGTAACTACCCCCGTCCCTCTAACTACAGCGGGACGGCCAGTGCCAGCTACAGCGGCCCCGGCCCCAACAGCCTGGGTATGAATGCTACCAGCCCTATGCACGGCCAGGGTCCCGGCCAGCCCATACCTGTGGGACGTAGCCATGGCCCGAGCAACCAGAATAGGGTTTATCCGCCAATGGCTCCCAGCTCTCCCAGCATGCCTCAGCCAGCTGGGCCTGGGATGGGTCCTCCGTCTTTGGGTAGCTCTAACCGCAAGGTTCAGGATGCAGGAGCCGCTGTGGTGCTGGGATCTGCCAACTCAACACACAACAGGTAAGAGCACAGCAAGGACAGGAGGTCTGATTCATGGAAGAAATATTGTATTTTAAATGAATAGCTGTTTTTTTTTTAATAATAATTGGTTTATATGGCTTTTTATCTCTGTGTATAGTTTTGTGTGAATAATTGTTCCTGCACCTAATTGGTCCTAAAAGTGATCTTGAATGAAGAACTGTGTAACGGTGCCACTCCAATAGAAATGGCCTAAATTATTTTTGTGGGACTGAGTTTTTTTTTTACTTCACCTAGAAAAAGTGGCAGGCTAAAATTAGGGGACAGCAAGCATCTCTTTCTTATATCACTTACTATCTGCTGCAGGTTGTCTCTGAGGACGTGCACTCAAAAGCACCACACAGAGTTTCTGTGCCACAGAGTTAGTCTTTTTTTCCTTCTTTTTCAAAGTCTTTTCAGATGTGCTGGCGTGAGTTGGTTCTCAGGGGTTCCACACTTCTATGAGCCATTTGCAGAACTATCCCTATTTTCCCACATCTCATAAAGTGCCTGACATTTTGATAGCTCGCACTATACACCAAGTGCCGTTTGTTGCAGAGAGAGAGATATTGGCTTGTGAGTAGACTGTATGGGTTGAATACTGTCAAAACATAAAAAACGAAGAAAAAGCGAACCACAGGTTTAACAGTGAACACACCAGAGATGGAGGTGACACCAAGCACCTCAACACAAATACAGAGCACTTTGATGCTATAAAGGTATATGAGTTAAGATATATTATTTTTCCATCAGGGTTGGAGCTTTGAATATATGAGTCTTTGTAGCGTTGGAGGCTGGGGCTGTTGTGGGATTGTGTGGGCAGTAAACTTTCGCTGAACCCTACCAGGGGGGAACTTGTGGAAACATGGTCGCCTTCAGAGAGGGAGGGTGGGTTTCTGCGCTTCCTCCAATCAGTGTGCGGTGTTCGATGGTGATGCATCGTGGGAGCAGGCTGAGGTGGCAGATTAACATGTGTCAATGTTCATTTCTGATGATGCGTGAGTCAGACTGTGAGCCAGTGATGATGATGAAGTTTCTCTTTTTATCATGGGGGGTTCTTGTTGATGGCTGAAGGCGGCCCTCATATGTAAGGTCCCCAGCACAGATGCAGCTGACCCCACCCACCTCCAACCACTGGCCTGCACCCCATTCTGACTCCACCCGTCCACAACCTTCACCTCCACTCAGATCTCATCACCCATGCATCCTGTCATCCTCACACTCACAGCACCATAGGTAGGTCTGCCACCCTCATGATGCATGTTTGTATCTTTAACACAAACTGTTTATAAGTGAACGTGTTTGTGTGAATGTTTCAAGCTCAGCAGAACGGAAAGTGAACATGATATTTCTCACACGCTCCCCTCTGCGAGCAAAACAAGAGGAGTCATCGCTGTTGTCGTCGTAATTGCCATCATCACCTTCATCATCATCGCTGCAGTCATTATCATCTTCGGCATGTGTTAGTCACTGTAGTGGCAACCACGAAGGAGCACATACACGTTCCTGTGTGCTTTGTGTCTACATTTTTCGTGGAGGGGGCGGCTGACAGTATACGTGATTAATTAAGGTGCATCTGGGGGGGCGGCGCTGCTATTAAGAGATGGCTGCGCTGTCAATAAGAAGTGGCACGACACGATCCTCACTGCTGGGACCAATCAGACCGCCTGTCAGTCTCTGCTCACAGTCACCAAGACGCCAGAGGTGTCACTCACTCCGTGGTGCTGCTGGAGGAGGAGACTTTCTCTGCTTGTTTAATTTCTCTAAAATTTGTATTTTTGTGTCTTCATCTATTTCTCCATCTTTACATTGATTCACTGTTGACTGTGAAAGTGTCTGTGGGTTCCTGGTCTTTGCTGTGTTTAGGATCATCAGTGTTGATCACATTTCACATTTCATTTCATAAAGCAGCTTTTTATTTTTTACTTTCTACTGGAAGTCTCTCTTGTCTTTCTCTCTTCAGTGTTGGTTGCTGTTGCTGTTAATATGAGCCATTAGGGGGGTTGTTTTGAAGTTGTAGAGTTGTAGCGTCAGGTGTAGAGGGAAGTGGTGGGATTAGACTGATGCTCCACACACGGGGTTAACCCCCTTTTAGTGGACAACTCCACACACTAAGCGGCTGAATAAATTGTTATAGTTGAACGTGAAGAAGCTTTCCAATAAGAATAGGCGTATAACTAATAATAATAGCAAGCCAGTTCAGTTCGTCTTGTAACATTGTGCATGTTAACTTCCAGGCTGCTCCTGTCTTTATTCAAAGCGAAACATTCACTGGAGTAAAAACCTAGCAGACGCTGGATATTCAGATCAGCAGAAGACTAATATATGACTAGCAGGTGTAAAAAAAAGAAAAGTCTGCCAGCTGGCTGACAATGTTTGTTTTCACTAATCTGAACCAAATTTCTGCCTTCTTCTTTATTCAGGATATTGATAATAGCATCTTTTACAAATAGAAGATTTGACAGGAAGTATTTTTTACTAGTTTAAACAGAAAAAAAGAGCCAAAATGTTTTGTTGCAATGAACACTTTTGCAGAAAACTCCAGTTTCTTTGCTGCTTGTCTCACCCTCACTGTTATTCTTGTCTGCTGTCGCTCATTTTGCCTCTTTCATCCCTTCCCCTTCTGCTTCTGTTCTCTCTCCTCCCACCTGTTTCACTCTTTTTTACCAACTCTCCCAACTGTATCGCCCTCTCCGTCTCTGTGCAGCTCTGTTATCCTACCCAGACTGTTTTATCTCCCTCTGTCTTTCTTCCTCCCAATTTGCTTTTTGTTCTCCGCTGTCTCCAGCACAGCCTTGTTATGTTTTTATTCCTCAGATCCCACTTTAGAACATCTAAGGGAGATCAGGAGAAAATTGGCCTACGAAAAACCTGCAGTTAAAGGCTCCAGTACCCCGTTTGCTCTCCAGATCTCAGCGCAACATTCTGAAACATTCAGACCTAGTTCCTCCCTGTCTGCGAAACAAGTTGTTAGTCGTAGCACATGTCTAGTTTTCGCCCTTTGATGCATCAACCCTGTGTGAACTGCCACGGACGCCCACTCACGACCTTCTAAATCAGTGGCTAGCAGGCTGCTCGCTCCTTCTCTCCCTCTTTTTTCTTCAACACCTCCCTTCTCTTCTTTCCCCACCAATAATCCCTCTAAATTTCCACCTCTAATCCCCCATATCTATCCTCCCCTGACTCACACACACCCTCACACACTTGTAGACACACTTCGGCTTCATTACCCTGAGTGAAAAGAATGCCGAATGAACAGAGGAGGGCCACTTCTCGTATCCCATGGCTGCAGGCGAGGGTCGTGATTAAATCTTCATAAAGTGAGGCGTGAGTGTTTTTTCCCTCAAGCCCTCTCAGAGTTTCTCCTCCGCCAACCGACTGAAATCAGAAACTAATGTCCCGCTTTTATCGGTTAATCAGTTTGATTGGTGGTTGAGGGGAAACAGTGTTGACCTTCAGAGTTTTGGAATCAGGGAAAAGAGTCCAGTCGCTCTACTTAAAGTTAAAGCAGAAGGATCATTTGAAAATCTAGGAATTTATGCTTCTTCTTCTGTTTTACTTCTGTAAAAGTCAAACATCTATATGTTACTTGTTTGTGCACTTTTACCTTATTTCACAAATTCTGGTCGATCTGAAAATGAGGTTAATCAGTTTCATGTCAGCTTGTTGACATGTTGGGGGCACTATAGGCTGCCAGTTGCCGGGATGACGAGCTGCAGCGTATGAATTTTGACATGTTCAAATAACACACACAATGTCAGGCCTGTCAGTGTGGAGGAGGTACGAGTTTGTTTGGGGGAAAGGTGTGGTAGAAAATATTTTACGGGCTTGGGGATTGATGTTGGGGAATTTTTGGAAAAGAGGAGAGAACAGAAAGTATTAAAAGGTATAAGCTTTTCTTGGCAGCAGCTTCTGAGGACAGAATTGGCTTTTCAAATGACTTTCCAGCGCTGCCGGCGACACTCTACAAAAAGTTCCTGGAGCTATAGGAACGGGCGCTGTCGAAAAAATAAGCACTTAGTGGAAGAAGAGCAAAGCTCGGAGAAAGAAAAAAAAAGAGCCGTAAATCAAAGGGAAATTGAAGAGAGAAAAATGTTGGAAGAGGGAAGAAGAGAGGAGAGGAGAGTGCTCCCAGGCAAATCCTTGCCAAATAATTCATTTCTGACCTCCTTAGTAAGTAAATTTGCTAAATAAATAAGAGCAGCGCTTGAATGTCAAGAACGGAGGATGCTGCCTGTGGCGCTTTGTCGCTCGCAGTCTTGGCAGTGCTGCGGAGCGCTCTGCTTTCATTAGATGGGCAAAATAAATGGCTTCTCCTCCATCCATCCTGAGCTGTTTGATGTTTGAGAAGGAGGGGAGGGAGAAGAGTAGCTTTTCTCTGGATTTAATATGTTAAAAGCTGTCCTTTTATTTTTTTGTGGAGGACTTATTCTGGTCTCCCCTCTGTCTGTGCATGTGTTTGTCTGTGTGCTGAGTTGAGTCAGGAGTTTGGAGGAGCTATGAGCCCAAGCTGCCCTGAGAACAGATTGGGTCCATATATAATTCATGGCCTCCAGCCGATCCACTCCATCCTTCCATCCAGCAGCCTCTCTCTTTTTCTCTCACTTTCTTCTCCACACTCTTACCCACACACACACAGCCGAGGGATCGATAGGGAGGGCCGCTCAGCCATCACACACTCCTGCAGTCCCAGCACTTCTGCTGTCTCGTCCAGTTAGCAGCGCTGGGAGGCATCGGCGCGGCCTGTCACCGCGAATGAAGGACAAAGACGCTGCCACTTCTAGAGAGACACCGTCAGCTGGTTGGCTGGCACCTCGTAACCATGGCGTCCCCTTGGCAACAGCACACACCCTGCGCATGAACACAAGGACACACTCATACACACACACGCGCACACACACACACACACACACTCTGCCCACGGTGTGATAGTGGCCTTCTCTGATGCCCTTCACACATGTGGACTGAATAACAAGAGGAGAGAGATGGTTGTGTGTGTGCGTGTATGTGTGTGTGTGTGTGTAGGATTAGGGAATAAAACAAGGGTGTGTATGAACAATAGAAAAGTAGTTTTCCTTTTGAAGTGTGTGACCACAGTGTGTTTAATTAATGCATTTCCAAGGTGTGTGATGATGGCTTTTCCGCCCTCAAAGGCCAATCATTATATATATGTCGTGTCTGTCTGTCTGTCTGTCTGTGTATGAACTGTGATGCTGTGTCAAAATTCTGTAACTTTTCAAGAAAACTCGGGTGAGAGTTTTCCAGCCCTGTTTCTTTCTCACTTTCTCCTCAGGCCACTCCGAGACAACAAACTGAAAGAACCCTGGCCTGATGGTGTTTGGATAGTTTGTGTGTGTGTGAATGTGTGTGTGTGTTCCCTCAGCTTATTCTCATGGAACAGCGATTACCTAGCTCTGGGGCCCTGAGCTGAAACTACCCCCACCCCCAGCCAGTCCACCAGGGACCTATGCAAACCCTACTCTGGCTTCTCGGGCCCTAGTTTCCCTCCCTCCATCTTTCTCTCCTTTCTTCCAAGGCCTCCACTCCCTCTGTTTCCATCCCTCCTCTTCTTTCCCCCGCTTTCTCTCTCTCCTTCCCTTCACTCACTCTTTCTCTCCCTCTCTGCTGCAACAGGATGCTTTTTTCTTCCCCAGCACAAAGGTGCCTGAGAGCAAGATGAATGTGCTGTGCCGGGTTTTTTTTTTTCTTCCCCCGATAGCGGCACATGCATATATTAAGTGTGATTAAACGCTGTGCAGTGCCTCCATCAAGTGCTTTCTAATGGGCTTTTTTATGACATGAATTAGTCATAATGGGAGAGTGCCACAGTCGAAAACCTCCAACCACTGTTGTTGTTGTTGTTGATTTGGATGTTTCACTATTCACACGAGAGCTTGTGCTTATATTCCTCAAGGTGGGTGAGGGGTGTTTTTACATTATGGATGGATAAATGAGCTCCACAGGCATGTGGCATCTCTAAACTTATTTTTCCTTGCCGGCTTATCATTTCTGTCTTTTTGTGTGGCGTTTGCATGCAGAATACATTTCCGCTCGCGAGAGAAGGTGCAGCGATTAAAAGGTAAATTTATTTCTGTGTCTTGACTCACTCCGAGCTTTTTAGGGAACATGTAGGCAGCAAATGAAGGAGTCTATACTTTCCCTCATTATAGGGAAATGGGGCCAGATAAGTGTGGATTTGGTGCGAGCTTGTTTCTTTGCCATGGAGCTCCCCTGTGCACCTCGGCCCCCATAGAGGGATTACATATGTATCATCAGCCGTGCTCTATGACTAATTACATCTGTGAGATGAGATTATGGGGAGGTTTACCAAGCCGATCCCTCCTCTTAGGCTATGTGTATCGGTTCCAACATGAGGTATTATGATTTGTGTCTTTGAGTGTGTGAACGAGAGAAAGGTGCCAGTTAGGAGGGAATTGACTGACATAAATCCGCATAGTATTTTTTGTTTTCGTCCACATAAAACTGTGCTGCAATTTGTGCCAGATACTCCTCCATCCTTCCTTCCTTCCGGCTCTCTTTCCATCCTTTCCTTCCTTTACATTCACCCTTGCTCCTATTTGACGTCCTCAGCTGTCGTCCTCAGCTGTCGTCCTCATTTCCTCTCCTCTCCTCTTTTCATCCTGCTGTCTCAGGCTTCCACCTGCTTTCACTTATTTTCTTGATCTTTTAGGCCTCTCTTTCTCCCTCTGTTCATCTCTGTGTCTTTTCTCTCCATCTGTCTCCCCTCTTTTTTATGTGGTTGTCCAGGAAATAATCTTGAGTCAGCAGGAGATAGACCAAATTGTTCCCAACATGGTGTTCCCTTTCAGCCTCCATGTCACAGGCTTTGGCCTGCATGGCATGCAACGATAGACTCTGCCTTCAATCACACACACACTCATACCGTCTCTCTCTCCCACACAAACGCGCGCACACACACACACACACACACACACACACACACACACACACACACACACACACACACACACACACACACACACACACACACACACACACACACACACACGAATGGCTAGCATTCAGCAGGTTGCAGATAAGCCCCTCTGATGTCACTTGCATCACCATGTGATGAGCTGCCTGAGAGAGAGGGGGGAGGCTGAGGGAGAGAGATTGAGCGGGATTGATTTCTGCTGTCACCATGGTAACAAATAACATGATCCTCTCCAAAAGCACACCTTAATTAGTTAAATTATGACTTGTGGGAGAGGGAGGCGGAGGGGGGGAGGGAAGGGCAGATTTGTGGAAGGGGAGAGAAAAGAAGGGAGGATAGAATATTTATTTTGTTTTTTCTAATGCTGCACGAAATCGTCAATCTTTTGGAAGAGCTGTTTGCTGTATGTTGCTTTTTATTGTGACTTTCAGATACACACGCCACACGGTTTATTCAGTAATGTCAGAGTACATACTGCCAGATATCATCTCTGTACGAGTTTGTGACTTCTGTTCTTCTGCAGTGTTCCTCGTTACACACTTATGTCTCCACAGCCTGCCATCACATTATGGAACTAATCATAAATCATCTCTTCCATATCCACTTCCATCTTTCTCCTCTCTGTGTGGTAGGCAGGGCAGCTATCCAGGCCCCGGCATCAGCCAAGCAAGCACTATGGCCACCACCGTCCCCTACAGCCAGCCAGCAAGCAACAACAGCTCAGCTATGGGTAACGCACAAGGTCCAGCCTACATGCCGCCTTCAGGTATTCAGCTCATGCCAATTCACTTTCATGGCTGATATTGTGCAAGGGTATATTTCTTTTAATATATGTAAATGGGGCACAGGTAATACAATATAAATCTGTGATGCTGACAACAGCTGTGGTCCCAAATGCAGACTAGACACGAGGAAAGTTCCAATAAATAGTCTTATCCAAAAAACACAAAGGCTGAAGGGAAGAAAAACACGGCTTGATCCTAAACTCATAAAGATCACATCAGGAACACTGACAGGGGAAGATGTACCGGCAATAGGAAGGGGAAACATGGGGATTAAACACATGAGTAAACAAGACGGAGGTGAAACTAATAAGGGAAGGGAATCAAGACAGAAAGTAAAGTGAGAAAGACCCACAAGGAAAAACACTTCAAAGTAAAACAGGAAATAAAGAACTCAAAGTGCAATCATGGCTATTGTGTCAAGACAAATTAGCCTCTGGGTCCACAGCCAATATTTTGGGGCTTCCAGTGTTAACAGCGGATATCCAGGGGAAGACTAACTGTGTGTTCACATGCTCCTCGGAAGGTCCAATTTCCTGAGTTGTGAAGTCGTTGTTCCGACTTCGGTCTGTTCAAAATTGCAGACTTTCCAAGTTGTTGTTCTTCCGAGTTGAGATGACGTTCACATGCATTTTCCCTATTGGAATACATTTTTCAGATTATTGCAACATGTAAACGCATACAACCCGTCTTCCGTTCCCCGTACACTGTTTACAGTCTGACTAGTTTCTTTTATAGTGTCGAACATTTCTCCACACAAAACACAAACAGTGGTACTTTTTGTAGGTGTTAAAATTAATGAAAGCCGTTGGCCATTGCATGTGTTCCGCCACTTGGTCAAACTAAAAGCAGCAACAAGATGGTTTCCGGCCTAAAATCTTGTCCCTCACCTACAGATTCTGCATATTGACATGACAAACCTGTTTCTCGAGGTTACCAAGACACAAGAAGATTATTAGTCTGTGACATAAAAGGTCCATACAACAGAAACTCTTTTAAAAAGATCCATGACAGAAACACAATTCCAAACAAATAATCACAAGTTCACAAAAAGGTCCAAAAAAATAAGACACTGGGACAGAATCATGACAAATGCAAAAGAAATGTCAAAATTGGAAGCACCCAAATATTTGGAAAGCACACACCAGACAATGGAGAAATGTTGGTTAAATTATTTCTGTTTAACTTGACCCCATAGATAGAAGCTGTCAGCCTCCTACAGCCACATTCAACAGCTATGTATAAAAAGAGGCTGTGAATGTCGATTTGAATTGAGAAGAACCTGTTGAATAAGCAATCACGGTCCTCCGGGTTCATTTTAGACAGTATAATGGTATATTGAATATATAGCAAAAGCAGCTCCGAATCATTTCCATTCAGAGACAGAGAAACAGAGAGGGGGGCAGAAGGGGCAGATGTCAGTGAAAGGCCAAGAAATGAAGAGTTCTCTCTGATACCAGTTATTCTCTCTGTGCTGTTACTTTGTCTGTAGTGCTGGCGCTCCAGTGAGCAAAGATTAATGTGGTGCATCGCTCCTTCTCTCAGCCCTTCACCCTGTTGCATTGTTGCTAAATGCAACTCGGAGTAGCACCGTGGCTCCAAAAATGAAAGGCACCTTTTATTTAAAACCAAATATCAGAATGCGTGACATTTGGAAAACTTCAAAGAAATTAGAGCACCAAGGTTCCTCCTAACTCATCTGGTTTGCCCCTGGGCACGGGTAAAAAGCCATTAGTTTTCCCACTGTGCAGCAGCACAAGGGAGGAATAAAGAGGAGAGCCTTGTATCCAAGGACCCCCTTCTTTCTGTTGATGAGAAATATGCAGCCTGGCTCTATTAAAATTAGTCTTAACGATCTTAACTCTTCTTGAATTAGAAACCTCATGAAGGCGCACAAATGTCTTTGAAAACAGAAACAAGTCTCCCTGTCAGCCAGCGTCTCTTGAATGCTAACCTTCCCATTCTGTCACCACTTTTGAATATGTGCGAACATGTATGATTTCTCCCAAACTGAGAATGTGCAGCCAGCGAGAAGAGAGCACTGGCTTGCTTTTTTGTGTGGGTCTTATCTCGTTCTCTTTCTATGGCTTTCCTGAAGCAGCAGTCTTTTCATATGTCCCTTTCACAATCTTCCCTTTGCAGGCTCTAGAGGGGCCTTGAGAAGAACCGAAAGAAAGAATGTAATAATTCAGCTGCAGAAAGACATTAAAACATTTCACAATGTCTGACTTTGTCTATGACATTATACGAACCATTATCCAGTAGCCTTCACTGCACACAAAGAAGGCACCACTCATTTAAAGGAGTTAAAGCATGTTGAATCAACCATACTGTGAAAACATGCAAAGTTTGCCCCTGCGTTCCACTGTGGTGAAAGAACACCTATTGTGAATTTGTTTTTAACAAAAAATATTTGGTTTATAGGAGATAGTTTTGTTACAGCCAAATAGTAAAAGTGCTTGTTAGCATTTGTGAAAAGTTTAGTACAATCATCTCCTGTAACTGTTTTCTCATTCTTGGTGAAGGAGCCTTGGCGATGTCAGGGGACGGAATGATGAGCCCGGATGGGAAACCCAAAGTGGACGTGAAAGATGACACAGGCCCCGTCAACGAGCCTCCCAAACCAAAGGTTTGACCTCCTCCCTCTTACCCTCTCTTTGTGTTCTTCTTTTCTTTTTTCTCCTCAATCTCCTAATGAAGCAAACCAGATCGAATCAGCATATGCTGCCTCAGCACAGTGGGCTGATCGCTGTTGTTTTCCCACCATATTTAATGATTTGTTTAACATTTACCATTCCTAATGTTTTCATCTCTTTGTTTTTGCCCCCAGCTCTCTCTCTACTCGCTGATGTCTTGGCAGCACCAAGTTGCAAAAAATAAAAGAGAGAAAGAGAGGGCTCGCCATCCGCAGTACACACATGTACATACACACATTTAAACGGAACGCGTAAATGCTGTGCATACACAAACACACACAGGCACATAAACATAAAGACAAAAATCTGCACTCTGGCCTTTCTACTTCCTCACAAACACACACCATCCTTCTTTTAAACACTACTTTCTCAGTGTCTCCACACACATACACACACACACACACACACACACACACACACACACACACACACACACACACACACACACACACACACACACACACACGTACGTCTCAATTCACAATGCTGACTTCTCATTTTGCCCCACAATTGCTGCTCGGCTTGGCTCAGCTCAGCAACAACAGAACTCTGCTCTTTGCTCTTTTTTTACTCCCTCCCCTTGTTTTTGTTTAACAACCTCTCTCCCACATAGACACACAAATGCACGCACACGAACACACACACACGCGCGCTTACACCTCCATCACATCCACTACACATCGTTTCACTCCAAATCCCTGTCTTTTCTTTTGCTGATTAGGGTAGTAGGGCCTTTTGAATTATTTAAGGCAGTCAGAGCAGCCAGAAAGTCCCCCAGTGCTCCCAAAAGAGATGATCTGTCTGCCAAGAGAGAGGGAGAGACGGAGAGAGAGAGAGATGGGGGGAGTGGGTTAGAGACAGAGAGACGGAGGGGAAAGATAAGGTTTTGCTGACATGAGCATTCTGTACACAGACCAGAAGCTCTTGTCAGGCTGTCTCAGTCTCTTTCACTCTCACACACACACACTGTTTGCATCTAACTGGGTCTATAAGTGTAGAAATACCAGAATGTGTTGCAATACTGCTTTGCATTTCCAACGTTAAAATGAAACTTAAAGCTGTAATATGTAACAATTCTTAATTATAATGATATATATTTTGTTGACTTATGATCTGACATTACTCAAAATGTTCCCAACAATGTTAAAACCCAGCGAAATCTACATTTTCACTCAGTTGGTCGACCTTTGAATTGAGTCATATCGACTTTACCAGGGGCTTTGTCCGTCTCTGTTGTAACTCATAGTTACTTGCAGCATAAAATGAAACAACATAATATAGCAAATGAAACTAAACGTTACATGAATACAACTTCAATACTCAACCACATCCGTGAACATGATTTGCGCCTAAGTCACGTCAGGTAGATTTTCATTGACAATGGTGGGGACGACAACAACTCCCATGATCCCAAGCTGCTTCGTCATCAAACTAGGTTTTATTATTGTTTTGATTGTGAAACCCAGCGTGGCCAAAATTACAAATTGTCATTTAAACATAGTAAAATTGCTTAATGATGCTCGTCAGTAAAATAGTGTGTTATCACTCGCACTTCAAGATGTGAGCAGAATTTTGGCTAAGCAGGTTTATACGAGTTGTTTATGACTTTATACAAGGATATTAAAAGTGTTTAAAGCCATGTTTTTGTAAGGTGGTTTTATAAAATTATATTCTAAAAAGGTGAAAAAAAAATTGTGCAGATGTCAAAATCTTAAAATGGAAATACTCAACAGTGGAACCTCCTCAAATATCTACTTAAATACAGTAATTTATTGACTTGATGTACTTTCCATAAACAGTCCTATGACCATACACACACACAAGTTATTTGAGGTTGTCTGCTGTTGCTGTCTCAGTACTGAACACAACATTGTGTCAAACTGATACTGAGGAAGTGGATGAAGAAACCGGACAGAGAATAATGTCCAAAGATAATTAAAGTCCTTGGCTCTCTTCTTCTCTCTCTCTCTCTCTCTCTCTCTCTCTTCACCAGCTACAGGACGGCTACAGCAACAACAACAGCAGCAGCAGCAGCTCCCAGCAGTGTGTGTCCCAGCCAGCGACACCAGGCGGCGCCTTGCCCGTGCCCTCCCCTCTCTCCCCCAGCCCGGCCAGCTTGTCCTCCTACCACGGGGACGACAGCGACAGCATCAGCAGCCCACCATGGCCACTCAAGACCCCTTCTAGCCCCGTAAGAACAAGACACTGACACTGTTGGTTGGATGTGTGACAAAAGATCTGGAATTACATTCATATTTAGACACAAAGACCAAACAAAGGACAATAACCGCTTAGTTTGATTAATTTGTGTGCGACTAGAGTATTATTGTGTAATTACTTGATCAAAAGCTGGTTGTTAGACCACAAAACTCCTTAGAAACCTGGGCTGAAGCCAGACGTTGCTATGTGGGATGAAACTTTGTCCACCAGTTCAACCGTGAGGATATGAATGTGCAGTAAATTAACTTATAATAAAAAACAGACTGTGGAAAATGATCTAAAGAAGTGTTTATTTTTGCTTGGTCACTCAATCCACAGCAGCCTACATCAGAATGTGTAAATATAGGATGAAGCAATAGGATACAGCAAAGAAAAATAAACCGTATAATAGACTATATATATATTAGAATATATAGAATACACTGTGTGTGAATGCATCTAATTAGCACATGTAAACTTATGTAATTTTTACATCTTGTGCTTACATTACAACACTTTTATAAATAAAAGGTTGAATTCTTAAATCAAAGTTTTTCTCCTTTACTTATTTCCTCTCTCTGTCCCTTCTTAGAAAGCCAACCCTAACGCCTCCTCCCTCAGTGGGGAGCGAATCACGCGCCTTTTTGAGCTGGGTGTGGAGCCAGAGAGGCGGGGCTGGGTGGAACGATACCTGACCTTCATGGAGGAGAGGGGCACGGCCGTCTCCCAGCTGCCCACTGTGGGCAAGAAGCCACTGGACCTGTGGAAGCTCTACTTGGCTGTCCGTGAGATAGGAGGCCTCGCCATGGTAATGTATAGGCGACGTGCTTAAAGATGATGGAGATAACAGATATGAATTTAAGTATTTTTAGCTGAACATAAAGTCCTTCCACCCTAATCATTTGCATTTGCTACTCAGTATTCTACAGCATATGCACTCCGGCAGCATGGCATATGGCGAGCTTTTAAATGTTAGGAGATGCTCGAGAGAATGAGATTCATGAAATATATCTCGGAGAACCTACAGTGTGTTCCTGAAAATGTCACAACACACAAGCTCTGAGCAAAACTCCATGGCTGTCAAAACCTGTGTGATTAAAAAAAACACATAGAAAACATGTTAAGCTTTATGTGCTTAAATTGGCAGAGTTGACAGGAAGCCAAGAGAAAACAAGAGATAACATAATGCACACGACTTCAAGTATGTGGACACAAGAAGATTACACATCATATTCCACAACCGGAGGCTTTAATCTGTGACTATAACAGCCTCCGCTCTTCCACAACAATATGGAAACTACCTGCAGGCATTTGCAGCCATTCACCCATGAGAGCATCTGTTAGGTATGAGCAGCGATGTTGTGTAAGGGAACAAGTCCTGACCTCCTCCAAACTGTCGTATTATTTGAGGTTGTCGAATTAGGATTTCTCCTAATTGGAATTTGTTGCAGTATTAAAAGCATGTGGTCCACATACCTATGTTAATATATAGTTTATTGCTTTTTGCTGTTAGACAATGCAAAAATAATTTGCATTACTCATGAGTGGCCTACAGCTCTGTGGCTTTAGGAAATATAAAACTATTAAATGCCCCCCTATAGACTTGATTATCAACTCCACCAAGCAGGTTATGTTTTTTCGTCTGTGTTTGTCCCGTTGTTTTGTCTGTTATTTAGCAGGATTAAGACAAAACTACTAGATGGATTACCACAAAACTTGGTGGAATGATGCAGTTCAAATCAGAAAAAAACCCATACATTTTTCCATCCCGTATCGAGGATCAAGGAATTTGTTTTAACTTTCTTTAACATTGTGAAATAGGGCGTTCTCCAGCATTTTAGTTGATTTCTTAGAGAATAAATTGGGCTTGTTCAGAGGATGATGTCTATGATTTTGCGCAATTTGGCGCAGATCCAAATAAAAATCTGGATCTATTGAATTTAAATGTGGTTTCATGAGGGGACTGTTGGGCAGATGTATGCACTATACTTAGTGCTATTCTAGTTTGGATTAAATTTAGCCGGCTGTGTTCAACTATACTCCAACCAAAATGACAAGTTTGAGGCAGATTCTACTTGGATACATCACCTTACCCTAAAATCCCACTGCCAGTCATTTAACATCTCCATGTCTTGTCTTTCTCCCAACCCTCAACCACTCAGGTAAACAAGAACAAGAAGTGGCGTGAGCTGTCCACCACGCTGAACGTTGGCACGTCGAGCAGCTCCGCCAGCGCCCTCAAGAAGCAGTACATCCAGTATCTGTTCGCCTACGAGTGTAAGATGGAGAGGGGAGAGGAGCCGCCGGCGGACAGCAGCAGCAGCAGCGGCAGCGGCAGCGGCAGCGGCAGCGGCAGCAGCAGCATGGCTGGAGGGGAAAACAGGAAGCAGGTCAAGATCCAGCCACCGTCACCTGGTAAGGCCTGATATCAGAGCGCTGGGTTTTTCCAACGACTCCAGTTACCCATCTGTCAGCAGCCAAACAACAGGTGCTGATGATCAAAATACAGGTGTCAGGAAGCATCAAAGAAATCTGCATCCATGGCAATGTGGCTTCCCACAACACTACAATAAAGGCTGCGCAGCTGTGTCCAAAAACTGTAGCAACTTGGATGACTGGGAAGTGGCACAAATATTTAAATAATAATATTAAACTATGAAAATATTTGCAGGTGGAATAAACAAATAGACTTATTTGTCCTAAACAAATTGTTGCGGTTCAATTTGTAACTAATCAGCTTTCAGGTTGATTTAGCAAAGAAACAGAAGGTAGAGTTATTAGCTTGAGCCATGTTGTGCGAGCTGCTGTGCGAGCTTGCCAAAATCCAACTAAAAGGGTTATATTATCTTACCACAACATCTAAAAAGATTTAACAGGAAATCACATCATAAATCCACCGCGTCAACTCCCTGAACCTCCTGTGTGACACTCGAGATAGCACTAACCACAGACCTCTGTTCCCAGATCAGATTTTCTCCTGATGTCTTAAAGAAATATGTGTATATAAGTGAGGGAGGGTGGTTTTTATTATTATTTTTATCATTATTTTTGTCATGTTTATTTGGTTCTGAATCGTATATATTTATTTCACACATATTTCAAACATTTCATTATATTAGGATTAGATACTGTTTAGTAGACAATACAGTAAGTGGACTGTGTTTATATAGTGTTTTTACAGTCTTATCGACCAGCTGGACCAACTTACAGAGACAAGCAACCATTCAGCCGCACATTCTCACCTACAGTCAAGTTAAAGTTTCCAACTAACCTAATCCCAGGCCCTTTCTACACAATTGCAGATAACAGTTATTTTCCCTCTGTTTTAAAAAAAATAAAAATCTGTCCACACGACCATTTTTACAAAACTAGGCCCAAAACTCAGAGGGAAAAGTTTGTTTTGCCAAATATCCGCGCTAGTGTGGACAGGGTGTCAATCTGCATGTCTTTGGACTGTGGGAGGAAGCCGAAGTGACATACATACAACAGACATGGTGAGGAGATACAAACTCCACACATTATGGGAGCTGAACCAGAAATCTTCTTCTTACCTGTTTACCTATAAATAGGATTTCGGTCCATCCATCTGTGAGATTTCCCTCAATACAATGCAAACTAATTGGATTTAGTTTGAGGCAACTGTTGATAAACCTCAACATGTACATGGTGGATACCACTAGTGCTTCTTTGTTTTCCCTTGAACAGTTTAATTTACTGTTCAGCCGCTAAGTATTAGATTCATTATTAAAAATAGCACCCAGGGATGCCATGTGATAACATGAACACAACTTAAAACCCTTAGAGATTAATGAACATTAACACTGTTTTGATGAGATGATTCTTAGTTTAATGAAGGTGAGCTGCAATACAATCACCACTTGCACCTCAAACCAGGGACTTGCCTTTATTTGATTACAGTGCTTGAGAGGTTAAGTAATATTGTTTTTTTCTGGCGCAGCACCGCAACACAATGGGTGCTTTTATTTTTGTTTCTGTATATTACCTGTTCACACTCTGTGTCTCGGTGCACAATTATGATGTGAGCACCGGGAGCGGAGAGTGAACGAGTTGGAGCGATATGGAGCAGTGAGGTCACGTCTCTAATTTGCAGCGGAGATGAGAAAAATGACCCTGGCTTTTAAATAGAACATCTGAGCACTTCACCTGCCGGAGACACTGCAGATTGCTTTTCCTGGTGGGTGGGAAAGAGCATGTGCCTTCATTTGCATTCACACACACATGCACATACATACAGTGAACATGAGCAACACACGAGCACACAGTATGCTGTTTATAAACACACATAAATTATAATTCAGGCCCCTTTCATCTACTCAAGGGGATCTAAACTACTCAGTTTGAGAGTCTCACATCAGCTGATGGAACCATGCTACACACAGCTAGAGACGGCGTCTGCATTGTGAAATATGGAAAGGTTAATACATGTGATGTTTGGGCTGCTTTTTGGAAATGCAGCACTCAACTGTAGACGGCTTATGCTGCAACACTTGATTATAGTGATATTTTCTCTATATTTTTGGTATCATCTGCGTATGTATGAGTGGGTGGTCCTCCTGACAGTTGAACCCCTTCGGTTTTGTAGTACTTATTCATGTTTTCTCTACAAGGCTACTTGTTAGTAGAAATACAAAATATACCTGTATTTGAAGGGAAATTCCTGTTACAACTTGGGTCTTACTTTCAGATTTTGCTCACTATTCTTAACATTGTCTTCGCTCAGTTAGCTGCTCGCAAAATATCACCACGTGATTTACTGAGCAGGAACATCAGGAAATTAGAAAAAATGTAGTTAAATGATCATTTATTAACACTTATGCTTTTTAAAGTCATCCCTCCTTTCCGAGGCTCTCCAGGGAAATAGTCATTATGTTTTATTCAACCCTAATCATTAATACATTTTCACTTAAGGTTTTCCCTCCAATTCTTCAGATTATATAGCCACTGATGTCTTGTTTACAATTTGCATGTTTCTGACTGCTTGTGTTTCTTGCGCCAACTATAGACTTGATCCAACAGACTCTGTGTTTGCAATGTTGCTTCATCATTACGGCCAAGCTTACAAAGATAACGTATTCCTAATATAGATACAATTTTTGTTTCATTATTTAAATAAATTTTCTTTATTTCTTGTGATATATATCATTCAAGTGATTGTATTCAATCGAATAACTACATACTTAAAATGTGTGTATTACATTTATATCCCAACATATTTATAATAGTAGACTTTTAAGATAATATAAATAACCTGAATGATTAGCACTTTTTGTCCTGTTAAATAGTTACTGATACTTTTAACTTAAACACAGAAGTCAACATACAAACAATACTTGCACAATCCAATTCTAAAACTTTCTCTGCTAATTCATTCATGAAGCGAGATCAATACCAAAGGTTCACAAGCTAAAAAATCCCATCCATTCCCTCTGTCTTGTGCTCTCTGTGCTTCCCTGCTCCAAACTGTCTCACTGACACCGTGCCAGCCTATATATAGACTGACAGGCCAATGATGTCACAGAGGGAGCTTGTCCAGCGGGCTGGTGGGGAGAGTGTGTGTCTATGTGTGTGTGTGTGTGTGGTGGTGGTGGTGGTGGTGGAGGGGTGTGTGGAGTGATTAATGAGAACTGGAATGTAGAACGTAAACAATCTCGACCTTGCCGTCACCTTTCATTCACAAACCT
Source organism: Hippoglossus stenolepis (assembly GCF_022539355.2). Lineage (NCBI taxonomy): Eukaryota > Metazoa > Chordata > Actinopteri > Pleuronectiformes > Pleuronectidae > Hippoglossus > Hippoglossus stenolepis. The sequence goes on along the minus strand of NC_061492.1, from coordinate 16,005,319 downwards.
GGTTCAGCTGACTGACTTTTTTTTTTCTCCTCCTCCTCCTCTCTCCCCCTCCTCCCCTTAACCACTACCACCCGTCTGGATTATGTCACCCTCTGACATACACACACAGGCTCTCGTGCGCACACACACATCAAACGTCAGCCATATGCCTCTTCCACAAGCACTTTTTTTTTTACCCTCATTGCCTCCTCTGTCATTTTTTCCCTCTTTTCTAAATATGGAACAGAGGGCACTTAAGTTCACGCTTCCCCTCTGTCTTCATACCCCCACCCTCTCCGATATTATGCATTTGTCTGTCTGCCCTCGTGCTCTTGAGGAATTGCGGATCTCCTAACCTTGTCTAACCCCGCCATGGTTTGGACTTTTCCACTCGTGCGTGAGGGTGTGCATTCATATTTGTCTGAAGTGGGAATGTCCCAGGAAGTGAAGAATCCTTAATGCTCCCTGGCCTCTCGTTGCCCCCTCTCCGTTCCCTCCTCATCGTCATGGGATAACCATCTCTCCCTGTGTCTGTCTCTCTCCCGCTCTCACTTTCTCTTTCTCTCCATCTCCTATGATATAGAGGCAGGGGGTATCATTGAATTATTCAGAATTTGCATGAATTTTTAAAGCTTAAGTCTTTCTTTTTTTCTTGTGGAAACGTGCTGCGCGGGGAAAGGCCACTGAGGCTATTCCAGAGAATGCCTTCTTAGCTAAATGCTCATTAGTATACTTTCATATTCTCTCTTTCTCCGTCTTTGTCATCTTTTAGCCGGAACGCTCCACGTTTTCCATTAAACCTGCTTCTGAGAATTTGTATCCCTTGGTTTTATCTGGCAAGAAGGGATGGTGGGGGGGGGGGTTCTTTGTGTGGTGGGCTCTTGTAGCTCAGCACTCCATAATTTTCTCGTCATCAGAAGTGAGAGATTCACAGAAATATGGTGTCATAACAAGAGAGCACACTAACCCAGTGTTAACCTCCAGTTTGGAGTCTGTGTGAGGTGGAAGTATTTTTCCTAGGAGGAGGTCATCAGCACCAGCTTCCTCAAGGTCCTCACTCATGCATTATTTATGGGATATTTGCTTAGGTATTAGCCTTGATTTTACCATAATGGTAGATATATATATATATATATATGTACACTATATTTTCTTCAGATACATTCGTGCCCCCCAGCTCAGGCCTCCACATGAACCCCTCATCCACCCGATGGCAGGCGTAAATAAAAACAGCTCAAGCATCTTCAAACAGCTTCCAAATAAAGAGCTGGAGTGGGCAATTTCCCCGGAGAAATCCCTTCCTTCTCTTGTCCTCGCTGCGTCCTCTCCTCTTCCTCTGCTGGCCCTTCTTTCAGAGTCCCTCCATTCCCATCTCCTCAGCCCTCATGTCGGATGTTTGCTTAGCCTCACTTCTCATGTCAGTGCTTTGGCCCTAAGTCCAGAGTTATCTCCCTAATACAGCGCTGTGCTGCCGCTACAGGCCCACTATGGGGCGGGGGGCTGAGGACTGAATGTGTTACTGTTTTTTACAATAAACCTAATTTATAATTTGAAAGAATAAGAATGCGACTTCTGTTCTGTTTCACAGCAAACTCAGGCGGCTCCCTCCAAGGCCCACAGACACCACAGTCGTCTGGCAGCAGCTCCACAGCAGAGGCAGCAGGGGACCTGAAACCCCCCACACCTGCGACCACCCCTCTGGGGCAGGTCACACCGCTGCCCCCCAACAGGTACCACACACACATGCTGCACAACTCGGCTGCTGTTACTACTACAAGTATCAATACTGTTACTGTCCAGTACAAATTATTATTATTATTATTATTATTATAAACAAGCATTCTTAGTTAACGCAGGGTATAAACCTAAGATATGAAAAATGTTCCTTAAAAGACAACTTAAGTGAAGTGAAGCAGGTTTAAGTCAATAGTAAATAACTCTGTTATGTTCCAGATACATAACCATCATCCAAACAGTTAGATGTGAGTGTCTCCATGAAGAGGAACAGCTTTGTTAATGAGGCGATTTAGTTGAGATTAAAATGAAAGACTGTATTGTATTTTCTTGCTCTTTATATGATGATTAAAAGTCTCTTCAGTAAAATGTCCTTCACGGTGTTGGATAATTATAAATCGTGACAGATGTGTCTGCAGAGCCTGGCAGAGGAGACCCCGTTCTGTTGTTTGCTTTGTTTGTGATGTTATGTGAGAGACATACATGACACAAATAAAATGATGAAAATTGGCATTTACCTTAATACAGCTTGACGTACTTGTCAGGTTACTTTACACTTTCATTAGACCACATTTGAATGAATTAATAAATATATTATAATCTTGTTTTTACTCCACCAAATTTAATTGACAACTACAATAATTACTTACTTAATTACTTATCAATCATACAAATTATATTATTATATTCTTAAAATATGATGCATTGTTTAAGATAAAACTAACAGCACATTAAGTCATTAAAACCTTTTTGACTATAACAGCTATAACAATTCTGCAAAAAGTTCTACAGTAATGCATGTCATTATATTTCAATTATATAATATCACATTTGACGGAGGTCAGTTTACTTTTATTTTGCTGCTAAATCTTTTATTCTTTTAACGAATGAATTTTGAATTAAATCTACAACAAACTACTTCTACTACTAATTATACACCTATGACATCACTACTAGTACTTTTAGACACTGAAAATAGAAAATAGTTGGAGTTACCTTAAGAATTACTTAAGTCAGAATGACAAGAAATGAAAGAAGGTTGTTCAACTTTAAGTTAACAAGTTATATTAACATAATGGCAAACTTTAGAAAACACTTAATTAATTTGTGCGTCACCAATTGAAGTAATTATTTTAAGTTGTATGTGTGTGTATTTCATATCAAGATTAAACATCTATAATTTTATCTTATAAAAATGACTATGTCTGAATTCACTCACTACTCACAGTATTATCCACTATATAGTGAGGTTGCCATTTTATAATGCTGTCCAGATTTTTAGTGAGAATTTTTATACTAATGGTCACTATTAAAACAGAAAAGCCTTCATTGAAAAGAACTGAAAGTCGTATTCTCTGTTTATTCACGTGGGAAAATAAACTCAGTCTAATAAGAACCGACCAACATAGATATTACATGTTTTGAATGTGCAACAATCACGTACTTACAGGCAGAGAAAATCAGCAGTGTTATTTTCATTGAGGGGGGGTGAATGAGACACAACCTAAACGAACACTTATTTTTCAATAATTAAAGTATTGAATGTAAAACCGAGCTTTCCATGTTTTCATTCTGTCCAATCCCTGATCGGCGCCTCTCTCATACATTACCTTCTTCTCCCCTCTCCTCCCTCTCCTCCACACCTTGTCCAGGAGTAGTGTGAGCGTACAGGACCCCTTCTCGGAGGTGAGCGACCCGGCCTTCGTAAAGCGTGCTGCCTCCCTGCCCCCCTCAGCTCCCTACCAGCAGGGCCTCAGCATGCCTGACATGATGATGAGGATGCAGTACGACACCAAGGACCCCTTTGCCGGGATGAGGAAGAGTGAGTGAGGCACACGCTGTGACACCCTTTCACCCCCACGCTAAGGCCTGGACCTGTTTTGTGAATAAGCTGTTGTTTTGTCCCCAAAAAACAGTTTTAATCATGAAATTGTCTCATGCATCCTAAAGCCATTGTTCTTTTGTCTGTCTCGTTTGTCTAATTCATTGTCTCGTCGCCATGTTGTCTCAGATCAGGACAGATGTGTGTGTGTGTGCGTGTGTTTTTGCTCCTAGAACTATGAAAGGAGCTGAGAACTGTTTGTTACACCACACATCCCTTTATTGAAAAACACACCAACCCGTCTGATGTTCGTGTATCTTAGCCTTCGTCTCATCCTAACTTTGTTAGTTCTTTTCATCCTCCTCGTTTTCAACCTTTCATCCTCTCCACCCCGCTGAGAAGCACCTGTTTTGACCAACTCATGTGATTTAGTTTTCAGAACAAACGGCAGTTTTAGAAAGGAATTGCAGCTCCTCTGAAGGCTGAAGAGAATGGAGTCTGAATGAATAATATGGTGGATGTTAGCTGCATAACAACAGTTAGATTTAATCATGGAACGTGGCGGATATTCATAGAGGAATGCTGCCATCTGCTGGTTAGGAGAAGACATAGTTTGTACTGTTAAAGGAGCAGGTCGCATGCCATAAATATAGATACATTTTTTTAGATTGTGAAATGCGTGTTTTCTCTTCAGTTTTGTTCATGATGTTGATATTTTGCCTTCTTCCTGCACAGTGGCTGGAGCTGATCCCTACATACCAGGTCAGATGCCTGGTGGTGGTCTGCAGGACATGTATGGCCGACCCCCATCATCTCTGAGCATGAGCCAAAGATCACAGTATCCGTACGGGCCAGGCTACGACAGGAGGTAGGTTCACCGTCCACCAGAAGAAGATGGTGAACCTGCAATAACCTATAATATATATATATATATATATATATATATATATATACTGTATATACCATGAGCCATGAGGCCGGCTATAGTGGTTTTGTTTAATGAGCCTAACAATGTGTTTATAACAGAATTTAAATCAGTGTTGTGTTGTGAGTAAAATGAGGATATCCCTGTTGTGTGATCCTCAGACCAGACCATGTGATGGGGATGGAGGGGAGCATGGGTCCTCCTGGGAGTCAGAACAACCTGGGGCCGTCCAACAGCGAGGGCAGCATGTACTCTGCCAGCAGATACCCTTCACAGCAGAGGTCAGCATCTGCGTTTTCACGGAATAAAAATGTGAAGTAATATCAGATATCAGTGAGTGATTAACTGTATATCCTCTCCCTCCTCCATTTCAGACACGACGGCTACGGTCAGCAGTATCCCAGCATGCCATATGGGATGCATCCATCTGGGATGTACCCACAACAGCAGGTGAGAGGCAGCTCGCACCTCTGCCTGTTAGATGGAAATACAGTAGTCTTACATGAGACAGCCTAGAAAAACGATTCAGCCAATTCTGAACAGATAATGTAAAACAATGTATGAATTCATTATGAATTATTTAAATTTTTACTTACTGAGTTTGATCATGTTCATGAAGTATAATCAATGGTCCATTGATCATTCAATGAGTGTTATCAAAGTAATAGTTGTGTGGTTTATTACTTCTTCTTAGTGTCCTGGTAAAAACAGTGTTATTAAACTGATTGTTCCAATAAAGTATTAGAAACATTCTGAACTGAGTTAAAACCCTATTATAGTCACAGCCACATATCATTTCCACCACAGATGTTATGTCCGTCACTCGCTGCTCGAGGTGCACAGTGGTATTTATTGACAGTTTAAGCCCTTACGCAGTTTTCACCTCAGCTCAGTCAAATTAAGTTAGCTTTAAAGGACAGATGACAACAAATATACATATTAATAACAGAATATATAAATATGTATAAAATAAATTGAATAAGGAACACAAACATGTAACATTTTATGTAAGATAAATAAGGAAATGGTTGGGCTGTGTTTGTGGAACTGAGATGGAATAATTTTAGGGGGTTGTTAAGGCACTTGTAGCTTTTCACCATAGCTAGATAATAAATTACAATTTTTCTCAACACTTTTAATAGTTTTACTGCTTTGTTTGAATATAACACATAATATGACCAAAGCAATACAGTGAGAATAAATCTACGAGATCTGTGATAGTAAAACTACTAACAAAAAGATATCTGCTTACATCTCTGCTTCAGCAGGGCTACAAACGGCCCATGGACGGTATGTACGGCCCCCCACCCAAGAGACATGAGAGCGACATGTATGCCATGCAGTATGGTAACCAGCAGCCGGACATGTACAACCACTACAGTGGTGGATACTCAGGCCCTGAACACAGAGGCTTACAGGGACAGTTCCCCTACCCTTACCCCCGCGACCGCATAGGCCCCTCAGGACAGAGCCAGCACAGTTTGATGGGCGGGGGGCCCACTCCTAACCACGCTGCTGATGGGCCCAACATGTGGCCATCCAGGACAGACCTGGGCTATCCCTACCCCAACCGACAGGGTCCGCCATCTCAAATGCCACCGTACGGCTCCATTGGTAGAGATGACATGGACGGGCGGCCTGGGCAGGAGCAGTGGCACCGTCAGTCTCCCTACTTGTCTTCAGCAGGTGGCATGCCGCCCCTGTCCCGCCAGCCATCGTCTTATTCCAACTCCCCATCCATGGCCAACCACCTGCCCAGAGCACCCAGCCCAGGGGCCTTCCAGCGCTCCCTGGACTCTCGGATGTCACCCAGCAAAATGCAGTTCATGTCGCCCATGAAGATGCCTAAGCCTGGGATGGCCATGATGGGCTCACAGGGCGGTGGATCCATGGGTCAGTTTCCTCCCAACCTGAGGAGGGACCTCAACTACCCACCAGGATCAGTGGAGGCCTCCATGCCCATCCTCAAGCCCCGTCGCAAGCTCACCTCCAAGGAGACTGGTGAGTTGGATTCCCATTATTTAGTAAATTCAGTACAGTATTTTGATGATCCAATAAAATACCTTAGTTCAGCAGCACATCTTAAAATAATTACAATGATCTATTCTCTTCAGTGTCCCTTTTATCATTTGGACGGTCTGATCTTTTTTTTTTCTCTCCCTGGTTCTAATACATCCCACTGTGTGAAACCCCAGGTACGCCTGAGGCCTGGCGCGTCATGATGTCTCTGAAGTCTGGGCTGCTGGCAGAGAGCACATGGGCTCTAGACACCATCAACATCCTGCTGTATGACGACAGCACTGTGGCCTCCTTCATCCTCTCTCAGGTAAAACCAGTTCGATGGCTACACCTCGCTGCTGACTGACAGAAGAGATCTGTTTTGAGATCTGTTTAGCACATTGCAGCATGCTGGGACAGGGTGACGACAATGTTTCACTGATTGACCCCGTTCAGACCTGGTATTAACATCCGTCCTGAGTGATACGATTACAAGTGGTCCGCTCTAAGTTCAGATATGAATCCATCCTGAACACTTCCTGAGATCCGATCACTACTTTTGAAGGTGTCATTCTCTTTTGTCCGTTCTCTCTCTCTGTCTCTCTCGCTCAGGCCGACACACACACACACACACAAACACACAATCATTACGTATGTGACTATCTATGTAGAGCAGGGAGTGAGATCGGAACGCATGTGGTCACAGGAGACAGGAGTTGTCCACTCGTGATTCTATCTCTTAGGAAGTATATTAATACCAGGTGTGATGAACAGGGCCTTTAAACTCGTAGATAAATCTTTTCTATAGTGATGTTCTCAAAGATTATTTGAGGGGGAAATATTTTTTCCATAGATTATACATTTCGAGTATGTATAATAACACTGAACTAATGACCCTCTGCTTCAATTGCTGACACTGATGATATTTTATCTTTGTCTGAGCAGTTGCCTGGATTCCTCGAGCTCATCGTGGAGCACTTCCGCCGCTGCCTGATCGAAATCTTTGGGATCCTGGAAGAGTTTGAGGTGGGAACCGTAGCTCATAAAAACTTTTTGGATCCTCCTCCTAACCAGAAGGAAGAAGAACCCACCCCTGAGCAGGAAACGGACTCTGCTGTTCAGCCTGAGTCAGAGTCAGCCCCGGCAGTGGAGACGCAGGTGGAGCAAACAGGAGGCGTCACAGAGGAAGCTCCAACCGTTGCTGCAGAGCCAGAGTCTGCTGTGGTGAACGGTGAAAAGGAGGAGTGTGAGGCGAGCAGAAAGAAGGAGGACAAGAACAAGGAAGACAGAGAGAAAGAGGGGAAGGAAAAAGAAGAGGGTGAAAAAGGAGCAGAGAGTAAAAAGGAGTCTACGGAGCAGCCTGTCACTGAGTTACAACCTAAACCTCAACAAGCCAGCAAATACGATAAGCTCCCCATCAAGGTCGTCCACAAAGAGGACCTGATTGAAGACATGACAGAGCGCTTAGGTTACATCACTGAGTTCACCAGTGGGCTGCTCCACTGGCAGGCCGGTGGTGGCGACTCCACCGCACACATTCAGACACACTTTGAACCCCGGATTGCTCCACCTGCCAGAGCGGATGAGAAAACAAGAAAAGAGGACAAGCAGGAACAAAAGATGGAGGACGGGAAGAAACAACCACTGAAACACATCACCGCTACCATTGATGATGTTTTGTGTGCTCGTGTTGACGCCCTCTCTTACGCCCACCCTGCACGCTCCTTGCCATCCTACCCCTTCCGGGTGCACCCGGACGGGGAGCAGGACCACATCACCCTGCTTGAGGATGAGCCTCGCTGCCTGGACGAGGCTCCGCTCTCCACAATATCCGCCTGGCAGGACTCGCTGTCCAAGCGGTGCCTCTGCGTCTCCAACATCGTCAGGAGCCTGTCCTTCATCCCTGGCAACGACTTGGACATGTCCCGCCACCCTGCACTGGTTCTTCTCCTGGGCAGGCTGCTCCTGCTGCAACACCAGCACCCGGAGAGGATGAGGTCGCCCCCTAGCTACCAGAGAGACGAACAGCGCGAGCAGGGGCTGTCGAGTAGCAAAGAAGAGTGGTGGTGGGAGTGTCTGAGTCTGCTCAGGGAGAACGCCCTGGTCACGCTGGCCAACATCTCTGGACATCTGGACCTCTCCACCTACTCAGACACCATCTGCCTCCCCATCCTGGACGGCCTCCTCCACTGGATGGTGTGCCCCTCCGCTGAAGCCCAGGACCCCTTCCCGTCAGCAGCGCCCCACTCCCTGCTCACCCCTCAAAGGTTGGTGCTGGAGTGCCTCTGCAAGCTGAGTATCCAGGATGGCAACGTCGACCTCCTGCTAGCTACGCCGCCCTTCAGCCGACAGGAGAAACTGTTCACTGTCCTTCTCCGTTACGTGGGACAAAGGAAGGCCCAGGTGTACAGGGAAATGGCGGTGGCCGTCCTCTCCCACCTGGCACAAGGAGACCCCACAGCAGCACGTGCCATAGCCATGCAGAAGGGCAGTGTGGGTAATTTTGTTGGTTTCTTGGAGGATGGCGTTAGCATGGCGCAGTACCAGCAGAACCCTCACAGCTTACTGCACATGGGGCATCCCCCTTTGGACCCGCCGAGCATAAACATGATGTGCAGAGCAGCCAAAGGCCTCTTGGCCATGGCTAAAGTGGAGGAAAACAAAACGGAGTTTGCGCTGTACGAGAGCCGATTATTAGACATCTCCATTTCCTCTGTGCTCAGCGCTGGAGTGGTGACCATTATTTGCCAAGTTCTCTTTCACTTGGGGAAATTATGACAGGAGGAGAGGCAGGACTCGTGTGGCAGACCCTGACAGTGTACAAGAAATTTCTGTGGTTTTCTATTTTTATTTATCGAAATGACAGAAAATGTTTGTTTTTGTTTTTTTAAAGGAGTATCCACATAAACAAAATATATATGTAAAGCGTCTGGGCCCTGTTAAAAAAGTGGGTTCAGGATTTGAAAGCTCAGTTTAATACAAATATTTAATACCTGCTGGTGTCGGATTGCTACGTTAAATTTTTTTGTTTGTTTGGCATATTTGTTTCTGTTTGTTTACTTTTTCAGCCAAAGCTGCCACCAGATGTTGGTGCTGAATTACATGGTTCCTTTTGAGTCGATGAGTCATCGAGATGTTTTTCAGTTTTATAAATGCTAATATACTCATCAACATTTTGTTAATGGAGAGTATTTATTTAAAATGTGACACTGTACAGTAGTTTGAACCTTTTTGCCAACAGTTGTGGGGAAGAGAAATGCTGACTTTTTAAAATGAAATGTATATGTCTCCATCGCTGGAAGATAAAATTGTGCAATAGGACTCGAGCAAGTTGTCCGTTCTGAGAACCAGAAGAAAATGTTAAACTGCAGTGTGTGCTTTAGGCCATGAGGAGGCAGCATTGCACCAGCCAATCAACATGAGAGCAGAGCGTCTGTCAGAGGAAGAAGTGTCTAATTTATCAATCATAGCCTCAACAACTTTCACAGAAGATCTTTGTGTTTCCTAAGCACTTGTGTCATGTCTGTATTTTTTCATCATTGTGTATATAAACCGTTGTACAATGGACGCACATGATTCTTTCAGTCTCTATCAAGCATAGCAACAGATGGGACTTTCTGACTAATATAACAAATGCTTTTATTGTTGGTAAAATTTGTTATTGTTATTATACATATTTTGTTAATGGGGTCAAATATTTGAACATGGCAGATGTAACTGATGTTTCAATGTAAAAAAAATCCTGTATGCATTGTATTATAGCTGAGAAAACAATCGCTTTGGTAATCAAACGTGGAAGTGCCAGGGTGAGAGGATATCTAGGAGAGGTGACATAAGCAACCTGAACACATTTCTGTTTGTTACTGTCCTCCATTCATGTCAATGGGCATATTTTTTTCAATCTAGATAAACGCTCTAAAAGAAAAGTCTGAAAAGACCATTCAAAATGTCCTGAAAGCTCATTGTAAAAAAAACAACTTGCCTTTTTTTCGTATGACTCCATGTCTCTCTTTTATTCAGTATACACATTTATACTCTGTGCTGCACATGTCACAAAATAAATGTACGATGAACATCGTTAAACACCGGAGGCGTTGCATTATGTCCAGACAATCTTAGGCCAATAAAACAAACATCAACTGCTTACGTGACCTGCCTGTTATTGATTTTCATTCAGGATGAACTGACCACTGTCACTACGTTGACATTCCTCCTTCTCTTCACACACAGAAGTCCAGAGGACACTTGATAAGAGAACCTGGCTGTTTTCTGTCTGATCACATAATTTGCAGCAGTGCAGATATTTCACTGAAAAGACAAAGTTGCTTCTCAGGAGTCAGGAGACGTCTGCTCATGTTCAGAGTCCTTCACTTTCAGCTCTGATTTCCTCTCTAAGGTTACAAACCTTATTAAATGATCATCATTTTTGGTTTAGGGTGTTGAACTGCTGAATTAGATACTCCTATAATGAATAATTTAGAATATTAACATTAACAGTGACGCTGTTAATGTTAATATTCTAAATGACAATATTTTTGTATAATTATCAGCATTGCTGTTGCAGGTGAACACTATAGCTCTGACCAACACACTGCGGACTAGACGGAGATAAAGAGGGAGAAACATAACTAAACAAAAACTGGAATGGCTTTGAGTAAAGCGCATTCCTCCAAGGCCCAAATTCAATCAAGCTGCAACAAATTCCAAACACGTATAGATTTCGGTTCCCTAAATGTGCCAGATTTTTATATAAGATCCATGAATGAAAATGTTAAAAACCACCCTCTCTCTTTATGTTAAAGCACCTTTGTCCATGTCCCACTGTCTCCTCAGGTTCTGTGGATCCGTTCAGTAGTTTCTGTGTAATGCTTCGAAAAAACACAAAGAACATCAACAAACAGACGGGGACAAAGCATTCCCTCCTTGGTGAAGGTAAAAGCAGATACAGCAGTGACTCTAGAGTTGAGACAGAACAGAGGGACATGAGTGTGATGAGTGATGGAGGAAACAGTTTATATTACGTTTCCACTTCAACTGTGTCCTGGACCCACTCACTGTTAAACCCACTCTCTCAGATTGTTCTTGAACTCAGTCTCGCTCCGGTGAGGAGACTCTTTAACCTTATGATTGAACAACCCTGTCAATATTTAGTTTCACCCTCGACAACTTAGTTTTTTCTCCAAACTAAGGACGTTGAATGCAGCCGCCAGACCCCAGATGTGCAGCTCATCTGAACAATGTGCAGGAAGTTAAAAATGAATTGTTTAACCCACTTATTCACGACCCTGCTACATTCGTTCTCGTGTTGTAGTCTCGATCTGAACTGTAGCGCTTTCATCACTGTTCTCCTGGGACCACGAACACGAGCATCAGTTTTCATGATGTCGTCATTCACAAAGAGGTCAGTGATCTTTCCACACCCCCATTCTCTGCATGTGGACGGATCAATACACTTCCTCCTCATGGATTCACACCAGCCTCACACTCTGAACACGCTCACCAAAGTCCATGAGGAGGCTGGATTCTGAAGAAAGAGCTGCAGTGAAGAAAAGATTCAGAACATTCATTAGACCTAATGTCAAAAAGAATGTTGATATTATTTCTGTTCTGTGTTTCTCCTTTCATCTCAGTACATAACGCTATATTCTTACATTTGTTATAATTTCAGAACATGCTTTATTAGTGGGTATAGATTATGTTGTGTTATTCATTGTCATTTGAAAGTGTTAACATTTTGGGGGTCATGCAAAGTGCACTGTCAACCCTTTCCGGTTTTGTGCAGCATTTCACAATATGTCACATATCTCCATGTAACATTCTTTATTCACTTCTGTGAATTTAAGCAGTTATGAATACTGGAGGCCTCCTCTTGTAACTAACTGGTGTATTGTGATCATGGAGTTTGTTTGTCTGGGGCAACTTTAATCCAATTTAGATTAAATTTGGCAAATTGGATTGGAGTAGAGTCGCTATTGATTGATCCCAAACTGTCAAAGGTCAAGTTCACAGCCTGGGATCAATGTCGTCTAATGTAAAGTTAATGCTTTGAAAATAGGCTGAAAGCACATATACAGAGACACACAATTCAAATTCAGTTACAGATTGTATTAATACATGTTTACACTTTTTTTTAATATTGATATTAATAGATACACAACAGATATGCCCACAAAATAAATATATTATAACCATTACAATGCTGTTTACCAGTGATATTATCAACATGTGTAATTAGTTTGCTGAGCTGTGTCCCTCTTATAATGGTCAAGTTATAATAGGTCATAACATTTTCATCATTTTGTCAATCAATGACATTCACCTGTACTTAAAAGTTCAAACTTGTTATACTTTTTAAACATTTTAACAGTGTAGCTCATACTGGATATTTGAGTGTGCCCACAGAGCGGGTGCAGCTCGTCTCAGTGTGTTTCCAGTTTGTATCATATTTGATTCTAACTTGCACAGTGAGGTCCCATGACTGGATTATATTTAGCCTCAACAACTGCAGCTTTTTTTTTAAATAGAAATGTTGGCTGTGCTACAAACCTCTCGTTAAACTTCTCCCAATATCACATTAAAAGATAATGTTATTATGATAAATGGGTGGCACGCTGTCACATTCACTTAACACAGTGTTCTTAGAATTGAATCGGCAGTGCACTGTTTTATTATCATCACCATTATTTGTTGTTGCAGTTGGCTCATTGCTCCCTCGTTTAATGGCGGCGTGCAAATTGTTTCGCGTGTGTAAACACGGACATCAGGTAGGAACTGTGATCTGATAAATGTGTGTGAGGCAGGTTCACTTCCTGCTGCTCTGTTTCAGTTTCTAGGAAAACAAATCCTACAAGTGAGGATCATTGTGAGTTTATCGCAATTACTCTCCTACATTTCATTCAGCTCATCTATGGATAGAGCCCTCAGTTTGTTTATCCCAAACTGTTGGAATTTGATGTCTCTCTCTCTCTCTCTCTCTCTCTCTTCCTTTGCCAGAGGGAAATGTGGGCATAATATTGAGTCCTATTTTAAGCTGCCATTAATAAAAGCATTCCTGAGGTTTGACAACACAGACAGTAAACAGCCTCATCACAGGATGGGTTTCAAAAGAGGGATTCTCAGCAGTAACGTTGCTCGGCTGCGGAGAGGCTCCATCAGTCATTTTCATCTTATTAAAATCTTCCTGACGCCTTCAAATGAATCACAGAAAACCAGAGAGGTGACTGACAGTCTCAACAACTTCTGACTAATGATTCCTTGGAGAAAGCAGAAATGATTCATATTCTTAGCTGTATTGTCTTCAAATGCGCGCACCTGCACATTCTGCACAGGAATGTGTAGCCCACGTACAGTGTACCCCCGCTGTTGAGTGTTTTCTATTCCAGCCTGTCATTCAGAGTTGGGAGGGAAAGTGGGCTGCTGCACTGTTTCGGTGATGGAGGATGTGTTTCACGTAGGCAGCCGACCGCAGGAGAAAACCTCCCACACTCCTGTGCCTCTGAGAAGCTGAGTCATCCAGCTCTGACAGGATGGATGTGGTGGCTGAGAAGAAGCCGGCCGTCTTTATTGGCTGCCACCGGCCCGGGTGCTCCGCCCTGCTGCCTCTCACCGCTAAACATAGGTAGATGAATGAGTTCTGGGTAAAAAACAAAAGCGTATGCAGACCTTTCCGGAGATGTGCTACAATGTGTTTTGCGGGAGACTCCATACATGTTAATTGTGTCCATAGTTTGTCCATGGGCCTGTTGATGAGGCTTTAATCCTATTCTCTCTCATCCTGTGCGGCTCTCTAAACGGAACAATACAGCCTGGATGAGGCCTTGGCAGGAAGTGATTCAGGCCTGTGTTGTTCTTGGATTCTGACTCAAAGTCCCTATCATGTCCGCCCAGTTCCCAACACAAACGCGAGGCCCGGGCCAGATGTCATGGCGCTATTTAACGAGGGCCATAGTTAAGGAATTAGTCTGGAGGGCTTACAGATCATTAGCAGCCTTTGACAACATCCACAGCTTTCCAACAGATTAGGCAAAACATGTGCCATTTGATAGCTTCACATGCCCGGCAGGCCAATCATGCCCCCGGCCAGACTCCCGGCTTGGACTGGGAGCTTCGGGTAGAAAATAGATGGACACACAGACCTGCTATATCTCAAGTCCTTTTCAGACATGTCCTGCGGAGGATCTCCGGATGTCTGGGACTGGAGCTTCTCTACAGTTTTTCCTTTCACACATGCACAACGCAGCAGGAGGTTCTCTGCTCGGACGCGTTCACAACAGCAACTAATTCTCCGCAGGATTCAGGTGAGGGGTGGTGCAGCAGGCAGAGGCCGGATGTAACGTATTAACTCCGCTGAGGAGATCACGTGATTTGTATTTACAGCACATCGACACCGGCTCTTATCACCAATCAATCATCACTTATCATCAGTGAATCCAGTGGGGGATCCCCCGCTGTGTTCTCACATCAACTTCTGCAGACTTTCTGCTGACTTTATACGAGGGGGCCAGAAGGAGAAAGTCTGCGGAAACTCCGGAGGCTCTCACGCTGCCTTTTACGTCACATGCATCACACACACAGTTATTGTGTGTGTGATGCTCTATTTCCAATCTGAACACACCTGAACTCTCTCTTCCTACTTATCCGAGGACAAATGCATCGGCCGAACATGAAGTTACAGGGAGAATAAATGTCTCTTTCTCTTTTAGTGAGCCTGAACAATTAAGTCCTCTCACATAACATGAAATTCAGCCAGACTTCTTTTCAGAGAAAGTGGCTAATTGTATGACTGTGGGAGTGAATGAGCAAAACCACTCCGAGCACGATGAGGAGGTGTGTGTGTGAGTGTGTGCATGTGCCCGTGTGTGTGAGTGTGTGTAGGTGTTAAGAGGAGGACAGATGACAGAGGAACAGTAGGCCGATGATGCAATCATCTGTGCTCATTCAGCTGAGGAAATTGCATCACTGGAGAACTGTACTTGGCGTGTGTGTGAGGCTGCGTCGCTGCAAGTCTGTTTTCAGTAGAAACACAGTTAATAAGAAGAACTGCGCCCCCATTTAAAGAACCATTTACTGTCAATAACATTTGTTTTTGTCTAAGTTCCTGAATCATGTTGAGTCATTCAATGATCGACCGTCAAGTCTGTGCTGCAGGGCATTTTATGAATAACATGTAACATTACAGAGCATATACACTGACTGTGTCTGAGGTCTTGGTGTCCTGTCCACAGTTTAACATCTAATCTGTGGGAAGAAAATATTTGGGCTGGAGAGGATATTTTGGTTGCAGTACCACAACTGAGCTGAACAACTGATTCTGATGATACATGTCGTATATGAGTTCCTGTAAATACGTTAACTGCTGGTAAAAAAGGTTTTACCTCAACATTGTTTAATCTTTCTTAAAAACAATCTGTTATATCCACCTTATTGTTTAACGCCAAATATGGTGTACTGAGTAAAGAACAGTATTTTTAATCCACATCAAACAAACTCTGCTAGTAAAACAGGCTTATTACACTTACACTAGTTAAACTTAATGAGTTTGTTTGATTGCTACACTTTTTTTCAATGTTTGTAGATTAAAGATCACTGGAATCTGGAGCTATGAGTCAGGAGTAATAGAACAAGAAGTATTGAGTTGTCTGATGACGTGAATTGTTGATGATGTAAATCTTTTTAAATGGTTCCTGCGTATATTTAATCATATCTATATTTAATTTCCTAAAATTGCATCATAAGGTATAGCAATATGAGAAATAACTCAGGGATTATTTCATGGCATTGGGGTTAAGCCTTGAATATGAATCTGTCCACAAACGTTTCTAGTGTCTATACTGTGGAGCTCTGAGCCACGACTCCAGTGGAAGCACACACACACATTTTGACAGAAATGTCGTATGAAGTTAAGGCTTCTCGCCTCTGGAGTTTCCTGACGGCCAAGACCACGATCGTCCCGAGCCGTTTGAACTGCCAGCACAGGCGTCTGGGGTTGAGACAGCTGGAGCTAAACCGTGTCTGAGGAGCACGATGGACCCGAGCCGGCGGCTGCCAGCGGTTAAGATGGTGTGTGTGTGTGTGAGAGACAGCAGAGGGACAGGGACATCTCTGAATGGTAGATAATGTGGTGGTTTCGGGGTTTAGTCTCAACATAGATTTGAAAATGAAACGAGCTTGCACACAGATTCTCACTCCTGAGCAGTCGCTGGTGGCAGGGCCCCCCACCCTTGATTAGAGGGTGTTACGTTTTAATATATATATATATATAAATGTCGAGTTAAATCCTCTGCGTTATTCAGGCGAGAGGTGGAGCAGCCTGGTGCAGCAGACATGGACAGGAAGTGACGTAACTCTGCTGCGGAGATCACGTGATCATGTTTACTGCACCCGGAAAACATCGTCAGCTCTTATCACCACAAAGATAAGGTTGGTGTCTTCTACGTGTGTGTCACCGCTTTTTCACCAGTAGATACTTCCTTTAGTTTTGTTTGTTTTTTCCATTTTTGCATCTGTCACGCTTTAGAAGCGTCATCAACCCCACACACACACACACACACACACACACACACACACTCGCTCGCAGTGAATCCAGCGGGGGATCCCCTGCTGTGTTCACACATCAGCCTCTCTTTTCTTTTCTACAGATTTTACTGTGAGGCAGAGAATGTCTGCAGAAACCGCGGAGCGTCTCACTCGGACATTTGCGTTCACACATGCACCCCCTCCATAGAAAACACAGAGGGAGTTCAGTGCATTTCTGAAGGCAGTTTATGTAAGCCTAAGGTCCAAGACTGTTTGAAACACTAGGTGGCGTAATGAGACATGATCAACCCATAAAATGTGGATTTAAAAAAATTGAAATTTGGTAATAAATGTGATATAAATGCCAGCATTAATGTGTTTGATCAAAGAACAGTCACATAATCTGGATTACAGCTCAAAACACACATTGAAGTGTGCAGTGAGATTTGACACCGGAAACCACAGTGTCACATCAGGCCTTCCAGCGGCCGCCTGGAGGTCCGCGGACCACAGATCGAGACCCGCGGTAACGAGCCCGTCCTCCTCCTCAGCAGTGACTCGCGGCCGGGTTGAGGGGGAGGAGCCGGGGAGGCTGAGCTCCGTGTGGATGTTTGTTGTTTGTGAGGGGGCAGCAGTGTGTGTGGAGGGGGACTCACGGAGGGTTGTCCACCGGCCTTCCTGCTGCAACTTTTCTCCCTCAGTACCGCGGTGGAGTGATGCTGATCCCCGGCGGCTGGTCGCTGTTCATCGCTGTGAGACCCTCGGACCCTCGGCTGTGAGCTGGTGTTTTCTCCCGAGCAGCAGCGGGCGCTCAGGATGCTGGAGCCCGCCTGAGAGAAGCTCCCCGCCGCCGTGTGCTCGTTCTCCGGATCCCCCCCTTCTGGATTTTTTAAAAACCAACTTCTTCTTCTTCGGCGACGAGCGGCTGTTTTCAAAACAGTTTTTTTTCGCCATTTCAACTTCCAACCATGGTGTTCTTCTTCGCTTCGTCCTCGGCTCGCAACAAACCCGGGTAACGACAGGAGCAGCTAGGCGACAACACCCCGACACGACGACCACCTTCCCCTCGGTAAGACACCGCTCCGACTGTCGCCTCGGCGGCCACAGCTGGCGAGCACAGCCGGGATGTGGAGCCTCTGTGTCGGCGCTGGTTGACAGACAGAGCCGCACATTCCAACCCTCGTTTCTCGGGTCTCCTCTGGAGCTGCGAGTCGAATCACCCGAGTGCACGGACCCACTGGTTATGTGGGTGAAGTGAAGCGGCCAACAAGCTAGCTCCTAATTACACAACTTGGCCAGCGCGCTAATGTTAATTAACTTGCTAGCAGCGTTAGCTCGTGTTAGCAACATTAAAGATTGCCTCAGATGCTAGGGCGCTAACAAAGGACGCTGTGGTGTGTGTATGTGTGAGTGAAGTTATTTCCCAAGTTAGCTAACGTGAGGTTAGCATAACCTGCTGAACCGCATTTATTAGTAGCTCTGCTGAACTCACTTTGAGGTTAAGTGACTCCTCGGTAAACTACTCGAATGTAACGTGGACGTTCCTTTCAACAGGAAGTGGGGTTTCACTTTTGATGAACTTTCCTGCACCACAGACATTTGTCCCGGCGGATCGTGCCGTCTGCTTCACTGATTTGCTTGTGTTTGTCTTCGCAGAGGCGCATCTGCCCCCGGATTTATTCAGCTGTGGAGATTTTAATCGGCCATCGATGCATCTCGGGGTGTCTGAGTCCATGAGAGAGTGCGAGTACAGTCAGATCAGCACCCGCAGCTCCACGCCAATGGAGACCCCTTACAAGAAGAGGACCCCGAAGAAGAAGAAGTGGGAGTCCTTCCCAGGTCGGAATAAGTTTTACTGCGATGGCAGGATTATGATGGCCAAGCAGACGGGGGTCTTCTACCTCACCCTCGTCCTCATCCTGGTGACTTGTGGACTCTTCTTCACCTTCGAGTAAGTATTCCTGCTCCCATCTGCTTGAGCTCACTGACAGGGTGGATTAAGGATTTCATTTCATGAGGCTCAGCTGTCCAGAGGAGGGAGGAAAACCAAGTTTCGATGTAGGTCAGTGGCCCTGACATCACTGCGGAGTTGGTGTATTTCCTGTGATCTCCTCAGGGCTCAGGGATGTGTCAACACAACTGGATGGGGATTTGACATCTCTGTTTTTAGGAAGTATTGAAAAAGACAACTCACTAAAGTGGAGGGGGTGTGTTTTGCCACAGTCTGCCACTGATGGAAACTGTGGTTGTTCTGTAAAATGTGTGGGTTTCCTGACTTGTTAGGTTGTTGGTTATACTGTATACATACACATGTGCCCTTGCAGCTTGATAAGGGTGCGGGCAGTGTTCGGTGCTAGCTGAGGTGCCATTCAGCAAGGCATCGAGTCCAGACCAGCGACCACCTGCAGGGTTGCTGATCTGTAGCTGATTCATGTATGATGTTTGATCGTTTCTCCTAGACACGATACTAAGTTCATAGAGGCTTAACCTCTAACTGTAATTATCATTTGGTGTCATAGTTTTCCAGAGAACCAGCTGCCCCCACTAGGGACGGGCATTGTTTGGGTTTTTCCCGATAACAGTGCTACTACTTAAGAAATCGATTCCTAAACGGTGCCAGAAATCTTGCTTTTCCCCTTAAAATCATAAACAACAGTCGTCAATGAGAAATACCTTTTTATTGCAAATTGTTTTAATTGTACTTAACATAAATGTATATTGCAAAACTCTTAGGAAATTTACACATAATAAATAAAACCTAGCCCAACTGCAATAATTTAACACCAAATAACAGTTTCTGTACCTAATACAGCAAAATACTCCAGCTCCAAACTTGTCATCACCTGTCTCCTCCCCACCACTTGGGCCAGGGACGCCCACACTGCCCGGCTGATGTGCTTTTCGTGGCATCATGTTTATGTTGCCTGTAAGCACGGCAACTATTTCAAAAGGCTCCAGATTTCAGTACCAACCCTATGTTCCACCTTAGCGCCATTTAGTATTTTTCTCTCTTGATTAGTCATGAATTCCTTATAGAGTAGTGTTAGTGTGCACATGTGGGCCACTCACACTCGCCTTAATTACCGTCCCACTATCCCCAAAGCAGCCGTCTGTCTTTCTCCCACTGGTTGGACTACCTGTAATCAACAGACCGCATGCTCTCCTCCATACTGTCACAATCCAGCCCCTCATCTTCACCTCATCCCAGATATCCTACATTGGCTCACTGCACAACACAGAATTGTAGACCTTACCTAAACACTTAAATCACTGGAGTGCACTGCAGGAGCTGGTGCATTGTGCCTCTCCTCATTAGCCCTGAGTAATCCTTGTGACATGTATCATGGCTCATCTATACTAGATAAGAATCCTGCCTCATCATGGAATTTGTCGTTCAATTGGACAGTGTGTTATCTGGGTTAAAGGGCCTCGGAGCCAGAGGGAGCTTAACAGGCAGAAATACGTGCAGTGGTTAATGGCTGCTGTTCTGTATCTGCACTGTAAAGATAGTCAGTGCATTAATGATACACACTCACTGGCACCTTTTTATTAGGGACACGCGTAAAATCTAGTGCAATCCAACACCTCTGGCATGAGTTCAACGGTTTTCTATTTTCTAGTTTTTGTTGTCTACTTTGTGTATTATTTAGGCTGTGGTCAGTGGTGGTGATGTTATAACGGATGGCCCCTTATGTGTGTGTAATGGGAATGGGCAAAATATTGTAAACATCTTCCAACATAATATAGTTCAGTACAACATTACTGATATGTCCAAAAATACTATTCACAGCAACCATTGGAAATTTACATTTTATTGACCAATGACTTAATTGATTAAATTGGAGGGCTGTAACGTACACAAAACATCACGACTTGGTACGTCCCTCGGTTTTGTGGTCACTGTTTGTTTTCGGTACAGTGGAAACAAGGAACAAAACACATCAAACTAATATTTCTTTTTTTAACTCAACCCTGGTTAACTGAGTCTTTCTTACCTAAGTAATTTTTACAAAAGTAAAATAATAAAACAAACACGCTCATAAATAAACAAATAAAAATAATAAAATAAATATCCATGAATGTGCAGCCTGTAGAAAATTTACTGCACTGTACTTTTTTTCATTTTACATTTTTTGTTTGTTACATTTAGCAATAAAGACTTAAAGGGGTCAATTTTATAAATACAAAAAAACATTGATGTGACCCAATGCAAATCACTGCACGTTAGAAGCCTTGTGGATGCTGCGATTGTGAAGTCCAGATAAATGCTTCACATTTTATCAGTGGTAACCTCTGACCACTTTGTCTTTCACTACATTGTCACCTCAGCAGAGATACAGACGTAACCCATGACCAAAGGGCAGACTGTTGGAGACAGGCCGTGGCAGCCTTCAACCTCCGGCCCTCTTTAATACGGAACAGTTGATAAAAATACTGAAATGGCTGGGAAACATATTTGCAGGAGTGGCTATTTGAATCTGGATGTTCCTCAGTACCCACATGGAGGATGCCAGATGCTTCCTGATGATACCTCTCTCCCCCCCTCAGTTAGCTTCATTTCCTACACTGTGACCAATCGATGGAGCCAGGCCCAGTGCACTGTCCTCTTTCTGTTGTCACTATAGGGGACATTTTTCAGGAACGCCGTGTAACCACAAAGCCACGTTTCAGCTTTGCACTGTCCGCCCTGCTCAGCAGTCCATGCCCCCAAGCGGGCCGAGTCCTCCTGACTTTCCTCTCTCAGTCTCCCCCCCCCACCCGATTCCCGTCAGCTTAAAGGAGACATTTATCGGACAGGGGGGATAGTCAGCAGACGGGCTCATTGGCTTCTGTTGTCATTAACTGTAATGCATTTCGATTAGGTGTGTTCTTCTACATACTGGAGAACAGTTACGCCTTCAGTTTTTCGGGCCGTCTTCTGTCTTTTCTTTCTATCATGTATCCTATTATGTTCTCACATCTGTCTGTGGCGTCCAGAAAGAGCCAACAGATGGTGAGTGCTCAGGGATGGAGACATGCACAGAACATTTAGCGGAGACCTTTCTACATCTCCATATTTCTTGTTGCTTGTTTTCTTTGTCTCTGTCTAAGGGGTGCTCAGCCATGCACAATAAACCCTGTTAGTGACCAGCAGACTCTGCTCTGTTTATTATTCTGTTGCTGGCTCCCTCCAGTCGTCCATGTGTGCTGCTATTGCACATGTTGCCATCTTTCCCTTTTGCCTCGTAAAAGTTCACATGGGCAGATGTTTGAAGTGGTGTTGTGTTACGCCGTTTACTTTAATGTGAAAATTGATCGCAAGAACTTGAGTAGAGAGGACGCCAAACACTTTGGTTTTAGTATTATATTTTTATGTGGACAAAACTAAGGTGTAATGTACTCGCCACCAGTACTGGGCTGTGGGATTAAGCAGTGAATAGTTGTTACATGTGTCTTTTTTAAAGTGCTGAGATGAAATGGCTGCATTTATGTTGTACTTTCCGATAGTAAATTTAATTTCTTCGGACAGATGATTGGCTAAAGCAAAAAAATCTGATGAAGTAAATTCAGGCTCAGATATTATAATAAAAACTGTAATCAAGAAAGCAATCCTTGGAGCAAACTTGAGCCTCTAGGGATGTAATGACTGAGTGATTGATTAATTGAGTTTAGAATTGGACTGATCAAGCATGTATTTAAATACACAATGCTGGCACCACCATGCATGCTCAGGTTTTCAGTGGCTCGAATTTTCCTAATTTCCATATATTTGGATTAACCGCTTGATTTTACTGTGCGTCACTGTAAACTGTTGAGTGTTTTCCATACAACAGGAACTGTCTGGGGTGGTTGTTACCTTGATAACATGTTGGATGGTTGAGTTCCCCCAAACTGTGCCTGTCAGCTGCAGCTCATTCCTCCTTCACTGTGGTTTCTTGAGAATTATTTCTTGCAAAACTGCTAAACAAAAAAACGGCATTATACATTGCATGTACAGATCATTTGTTACATTGTAGAAATGCTTATATTCTTCAATAATGAACCTATACTAAAACTCAAGTTTGCAGGAGATCACGGTAACAAATCTTCTTGATTATGGGCATGTGAAGGCTACAGCCTGATTCTGGCTGCGTTACGCTTTGATTTAAGTGTCCTGCACATTTAGTCGCATCTGATTTATGTCCTTCAGTAAAACCTGTAACCATCTTATTTGCGCAGCTTGTTTGGAGCAGTACAGTGTTTTGGAAGTGTGTGCTTCCAGCTAGGATTGATTCAGGGAGAACATTCTTGGTGACTGCACAGAAAAATGCCCAGGAACCAGTCACATTTACCCACCAGAATAAAACTTTCTCCTCTAAAACCTTTGGAGGGAGTGAGTGATAGAGTTGAGTTCATGATCAAAAACACCATTGTTCAACTGCGTTCTACCATGTGACTGAAGTTACACCATTGGTTGGGAATGTCCTCATTGGCTGTTGCTGTTTAAAGTTATGTGCTTAAGTTTTTATTATGAATGTACATTTTGAAAAAAAGTTCTCATTGATATCTGTCACTTGCCAGCCAACCGTTAACTGTAAACCACCAAGAACAATTCAAAATGAAACCGTCAACACATCCATAATAAAACCTTCTCCTCTAAAACGTTTGGAGATCATTTTACACTCTCAAGACCTTAAATCTTTACTGGTAGTTTTAACATATAACTGCAGCTAATTGTGAAGTAACAAAAAGGAGCAGCTTCTTCAAAAGTTTTGATTAAAAAATACACCAAAGTGGCCAGGAGTATAATGACAAGTTGAACATGTTTCACTGTCAAATGAGATAGCCCACATTTTAATTGTGGCAGATATTTAAAAATATAAAAAAGATATTTGAAAAAAAAGACCCACGTTGGCAGGTGCACTCATCTTGTCGTATCTGCTATTCACATTTAATTTTCGAGGGGAGTTATCAAGGGTTGCAGAGTAGACCTACAACTATCAGAGTGAAGAAATGTGTCCCATAGTGTAGAGTGACAGCGCTATGTTACAAAATATATACCGAGTGTGCAGCAGTTGTTTGTATTTCTTTTAAAGAAAAGTTACTGTTCAGTTCATTTAATACAGTTTCGATAAAGGATTCAAAAGACCTTTTCATATCAGCTCCAGCCATCTGTGTTAACAAAAATGCTGTGGCGCCACTCCTCTGTCACTGTATCAAACCCGTTGAACATACATGGCTGTGATTGGGCGGACCATTTTCTGGACGAATCAAAATCAGTCTGAATGGGAGGGCAGCCAGTCCCATGTGAACACAAGTTCGCAGATTGGTCTGCTTTCCAGGTTAACAGGTTCCTTATTTGAATTTTTAAAAAAGCAATGTTGCATTCACTTGCATGACTAACCCCCTTGAAATATAAACAGTGTAATACTTGGTTGGAGGACAGTAGTTGTTCTGCAAGTGCAACGTCTTTTAAGGTTTGGGTGTAATCGGTAGAGGGATTCCTGCCTTCTGCTCACACCCTTGTGTAATCCTTATCTTCATTACTCAGCATTCTGCACTAGTCATAGTTTTGACAGGATAAAGAGAGGTTTCCTGATGTGTGTGTTTAGCTTGTGTGCTATTGTTCCTTTTATTAACCTTAAATCTTAAATGTGCAGGCGAGGCAAAACAGATCAGTTACGGCTTATTAAATGCCCCCCCCCCTAATGTCAGACTTACAACTCTGAGGAAATATTAAGAGAGTAAGATTGCGGCATTCAGACAGATATAAAATCTAACAAGGCTACACAATAAGACAAAGAAGAGAGAGAAACAAAGTGTGCTGTCTCACTTTTATGTAGATCAGTTAATCATCTCAAAAGCTGATATCTAGTCTTGTGACAAACCTCCTAATCTTTAGTCTCCATTTACCTAGCAGGTAATCCTGGTAGCTCACGTGCTATAGAAGTTGTAAGATATTGTATCTTAATGGAACAGTACAACTCAGAGTTGATATAATCTTTTTTTTTTGTTGTCCACAGATTTAATTATTTGGCCTTTTTAAAGAACACTGTAAGTGGACTAGTAGACCAAGGTTAAGTTCCTATCTTCTTGTAGAAATAGAAAAGAAAACAGAAAAGAAAAGAGAAAACCCAGGGTATGGCTGCTTCTTTCAGAGAATACAATAGCTGTCAAAAATGTTGTCCTTTGGCTCTCCTGTTGTCAAATTTCATACAGTGAAATGGTGACCTTTCTTGCACTATATTAGTTTTGCGGAATTTAGTATATAGAGGTATTGCGAAAGAGTTGTCCTCATTTTAACAGTCAAACCCATGGTACACAAACATTCAAAGAAAAGCATTCCTCTCAAGCCAAGTGGTCAATATATTTAAGATTTGAAGTAGAATGCCTCGTTTGATTTGGTTTGGTAATGGAAGTTTTTTCACGTAAGAGAACATACAAGCATATAATACTATATAATGCATATGAATATCTTACTTGACTGTATAATAATGTGTAAATATCAGCTAGCCTCAGCTGGGTTGTTCAAGATGTGAGTAGTTTTTGGATGTGAATTTAATTCCTCACTGGACATTCTGTCAGAGACTTTTATTGCCTGTGTCTGTTTTGCTGTGGAAGCAAGAAGCTGATTCGTCACTAATGCTCATTGGAACCAGGAATCATGGCCAGCTGTTGGCTTTTTGTCTGGACTGGCCACAGTCCAGTACTTCATCCCTGAGTGAGTGAGTGATAGAGTTTAGTTCATGATTAAATAACACCATTGTTCAACTGAGTTCTATGTGACTGACTGAAGTTACACTATTGGTTGGGAATGTCTCTATTGGCTGGTGCTCTTTTAAAATGAATGTGCCTAAGTTTCTATCAGGAATGTACATTTATTAAACAAATTCTCATTGATATCTGTCACTCAGGAACTGTAAACCACCAGGATAAAAGCGTACTATTTAGAACCAAAATAAATAAAATAAAATTGTCACACACACACTGACCTGTCAGACCGTCAGTCGCCTTTGGGCGTTGGACAGTCAAAAACATCCATAAAGTTTATACCCCATCGGCTTGCAGACAGACCATCGCATAGCACCTGCTATCTCTTGTCACACTGATGTGCATCAAAATGTACTGCGTGCATGTTCATATGACTATCGCAATAAACAAACAGGCCCCTGGCCTACCTCAGTCATCAGCGTAGAGAATGGATTTACTGGTTTTTATTCTGAAATAGCAACTTGTTGACATTCTGTGGGGTTAGTCTGGTGCTTAGTCACCCACGGCAGAGAATACCAACTCAGATGGTACTGATGGAATGTAGAGATAGGGCCCCACTAGAGGAGTCCCCCTCAGGAAGTACGTCTGATTTAAATTATAGATATTTTTTTTTTTTTTGTTAAACTGAGGGTATTAATCTGTCAAAATTCGTATTGTTGGTTATCCAATTAAGTATGAACATCCTAAGTTTCTATCATCAGATCACTTAACAACAAACTTTAGCTACTTCCCATAGAAGAAAGTCGCCATCACTGCCCCAGGATCAGGGGGCACTCTCAAATCTACTCTGTACAGTGAGTGGGAGAGAGGTGAAGCAGCAGTTTATTATTCAGACTATGAACTTTGAGCTGTGCGAGAGACCAGAGCTGTTTTTTAACACAAGCAGTGACACCATGAGCTTTTCAGGACATTACTAGGAGGAGCTGCATGTGAGAATACACGTCTCAGTCAGTTGAACTGGACATTAAGTGGACTTTACCCAGCCAGCTCCCGATTGCAAGGTGCGCTTAATGTCCAATTGAGGTGATGTGCAAACAGATAAAGGAGGTTCCACAATGGTTTTCAACTATGTCCCAAATTTTGCACATAGACCTTACACTGTCCAGCCGTATAGTGGGATTTGACCAAGTCTTGTCTGTGGTGGGATTCCTCTCCCTGACTAGCTCCAAGCTTTCAATTGACCCTGGACCTCCTGTCACACAGCTTTCCTTTGCCATTGGTAACTGAGAGCATGGCACATGTTGGTTGGAAGGTTATGTTTGCGAATTTGGAAGCTTCTCACAGACGTTAAATGACCAGTGGTGTCCTCAGAGGCTGTGCCGTGTACTACTGTCATATGTCTGAAAGGTGGAAGGAGATTATGATTCCATGAATTAGTCTGGACAAAAATTTAACTTTATACAAAAACCTGTCACATTCAATTGTTTCACTGTCAAATGAGTTAGCCTTAAGGTAAGCAGAGAGTCACATGCTGCCCTTGTCTGCCATCTAAAGCAATCAAATGTAATAAAAGGGAAAGCTCACAAAGCTTTGTTTCCATGTAGCCTGATGACGAAGGAGACCTAAAGGTCCAGTGTGTAAGATTTAGGTGAAAGAGATCTATTGACAGAAATGTAATATAAAATAATCCTAGTGATGTTTTCACGAGTGTGTTTCATCTAAATTATACAAATATCTGTTTTATTTACCCTAGAATGGGCCCTTTTATATTGAAATACTTTCTATTTACATCAGGGGGGGTCCTCTCTACGGAGGCCGCCATGTTTCTTGTAGTAGCCCAGACTGGACAAACTAAACACCCTTTGAGTTTTTATAAAAACTGAAGGTTACCACAGGTTCTCTTTCATGTTTGGAAGGGGAGGGTGAGGAGAGGGGTATTCAGCTGCAACATGAAACTTCACCACTTTATGT
Source organism: Hippoglossus stenolepis (assembly GCF_022539355.2). NCBI lineage: Eukaryota > Metazoa > Chordata > Actinopteri > Pleuronectiformes > Pleuronectidae > Hippoglossus > Hippoglossus stenolepis. The sequence goes on along the minus strand of NC_061492.1, from coordinate 15,977,705 downwards.
CACCATATTCTACACACTGCAACTTTAAGAAGGAAAAGCCACAAAGTCGAATGCTTCAAAGCATTTAACACAACACTTTGCACATTTGCAACCCACTTACATTTTGGTAATGCATCATTGTTGAGTAAATATCTTTACATCTGGGTAAACTATGCAGATGATCTATGGTTGACCGACATTCTTTGGAGGTCACAGCATATTGATCGCCTTCAAAGGTGTGTGGCTGAAGAGGAAAGTAAATCTTGGGTGACATTGAAATGACAGCCAGTCAACAGCACTGAGTGAAGCAAGCCGTCTCACGGTCACATCAAATAGAGATGAAAGTAACCCAAGCTTAACTCCCAGCTGAGTTTTGAAAAGCTGGTCCCCAACGTAAAAGGATTTGGTGGGAAATGTGATAACGGTAATCCGGAGTGGATTATTGTTGAGATTAGCACCCCCCCTTTAGGGAAGCAGATGAATTTGGAAAAGTCTAGAGACTATATTCAGATCAGGACTAACCTTTAGTTTTCAGTGGAAGTAACAAGCATGTTACACTGGTGCACAGAGTAGAAATGCTGAAGAATTATTATACTACCAGCATTACCAGGGTGACTGTAATAACTGATTTTATAATTTTTTTAAAATATATGTGGATTAGTTTAGATAATTAGCTGCTTTGTTTTGATTGCTATGTTATTTGCTAAAATTTTATAAGAAAAAATAGCCCTGTGATATATTGAATAGTAATGCTAAAATCTAATGCAGATATTTAAAACAACTCCCTGGGTTAGTAGAAGGACACTTGAGTTTAAGAGAGCAGATTGAGTGGATGCTCATTATATATTTAGCTATCATGTTACTTTGTTGCGTATTACTCCTAAGCTGTTTTTAGACATGACCTGTGGATAAAGACCCGAGAATTGGGCCTGTACTTTACCTGCACTTTGTCTTTCACACATGCACAGCTCAGCGGCAGGTTCTCTGCACAGACGCGTTCTCTACAGCAACAAATAGTGCAGCCGGCAGAGGCAGGAAGGAACGTATTAATTCCGCTGTTGCGATGACGTGATATTATTTACAACACACAGAAACCGTCGTAGGCTCGTATCACCACAAACTCTCTAGACATCTTTGTCGGTGTCTTCTCCATCTTTGGCTCCGCCTTTTCACACAGAGATATTTATTTTCTTTTAGTTTTTTGACCCCCCACTCTCTTGCAGAGAACAGCGGGGGGACTCCTGCTGTGTTAATACTAGGGGGCCTGGCGGTGAAAGTCTGCAGAGAATCCGGAGGCTCTCACTCGGACATTTGCGTTCACACATGCACGTCCTCCGGAGAAAGAAAAAAGAATCCTTTATAGATTTATCTATTGATTTTAAGAATGTAACTACATTCTGACTACCGCCTATTTAAATTGTAAATTTATCGATCATAATGTACGATCATGTATGTACGATCATAATCAAATTTTTTATTTTAACCACCCACCTAACTACCTGTCACCTCAGCTTTCTGCTGTAGAAGTCATTTTGGAAATAAAAAAACAACTAATAATAATTCTGTCTTCATCCTCATCACCTATCCAATCTTTTGAGACATTTAAATGGTTTGTAATAAATGTCATCATGCTGTCTACGTCTTGTCTTTTATTTTCCCTCCTTGGAGGATTCAGCTTACTCGTGTGGCTGTTTCCAGGGTAACCACATTCCCTTTCGAAATTCACCATGGCTGCCATTGAATACTGTCTGTCTCCATGGCAACAATGCTCCTAAATTCCCAGTTAAATATAAGAATTGGTATATTAAACTTAAAGGCAAACTAAGATCTCCTCTATTAACAGTCCTTTAACAGAGAAGAGGTTTGTTGAAATTGCTCATGGTCTTTACCGCCCATGTTCAGTGACTGATAAATATTGATTTCCAGGACATTGTTATCAGGGGGAATTTAAACCAGGAAAGATGTAGCCTGCCTGCAGCTCATCTGTCTATCCCTGTTGATCAATGTCTATAGGACTCACAGGCTTGGTGTTGCATCCATCCTCTCTCTCTGGGGGTTTCAGTGTTTGATTTCTGTCCGTTTCTACTGCCCTGCTACTTTCCATCACACATGACTGCCTTTTCATTATGTTCCTGATGTCTGACACATTGAGACAAGGCTTCTGAGGACAGAGGCAGCGGTTTGTGCTGCTCCCTCAGCCATCCCCATAATCTCTTGCCAGCTGACAAGTTTTGAAAAATGGTAATATTTCACTGGAAGAGAGCACTAGCCTGCATGTTTTGGTTTTCACCTGCAGAAAGAATGAACACCGAGTGTGTTCACTTAATTCCTTGGTTTTGTTGCTCCAAATAACCTTTTGTGAATGTTTTCAGTGTGGCGCTTGACTTTCTTAATGATTACTTCAAAACCATTCAAATCCTGGCTTTGCGTTCATTATTACAGATGCAACACCCTCACTCAAAAGCCTGCCAAGCTTTTTACAACCATAGTGATTTCTTATTAGCCACTCTTATTGGTAGATTCATTAATGTGATGTGTGACTAATCATACAGAATAAAAGACCAATTGAATTTGTAGATGAAAAGATTTCAAATAATGACGTCAGACTTTTAAATGTTCTGCTTTTCAGGGTCAAATGCAGACAGACAGCGGCAAACTGCAGAGTGCATACTAATACTACTTAATAGGGATGTCACAATACCAAAAATGTAGGAGGCAATACCAATACCATGAAATTTCCATGATTTTCGATACCACAACACAAAACAATACATCCCATTTACTTCAACACAAGTCCCAAGTGTCCACCGTCAATGTGTAATGTGCCCTGTCAGTGGGGGAGCAAGGAGGGAGAACATGCGGCAGTGTAATACAGCGCGGTCCAAGGACACCGGACTTTCAATTTGTGCCTGCACCGATCCTGAAGCAGGGGCAGCAACCATCCTGCAGCGGCAGGTTGGAATTGGTTTGCCAGTATCGGTTCTATCGACATCCCTGCTTCTTAATACAATTTTTGTTGTTATTTATTTTAAGCTCTTGGATTTGTAAAGTGAAGCAGGGCACTCGACTGTCAAATCTATCCTTTATTGTAATTGATACAACAATAAGAGCGGACATTGGCTGCAGACCGTATTCTGTTTGTCTTTTCTTCTCTGTACAATAAAAGGAAAGCACTAAATGTTTTGGTCAATAGAAATAGTCTGGTCAATTAAAATAAAATGTCAGACTTTTAATATTTAACTTACAGCTAACCGGTGTACAATTCTCATGCACTTAAGCTTCCAGACAAGAAACCAACAATGTAGCTCTTTTCCCACACAAGACATTTCTCAAGGATTGTCCACTCAGCACGGACTAAATGGTAAAATGTTCTGGCATTCTTTTATTTGTTTCCTGTTTGGATGTTGAAGCAAACCTAACATCCCAAAAGCCTATTTGCTTGTTAATGTAATCCACAATATTAAGACCAGTGATTTGCAAAACTAAAAATATGACTTAAAGGTTCAGTGGGGAAGATTTAGGTGAAAGTGATTTATTGGCAGAAATTGAATAGAAAATAATTCTAGTGATGTTTTCACTAATATTTAATAAACTTAATTATACAAATTGTTGTTTTCTTTACCTGAGAATGGGCCCTTTTATATTTACATAATTTAAATGTCCAAACTGGACAAACTAATCACCTTTCTGAGTTTTTATGACAACTGAAGGTTACCACAGGTTCTCTTTCATGTTTAGAAAGGGAGGGTGAGGAGGATAATCTTAAACTGCAACATGCAACTTCTCCACTAGAAGTCACTAAATTCTACACACTGAACCTTTAATGTAGTGTAATATTTACTTGGTTATATTCTCATGGCTGCGAGTGGTGTACATTCAAAGAAGTCTGACAGACTTCAACTGGTACTTGGAATGTCAACACTGGAAGTATTTTGCTAGACAGAAGCAGCAGAGCTAAAGAGTGATGTTCATATTTGGGAGATTAGAAGCAGAAAGATTGTTAGGGGCAGCCAGAAATAGAAATATGGCCTGAATTTGATTAGAATCTGAAGTTGACTGGATAGTGCATCTTCACCCTGACCAGTACAGGAGGCTGAGGGAGAATCATAAAGCCTAGAGGACTGTTAAAATTGTTGTCCTCTTAGCAAGTGTCTATTGAGCGTGGACACAGTCAGTGTCCAGAATGATGACCTTGGAAACTTCAGGCAAATGTTGAAGTGTTTATGCAGCACAGTGTTGTCCTGCTTCGAGCTCCCTGCTGATGTCCCAGACAACCCAGTGTTCTTCTGCCCAGTTCAATTACTCCAGATGTAGAGAGCAGCAGGACCAGGGCAGAGTCCACTCAGATGTTAGGGGTGTCGCAGCTTAAATATTGTGCAGTCAGTGATTCATTTTATGCATCTGCTTCAGATTTAGAAATGTAAACATTAATATATATGTTTTATTTGCCATTTGTCTCACCAACTGCTTCTTATCTGGTTGTGTTATACAGATAACGAGTTCCTCTTACAGATGAACTGCTATAATGACCTGGCAAAGGCATGTTTCACCTTACTTGAGAATGTGACTTATTGTCAGCTACTTGTGCTTGTTTAATTAGAAATTAGCTGTTTTGGAGGGCATTGCTCGGGTGTCAATGCTCTCCAGCAGTTCATGTAAAATCAGTGTTGCTGGAAGTCCAGTTAGCAAGAATAAGCTAATATTAGTAAATGCTCCAGGTTGATATGAACATCCTCCCCATCCCCTGTCATCGGTGAAACCCAACACAGCAACCCTAAATATAGTTTGGCTTGGTTTATCAGATTAACTGGTGTTGGCATAGATCAGCGGATGTAACTGACCTCCCAAGGTGTGACCATCTGAAGGCTGGTGAGATGGTGATAAAATGTTCTTCAAAAACCTATTGTACGTGTGGTTAAACATACAATATATAGTGTCTTTATGAATTTAAAACAGGGTTTTAAAATAGGGATTTCACATCTCTGTAAATTATCTAACATATGCTGCATTTGCCAGAGAAATGCAGATGAAAAACAATTAGTTGAACTGAGTCACCTCAACGGTTGGCTACTGTTATTTTTGCCTTGGCCATTATTGCCACTTAAAGATCTACTTTGTTCATGATCTGCAGTCAGTTTATCTGGTTAGGTTTTAAAATAATCAATATATTCCGTTCATGACTCATTTTTATTTAGCATTTTCTCAAACAAAATGTACCTGCACAACAAGGGTCCATTTTGGGCATGACCTGATGTTTTTTTTACATTCTCTTCCAATGAAAGTGTTGCGGAAAAAGCATTTATGTTTTTTGAGTAAACAAAAAAGAAATAGATACTTTACAGTTGTGATTTACAGAATCTGTATATAATCATAGATACTATTAAAAACCTTGGCTCATTTTGCAGTACTCTTTTGAATTCCTCAAGAGCATCTCTCAAAACATATGGTTACCATATGTTCATGTAGTTTCCCTTGTCTGGCATGGCTTCTCTTTACTGACCCCAAATCAAATCCAATAGACAGGAGACCAGCTAATGAAATGGGATTTGGCAGCCTGTGCCCAACCTCTGTAAGACTAAATGTGATTACTGTTATAAGCACCTGCACTATTTGATGTTTAATGGGATTATATTGGATTGACTCATTAGAACAGATTACAACACAAGGGACGGACCCTCGTGTGTGCCTCTGCTAGTCTGTTAAGGGGATATATACACTTGGTGGTCATTAAGCAACAACCATCCTGTGTTCTCACATCGCATGTACTAGGAGGCCCGGCGGAGAGAGTTCAGTGCATGTCTGTAAGCAGCTTTAGAAACTACAGGCATCTTAACTGACCTCCCAAAACAAAAATATAAAAAACAAATATATGGAATAATCATGATGATGAATTAAAAATATGTAACTGACTTTTTATGTTTAAAAAATTTTAATATACAAGATGAATAACAAATACACAACAGAGTCATAACTATTTGATTTTGATTTAATTAATTTTAGGGCCTAATAGGGTTGCCAGTTGCATTCTTCTGGATATGAAGGGTAGGCATGATAAGTTTATGATTCAGCCTACACCCTTTCGGCCCATACATTTTCTTTTCTCATTTATTTATTTATCTATTATAATTGCCTTGCTTTTATTGTAACAAATCCTTTTGTTCATAAAATGTTTTGTGGACCAAAATAAACTAAACTAAACTGAACTGATGATGTCAACTCTGCCTCTTTCTCAAGAGGTGCAATATAGCAACCTCCCCCACTGTCGACATGTTTGTTGTCTTCAGAAACTGTTGACTCTGCACCACCCTCTAGTGGATGCATTGCTTAACAACCATGCCCATGTAACTGAACACATGGAATTATGTGGGCAGTGACAGGGACATTATTTTAAAATGATGGATCTCTTTTTGTGCGTAACAGTAGGATAAATTAGCCTTTATCCCCCAAAGCCGGACATTTGTACGTCCAGGTTTTTCATCACCAGTCTGAAAGAACCACATGTTTCTTTATTTGTTGCTTATTTATCCTTTTTCTCTCCATCTCTTCCTTTCCTGTCAGTTGTCAGTTCCTGGCGCTACAGTTGACCCCGGTTATCCCAGTCATAGGAGGCGTGCTGTTTCTGTTTGTACTGGGGACACTGCTGCGAACCAGCTTCAGTGACCCGGGGGTGCTGCCCAGGGCCACCCCAGATGAAGCAGCGGATCTTGAGAGGCAAATAGGTAAGACTATACTAAATGATTTTAGATATAATATGCATATGAAAATGTTTGTTTATCCACATTTCCATTATTTTGCGTGCACCTGTTTTTTTCCCCTCACACTGTCTGTGGATAAATTCCTTCCATCTATTATTAAATTATATTCAGTTGTTCCTTTGTTGTTGTCAAATAGATGTCTTCTTTTGCATCTCTTTTTTTGTTGGCATTTTTGCTTTTATATGATAATCATGAGTGAAGATGCAGACACGAAACATGGGGATATAGAACAGGTAGGGCATGCAGCAACCAGGTCAATAGCCAGAATCAAACTGTGGACTTCAGTTATGTGGCTCATGCTGTAACCATTTGGCCAGCAGTACAGTCTTTTTTTTGTATCCCTCGTTTTAACTCCCCCCATTCATCCTTCTCTCTTCCTCCCTGTCAGAGTTTATGGATTCCTCTATCTTAGATACTGTATTTTTCTCTGAGTAAGCCTCTCTGCATGGTACTGATCCAGAGGAGCTTGAGTGTCTTTACAACCTCCTATACAGAGTGCCAGGTTTGGCTGATGTGTCTGCAGTTTGTGTGCGTAGCCAAAGAAATGAGGATCAAGCTTCAACTGACTTTTAAGTCTCTGTGTATTTAGGCAGAGTTGAAGTATTGGTGCTGCTTTGACCAAATGGCTTTTGATCTGTTTTTCACTCCCAATTTGTCCGAGAGGCCCCATTTGATGTATTACCTGACTCATAAATTGCATTTTGATAACTTCAAAATCTAATTTATGATGTGAAATGTAAAACTGTTGGTGCATTAGGAACCACTTGATATGGAGTAACTGAATTACCAGCATCACAGCACTGATAATAGCTTGACATGAGTCAGAATCGCGTCTGCAGTTTGTGATGTGGATTCAGTTTGTTTATGAAACTCACAGCTCTGAGTTTCTATTTTGTTTTTTGAAAACAAATCAAAGTTAGAAAGCAATTATCTGGAGACAGACCCTGTTTAGATGTTACTGATTGTGTAATTGCTGATGGTATTTCAGATGGATAAAAAGCTGACCAACTGTCATTCAAGGCTTCAGTTTCTCTTCAAATACATCTGAGATAACTCAAGGATAATGGGCAGGTGTTGCTTTTAGCATCATCCATATCGGTAAACTCTTAAGTGCTTCTCAAAGGGTTTTGATGGTTATGTTAAATGAAAGCTATCAAAGTCATCAAAATAAAATTCTTAAGGCAATACCAAAGTGGTGATATTTATTTTATGAGTTAAGAAATGATATGTGCCCACCATAAAGATGTTTGCTTAGAGTGCAGTCTACTTAAGCACCAGGTAGAGTCATGGACAATGACTGTCTATCTGTCTTTGCTATGAGCTAACACTCCCACCAACCAAGGCTAGCATCAACCTGATGGGGTTGTTGTTTGTTGTTTTTCTTGGCATTTCTTTGGGGCATTCAGAACTTTGATCTCATCTGCTATTTGACAACGTCCCCAATAATTTGATGTAATGATGCTTGTAGACTCCCTCTATCCCTGGTATGGTGAGTGTGTCTATCAAAACTCGGGGTAATGTTAAGCTTTTGTTTTTGCAGCATTAACATGAATTGTTACTCTTTTCATGTTTGCAGTTCAAAATTGTATTTGCTCAGGCTAAAGAAAGTAGTGTTGTTCCTGTACTGTCGCTAAATGGATTATCACTACTTTATTCCAAGGTTTATCTTCCTTAACCATCTTTTAAAAATTCCCTTTGAAGTTTTTCGTCCTCTTACTTGGAACATGGAGCTCCCTTTTCCCAGCGATGGGATGGCTTTCCATGGTTCAGGCCATTAGGGCCTCATTAGACAAACTCTGAACTGACCTAATTAATCTCATTAGGAGATTTAAAAGCTTCTGAAGGAAAGGTAAAGCACAGAGACTTTGGAGCAATGGGCTGAAATGGCATCATACCAATGTTATATTGACACGTATTTAATATGAAATATGAACTTTTTGACCTAAATACCACTCTTCCCCCTCTCTACCACCAGTTCATCCCATTTAGCTTTTGTTCTGTGCATTTGTTGTTGCAATTGTCTGTTTGTGGGCTGGAATCTCTTGTTCATAGACAAGGGATTGTTGTCATGTTGTCAATTACTTGTACTGAAATCGGCGTCACAGATGCATAGATGGTGCAGTGATGGAATGGAGTAGGCCTTTCCCAAGAAAATGATAGAAATTTCAGTTAAGGGTGCTCTGAGAGTCCATACATGGTATGGCAAAGCAGTGTCTCACATATAGACTGTGGTGCCATATTGTTATTTCTTTTCCACTTCTCATAATAAAAGAAGAGTGTTCAATCCAATTTTAAATAGAAAAAATGTGGTTAGTATTAACTATTAGTTTTAACTGCAGCACATTTGGGTCACCACTTTCATTCCATAACTAGTGCGACAACATTGTGTTCCCCTTAAGTTTCACTTGCAAGGAAATTGCTAAATGAATGTTTAGATTAGTTAGGTTTCAACTGTTTTAATTTTCGAGGAACATGTGGTTGTAAAGCCTCTACATCAACCGTGGTAGTGCTTCCCTGAAACATCCACACCACAATGGCATTTGTGATGCAGCTAGGAGCCTAATAGACTGCTTTAGTGTTTGTGCCATTATGGGCTCCATTATGTTCCATTTGAAAGAACCTGTCTTGTAATAGCAAGAGGATACACACATACTCACACACATACATGCACATGAATACCTCAGGTGGTTTGTGTTGTTGAGTGAGGAATGTCAAATTTAAGATAGTGAGTGGTTGAAATGCATTTTCGTCATAGTTGCTTACTGCATTGCGCCGCTCTTTCTTCCAGCTTTCCATCGGTGTCTGTCAAACAAATCCCATTCCTATGTATTTCCAAACACCGTTCTTCCTTCACTTCTTTCCTCTGGTTGTTTTGTCCTGACCTGTGTAGTGCTCGGCTGTTTGGTTCCAGCTATGGCTTTGGCAGCTTGACATGCAAGACATAAGTCGAACATCTGTAAGCTCTTAGCTCACTCATCCAGCCCCATCCCAAGCCCCAGCATCGACCAGCCTCACAATGTCTTCCAGAAGAAAACACTTTTGCCTGTTCCTCTCTTCCCCCCTCCACGCACTCTTGCATCTTCAACCACACAGACAATTCTGCTGGACACACATTGTGCATTAGAACTTTTTTCATGTTGGTAATGACACATACACGTTGCTATTTTCAGATATCCCAGGATGCAGTATTATCTTATAACCATACAATCCTGCTCAGCATGCAGGCAGCACTCAGTATAACACCGGCCCAGTCATTCATAGAGTGCATGAGACTGTGTCAATCTCAATAATCAACCTTCACTGACTGACTCTCTCTCTCTCTCTGTGTGTGTGTGTGTGTGTGTGTGTGTGTGTGTGTGTGTGTGTGTGTGTGTGTGTGTGTGTGTGTGTGTGTGTGTGTGTGTGTGTGTGTGTGTGTGTGTGTGTGTGTGTGTGTGTGTGTGTGTGTGTGTGTGTGTGTGTGTGTGTGTGTGTGTTCATCTGCCATTCTCTTACTTTCACCAGGACTCATTCCCTGACTTAGAAAGCTCTTGTCTGTTTTTTTTTTAAACAATGCATCATTATGTAACTGTGCAGACACAGATAATAAGAAAGCAGATTTTCCATATCCTTAGTTTAGAAGGTAAAACTAATATTTATTGAGTGCTGCCAATGCAAACTTTCCTTTTCGCTATATTTAATGTAATCTAATGTAAACTACGTATGCATGTGGCTATCTAATAACAACAAAATACTCAAATATTCCAGCCTTCGGCAGCCTATGGAGTTTTGTAATTCTCCAGCAGACTCATAAATAGTTGATGATGTTTTTAGGTCCCAAGTGCTAAGAGTCTCAAGTTCGACACCACTCTCATTGATCTGTTGCCTAAACAAAGGAGGACCTAATGTTAGTACAATATGAGACATCTAGTGCTCTCATCCTCCCTGTACTTAGGAGAGAAAGCTGTTAGCTGATAGCTCAGACTCTGCTGTCATCATTGTGAGCAGATTTCTCTGTTGTCTGCCAGATGCTTTAGTCTGCGAAATTGAGGTTTGAGTGGGTGGCCTGAAGTACAGTCCACCTCTAAGAGGCATTTAATATGTTTACGCAGGTAAAAAAAAAATACTGTACATGTGATCTTCATTCTCAGTATATTGTGCTTTTAATGCAGCAGAATAAATATTCAAAAGGTTGGGTTAAGAGTGAAATCAAGAAAGGTGGCACTTCTTCTTGTTCGCTTGAAATGGAGACAAGTTGATTTGTCCTCAGCGGGCCATGTTTGATGTCTGTGCATGTCTGCCTGCCTGGCCAATATGCCAGGACTAGACAGGCTGGCATCAGTTTATCTATCACATGCCAAATCCAAAAGACTTTCTAAAGCACTAATCAGAGTGAGAGATGGACAGAGCTGCCTCGCTCCTTCCTTCCTTCCACCTAATATGGTCCAAGCTGGCTGGTGAATGTCAGGACAGCTTCTCGTTTTTTTTTCCAAAGCTGCCAGGCAGACTCCAGGCCTGCAGAGGAAATAGATTTTGGAGGGTTTAGAGCTCGAGGTGCAGGAGCGTCAATATGGATGATTGAAGGGGAGGAGTGGTTTGTCTTCCTTGTCTTTACTGTATATCTGGATCAAGGTTCATGCATGATCAGCCAGGAATATTTTCACATCTTGTGGTGTGTGGGATGAAAACAGGGGTTGTACATGTATGATTCACCTCACAGAGTATTATGGCCGGTATATAACCTCGTGCTTGGAAATGCTTGATTAAAGAAAGGTTTTGCACTAGGGCTAAAAGTTTCACCCTCCTCTCTCTTTGGTTTCGAGTTGTGCTTTGTGGTTGCCTCCCCACCACCGCTGGTAGTGTTCCCTGACTCTTTCCACTTTGCCAGAGTGAATAACTTCATAATAATCTGAAAATTGCATAAAGTGCAGACACCCTGCTGATGCAATCTGAGATACTTGATAGGATGATGTGATGGTGCTGTCTGTAAGTGCATTAAAAATCTTAATGGATGAATACAGTCTCATCCTATGGCTATGTTTTCACTTTGTTTCTTTGTCTATTCATTATTTATTGGACTAACCCAAACCTTCTGGACAAATTACCACTAAACTTGGGGGAGGGATGCGGATTGGGTCAGGAAAGACCCCATCAAATTTTGGTGCGGATCCAAATTAAAGGGTGAATCCAGGAATTTTATTTCACTTCCTCTGCAGCATTTCGCACAGAATTAATTCATTCCACATTCATTCATCACACATTTCGAGTGTCGGGTACACAGAATAAAGAGTGAAAGAGAAGCTCTTGCGCAAGAGAGAGAACTGCATTGCCACTTGCGGTACACACACAACTGCAGCTGAAACTATGAGGTCTGGTTGTCTGTTTGGACAGTAACAGCTTTATGGATGATGGCACAAGTGAGCATGTGCTAAATAGTGCTGGAAATGGAGCTGCGGACAGCTGAACATGCAGCAATGGAGCAGAACACCAAGTTAGAGATCTCCTATGTTATTATGAGAAGAAGTATATACATTTTTTTGGGTTCATCATGAGACTGTGGCAGGACAAATAAGAATAGAGCAGGCCGCCACAGTCTAAAGAAACACTGCTTTGACAATGCGAGATAGGACTTTAGCCTTGGCAGAAGTATGTGCTCTCAGAGCACCCTTCGAGTTTCAAATCTTTTTATTTTCTCCTATGTTCAGATTATGGGAGCCTGACAGGCAGCATGGGTGTTGTGGGGGTACCAGGGCCGTCCTACAAACCAATTTGTTTTGTCTTTGTCTGGTCCAATTATATTAATTCTGCCATGTAGGTCGTGTTTTCACCCATGTTTGTTTGTCGGTCGGTCGGTCGGTCGGTCGGTTGGTTGGTTGGTTGGTTGGTTGGTTGGTTGGTTGGTTGGTTGGTTGGTTTTTTAGCAGGATTAAGCAAGAACTTCTCAACCAATTGTCCTGAAACTTGGTGGAGGGTTAAAGAAAGAACTCATCACATTTTGGTGCAGATTACGGACAAAGGGGCAGATCCGGAATTTTTTTTAATCACTTCCCTTCATTTCACGTAAATAGTGGGTTTCTTATTTCATTTTTTCAAACTTTTTAACGATTTCTCAGAGAATTCATGGATCTTGATATTTTTTTTCTCCAACAGAGTCATATTAAGGGGACTGATATCTATTAGTGTGCACAATTTGGTGTGGATCCAAATCAAGATCAGGATCGAGTGGATTTAAATGTTGTTTCAGTGGGTTTAGGCTTTTTCAACCTTTATGTGCTAATACATTTCACCGCGAATCTGGACAACAGGGCAGATCCAGGAATTTTTTCATTACTTTCTTAATTATAATTATTGTGAGATGGGTCACTTGGCAGATTTATGTGCTGTACTGATTGCAATTCTTGTAGTTCCTATTTTTTAGAAGCAAAGTAATTTCTTACAATACTCTTTATAATCAGGCACCTTCTTTCATTTCTTTGTGTTTATCATTTTTGTTGGACTGCATTTTAGATTCAGATGCCAAACTTAGAAGACACAGCTCAGTAATAGAGAGCGACCAGCTCCAACCATTCTTTAAGATGAGAGCTACCTTTATCACATTAGACACAGCTTCCTCTCCCTGTAGTGATAAGCAAATATGCTTTTTTAATTTAAACATCTTGTAGGCCTACTGGTGGCATTGAATTTGCTTTGGCTGGAGACCAAATTTGACAATGTACCATGAATAATGAAAGAACACAGAGAACACAAGATGTTGGAGGTGGCTGCTTATTTACAACTGGGCATTTGTGTCCTTTAAATGCTGACCGTCTCATTGTTACATGTCACTAATCATCAAAAAGCTGGCACAAGTTAAAAGCAATTATCATACACAGTCATCAGAAGCTCAGTCTGTTACATTTTTGTTAAAGCTTCTCGCCCTTGGCAAGATAATAAACTGTGTGTGTGAGACATGGTGTTGTGATGTCTGTCCTGTTACAGTAAAGAATGATAAATACCTTGTTTTGAATGACAGGCCAACTATAATTCATGCTGGTGCTACTGCTGTGATTCGCCTCCTCTCTCCCCTCTCAGTGAAGCGAACCACCTGAGGTCACATTCCTGTCTGACTCCCTTGTTATTGGCTGTATAATAAGTAATAGGTGTGCAGCCAGTGGAAAGAGGCTCGATTACTGAGCCTTTTGACATCTCAACTTCTGCATTTGTGGATTGCTGGCACATGGACCTCGGTCTATCCTCCCTCATTATGACTGACAGCAGAGGGCATGTCCGCAGGGGAGTTAAACACAGTTCAACATGACACTCACAGAGAAAAAAAAGGCTTGGAAATATAGTTGCCAGTGTTGTCAATGTTACATTTTAGTTAATTTTCCTTAATCAATGGTAGCAAATAAAAATGACAGATTGTAAAATACCATCAATAATTAGTCAGACACCACAATGCCATAGCTTTCTGCTCTGTGTAGTAGAGCCTTGCCATTATTATAATTCTGTAAAATGTAGATTTTCATACCAGTGCATGTTAGCATTAGCACAGATACGTGTGAGGTATGTGTGAGGCTTATATCGTCTGATAAATTGGTCAGGCTCTAATGGGCAGCAGCGGAGCAGAGTCACATGTTATCACATGATCAAAAGGGAAGTTTACTAACAAGGAGGAGGATTGGGTGTCAAAGACAAAAGCAAAAATGCCAATTGGCAATATTTCAGATTTAACCTGAATGCCTAGAGGGAACCTGATAACATTATCAAGGCAATTAGCGAACTTTGTTTGATGAAAATAGCATCCTCTGGAGGTGACGTGTCTAATCTACGCACACACCTTCAAGTTCACCACAATAGTGCGGTTGCCTGCAGCCAAATCTAACTAAAGATGAAAATAAGCACTCTACAGATATCTAATTGACAACCATCTTGTAAAATGTCCACTGTAGTGGTGATGTCCCAAGTCTCCTTGGCATCCTTACTTAGAAGTAGGTATCATAGAAGGCATGAGAAGGAGACTAGATTGAGAAAAACTAGCAGAGCTGTGTTCATGTGCATGAGAAACTACCTCTTGCAGTTGTGTTGTATTCCCCATGGACAATTAAAAGGTACAAGTTTCAGATATATGAATCAGTATCTTTGTTTTGCTGAAGTGAAGCTTTTCCACTGACCATCCAGTACAGTGTTGTCAAACATAGTTGCAGGTTTATCCACATCCACCACAACATAAAGCACCATTAATGTTATTTTTATTGTGTGTGCTGTAAAGAGTCATTTTATTCTCTGGAAGGTGCCTGAGGTAAAATAACTTTCTTTTCTATTCCTTCTTTGTTGTCAGTCTTCCTTTATACTCGGCTAGTCCCCAGGCTTACAATGACATGGACGTGACAAAGACAGAGATAAAGAAATGATAGTCAGTGGATGGTGGAGTGCTCTCTCTCGCTCTCTCTCACGCACACACTTCATTTTGATGCAATTCAGTTTTTAAAATGTTTGGCCGGAGATGTGACATGGTATGCTTTTGTACATGGCTCATATTAAGTTAATAATAGCTAATATTTGTTGAAATAATAATAAAGGCATCAGCATCTACCTTATAACAGCTATAATACTATCTGAGTCTGCTGCCACATTCTAGCTTCATCCAGTACCGACTCTGTATCCAGACTGTTGACCTGAGTTTTCATGGTCCTGACTATAGACTGTATATAAAGCTAGACGATGCATCCCCACATCCCGTCATGTCGATCATCTTTAAGTACAGTGTATGGTCTTTGTGTTGATTGCCTTGCTCTCTGGGGATGGACATTTTTAACTTCCCACCGATTGCCCATGCTTTTTAACGCTTTTAAAAGTGAAAGTACCAATACAAACTTCTTTTTTTTTTTAAATAACAAGGGGTTCATTTTTGCCTATGCAACTAGCAACATGAACAACAGAACACACGGATTCACAAAAAACTGACCTACATGAAATAAATAAGTTAATAAATGTTACAGTAAAAGGCAAATATTAGTCACAGAAAAAAAAACTCTAGCTCATCCTGTAAAAATGGTGTAGAACAATATGAAATACCAATATCTGTTTATTATAGTAAGTTAAGTCTTTTCTAATATAATAACAGATTAACAAAATGAAAAGCATATAGATATACTGAGAGATATCAGTCACACATTTTAACTGTTAAACTGATTTAAGTTGTTAAGTTGAAATTAGTTAGTCAAACAGTTAATTATGAGCATCCCTTCTCTTGTTTGAGTACAGAAGACCTAATTTTATAGAATCACATCCCTTCACATGGACATTAAGATTTCATATCCTTTGTTAATGAGGTCAGGATTGGTGTTGCATTTATATTCATCACTTCCTTATAGCCGTCTGCTGAATATCATTTTGACTGTCAGTCTGGAAGTCAGGCTGAGGTCAGTACTGTAAGCTGGTCATCATCATTTTATTTCAGTGCACTCTTCCATCTGTGAAGGTAAAGGCTCCAGTTTTCTCTCCTCTACATACACAGTTGGATAGCAATTAGTTTCCCTTTATACCTCACCAGGCAACGCATTTGGCTGACATTGAACCTTCATTTAACTTTGTGCCTGAAGGTGTGTGAGGATAGGGACACTTCCCAGTCTACCTGGCCCTATTTTGTAGCTTGGCGTGCTTGGGCCTGGCCTATCTCTCTGTGGGCTCTCCTACTCCACACTGGTTTAAAGCTAAGCTGCGGCTGCCACGATGGCTCAGTGTACAAATGGCTTTGCTCAGCAGAAAAGCCAGACACCCTCGCTCACCCTGTGCTTTACTGCACACATCTGTGAGCAAGTGTAGCGAATGTTGATGGACTGGTGGAAGTCTACTTGATTTGCAGGACGCTGTATGGAAATGCTTGTGTTTAGAGTCAGACTGGCTGCGCTGATTTGGTTGTCTCCACATAAACATATTACCTTATCTTCATGTAAATGATGTAAACTGCATTATTTGATGGACTTCAACTATAACAGCAAATGTGTGCCACACACCAATCAACCACAACATTAAATCTTGCTTACAGGTTTTGATGTTGTGGCTGAGCAGTTTATGTCTGTGGTCTGTTGAAAAAGTTCATTCTGAACAACCAGTAAAGTAATTAAAACTAAAAACGATTTTGTAGTCAGTTATTTTCTGGCTTTATGGTTTGTCTAAGTCAAAAACACCACCATCCTTTATATTAAAACCAGATATCGGTTTAAAGGTTCAGTGTGTAGAATTTAGTGACATCTAGTGGTGAAATTGCATGTTGCAGCTGAATACCCCTCATCTCACCCTCCCCTTCCCCTTGATTTAGATCATGGTGGTATTCTACTGGCTTTACTTTGTTTTTGTCCACCTTGGAATATTACTTACATATTTTAATTATATATGGCAGTATTTATACTATTGTTTTTCAACATGGGATGGTCAAATAGTATTATCTTTGCAAAAGTATTTTAATATATACAGTAGCTTTTAATATACTGGATAAAATTATTTTGCTACTTGCTGTGATTGTTTCCACTTCATGCTCTCAATTTCATATGGTTCTAGAAGTATTATAAATAGCTGAGGCATGAGGCAGTGGCTTTGCAGTCAGTTTGCCCCCAGTTTTTGGACAATATCTGTTGCTGTTTTGGTTGAGTGGTAAAATATAGTAGCAATCCCCAAAAATGTGCCACTAGCGGCGTGAAATGAAGATTTTCCTCCACACAGCAGCTGACTCTTTGTATAATGTGACATATCTTTGTCTACCTACCAGCATTATTTGATAGGTCCCAGAATTAGCTGGAAAATGTCTCATCTGATGCTGCAGAAGAACAGTTGGTTCTCTCAGCGCTTTTATTTCACTTGACAGCATTTAATGTTGGTATAAACTTTATTGCACTATGACTAAACAATGGGATGTCTGCAGAAAAAGGTTCTCAGTGGATGTCAAAGGGCACAAGAACAGTGAGATGAGGGGAGAGAGGAAATAAGCATTGTAGTCACTGATCACGAGAGAGAGGAACTCTGCAGAACAGGAATTGCTGCGTTTTCTCTGCCCTCCTTTTGAAATGTCAAACACCTACACAATCCATCCCCCCAACAACACACATACCACCAAATTTACATTGCAAGGGGCCCCTGCTTTAAAGGGGACATAGCATGCCCATTTTACCACAAGTTGATATGGTTCCTTGGGGTCTTAATGAAATGTCTGTAACATACTTTGGTCAAAATACCACAAGGATCATTTAAAACAGCACCCTTTTTACCCTGTATAAAACAGCCCTCCACAGAGCGACCTGTTTTGACTGCCTGTTCCTTTAAATGCTAATGAGCCAGCTCCCCCCTCCCCCCTCTCCCCCCATGATTTTAAACGATATAAATTACATATTTTATATGATATAAATTATCAAATATGCATCCCATACTTTGTATTCCCCTTGTTGTCCTGGAGTTTTAATTTTCCCAATCACATAATTAAATGTCCCCCTCTGCCCATCCACTACAAGCACACAAGCAGACAGACAGAGAGAAAGAGAGAGGTGGGGGGCTATGAAGACCATCATTTACCCCCGAACCCCGACATTCAACGGGTACAACAACAAGCGGAGAAAGCAGAATCGCGGGCTGACCTTATATGTACAGTCTATGGGGCTGACCAGCGGAGAAATGCTCGTCCCGTGTGAACAGCCAGGCGGCTGCGCGCTGGAGAACGGCGCTGCGCTGCCTCGCAGCGGCACTTCCGCGTCCGGTGTACCCCGGCGTAACTACTGTAACCCGGCGGAACTACTGTAACCCGGCGGAACTACTGTAACCCGGCATACAGTAGAGCTGAACACTGCGGAAGTCTTCCACACAGCTGGCAGTGTGGAAGACCGCTGAGCAGCGCAGCGCCGTTCTCAAGCGCGCAGCCGCCTGGCTGTTCACACGGGACGAGCATTTCTCCGCTGGTCAGCCCCATAGACTGTATATATAAGGTCAGCCCGCGATTCTGCTTTCTCCGCTTGTTGTTGTACCCGTTGAATGTCGGGTTCGGGGTTACAGTAGCGCTGAACACTGCGGAAGTCCTCCACACTGTTGGCTGTGTGGCGCTGACACAAATTCCAGCTCACGCACGGGAGAGTGAGCGGTCGCTCCCGAGCAGCTGCTGCAGCCTCCCAGTCCCAACGATCCAGACAAATGCCACATGTGAGTGAATCGCGGGCTGACCAGCGGAGAAATGCTCGTCCCGTGTGAACAGCCCGGCTGCGTGCTTGGGAACGGCGCTGCGCTGCCTCGCAGCCTCCGGTGTAAACCCGGAAGTAACGAGTGTGGGGGGACGGGACGGGACGGGACGGGGGGTGGGCCAAGACCATGTAGGGAGACTTCCAGTGTATTGTTACGACACAATACCCAGGAAGCGCAATCGAGTCGCTCAAGCATGACGTTTCTGACTTAGAGGAACTATAACAAAACGCGCGAGTGTTTTTCCCCAGAGTTTTTGGGTTGGTAGACATGCCAGATACCCACATTAACCTGTAGAAGCACTAACAAAGTGGAATTTGCATGCTATGTCCCCTTTAAATGATCTCAAAATGATCTTCCTACTGAGAGGAGGGGGAAAGGACATGTACTCACAGGCACGGTGCACACACACACACACACACACACACACACACACACACACACACACACACACACACACACACACACACACACACACAATCCTCTCTCACCGTGCGTGAGAGTGCTCAAAGCGAGCTGAGCCATAATAGGATACAGGCTCTACCTTTTATGGCTTGAAAATCACTATCATCACTCCCATCCTCACCGTTTAGCCTGTCATCACTGCTGTCTTCCTCCACAAGAGCCATCCAGAGCCCTTTGTCACCATCATCTTTTTTTTGGTATTATCATTGGTGGATTGTGGTGTTAAGCAAATGTTAAATTCCAGACTGTTTTTAAGATTACCTGACCTGGGGCGCAATTTTAGGAAGTGCAACAGCTTTTTAATACATTTCATTCAGGAGTAGGGAGCGGTAAGTGGTGTTTTATCGCCTGGACAAAAGGTTGTTTTTAATGCAAGTCTGTTGAGCTCATGCAAAAGATTTATAAGTAAAAATAATGAGGTTTGTAGCTTGAAGTGATGTAAAATCTATTGTTTTTTTCCCGTATGATTTTTACAAATGAAATGTCCTTTTAGTAAAGAAATAATGGTTCCAGAATGAAATCTGTATGTTTGGTGGCAGCATGACATATATCCTAGCAAGTCTGTATTACACGTTTAAATTTTATAGCCATTAGTGACCGGTAGCCTTCACATAGAGTGCTGCTCTGTTGATTGGGCTGTTATCCGGTATGCAAAGTAAGCTGTTAGAGAAAGTGTGTGATGCTAAAGCATTTAACCTACTGAAAAGTAAAGAGAATACAACCAAGTGCATAACTGTAACTTTCAAACATAAAATTCATAGCACTGTGAAACTTTAGTTTGTCATATATTACATTTATCCTATCATTTACTTGTTTTGTTAAAGCCAATCACTAGTGAGACTGTTTTCTACAGCTGCTTTCAGACATGAACTGAACTCTGGATAATCTCAAATTATTAAATTTGTTCTCATTCTTTCCCCCCCAGATGTGGCTAATGGTAGTACAGGCTACAGGCCTCCTCCCAGGACCAAGGAGGTGGTTATCAACGGCCAGACAGTCAAACTGAAGTATTGCTTCACCTGCAAGATCTTCAGACCGCCACGTGCCTCCCACTGCAGCCTGTGTGACAACTGTGTGGGTGAGTGAAGATCATATTCTCTGGTTTGCTGATGTTTCCTGTCAGTATTAGAATTGTTTCCTCATTTTGAGTATAAAGAGTATATAACAAACACAAACAGTCCAAACCGTCCTGTGTCTATCTGTCTAACCATTGTCTATATTTATGCAGTCAAGCTTAGCCACATGAGTTCTACTCTCTTCCTGTCTCCACCCTTAGGTGATAATGAGTCAGATTAAACACTTGATCGCGCACATACACATACTGTTGCATTTTAAACTCCCCCTCCACTCAAGAAGTTTTTTTCATGTTTATACAGCTGAATATTTGAGTTTCACTTCACTGTTATCTCAGCACCAGCAGTTTAAATATTTCCATATGTATGGATTCAAAATATTTGAATAAAGGAGAAGTAGATCTTATTCTAATGATTGTAACACAATTTAACTTTTTTGTGAAAAGTTATTAAAAGTGAATAATGTTTTTTATGTTTTCTCATCAGAAATTGAAGTCATTTATTTGTATGCTCCAAATTTGTTCATTTCACTCACTCGCCTCTGTGCCCTAAACACTTTTGTGACACCAAAAGCCAAATGGCCTTGCCCCTAAAATGACAAAATTCCATCATACACAAACACACATCTATATGTGAGGACACAAGCCAAGCTAAATGTTGGGTTTGTGATGCAGACCTACAGGGAACGTACAGTACATATGCTTCGAGCTATTCTCTTACACACAGAGGAGAGGGAGGGAGTAGTTTGACTGAACAGAAAGAAAACGCCAGCATAACGCACATGCTCTGTCTCTGGCAACAAAACAAAGACCACAACAAGGCAATTAGTCAAAGATGGAGACAGATACAGAAACATGCGTCTTTATCTCTCATCAGATCAGGGGTTTTGTGCTGCTCATCCCCTTTTTTGATTGTCTATTTCCTCGTCAGGAGCGGGGCCGACTGAAAACCTGGGAGACAAAGATGAGGAAGTAGTAAACACAGGGGGAAAAGATGAGGAGGTGGTAATCAGATGCTGTAGATGCTCGCTGGCAGGAACAAAGACACACTGGCAGCTGAACAAAAGATGGGAAGCCAGTCATTCTCAGTGTGATCTATTAAATCCAATCCTTGTTTATGATGTTAAGATCATAGATATAAGCCAGAGATGGGAATAAAAAGAAAAATTTGAAAGAGACACACAGTTGGACTTAAAACTGCAGGCGGGTAGCAGTATTGAGAAGTCAGTTGTAAGCCGAAGCTCCAATGTTCAACCCAACATGGTTCCACATCCCCCGAGTGGTGTCAAACTTTATAGGGTAACCTGCATGAATCACATTACAGTGTTTATATCCCGTGGAGAAGAAAAGGACCAATATTCATGCCTACAGTCAGGAAAATTTGTGGAGACACTGGCACTTGCTCTTAGACTGTATCTGTGGATCCCACTGGCAGTGGAAAAGAGATGCAAGTGTTTATAAGCACTCAGAAATTAGATAAACTTCCTTTCCCTCACAGACATACTCTGTTGTTTCTACAGCAGGGTTGAGGAACCTTTTTTCCATCAAGGGCCATTAACATTTTTGGAACATCCTTCACAGGCCATACTAAATTATTATTCCAATAAACTTCACTGACTTTTTTCCACTAACATCTCTAATGTGATGGCTGTAGCTTTGGTGAGGCTTCTGATGTCACACGCCTCTATGGTAGTGATGATGATGCCACTTACAGCTGGTCTTAGTCAAAACAAATCCTCACCTTTGGTAGAGCTGGTGTTTTGTTATGTCTGCTTTTAGCAACAGACTAGAGTAAAAAGGGAAATGTCTTGTTGTGTCCTTCAGTGTTTCAGTAATCCACTGTGATGGGTCTTGAATACAAACAGACACTTTGTGACAATTTAACTTTTTCAGGTTTCAGCAGCTCCGCAGCAACAACAACCCTCTCCATCACAAATCGTCTTTCTGAATGAGGCTTAAGCTTCTTAGTGTTCAGCTCGCTCACCACGAAACTTGCCTTCATAACATTGGCTCTGTCAGAGAAAACCGTATCCAAACATGTTTGCCTCAGCAACTCATTCAGTTGAGCTGCATTCTTCCAGCAGTACCAACAAAAAATAATAGTTTGCCCGTTTGTCTCACAACCTTCTGTATCTATACTTGTCTTCTCTGAACAGTTGCCCTGTGAGGAGTACAGACTTAAATACTTGTTAGACTGCTCTTTTATGTCATTTTCTTTTATCGCAGGAAAAATGTATTAGTGTCACTTAAATTATTTTGTGTTTATGATTTGTCTCACTGGCCAGAACAACTGTCTGGTTTGATAAGTAGATCAACGATATGCTATACCTCCTTATTGTGCATATGTTGGCCTTTTTATATAATGCTATTAATGAAAGCAAAAATGTATGATTATAGATTTATTAGATAATTATTGATATTGTTTTATCGCCCAGCCCAAGATGATGAGGTTAGAAATGTAATTTGAGAAGCTGAAATTGTAGATATGTGTTTCTTAAATATCAGTGGATCTCCTGACTCATTGTTAAAACATCCTCACATGGACTTTCAAGCGTAGGACACATACAGAAGAATATCACAAGTCTCTCCAGCATCGTTGGTCACTTATTATTAATGACCACTGATACAGACTCTGGTCATAGCCAGGTTTGTCTTGTAGTAGCTGTCGCCTCTCGTCTTGTCTGACTGGAGGACGTTTCCCAAACACATTTCAACCAGGCATTGATGAATGAATACAGAAGCAGGTCATTTCACCTCACTAAACAAATAATGGCTCTGATTAATTACTTAAGTAGCTACCACCGGGCACAGCTAGTAGTCCACACTCGGTGACAGGACTGCGGAGCTGGGGCTGAATAAATAACCACGTTAACAATAAGCTCTCTAAGTGAGAAGATGAGTGTGCTGTAGTTGCTTATGGTTTCTTTTAATGAAATACCAGGGACTCATTTTAATCTCTTGAGTAGTTGAACATTTCAGTAGTTGAACACAATGCAGCAAGAATTTCTGCATTCCAGATACTTCAACACTTGAGTGTTGTACACTCTTTGTTAAGGCAGCTCCAGTCAGGGTTAACACATTGGAAAACCACAGTGGTTCTTAGCTGGGTGATCTCTGTGGAAGGTACACAACATTTTTACTTTACTGCCTTTCTTTTCTCTTCATTTACAATTTCTCAAAACCTCCTCAAACCTTTCCTTATTGACATCTTAAGGCTTATTTATGCTGCCTTTTCGTGCAAAAAGAGATGCCCACACACTTCCATGCATCTTTTACATTTGCATGGTTGATAAGAAACGCATTCACTAGAGTGGGCACTGACGATCTGAGGGTTCCTGAAAACAACCATAGCGGCAGTAAAAGAGGTTGTGATCCTCTTAAGAAAGAAGCAAAAGTGGCTGTTTGTCCCTGTGTCGGGGTGAAGTAACATCATATATATGATGTATCTTACCAACTCTTAAGGTGTCTCCTCAAAAAGTTCTCATGTCTTTCGATCATCAGGCTACTCTTGCCCTTCATATTTTCCACTTATACTGCTCCTTTTGTCTGTTTAATCCATATCCATAAGCTTCCAGAAGACGTGCACAAACAGGGACAAATGAACACAGAGCATGGACACAATGCTCTTTCCATATGTGTCTAACATTTAGCATGAATGTGCCTTTACTTGACATACTTCCTCTGCTGACCCAGCAAAGTGCCTCATTCACCCACGTGCGGCTCCACTGTGATGCCATACAGAGTCATGTTGGCCAGCCTGCAACTTTTTTTTAGATACTTATATAAATAGCCAGGTTGCACTATGTGAAAAATATGATAAAATATTATGCCAAGATCCAGAGGGACATTTTTCTTTTTCGCTATTTTCCCACAGTTCTGGAATCATACTCTGCCTTTACATGCACATATTTTTTCCAAGCCTCTGTTTTCTAAATGAGAAATGTGGTTTTCTTGATCAGGCAACAACAACACCTGTACATCTTGTAGAGAAACATGATTTCTAAAGAATGTGTAGTTCATTTTAAATGAGTCTGTGTGCACGACAAAGTCTTTAGACAGGGGAGTTTGTTTTATTGCTGTGTCAGCTGCGATGAAAGGATACTCTGGTATGGTATGTGTCCTTGTATCCAAAATAAACGTCTCTGTTCTCTGTCTTTCTCTGTCCATGCAGAGCGGTTTGACCACCACTGTCCCTGGGTGGGAAACTGCGTGGGAAGGAGGAACTACCGTTTCTTCTACATGTTCATCCTTTCGCTGTCCTTCCTCACCATCTTCATCTTTGCCTTTGTCATCACACACATCATTTTACGTAAGTAGCTGAGAGGAGGGGGAAAGGACATGTACTCACAGGCACACACACACACACACACACACACACACACACACACACACACACACACACACACACACACACACACACACACACACACACACACACACACACACACACACACACACACTCCTCCTGACTGTGTTCTTAGTGTGTTTTAAGCCAGCAGGTTGTAAGTGGGCGTTGTGAAAAGCTGCAGCGCTCTGGCTTGTTACCATCTTTCCAGCTGGGAGCAGGCAGTGTGGACTGCTCCCCATCAGTGTGTGCACGTGTGTGTCCATGTGTTTGCATAAATGACAGTCAGTGGATCAATATTGCACTGGGAAAGAAGTGCATGCCAACATTTGCTGCTAGAACATTGTAGTGCTGACTAAACTGTGGTGAGGTTATCCTCTTTTCTTTGATTGTAATCGTGCTGTGTTGAGACTAAGTGCTGTCAGATTTGGCAAAAAGGAATCACAGCAGTTTGAGTTCTATGATTTTGTATTGTTTCCCCTCCCAGTGGACCTCAGACCAAGTTAGCAAACATTACTGTGACTCAATGTTTGTTTGATGTTTTACACTCACAGTTAAGACCAATCTAACTGTCTGGAACTGTCCTGCAGTGCTACATTTAAATGCCAAAATGTGCCCTTTTGGTCTCAGGATTTAATTTATTCAGTAACCAATCAAATTAACATTTTCTTTGCACTATCTAAACCCATTTCTTGAAACTTACCAACCTGACTTTGGGGCACAGAGATATCTGCCAAATATTAAGATGGCCAGTCCTTAATGTTTTTCTCTTCTGGATATCGATTCTGAAATATAAATTGCGTAGCGGCTGAAACAGTGTACCACATTGCAACATTAAGAACTTATATTATGTATTTAACAGCTTTATGCTACTAACCCTGTATGAAAGTGATGATTGTTATCAGTGTTTTAATGCCTGGGTCAGGTTGTCGTCCAGCCATAGTGGTAAATGTCGCTGTTTTACTTGTGGGATCTTCCAGTGTGAAATATTGGCAAATATTGCTGACATTGTACCGGGCTCTGTCTAACGCTACATTACCGGAAATCCCTTCTTCTTCACTGCTCTCAAAACGGCACTCACCAGTGGCGGTATAGTGCAGCTGCTTTTTTGTGGCGAAGTAGAACTGATGTCCGGAAAAAGAAAATTGTAGAAACTAATATAGTTAAAAGACGTGTTATCGGATCGGAACATAGATTTGCATACTCACTTTTTTGGCAGTATCAGAGGCATTTGTGATGCAGGTGTTTGGAACATCTCTAGTTTAAACAGCTCAGTTCATCTTGTTGGTGCTTAAAACTTTAAAAGGTTGTGCAACAGCTTCAGTGTGTCGAACCCCAAATCTGATTAAATATCTATCATTCATATGGTTTTGTTCAATTCTGATGTGCATTTCTGTGTAAGTGTGTATGTAATGATGAACACCATTGTATCATGTTCTAATGGAAACTGTCTCTCTCTGTTCACAGGCTCCCATCAAAGTGGGTTCCTCAATGCACTAAAAGAGAGTCCTGCCAGATATCCTTTCACTAAAATCGGACTTTCTGCCTTTATCGCAGGTGTTTTAAGTGTGAATGTCTAATTTCTGCTCCTGTCTGCCTATATTCACTATATATACTTGTCTGTCTGTGGTTATTCAGTCACTCAGCTTTGATTATTCTCTTTAAGACACAGACTGAACTGTACATCGAGGGCCCTGTGCATTACTCTGTGGGTCAGGATTCATTAGCATGACTCTTCATGTTGCCCCCATCACCTTCTGCAGACTAACAGTACTTGCATGAATGGTGTGCGTCTGATTAGTCCTGTTCCATCGGGCTCATGCTGCACAAAAAAGCAGCTCCACTCTCGGTCTCTGCCAATTGATTTAGTGGTTCTTTGATTTCATCTGCCTCTCACTTGTCCCCCTCCCTCTGCAGAGATGTTGTGCGAGAGGGATTTGAAACTAGCGTGGGTGTGTCTGTCTGTGTGATAGATGCCGAGTGTGTGCAAGACGTCTTAAGCTACAGCTCTTACAAACACGCTGTAAGTAGGGCTATGCGATATGAACAAAATCTCATATCCTGATGAAGGTCATTTCATATCCAGATAACGACATATCCCTATTTGTTACTCCAACCGTTTCTCGACCGTGTAAATTGGGGCTGTGTCTTTTCAGATGTAAGTTGCAACAGCAGCTTCATCATTCTTTGCCTCATGGTCTGTCACAGGCAACTTGACTGTACCTCATCTGTAGACTCTCTCTGTGGTGTTTGACATGATTCGTACTCGGGTGATAAAAGAGGTTTGCGTGGTTGAGTCCGTTGTGAGGATGCAGCAGCACCATTTGAAAGGTAAATTTTTCTGGTCCTTGTCAGACTTTTCATGCCCATGCAACAGAGTTAACCACTCTATTAGGTACAGGCTCCTCGTTTTCTTCAGAATTATGTTTGTTTGTGTTGTTTTCATGCAATTTTCCTGCCTGCATCTATTTCAGCTTATTGTTTCACCACAAGTGTTTAATTTGTCATTGCAGCACAGTCATTGCCCTTTGACCTTGGCCTTTAGCTATAGATCCAGGCAGTAAAGATATTGCGCCACTCTCATGGTTTTGTTATGTTTTTCTTCTTTAGATAATCTAAGAATCTGCACTAGGGTCCAACCATAACTAGAATAGTTTAGCACGTTTGGAGAATCATAAATTATCAAATCTAAATGATACTTGAAGCCATTTCTAAGTCACAAATCAAGTGGAGAGCACATGTTTATGGCACCGTCTCTCTCTGTCCCTTCCCTCTGTGGTGTGTGCCGTGCCAAGCTGATAATAGCCCGTGTCCTACAGGGCTTTAATTAATGAGAATTGCAGTTGATGGTATTGTTGTGCCATAATGCATCAAACGTGATACCATAAAATGGTGTGCCTTTCGGCATTCAATAAATTTGGTTATCAAGATAAAATATTAGATATTAATATTTTATTATTAATATTAAATAATAACTTTAATTGATTAAAGTTACCTCGGGGCACCACCCTTCAAAGGAAGGGAAAAGATAGCCAATTTATTGATTAAGTCTCATAGATTAAGGTTCTAACTACAAATTTTGGAACTCTGATTAACAATTAAATTAATAACTATAACCAAAATTACCATATAGATAGTTAGCTAAGTTGAAAGATATGGGGTTCTTGACAGTGTAGAGGTTGGCGAAATTCACTTATGCAACATTAATAAAAAAACATTTGTGAAAGAAAAACATTTATTATGAATATAATAAAGTATAAAAACACAAATTACTAACGGTCTAATTGCTAAACAAAGATAGGTATGTGTGTGTGTCTGTGTGAGTCAGCGTGCTTTCAAGATGGTCGCTGGCCAAAGAGATAACACCCGTCCCCCACCTATTGGAATGTTTACGACCTGTAGAGATAATGAGGTGAAGAGTTATGCGTGTGTCTGTGTGTGTGCCAAATTAGAGGAAGTTACTAGATTGGATGCAACGAAAGACTGTGAAGAGCATAACAGACTAACATTACTTTCTCAATAACTTGTACCCAAAATATCACAACACCACAAACCAAACTTATAAACCTCACACAGAATCGAATAAACAGTCTTGCTTAGCCTAGTATAATTATTAAGCCCAGTTGTGTTACCAGTCCGTGGAAAGGGGAAAACGGAAGTTGCTGTGCAGTTCGCAGTTTTGTGTCGTCTTGCTGGTTTCGGTTGAGTTCAGTTCAGTTGCTGAAGTTTGCCAGCAGGACATCGAGTCGCTGCTAGGACGTTGGTAGAGCTTGGAGGGCGAGGAGGTTTCCTTGGTGAGATGAGCTGGAAGCTGCACCTTTGTGCTCCTCTCGAAGAGTTGGATGGGAAGAGAAGATGTGAGCTGGAGAAGAGGCTCCACCGCCTTCCCTCCTGTGGAAGGATCGTAGGAAGAGGCAGAAGAGGCTCAACAGCCTTCTCTCCTTAGAGGGGTTTTAGCAAGAGAGGGGTTTTAGCAAGAGAGACACCCTTCTCCCCGTTGAGGGAGTTTAGAAAGAGATCGAGAAGCTGGAGAACTTAGCTTATATTGGCCCGGTGACCTCACAGGTCATGGGGTCCAGAGTGACCAATGGGAGTTGAAACCTGTGTCCCTGGGGGGGGTTTCCACCCCTCTGTGTGAAGTTGATGCCCTCTGGGACATTGAGTTCCTTGCTCTGGTTTTTAATGGCCCCTGGGAGACGGAGTCCTGGAGGGACATGCTGCTTCCGGCTTTGATGGCACATGTAGGCCGAAGTGTGGTTTCACACAAAACCATGGCCCAACAGTATCGTAGCAGTCCTTTATATGAGGTGAATGATGACAAGTTATATGCTTGCTAAGGAGGAAGAGAATGGGAAGAGTAAAAAAAAGAAGAGGGAGATAAAGAGAGAGAGAAAAGGAGAGTTTAACACACTGACTCATCTCATCACTTATCTTTTAGTTTATAATATCATATTGATTTTCCAATATATTTGTAGTTTGTTTTATTTAATGAACAACACATACTTTTACAGACTGCACCCAGGGTGACTACACCTCGTTTTTATAAAGGGAGAAGGATTCATGTGTGTTTTTATGTAGAGCCGAGAAAAAGAGCAGTGTCCTGCCATCGCAGCCAAATGAACTGGTAAGTAGGAGCTATTGGCAAGAGGAGGTCAGCCCTGAGGCTGTAGGTCAGTGTGTTAGCGTGAGTTAGTTTTTTTCTTCATGCTGGCATGCGTTCCGTAATGTGTGTTTCTATATGTTTTCTAGATGAGCTCTCACATTACTGTTTGTTTCACTAGGCCTGGGGGATATGGCCAAATATTACATCAAGATAAATATTTTCCTATCAGTCGATATCACGATAAATGTCACATTATTATTTTAATAAGTTTAATGAAAGATTTTTGCTCCTAAATGAAGGTTGTATATGGCAAACATTTGATAAACAGCAATACATTTAACAAATTTGAGGTAGATCAATTATGTCTTATACCTCCTTACTGTGCCCGCACAATGCATTAGCACTATTTTTGATGTATTAACTTTTTTTGATATTGCTATTAATGAAATATAAATTCGAATTGCAATAATTACTGGTATTATTATATTGCCCTGCCATATGTCTCACTAAAGGAAAGTTCCTTAACTTTACTTTTTCACTGTGCTGGAGGTGGTGGTGTGTTTCTTCTCCATTTGGTCCATAGTGGGCCTCTCAGGCTTCCATACCTACCTGATCAGCTCAAACCAGACCACCAATGAAGATGTGAGTATGAACGTGAAATGGACACCAGTATGTCAAATGATACACTTTCCTCAGCTGCTACACACACTATATTTTGGGATTTGGTCATATTTATCATTTTAAATTTCAATTTCAAAGTTCAGTATGTTACTTTATCGCATTGATCATTATTAATTGTAGTTAAATGGTAAATCAACTATTTATGTTGGGCTTTTCTAGTCATATCGACTGCTCAAAGCGCTTTACAGTTCAAGCCACATTCACCCATTCACACAGCGCTACTAGATGCTGTGGTTTCTCTATCACACACCCTAACCCTGGGATCGAACCACTGACCCTCTGCTTAGTGGACAAACCACTCTACCGCTTGAGTCACAACTGCTACACTTTACTATACGTAACAGCTTCTCTATCAGAATTTTTTTTTAGCTGTATAAACTATACTTTCTTGAGGTTGCACAAGCTGTCACAAAGTTTTATTTTGATAATCTCTTTTATTTTTCATTTGCAACCCCAGTTTCAGTTGATGCTAAACAGAAACAGATGATGTCATGTCCTCACAGCTCAGGCTCACCTCAGTCAGACATTAGTGTAGCTCAGTTGGTCAGAGTGTGGTCTGTGGGTTTCGGTACTCAAACATTTCAGGGTCAGGCTAGACATGGTACACAATCATAATCTGTTTGCACTCTTGATTCGTCCATCTCTGAAATTGCGACTGATGATGTGGTGTGGTCTCCTCCAGATAAAAGGGTCATGGTCCTCTAAAAGAGGGAAGGACAACCATAATCCCTACAGCCATGGCAATATATTCACCAACTGCTGTGCAGCGCTGTGTGGACCCCTGCCACCGAGGTACGATGTGTTTTTATGAGGTTATATATACGTATTGCCAGATGCCCACATGATGACATCTATAAGTCTCATCCTTCAGTGCTCTGAGAATCCCACTCAGTCATTTTTCACCTTCTCTGTAATACATCACAGCATCTGTAACTGTAACTCTCCATTTGGTTTAATG
Source organism: Hippoglossus stenolepis (assembly GCF_022539355.2). Classification (NCBI taxonomy): domain Eukaryota; kingdom Metazoa; phylum Chordata; class Actinopteri; order Pleuronectiformes; family Pleuronectidae; genus Hippoglossus; species Hippoglossus stenolepis. The sequence goes on along the minus strand of NC_061492.1, from coordinate 15,946,667 downwards.
GCTAAAATAGAATTGTTGGGCTCCTTTTGATGTGAGGAGCAGCTTTGAAACGAGCCGGCCCGCAGCCTTTTCTCTATGCATAGCTACTAAGATTCTGCAAGAGCCAAATGCATTTCAAGCCCATTTTAACCAAATTCAAGATCAAAGTTGGTTAGATATATTAGATTTCACACTTCTGCCGTTCATGTGATTTAACCCAAATACCGGCCGACTGTCACAGCTGCATTCTCGTGTCCATGTGACTGTTAATGTCAGTGCTCGTTCCCTTCCAGCTTCTTTCTCTTGAGCATTTTTGCTCAGGAATTCAGAAAGCTGTCGTTCTTGATTTTGCTAACTTTAATCTTTCTTTGTTTTCCTCCGTCATGGTTTTTCCTCTGACAGTGACCACCTTGCTGATATAACAAGCACGCTGTCTCTGTCAAGACATCACATGCATCTTGCAGTTACAGTTTTGCATTAACTGTACAGAACAAACAGAAAGCTGAGAAACACGCAGTCTGTAGTTTAGCATATGCGCACAGTGCCTCGTCAAATGATTATTTTCCTAGATGCATACACACTTGTACAGAGAGTAAGAAGAGCAGTGATGAAGGACTTTAGCAGCCAATGTACTTGGCTGGATTGTGCTCTGGCCATCGCAAGCTGTAAGTCACTGGTAATGATTCCAGTGGGTGGTAAAGGAGAGTCCTCAGTGCACAGGTAGCTTGTGTGTGTGTGTGTGTGTGTGTGTGTGTGTGTGTGTGGCCGGGTGTGTGTGTGTGTGTGGCGGTGTGTGTGTGTGGCCGGGTGTGTGTGTGTGTGTGTGTGGCCGGGTGTGTGTGGCGGGTGTGTGTGTGTGTGTGTGTGTGTGTGTGTGTGTGTGTGTGTGGCCGGGTGTGTGTGTGTGTGTGTGTGTGGTGGGTGTGTGGCCGGCCGGCCGAAGGCGCCACACAGCTGGATCCACAAGTAAGGAAGGAATATTTCACCTCAGCCTTGGACTATGCATGGAACGCTGCCTCACGCACACACACACAAAAAGCTCCCCTCAGTTCCCTGCTTAGACCCTGACTCACATTTTCTATTGGTGTCCTACGTGTTTTTATGCTGGCTTCCTCCTAACCACATTTGCAGACCTTCCCGTATTCATTACCAGTAACACAAGCCACTGCTGTCGGCTCTCGGAGTTTGTCTTTGCGATTGTAGCAAACCATTTCTAACTGAATCCAGCTCAGTCCCAGCGGGGCTCGCTGTCAACACACAGTCTGTTAAACGATCACCCTGCTGCTCGCTCTGTTTTAACACATCGACCAGCTTTGTGTGTTTATTGTCGATTGTTGTCTAAACAGCTGTGTCACAGTTCTGCAGCATTAATGATGGGACACAAACAGGGATGTTCTCTGCTGCTCCACAGTGATTTATCAACAACTGTATGTGTGAGCGGAAAAGCAAGTGTGTGCGCTCTGTGTTTGGTCAAGACGAGAATACTAAGGCTTCTTTCCAAAATAAAATATTGTACCTGACCATCTGCACACAAGGTTACTATGGCTGTAGTTTTAAGCTCCCTGTTGCAGTCAGTGAAAGGGATTGACTTGTACTTGAAGACCTTTCAGGACTCAGGTGAATCTATTTGTTTGCACTTCTCTCCTCCGTTTGATCTGTCAGTTGTTAATAGCATTTGCTGTGTGATATTTGTGAATTAATGGTTTTCTCCTTTACTTGTCTTTTCATTTCTCTCTCTCTCACCAGTCTAATTGACAGACGGGGTTTTATCCGATCAGGCACACCACAGCTGGCACCACCCACCAATGGCATCACTATGTATGGGGCCACCCAGTCTCAGCAGAGCCACATGGTAAGACAGATCTGACTGCGTCCTGAGATACATGGTGATTGGTTTATTGAATTAAAAATGGAGACGAGTGACATGTTGTCATGAGTGATCTGAGATGAACCACGTCAACTTGAATTAAATCTACAAATGTCCAGTCCTGTATTATTTTGCATTGGATAATAATGGTCAACATTAGCTGTTGGTTTAAGGGTTGAGCTAGATATCATGTCTAAAGTTTTTCAAACATGCTGCAGCCTCACAAACATGTTGCTATCCATCAGACCCGGCAAAGTGAAGCCAGTTAGTTTTCCTCATCCCATTCTCGACTGAAACAGATGATATTGCTCTGGGTGGCAATGAGCGAGTCAGTGATGTTTTCAATTTTTCATGTGTCGTTCCATGTCGTCAGTAAATTAGGTCAACAGTTGCAGGGAGGTATCCTTAGTGTGTGCTAATGCTGAGGGGCATCAAAGGCTGAGCTGTAGGATTCTCGCTCACTAATTTCAGCGAAGGGTTAGCTCAGTGCGTGTGTGCGTGCGTGTGCTCTGAGCCAACGAGAAGAAATGAGCAGGAGTCAAAAAGACATAATATGTAATAAACAATTCCTGAACAGAAAGTACACCTCAGTCTGTAAACAGATATTCTCTGAGATGTCTAAGAACTGCTGTCGTCGCAAGGAAGACATTGCACTGACCTCACTGACCAGTTTGTCTCTGGAGCCTGAACAGAGGCAACAAGTCCTCTGTTGTTCTCTTTAACTGTTTACTTCACAGATTACATGCTAGATTTAAGAGTTATTCACACACAGCTCTGTGCCACAGTCCTCATGTTGTTGTCTTTCCAAACACAACCTCATTCTGCGCGTTCTCATTGAGACGTCATACGTGAGCGTCATCCGTCTCCTGGTTCTGCGTGTGTGGACTAACCGTAATGACAACCCCCCCTACATTAGCACATGCACAAGTAACAACCATCTGTTTACGTAGAAGTCACGATTAGCAGGTGGGTTTGTCCTATTGTGCCGACTGCTGACCATTTTATCAGCCCACTGATCTAGTCTGCTCTGTTTATTTTCTTGCATTTGTTTTATCAGCAGTGACTGTTTTTAAATAGATTATAAGGCAACTGCTGATTTTACCCATTTAAAATAGTTCAAATAGCGAGGAATAAAAGTCGTATGGCCGCAGTGTGTAGGGTGGTTGTTCTTCAGAGACTGTGCGTGTGTGTGTGGCTACATCCATATCATTACGTTTTCATTTGATCCGTCACTTTTATTGTTGACTGCGTCTGTCACCTGCCTTGTTAATACCTAGAAGTAGCATTTTCTTTCATTCGCGCAGTCAAAAGCCCTGTTTCTTTGTGAGGTACTTTGTCTGTGATGCAGCTTAAAAACCACAGCCTGGTATGCAGAAGCCTTGCAAATGGTTGCCCCGGTAACAGTGTGATATGATGTCACGTTACACCTCGATAACATAAAACCTCCATTTGGGATTTGACTTTGGGGGAAATGGATAGTTTGATTGAAAGCAATCATTGTTTTCTTCACGTCAGTTCACCCACGTTATATAAGATAGATTCTTACACAAGCCTTTATATGAACGCTGCCATTCAGGTAGGTCTGTTTGCCCAGGTTTTCAGATTGTTTTGAAGTAAGTTGTCAATCGAGTAGTCACTCAACAGAAAATGAATGGGTAAAATCTATTAATAGATATTCATTTTTCACAGTTTTCTTTTACTAATGTTGTGTTATATGTTATATGTTAAATATGCTAAATGTTCGTCCTTTACCACCGGGGCACATGATTTACATTTGGCCTTTTAACTATTTCCATGTTTGGTCTTCACTGTTTCTTCCTTCCTTTTCTCCTCTTTGTGCATCCTCTTCTTTTGTATTCAAGCTATTTTTATACAAGACACACACACACACACACACACAAGCATATGCATGCAAGCACACACAGCAACTTGATCAACCACAATTTCCTGGCAGATACACAGTGAGTGATGAGGGGCTGACACCCCACAGCCCTGTTGTCAGTTTCACTCCTGGTTCACTGAGTAGTCAGAAAGTCTCTTACTCGGCTTGTCTCTCTGCTTCCTTCAGAGCTGGATACAACACTTTGTTTAGCCAGTTTATAAATGATGAATTAATGTAGTCGTCGCCTGTTTTTCTTGTTTTGATCAGTAAATGTACAACCTCAGTAAGGTTCAATGCATGAGTCACCTGCTCACAGGAGACATTGGTCATGTTGTCAGGAATAACACAGACGGCTCTAATCCCTCCAACTTGTAGCTGGATTCAACCACCTCGTCTGGACACTTGAATGGTGTCATTCATTTTTTTTTTTTTCTGCACAAGGTCACGTTCATCCTCTTCATGACCGTGCAATTGTTGAATTGAACTAATTATGACTGGCTGTTGAACTGAAGTGTAGGAAACTGCTTAAAATCTACGTTAAGTGGACAGTTTCGACATGGATTGCACAAAATGAATGGATGGTCGGACTGCAACTAATTATTAATTTCGTCTATTCATTTATTTGGTGTGTGACATGTTAGAAAAGAATAGAAATTGGCAAAATTGCAATTTCTCAGAGCCCATAAGTGATGTCATCAAACTGCTTGTTTTTGTTCAACTGATACTCCTTAAATATATAGATCAGCCCATAATGAAAATCCTTAAATCTGAGAAGCTGGGATGTTCACTTTATATTTTTACCGAGGGGGTGATGCTATTTAGCAGGGTTATGCAGAAAAAGCTAAACTGATATTCCATAAGGGTACTGTTGGAATTTGGTGGAGGTTTGTTAATGAAGGTTTTATTTCTCTCTCTATAGAGCTTTACATATGGTTTGTTGTGTTTGAAGGACCCACTGCCTTTTCATATATATTTACCTTTTGATGAATTAGATAGGGACGAGGCAGGTTCTTGCTATGTCATCTTTATTGTAAGGGCCAAGAATTAAAGGGTAACTATAGGATAACATTTCGATTGCGAAAAGATATCTCTTATCCTTGTTGTGTCATTGTCACGTGTGAAAGCCGAACACAACAAGGCCTGTGCTATCTGAGGTTTATCATCAGTCAATGTACGTCTTGTTCCTTGAGGTTTTGTGTGTGTGCTTTAGGGGACAGACAGTGCTCAGTCTTCTTAACACATGAAAGAACCATATTGTAGAAAAAAATAAATATGAATCTTACACCCATCACATTGCCGATGATGTAGCCGTTTGTTAGCGTGGAGGCGACTGAGGTTTCGGTGTCATTTCAGTTCAATAACCTTGAGTCAAATGAGTCTCTAACAACCTGGAGAGGAGCCTGGCTTGTAAAGTGATAAGTGGAGAGCAGTTTAGGCGTGCGGCCGATAAGAGGATTGATAACACCTGGAATCACATCTCTAGGTCAATGAGATTGATAAAGAAAAGTTAGACGTTGTGGGACAAATCCTTCTACTTCCAATATCTTGTCAGTCAGGCTGTGTGAGCGCGATGCTGGGAGGCTTTAACATTCTTCTCCTGTTTGTTTATAATCTTTTGTATATACCTGTCACCTCTGCACCACTCATGCTGTTTCATCTGTAACTGCTCTCTGATACACATGATTGCTCTGTGGTGGTAAAGGGCTGATGGGGTTAAAGCTAATCTCCCTGTAGTTAATGTGTGGTATTGATGACTCTTTGTGTCCTAACCCAGTTACTCTGCTCCACTTTTAGATGCGCGCTTTCCACTCTAAAGCGAATAGATCAATAGGTCATGAAGCAGTGACTGAATAGCCCTGAATGTTCAACTGTTTCTATTGACTCTGGTTTTACTAGGACGGATGTATAAACTGGTGCAGGCTCTCTGTGTGGCTCTGATTCTAACCAGGGTACTAACATCTTTGTCTCTTTCTTTGTCTCTCCCTTATCCAATCACCTGTCCCCTCCTCTGTTGTCTTCTCACATCTCGATCCCTTGTTTCCTCCTTCATCTAATTTTCCACACTGCCTCTCTCTTTATTTTTCTATTTCCATCCTTCACCTCCTGCACCTTATCTATCTCTGGCTGTCACATCCCCTCCTGTGTTGTTCTGTCTCTTGCTTCCGGCTGCTTCCTCGCAGTGTGATCAAGACCAGTGCATTCAAGGCACCAAATTCGTTTTGCAGGCCGCCAACACCCCTCTCCTCCAGCAGCAGAGCAGCGAACCAGTCATCCTGACGACCTCTCCCGAAAACGGAGTCTCTCTACCGGGCCGCAACTCCCTCAGCCTGTCCGGCCCGTGCACCTCGCTCCCCCTCGGGCAGCCAACGCCTCCAACGTCGACCCCCAGCCTCAGCTGCCACGAGGCCACAGACATGTTACCAATCCACGGACACAGCCACACACACACACACACACACAACCACAGCCACCCCCTTCAGGAGCCGCTGGCACACCACCACTATCTCACTCCAGAGGAAGTGCCCTCGCCCCCAGGTATGCTACCCTGCGGCAGCCCCCATAGCCACACCATGCAGGCCGGCTTCTACAACCCAGCCAGCCAGGACTCGCTACATGAGGACTCTGTCAGAGGACTGGTAAAGCTCAGCTCCGTCTGACAATGGAATATACCCCCATCCCCCTCCACCACCTCTCCCCTAAAAACATTCATCCAACCCCTGAAACTGTGCCACTTTTGAACCACATCTCCCCCTCCCTTTCTTCTCAGCAGGACATGAGATCTGGAGAAAAAACTGACTGTGGTTTAAATTCAGCTGCTAGAAACTGTGGTATGTGACTAAGTGAAACCAGTTGTCCTCAGCCATTGTCTTGCCAAACCTCTCTGCTGGGACTGGGAGATGGTTCCATGTGTGGTGGAGTGTATGACAACTCAGTCATACACTTCTCTCATTTTTTTTTGGTGTGTGTATGTTTTAAAGTTCAAGGGATCCCATCCTCCATCTTCCTGGAGACTGGACAGTGGAGCTTCGTGGCGAATGTCCTTGAGCGTTGTCCAGCTAAAACAAGAATCCATGTTTTGACAGTATATAACAGTTCATTGGTCAGAGAGCTGAATGTCTGTCAGTGGATCACACACCTGACTTTTTGTAAAACAAACTTTAGCCTATTTGCCTGTTGCTGATCGGACTTTTGTCTTCTGCCTTTTTTTCATGGACATTCTCAGCAGTGCAATGGTTGATGTCATGTTGCATATCACCCTGCTTTTTATCTGTTTAAAAAAAAAAAGAATAAGAGACTGTTGTACTGTACCATGGTTATTGCAACACCTCTACAAATTATATTTCCTGTGGATATTAATAAAACACCAACTTTTTATCAGAAAACATTTGATTAATATTGAGGTTTAGGAGGCACAGTGCAGTAAGAGCTAATGTGGGAGTCATGTGGTGATAGCATTTCCTTTAAAATTCATCTTGTGACTGATGCCTGCGGCGATTGGAACGTAAAATAGACAGATTTGAAAAAAAAGCCTGTCTGAATGTTTCCAGACATCTATGGATGCTCAAAGAAGGTTAAGACTTGAGGCCATTTATTCTTCCGTTCATCCCGATGGTTCTGCTGCAGCCTCAGGCGCTAACTTTTGCACAGAGATGTTAAAACTAAAATGAAGACTCAAGTGTAGGGGCCTTAAAGAGAGAACTACTGCTTCTTTATCCCCCAAAGAGAAAGTCTGGTGTTCACTGACAGGAGGTGGTTGGTGAAGGAGTCTGGGTAGTGCAAGGCGGTCAGTAAACATTTAATACTATTCCACCACCTTGTGGCTGAGCACAAGTACTGCAGGTAAATTCTCAATGTCTGAACAATCCATCACACAAAAGCATCAAACAGTAACACATTTATTTATTAACTCATTTATGATATAGGGAAGATTTTTAATACATTTTTACAATAATTGCAATAAACAAAGGGGAAAAAAAACGCAATCGCACTGGAAAAGAAATATCTGATTTTTGGTTGTATTTCTAAACCAGGGACATTTTTTTTTATTTGGAGCAGGACAATAGTGAGACAAGCGATGCAGGATTCTATTTCAGTCTACAGCTCACATAAAGATCGCAAAACAGCATTTGTTAGGTTATTATAAAGAGTTTTCATTGACCCTGTACTGCACTGTGCTTAATTTCTGCTGCACTAAATCATGAATAGATTTCAACTTGTCAAGCACACGCGGAGTTGTGTTAAAGAATGCTGAGGATAAAAAAAAACGGAAGAAAAGTAAATAAAGAACTGGGCAAAATATTGCAGGTGAAAATGTTAATGACATTACAATACATTTTTCTCTCCAAAGAAAATAGTAATCACAAAACATTTTATTAAAAAATGATTTCTTTAACTTAGCTGCACAATAAATTTGATTTATTGAGCTTTGCTCCAAAAGAAAATACGGGCCCAACAGTTTCATTCATTGTTTTATATGCAGACTGTCATGACATTTAAACAAAGCCAGGATTTAAGTGCTTATTTACGCCAGAGTCATATTTATGGTCACTTACAGGGGAACAAAAACTCTTGAGATTTTGAGAATGAAGTATTATTATGAGAATAAAGTCTTAAATTAAGGTTAAGTGTCATCATGGAGGGGGAATATCAGAAGATCAACCAGTCGCCTGTGTAAAAATGAGGAATGTGGAGCATCTTGTCAAGTGTACTTTAATGTTTGTTTAACAAATAACAAAATACTTAAACTTATGAAGTTTCCTTTTTTTTCAAGATTTTAGATCTAGACGGAGTTGAACTCTGAAGACCACGGGTCCTTGCTGCTGTTTTCCTAAAACCTTTTTCTATATGCTTGTACTATGACTTTTTTCTCATTAAATCGCAACTTTATTTTCGTAATATAACATCCTCAAAATCTCAAAAAAATGTCTATATCCTCCCAATACTCCATCCTACTTAATAATATTAACATTTAAATGCTTGCTGTTTTAATTATACAGTGCACTAATGGCGTATCACAGCAGAGAGAAACTAGAGACAGTAGAAGATATGAACCAAGGCAACCCTAACTCTGTAAACGCTGTAAACGGTCATGGTGGCTCACAGCCCTGATTCTCCGACACAGCCCCCGCTCATGCATCGGTCCTCTGAGCTGGATAGATGGATCATTTTGTCAATGGTTGAACTAGTTTAATATCGCTGTGCTTTTTTTTCTTAGCTTTTTTTTTTTTTTTTTTGAAAGTCGATCCAGAAGTCAGCTCGGGATTTTTGATGTTTTTAGCATCCACCGTCTGCGTCATTGGGGCTGAGCTAATTAACCGTCGATCACCAGGACTTGACGGTGTCGGTAACGCTGGTTTCTGTGTCGCTGTGGAGTCCCGAGTCACCACAGTTTAACATCAGTGAGCTCCAGGTCTCCCATGATCTCCAGCTGGTCGATGCTGCTCAGGTCCTGCACCCGATGTCTGAACTCGAACAAGTGCGAGCCGTTCACTGCCAGCTTGAACTGATGGGACTGACAGAGGATGAGAATCTGAAAAAAAAACACAAAAAAACACTAATAATGAATTATGCTCAAATCTATACACAACTTGAATGGCAAATTGCACACACTCGTAAATATCAGTCCCCTAAACATGCCTGATTTTTTTTCATCAAGATCCATGAATTATTCTCTGAGAAATCAAAGAAAATGTAGAAAAACATTGAATCTCACGACGTTAAAGACAGTGAAAGAATTACCTTGGATTCACCCCTGATCCGGATCCAGGTAAAGGCATCATTGTGTGAGGATGTGACATTATTTACCTAAAGTGATATCCACATCCCCCACACCCTTTTCAAAGTAGAGTGAAGTGGTTCAGTGGCTCCTACCTCGAAGTACTCCCCCGATGAAAAGGGAAAGAAGGGCAGCTCCCGCTCCTCCTGACCCCACGTCTCACTCAGGTACGAGTTCCTGATGAACACACCCGACTTCATGCGAGGGTTCAGATGGAAGGCGATGTTCTCCGTCCTGCTGTTGCAGAGGTTCACGGTGAAACTGGAGGAAACATGGACAAGAGGTAAATAATGTTCATAAAGGAAATGTTTCAGGCCCAGCGATTATCACAGAGACCTCTACAACAGTACATGAACTGACCAAATCAATCAGTGATTGATAAATACACTTGTGAATATAAATATGTCACTTTACCTGTGAGGATACATGCTGACTTGTCCTTTGATTGTGATGTGCTGCCCTGGGCTCAGGCCTTTCAGTATACTGCCCTTGTAAGGGAGGCTCTGAAATAACAACATAACTGCTGATAAACCTTTTGAATACAATTATTTTCTCCATTAATCATTTGATCTATTAAGACTGAGCTATTTCCCACAATCCAAAGTATTATTTTTTTTGGGGCAATAATCCAAGACGCTAAGATTATCACATCCTGCATCACAAAGCGAAGCCGCAAATCATCACATTTAAGAAGCTGAACCCAACAAATGTCGCTTTGGAAAATATGATTTGAACGATGAATTCAAAATGGCTGCTTAGTTGTCAACACATTACATCACATCATCTTCCTGTCAATCCTCTAATTCATTCATCAACACTCACAACTCTGAGCCCTTTTTAAAAATCTGTATTCTAAACACTTTTTACCTCAGCTAAGGAGGTTATATTTTATTTTTGTATATATTTGTGTATATTTGAAAGTTAGTTGTTGGTTTACTTGTTTGTTGGTATTTTAAGCAAGATTTCGTAAAAACTACAGGAACGATCACCACAAAACCTGGAGGAAGGATATGATCAGAACATTAATAGTCCGGGAAGAACCTATTACATTATGGTGCAGATCTGGATCAGGGGTAGATCCAAGACATTTTTATTTGACTTTGTTTCACAGTGTTTTCACAGATGATAATTCATGGATCTTGATGAAAAAATATATTTAGGGAACTGATATTTATGAGTGTGAGAAATTTAGTGGAGATTCGAATAAGGGAACTGTGGCAGAGGCATGTACACTCTGAGTGCCATTCTAGTTTAATCTTGATTTCAGCATCATTTGTCTTTGGTATTTGATTGTATTGTGTTGGATTGACGAGGGTAATATGGACTAACATTGAAACATAGTGAGAAGTGATGTCACGGTTCATTTGCAGCTGTCGTCTGGTGGGGCTTTTAAATTCAGGTGAAGAAAGAAGTGGACAAGATAAAAAAAACACGTTTCTATGTATGAATGTATTTTACACGACTGTATGCATTGACATATTGTGAGTATATTCAGTATGTACGTATAAATGCATATGAGGAAAACCCTTGAGTGTTCACATCGTGATCAGCTGTACATTTGGTGTTCTGTGTACAGTGTAGATAACATGGGACTTATTATTCCAAACTATTTCTTAATGCTTGAGCAAAAATGTATGTTCACAGCTCTGGACATCACTCCATCCGGCACCATCTGGGAACGCAGCATCGTCCCCAACACTTTATTTACAACTTCCTGAAGGTCTGTTGCCCAAATAGACTTGGCTGTAGCCATGTTCCCAGATCTTAGACACCACAACAGTGTCATCACTAAAATGAGACAGAAGCTGTCGAAAAACCAGAGCTGTCCTTAAAAGGTCTGCACGCCCACTTGAACAGTCTACAGAGCACAAAGGGATCCTTTACAAAGTGTGATCCACTTTTAGCAGCATCACAAGACACTGGGCACATTCATGCACAGGGGTTTTATGAAGATGACGCAAAAAGGAAAAACTCACCAAGTCACCTGATTCTGAATATATCGCCTGGGGGGGGAAAGCCACATTTAGAAATGAATAAACAAGACGTTTCTATAAAAGAAGCACACATCTCACTAGCTTGTGAGGAAAAAAATATGAAAACAAGGGAAATGTACTTACTGAGTTTGGGATGTAGCCAACAGCGTACACCCTGACTTTCCCCGAAATAGAAAATGTGTCGACCCTGTTCAGTGGGATTCTGTGCTTGTAGCTCAGCAGGTGAGTACCATTTACTGCCACCTATGGGTGAAGACAGATACTTTAGAACCATTTTGTTTTTCCATTAATTAACTCACTATGTGCTTGTGTTGTTTGCAGGTAGCATCGTAGGATCACTGACCTTAAAGACGTCGTCATGCACCAGGATGATGGTCTCGAAGGGGGCTCCGCGTTTGTAGGGCAGCTGATGGAGCGTCTCCTCCTCACCCCAGCTCTCCTGCAGCAGGGAGTTGCATACCACCCTGGGGGGGCCTGTGAAGCACGGGCTGAAGTGGAGGGCGACGTCAGAGCGCGGCTTGGTGCTGCAGCCGCTCGACAGGTCGATCTGAAACCTGCAGACATGGCCCACACCGACGCTGGATTAAAGGCCGGGCGCTGAAAGGTCTCAGCTTTACTGTGTGTTACAGGGTTTTCATCATTTGATGAACTACAATTATCACAAAGTAGTAGTAGGACTTTTATTAGTTTAGTTTGATGGAGCAAAATCAGGATTTGAGGAGCTTAAAAGTTCCACTAAGTCAAAGCTGAGCTCAAATGAATCCAGGCTCATCTAGTAGTTGTTATCATTGTGAAATATTTATAGCCATATGTTCGACAGAGGAAGCTGATAATTTTGTAACTTAATGACAATTTAATTGTTCCTATAAACACATGATGTCAGCTGATGCCCCGCTGTGTCCACAGAAATAAACCAGATGTTCCCAAAGACTAGAGCTGGACAAAAATATCGATCAGCTGACAATCGCAGTCATTTTTTCCACGATAGCGAATCGATAGTCCCGCCCCAGCTATAAATAGTTTTATTTACAAAATAGCATTTTGTAAACATTCCTGAAGTTTAGGTCAAGATTAACCACTGGGAGAGGCCTGATGGTTCCAGGTGCATTCTGGGTGTTGAAGTATTTCTACCTTTTGGATAAGGGGTAATACCACAGTCCCTTTTTCTCTGTTTTTCCTCCAGTCATGTTGCAACAATTTAGATTTGTTTCCACCTTCTACTGTATAAGTGTATAATGTTTATTGCTAATGAATTCCAGTTCAATGTGTTGACTGTTCCGTGACACTATGCAATGCAAACATTCTTCCAATTCATTGGAATGGAAATTTTGAATGAAGTAGTTTTTGCACAATTTGTCCATTGTGTTATTGTTATGTGATGTATGTATCAGACTATCAAGGTGGTACACATCAGTGTTTTTTATTCTCCGTTCATAGAGAAGAGTTTAAAACCACAACCTTCACTCGGAGTAAAAATCTGTCTTTAAACTCAAAAGAAATAATACTAAGACATTTAATATGATAATTATCGATATCCACTGATTTTTTTTATCTTGATATAATTTTTGCCCATCCCTAATTCATACATATATTTTCACCTTGAGAACATGCCCATACATTAGACTTTCTCATATTAGATATCTGTGGTGTCATTGATTCAAGCTGTGAGGGTCCCAGGGTGTGAGTGTGGAGCAGAGAATGAAGTTTAGGTTTAAAAGTTTAGGAACTAATAAAGTAAACAAGATAATGTTTTGAAGTTTTTCCTGATTCAAAGTAAATATGAAATGCTGTGGCTTTACCAATAAGACACATGTCCACACGTCTGCAGCTCATCCTCTGGTTTGAGTCAGACTCACCGGTCAGCATCTGGGGGCACGGTGCCCTGGATGATGATGATCTCCCCAGGGTGCAGGCCTCCGGGTACGGGCCCTGTGTATGGGATCACCTGAGGTGGGGGGGGAGCAGAGGTGAGGAGCAGTGGACACCTGCACTGACGACCACTGAACAACTGAACACAGATCCGTGCACAGGGTGAACACAGACCCGTGGACGGTGAAGACACACCTGTGCACAGAGTGAACACAGACCCATGCACGGTGAACACAGACCGGTGCATGGTGAACACAGATCCATGCACGGTGAACACAGACCGGTGCATAGTGAACACGGACCCATGCAGCTCGTCTCTGCACACATGCTGACATCACTGCAACTTGAATACAGTGTTTATCTGCACTGTGAGCTACAGGAGGGGTGGGGTGGGGGGGTCTGTAGATTGCATGATGGCATCAGAGAGCTGCTGCTGCTGATGATGATGAAGATGAAGATGATGAAGAGAATAAGCCTCTTACCGGATTCAGGACCGTGTGTTTCGCATTCGCCACAGACATGGAGCTCCGTGTGTCGGACTACAACATGCAGCTGAGCTGGGGGACGACAGGGGGGGGGTCTGCGGCGCTCCGCTGCTACACAGGGGCGATGGTGGCAGTGGGCATCTTGTCTGCATCACAGGCTGACCCCACACCTTCCATGTGCGCGTGCGCAACACCTACCACGTGATCGTGTCCGGAAAACAGAGCGAAACCTCGAGGTCTGCGCTGCAACAGGAACGACTAGGAGGTCTGTGCTGCTGTTCGCTTTATTGTTGTATGAGGACGGTGGTGAGTGCACGTCAGTCAGTGTGTTCCCTGGTGTGAAACTATCCACTGACACTCCCACTCCACTCCACTGTCACCTGTCGCCCTTTCGGGGCTTCTCTTTCACTTCACTTTTTGTTCCCTTTTCTCTGACTGTGTCCCTCCTCTGTAGCTCAGCCCAGCTTCACAACACACTACACAGTCCGACCAGGAAAGACAACACAACAACATGGGGGTTAAAGGTGAGTGTCTTATTAAACCGACACGTATTTCTACATTTTCCTTTAAATCTGAAATGTAATGATGACAGTAACCACAGCAGATGTCTTTGATTCAGCCAGAGGAGCTGGGAATGTGAATATTACTTTAATGGTGTGTTTCAGGGACAACTGCCGCCATTATAGCAGGAGCAGGTAAGACTCTTTAACAATACTACTCCTACTACTGCTAATAAGAAGAAGAAGAAGAAGAAGAATCATCATCATAATAAACTTTATTAATATAGCACAATTCATGCATAACCTGTAACCCAATAACCTCATGTGAAAGCAGTAAAAACAATTTATTTAAAAAAGAAATAAAACAAAAAATTGATAAAACAACTCAGGAAAAACATCTGTTTATATGAACTAACTAAAACAGAATTAAGACAGCAGGATGAGTCCAAAAAGAGATTCACTAACCCTTTAACACACTTTACTGTGCAGTAAATCAATCAGCACATTCTCCGTGTTCATGTCCATGAGCAGCAGGTGCTGTGATCCTGGTTCCTGTGTCTCTGGGAGCCATAGGCTTCACTGCAACTGGAATAGCTGCAGGCTCCATGGCTGCAACCATGATGTCGTCTGCTGCAGTCGCAGGCGGAGGAGGAGTGGCTGCAGGAAGTCTGGTGGCTGTTCTGCAATCCGCAGGTATTTTAGGATGGTTTTAACGGTGATGTCTCTCTGAAAAACAGCAACAACAACATGTCCTGTACAAGAGTGAAGATTAGTAATCTTACATGGATTATTAGTGCAGTATTTAATAATCCAATCACAATAACCTGGGGGGGTTGATGTTTCTAACATGTGACAGATGCAAAAATGAAAACAAAAATATAGAATACAAAAATCTCAGGATGAAAAAGTGGAGCCTTACACGTGGAGGACATGGACAAAGATGCCAAGAGACCTTTGAAACAGCCGACATGCAATGTATGACGAAATAGTTAATATATATGAGCCTCATACGAAAATAATTAAGAAAATTCTGTTTCATTTGAAAAACACTGACTCTAAATATTAATTTCAGATAAACCAGGTATAGGATAAAGTTCAGGGGTAAACAGCGTTGCAGCCAAATTCAATTCAATTGAAGTAACTGGGGATCAATTCTTCAAACATAAAAACAACTGAAGAAAAACATGAAATGCCTCGATACTACTCGTGTAGTGTGATCCCTATGTATCCTCTGATATTCTCCTCTGGAGCCGCACGCAAGGACCACAGAGGACATTTAGGCTAAAAACACGGTGTAAATGACATCGTTTTGGGTGGAATATGAATGTCGGGCCTTACGGACACTTGGGTGACACCACAGGAGCAGTACGGAGGCATTTTATGGTTTTCTTCTTTCGTTTTTGTTACGTTTGAAGAATTGGTCACCATTTACTTCAATTGTATTGAATTTGGCTGGAACACTGTTGATCCCTGAAACTCCAAAAGTGTTTTGTGGACTCAAACACTATCCCTTTAACAAACTGAAGAGTAAAGGTTCAATTTAAGGACACTGAGTGTTGTAATATTGTGTAATAAGTCTGGCTTGATAACAAGGTTTCCTCAGTTTGTCTGTAGCTCGCTATCATGAATCCATCCACTGATGTCACTGCAGGTACTGCTGGTCTGTCGTGGGCTGTCACTGGAGTTGTGGCCAGCACCGGAGCAGCAGTGGGATGGCTGACGAGCCTCATCAGCAGAAAATCTTCGAAGGAAAAGAAAGATTGAAAGAAAAATGTTTTATTTAAAAGTCCTTTTAAATAAAGGAGCTAATCAGAAATTCATACATTTGGAATGTGGAAGAAAAACATGACTTAACCTGTGGAAGACCCCTGTTTCATTGGGTTTCTGTGTGTCCAGCAGGAAGGACGTGAATAAGTCAGTGAATCACCCAGTGTGACTGAGCTAAATCAACGCAAGTTCCAAATCAGTCAATAGCAATATATAGATCAGAGAATGATTGTTGTGCATTATAGTCAAAAACATAAGCGGAGAATAAAAGAAATGAAGCAGCAACCATGTCTGATGTGTGTCTTAATTTTACTTTGGAGTGCCACAGCTTTAACAGATGCAGACAGTTCAGCCCAGACACCCTCAGGGTGTTTTTGACACATAAGAAAATCATCAGAAAACTGAGATGATGCCCACCATTAAAATAATTAAGAAATCAAAAAAGTATGACAAGTACTCCTCTATTTCTATCTAGAGTAAAGAGGTGTATCTCAAGAAAGGCAGAGGGGAACTGCATGGACTTCATCAGGTTGATTTTCCTCAGCAGTCCAGTAGAGACGCCCCCTAGTGTTCAGATTGTCCCACAGTTTCGTTTCTGAGGAAACCTTCATGACGTGGAAGCTGCTCACAACAGAGGAAACACAGCAGAGAGGAGAGCAGAGAAAAAACCATGGACCCTGGTGAGTACCACTCTTCCTCTGACTATACTGAAACATTCTTTTAGAAAATCAACACCTATATGTAGCATCATGTTTCACTTTATTAATAAAAGCATGTAATACAAGTCTGTACAGCTTAGCAGTAATAAGAGGCAATTTTATTCTTGTGTTTCAGTGACAGGTGCAGCAATTGTAGGAGGTAAGACATTTATAGACATGCAATAACAATAGCAACAAATAACAATAATAATAATGAAGGCTCCATCTCTGCTGTGTTCTTGTCCAGGTGCAGTAGTGGCTGTGTTCGCGGCCCCTCTTGTTCTGGGGGCCGCAGGTTTCACCTCAGCTGGAGTGGTGGCAGGCTCAGTGGCTGCTAAAGTTATGTCGGCTGCTGCAGTGGCTAACGGAGGTGCAGTGGCAGCAGGAGGTGCGGTGGCTGCTCTTCAATCCGCAGGTAAACAGTAGATGGTTAATTTTGGTTTGAACTGTGTCCTTGGGTGTAAACTATCTGTCTGTCTAATGCAGTCTTTAGGTAGAATAAAGATATTACTGTATACACTGTAGTGTGATGATAGTATTGGTATTTCTTTCTCTGTAGCTTGATAAAATGTACTGATCGTCCAATGTATGTGTGTCACTGTAGGTGCGGCTGGTTTGTCGGTGGCCGCCACTGCAGCTGTGGCCGGTGTTGGAGCAGCTGGGGGGTTTGTGGCACGCCTCTTTATCTGAATAATCAACAATTGGTTACCTTGTTAATCTGATGAAGCAAGTGATGAAGCAGCATGTTTATGTTCTGAAATGTTTGGAAAGTTGTCTGGTTTGCAGTTACCTGACATGATGTTTCATTGTTTGAATCTTACATCTCACAAAATAAAAGCAACCGAGTTAAAACACATTTGAAAGAGTTGACTGGTTCATTGTCCTTTTTAGTTGAAGTATCTATTTACCTACCAGTGTATCATAACACTGTTGTGATTTATAAACATGAATATGTACTGTAATATTCTATTTAAGCACTTGGGTACAATAACTTAGGTCCAGTGTGTAAGATCTAGGTGAAAGGGATCTACTGGCAGAAACTGAATATAAAGTGATCCTAGTGATGTTCTCACCAGTGTGTTTCATCTAAATTGTACGAATTGTTGTTTTCTTTACCCCCGAATGAGCCTTTTATATTTACATCGGGAGTGGGTCCTCTTTACGGAGGCCGCCATGTTTTTAACAGTAGCCCAGACTGGACACCTTTTGAGTTTCCATGACAACTGATCGCTTCCACAGGTTCTCTCTCATGTTTGGAAGAGGAGGGTGAGGGGAGGGGTATTCAGCTGCAACATGAAACTTCACCACTAGATGTCACTAATACTACACACTGAACTGTTAATATTTACTGGAGGTGCCAGTGACATAGAGAAAAGTTTGTCCTGACTGCAGTCACAACTAAACTCTAAAACATGTCTTATATTTACACCTGTTATCATCAGTTAAGATGTTAAATCAAAGGCCTGCTCACCATTCCAAAGTCCCGGCTGAGGACCAAAGGCAGCTGGGACTTTTCTGTCAGGGCTCCCACTCTGAGGACATCTGTCTGTCAAACTCCTTATCCTCTTTTAAATCTCTCTTTAAGACACATTTTTATAGGAGGGCCTTCTCTCAGTTCTGATCTTACCATCTATTTTTATCATTTTATAATCATTTTACTGGTTTCTCATCTGTGACACTTTTTATTTCTGCATCTGTGCTCTAATGCTTTGTGATTTTCAAATTGCTTTTTAACTTTTTCCTATTGTCTGCCCTATTTCTAACTAGTAAAGCACCTTGTAACTGTGTTTTAAAAGGTGCTGTATAATAAAGATTATTGTTATTAATGGAAAAATAATAATAAATAAACAATATTAAAAACAATACGTCATACAGGGCATTTCCACACAGAATAAACCAGTCTAAAATGGAGGGGTTTGAGGTGGGATTTGAAGTTGGGGACGAAGTCATAGTCAAAGATGAAGAGAGTTCCATAAACGAGGGGCTGCATAGCTAAAGGCTCTAGACCCCATAGAGCAGTGGTCGCCAACCCGTCGATCGCGATCTACCGGTCGATCTCGCAGTCTTCACTGTCGATCCCCCAACTCTCTGGACTCACTGGCTGTCGTCGTGCCGCAGATCAGCTGTGTGTCGGTTGTCTGTTTTCACACGCCTGTGTGTCCGCTACTGGCGGAGCAGCAGGTTTATCTCCTGCAATTCCTTCAAGAACAAGTTGGTTCATGTACTAAAGTAAATGTCAGGACTCTACGGTATGAAGATGCGCATCTTTCGGTCTGTCGATAACAAACAAAGCCCCGTTGGAACAAATGAGTGGATTCAGAAGGTGAAACGCTGGAGTGCTTTTACTTTGAAACGGGTTCGGGAAGTGATGTAAATACGTTTGTGTCATAGAGAGATTAAAAGTGTGGTTCACAGCAGAATAAAGTTAGATTTTCCTCAGCAGTCCAGTGGAGACGCCCCCTAGTGTTCAGATTGTACCACAGTTTCGTTTCTGAGGAAACCTTCATGAAGTGAATAAATACCAGTCCAGCTCGAGGCTGCTCACAACAGAGGAAAAACCATGGGCCTTTGTGAGTACCACTCTTCCTCTGACTATACTGAAACATTCTTTTAGAAAATCAACACCTATATGTAGCATCATGTTTCACTTGATTAATAACAGCATGTAATACAAGTCTGTAAAGCTTAGCAGTAATACGATGCAATTTTATTCTTGTGTTTCAGTGATAGGTGCAGCACTTGGAGTAGGTAAGACATTAATAGACATGAAATAACAATAGCAACAAATAACAACAATAATAAGGAAGGCTTCATCTCTGCTGTGTTCTTGTCCAGGTGCAGTAGGGACTGTGGTCGGGGCCCCATTTGTTCTGGCAGCCGTAGGTTTCACCTCAGCTGGAATTGCAGCAGGTTCACTGGCTGCTAGTATGATGTCGGCTTCTGCAGTGGCTAGCGGAGGTGGAGTGGTAGCTGGAGGTGCAGTGGCTGTTTGCCAATCAATAGGTAAACAGTACATGGTTCATTTGGGTTTGAACTGTGTCCTTGGGTGGATAACTTTTATATCTTAAGTGTTTCTTGCACTGTTTTCACCTTTTCTAATCCACTTAACATCTGCTGTACCATAATTTACAGGCTTAATCTAATGCACAACTTTTGTATTGTTTCATTTATTTATCATTAAATCTGTATTTATATTTGGTTTCAGTACTCAGTTAATTTTGTTACCTTATTCTACTTCTCTACCTCAAATTTTCAATCATCTTATACTTACAATATCTGTTGTGCCAATATCTCCATTAGAACATATGTGACAGCTTTGTAGTAGTTCTGTTGGCCAGACATTCATTTCATTTGATATTACTGTATACACTGTAGTGTGATGCTAGTATTGGTAATGCTTCTCTGTAGCTTGATAAAATGTACTGATCATCCAATGTGTGTGTCACTGTAGGTGCGGTTGGTCTGTCGGGGGCCACTGCAGCTGTGAGCGGCTCGATGGGGTTGTTGTTAGGCCTCATTATCTGAATAATCAACAATTAGTTATCCTGTTAATCTGATGAAGCAAGTGATGAAGCAGCATGTTTATGTTCTGAAATGTTTGGAAAGTTGTCTGGTGTGCAGTTACCTGACATGATGTTTCATTGTTTGAATCTTACATCTCACAAAATAAAAGCAACCGCGTTAAAACACATTTGAAAGAGTTGACTGGTTCATTGTCCTTTTAGTTGAAGTATCTATTTACCTACCAGTGTATCATAACACTGTTGTGATTTATAAACATGAATATGTACTGTAATATTGTATTTAGGCACTTGTGTACAATAACTTTAATATATTTGTTCAAGGTCCAGTGTGTAAGATCTAGGTGAAAGGGATCTACTGGCAGAAACTGAATATAAAGTGATCCTAGTGATGTTCTCACCAGTGTGTTTCATCTAAATTGTACCAATTGTTGTTTTCTTTACCCCCGAATGAGCCTTTTATAATTACATCGGGAGCGAGTCCTCTTTACGGAGGCAGCCATGTTTTTCACAGAAGCCCAGACTGGACAAACTAAACACCTTTTGAGTTTTTATGACAAATGAAGGTTACCACAGGTTCTCTCTCATGTTTGGAAGAGGAGGGTGATGTGAAGGGTATTCAGCTGCAACATGAGATTTTACCACTAGATGTCACTAATACTACACACTGAACTGTTAATATTTACTGGAGGTGCCAGTGACATAGAGAAAAGTTTGTCCTGACTGCAGTCACAACTAAACTCTAAAACATGTCTTATATTTACACCTGTTATCATCAGTTAAGATGTTAAATCAAAGGCCTGCTCACCATTCCAAAGTCCCGGCTGAGGACCAAAGGCAGCTGGGACTTTTCTGTCAGGGCTCCCACTCTGAGGACATCTGTCTGTCAAACTCCTTATCCTCTTTTAAATCTCTCTTTAAGACACATTTTTATAGGAGGGCCTTCTCTCAGTTCTGATCTTACCATCTATTTTTATCATTTTATAATCATTTTACTGGTTTCTCATCTGTGACACTTTTTATTTCTGCATCTGTGCTCTAATGCTTTGTGATTTTCAAATTGCTTTTTAACTTTTTCCTATTGTCTGCCCTATTTCTAACTAGTAAAGCACCTTGTAACTGTGTTTTAAAAGGTGCTGTATAATAAAGATTATTGTTATTAATGGAAAAATAATAATAAATAAACAATATTAAAAACAATACGTCATACAGGGCATTTCCACACAGAATAAACCAGTCTAAAATGGAGGGGTTTGAGGTGGGATTTGAAGTTGGGGACGAAGTCATAGTCAAAGATGAAGAGAGTTCCATAAACGAGGGGCTGCATAGCTAAAGGCTCTAGACCCCATAGAGCAGTGGTCGCCAACCCGTCGATCGCGATCTACCGGTCGATCTCGCAGTCTTCACTGTCGATCCCCCAACTCTCTGGACTCACTGGCTGTCGTCGTGCCGCAGATCAGCTGTGTGTCGGTTGTCTGTTTTTCACACGCGCTGTGTGTCCGCTACTGGCGGCGGAGCAGCAGGTTTATCTCCTGCAATTCCTTCAAGAACAAGTTGGTTCATGTACTAAAGTAAATGTCAGGACTCTACGGTATGAAGATGCGCATCTTTCGGTCTGTCGATAACAAACAAAGCCCCGTTGGAACAAATGAGTGGATTCAGAAGGTGAAACGCTGGAGTGCTTTTACTTTGAAACGGGTTCGGGAAGTGATGTAAATACGTTTGTGTCATAGAGAGATTAAAAGTGTGGTTCACAGCAGAATAAAGTTAGATTTTCCTCAGCAGTCCAGTGGAGACGCCCCCTAGTGTTCAGATTGTACCACAGTTTCGTTTCTGAGGAAACCTTCATGAAGTGAATAAATACCAGTCCAGCTCGAGGCTGCTCACAACAGAGGAAAAACCATGGGCCTTTGTGAGTACCACTCTTCCTCTGACTATACTGAAGCATTCTTTTAGAAAATCAACATGATGTAGCATCATGTTTCAATTTATTAATAAAAGCATGTAATACAAGTTTGTAAAGCTTAGCTGTAATAAGAGGCAATTGTATTCTTGTGTTTCAGTGATAGGTGCAGCACTTGGAGCAGGTAAGACATTAATAGACATGAAATAACAATAGCAACAAATAATAACAATAATAAGGAAGGCTTCATCTCTGCTGTGTTCTTGTCCAGGTGCAGTAGGGACTGTGGTCGGGGCCCCATTTGTTCTGGCGGCCGTAGGTTTCACCTCAGCTGGAATTGCAGCAGGTTCACTGGCTGCTAGTATGATGTCGGCTTCTGCAGTGGCTAGCGGAGGTGGAGTGGTAGCTGGAGGTGCAGTGGCTGTTTGCCAATCAATAGGTAAACAGTACATGGTTCATTTGGGTTTGAACTGTGTCCTTGGGTGGATAACTTTTATATCTTAAGTGTTTCTTGCACTGTTTTCACCTTTTCTAATCCACTTAACATCTGCTGTACCATAATTTACAGGCTTAATCTAATGCACAACTTTTGTATTGTTTCATTTATTTATCATTAAATCTGTATTTATATTTGGTTTCAGTACTCAGTTAATTTTGTTACCTTATTCTACTTCTCTACCTCAAATTTTCAATCATCTTATACTTACAATATCTGTTGTGCCAATATCTCCATTAGAACATATGTGACAGCTTTGTAGTAGTTCTGTTGGCCAGACATTCATTTCATTTGATATTACTGTATACACTGTAGTGTGATGCTAGTATTGGTAATGCTTCTCTGTAGCTTGATAAAATGTACTGATCGTCCAATGTGTGTGTCACTGTAGGTGCGGTTGGTCTGTCGGGGGCCACTGCAGCTGTGAGCGGCTCGATGGGGTTGTTGTTAGGCCTCATTATCTGAATAATCAACAATTAGTTATCCTGTTAATCTAATGAAGCAAGTGATGAAGCAGCATGTTTATGTTCTGAAATGTTTGGAAAGTTGTCTGGTTTGCAGTTACCTGACATGATGTTTCATAGTTTGAATCTTACATCTCCGAAAATAAAAGCAACCGGGTTAAAACACATTTGAAAGAGTTGACTGGTTCATTGTCCTTTTTAGTTGAAGTATCTATTTACCTACCAGTGTATCATAACACTGTTGTGATTTATAAACATGAATATGTACTGTAATAATGTATTTAGGCACTTGTGTACAATAACTTTAATATATTTGTTCAAGGTCCAGTGTGTAAGATCTAGGTGAAAGGGATCTACTGGCAGAAACTGAATATAAAGTGATCCTAGTGATGTTCTCACCAGTGTGTTTCATCTAAATTGTACCAATTGTTGTTTTCTTTACCCCCGATTCAGCCTTTTATATTTACATCGGGAGTGGGTCCTCTTTACGGAGGCCGCCATGTTTTTCACAGTAGCCCAGACTGGACAAACTAAACACCTTTTGGATTTTCATGACAACTGAAGGTTACCACAGGTTCTCTCTCATGTTTGGAAGAGGAGGGTGATGTGAGGGGTATTCAGCTGCAACATGAAACTTCACCACTTAATGTCACTAAAGTCTACAAACTGAACTGTTAATATTTAATGGAGGTGCCAAAACCTTCTTTTCTTCAGTGACACAGGCACAATGTTCACCATGATCACCATCTATCAGGCTAATGTCTACTTCTGTTTTCCTGAGAACCACTGTGCACTATGTGTGCAGTATTTACTGTTAGTGGTCTACACTGGTCTCACTGGTCTTAAAAGGCAAAATCACATCACCCCGATCCTTTCTTCTCTTCATTGGCTCCCTGTCTGTTTTAGAATTGATTTTAAGATTTTACTGATCACTTTTAAAGCACGCCAGGGTCTGGCCCCAAGCTACATCACAGAATTTATGACCCCTTATGTGCCTTCACACAGCCTTAGATCCTCAGGTGGAACCCTGCTTGCTGTTTTCAAACAAAAGGTGATCCTGCTTTTGCCATCAGTGCCCCTCAGCTTTGGAACGGCCTGAGGAGATAAGGCTTGCAGAGTCAGGGACTTCTTTTAAATCACTTCTTAAAACCCATTTTTATAGACTTGCTTTCATGTGATACTGTGATTTTATCGTTTTCTTTTCACCTTTTATTTTACGTATTCACTTATTTTAATGTCCTTTTATTGCTTTTACGTGTTCAAGTTTATATTTACCTTTCTTGCTTTGTTGTCAAAGCACTTTGCAAAGTCTGTTTTTAAAGAGTGCTATATAAATAAAGTTTATTTTTATATTATTATAGGTGGAGATGGCAATGGGAGACAATTTAAATACCAAATTGGGGAGTTGCTGTTCTAGTTAGTCATTGTTCCTTTAATCAGTTAACCACACCCAATCAGACATCATAATGCCTGAGAATTATTCTTAAATTCTCACGCGTTATAATATTTATCATTTGCAATCTTAAAATACATTCATGTAAAACAGCCACATTCACCAACAACGTACAAGGCTGACAAGAAAATTGAAGTCAAACTACAATGAGAAAAAGGCTCCAGTTTTTAAAATACACAGATGAGCAGTGAAGTGATAAAACCATAGAAGCCTCATGGAGATTCTGCTTGAAATGACTGAGTGCATGTCTTCAGTTCAGCCATGTAGCACAGGTCAGGCTTCATTCAGACTCACTCTTTATCAAAAATAGTCCAGAGTTACTAGATGTTTCCTCCTGATCTGAAACCTGGCATCTAAGCTAATATTGTTGAGAATGTGCAGATTTCATCTCTCAGTTCTGTTTAAGGATACTTTTTTACCTCTGACAAGGAGGTTTTGTTTTCACCCCTGTTGGCTTGTTTGTTTGATCCTCTGGGAAAGATAACACATTTTGTTTAAATGTAAAAATCTAAGCATTATGATTTATAGAGCAAAGTATCTGCCAAAGTATCATCGATACAGACCAGTTATGTTTAAATAATTCTCTCATTACAATCAGACAAGCTATAAGTTAATTGTACACTGGTGCTTTTATGAAAAACGTCCTTCCTTTGTTTAAGTAACATTTGTTCTGCCATGCCTTTTGCCATTGTTTGTTTTGAAATGAAAATAATAGAACTGCAGATTCATTTTCCATACCTTTGTTTGCGGTTGGATGGATTTCATCAGTTAGATTTTCCTCAGCAGTCCAGTGGAGACGCCCCCTAGTGTTCAGATTGTACCACAGTTTCGTTTCTGAGGAAACCTTCATGAAGTGAATAAATACCAGTCCAGCTCGAGGCTGCTCACAACAGAGGAAAAACACTACAGAAAGGAGAGCAGAGAAAAAACCATGGACCCTGGTGAGTACCACTCTTCCTCTGACTATACTGAAACATTCTTTTAGAAAATCAACACCTATATGTAGCATCATTTTTCACTTTATTAATAAAAGCATGTAATGCAAGTCTGTAAAGCTTAGCAGTAATACGATGCAATTTTATTCTTGTGTTTCAGTGACAGGTGCAGCAGTTGTAGGAGGTAAGACATTATTAGACATGAAATAACAATAGCAACAAATAATAACAATGAAAGCCCTACTACAAGTTCGTCAAATTAAAAACGTGAAAAATGGCTAAAATGGGAACTAAATCTAAAATGGCGGGCTTCCTGTTGTGTTTTTCATAATGATGCTTGTGACTTTTTTGTTTGTCTGGTCATGATACTACGGAAGCGTATTACATTCACTTGAAAAAAAAAAAAGTTCTGTTTTTCTGAGATAACTAACTCGGAAATTCCGAGATAAGTTCTGTTTTTCTGAATAATAAAAAAAAAAGTTCTGAGATAATTATCTCGGAAAAACAGGGAAAAAAAATAATTAGAAAAACAGAAGTTATCTCGGAATTTCCGAGATAGTTATCTCAGAAAAACAGAACTTTTTTTTTTTTCAAGTGAATGCAATACGCTTCCGTATGATACACCTGTGTACCGATTTTAGTGATGATGGGTCAAAGGGAATCCCAGGGGCTACTTTCCAGGTGGCGCTGTTGAGACATTTTGCCACGCCCATTTCAAATTACTCCAGAATACAAAAATGTCTTTGGGCCTTGAATTTCCTGCAAAGCTTCATGATCTTTTGAGCATGTCTAGGCCCTGAAAATGCTCCCCAAAGGGAAATAATAATAATAATAATAACAAGAAAAATCCTTACAAATTCAATAGGGCCTCCCACCGTCGTTGCTTTGGCCCTAATAATAATAATGAAGGCTCCATCTCTGCTGTGTTCTTGTCCAGGTGCAGTAGTGGCTGTGGTCGGGGCCCCACTTGCTCTGGCAGCCGCAGGTTTCACCTCAGCTGGAATTGCAGCAGGTTCACTGGCTGCTAGTATGATGTCGGTTTCTGCAGTGGCTAGCGGAGGTGGAGTGGTAGCTGGAGGTGCAGTGGCTGTTTGCCAATCAATAGGTAAACAGTAGATGGTTCATTTGGTTTGAACTGTGTCCTTGGGTGGATAACTTTCTATTTTGAGTGTTTCTTGCACTGTTTTCACCTTTTCTAATCCACTTAACATCTGCTGTACCATAATTTACAGGCTTAATCTAATGCACAACTTTTGAATTGTTTCATTTATTTATCGTTAAATCTGTTTTTATATTTGGTTTCAGTACTCAGTTAATTTTGTTACCTTATTCTACTTCTCTACCTCAAATTTTCAATCATCTTATACTTACAATATCTGTTGTGCCAATATCTCCATTAGAACATATGTGACAGCTTTGTAGTAGTTCTGTTGGCCAGACATTCATTTCATTTGATATTACTGTATACACTGTAGTGTGATGCTAGTATTGGTAATGCTTCTCTGTAGCTTGATAAAATGTACTGATCGTCCAATGTGTGTGTGTCACTGTAGGTGCGGTTGGTCTGTCGGGGGCCACTGCAGCTGTCGCCAGTGTTGGAGCAGCTGGGGGGTTGTTGGCACGCCTCTTTTTCTGAATAATCAACAATTGGTTATCCTGTTAATCTAATGAAGCAAGTGATGAAGCAGCATGTTTATGTTCTGAAATGTTTGGAAAGTTGTCTGGTTTGCAGTTACCTGACATGATGTTTCATTGTTTGAATCTTACATCTCACAAAATAAAAGCAACCACGTTAAAACACATTTGAAAGAGTTGACTGGTTCATTGTCCTTTTAGTTGAAGTATCTATTTACCTACCAGTGTATCATAACACTGTTGTGATTTATAAACATGAATATGTACTGTAATATTGTATTTAGGCACTTGTGTACAATAACTTTAATATATTTGTTCAAGGTCCAGTGTGTAAGATCTAGGTGAAAGGGATCTACTGGCAGAAACTGAATATAAAGTGATCCTAGTGATGTTCTCACCAGTGTGTTTCATCTAAATTGTACCAATTGTTGTTTTCTTTACCCCCGAATGAGCCTTTTATATTTACATCGGGAGTGGGTCCTCTTTACATGTTTTTCACAGTAGCCCAGACTGTACAAACTAAACACCTTTAGAGTTTCCATCACAACTGAAGGCTACCACAGGTTCTCTTTCATGTTTGGATGAGGATGGTGAGGTGAGGGGTATTCAGCTGCAACATGAAACTTCACCACTAGATGTCCCTAATACTACACACTGAACTGTAAATATTTATTGGAGGTGCCACAACCTTCAGGGCCAAAACCTTCTTTTCTTCAGTGACACAGGCACAATGTTCACCATGATCACCATCTATCAGGCTAATGTCTACTTCTGTTTTCCTGAGAACCATTGTGCCCTATGTGTGCAGTATTTACTGTTGGTGGTCTACACTGGTCTCACTGGTCTTACAAGGCAAAATCACATCACCCCGATCCTTTCTTCTCTTCATTGGCTCCCTGTACGTTTTAGAGTTGATTTTAAGATTTTACTGATCACTTTTAAAGCACGCCAGGGTCTGGCCCCAAGCTACATCGCAGAATTTATGACCCCTTATGTGCCTTCACACAGCCTTAGATCCTCAGGTGGAACCCTGCTTGCTGTTCCAAACAAAAGGTGATCCTGCTTTTGCCATCAGGGCCCCTCAGCTTTGGAACGGCCTGAGGAGATAAGGCTTGCAGAGTCAGGGACTTCTTTTAAATCACTTCTTAAAACCCATTTTTATAGACTTGCTTTCATGTGATACTGTGATTTTATCGTTTTCTTTTCACCTTTTATTTTACGTATTCACTTATTTTAATGTCCTTTTATTGCTTTTACGTGTTCAAGTTTATATTTACCTTTCTTGCTTTGTTGTCAAAGCACTTTGTAAAGTCTGTTTTTAAAAAGTGCTATATAAATAAAGTTTATTTTTATATTATTATAGGTGGAGATGGCAATGGGAGACAATTTAAATACCAAATTGGGGAGTTGCTGTTCTAGTTAGTCATTGTTCCTTTCATCAGCTGGCCACACCCAATCAGACATCATAATGCATGAGAATTAAATTCTCTCACATTATAATATTTATCATTGGCAATCTTAAAATACATTCATGTAAAACAGTGACATTCACCAACAACGTACAAGGCTGACAAGAAAAATGAAGTCAAACTACAAGGAGAAAAAGGCTCCAGTTTTTAAAGTACACAGATGAGCAGTGAAGTGATAAAACCGTAGAAGCCTCATGGAGATTCTGCGTGAAATGACTGAGTGCATGTCTTCAGTTCAGCCGTGTAGCACAGGTCAGGCTCCATTCAGACTCGCTCTTTATCAAAAATGGTCCAGAGTCACTAGATGTTTCCTCCTGATCTGAAACCTGACATCTAAGCTAATATTGTTGAGAATGTGCAGATTTCATCTCTCAGTTCTGTTTGATTTTAAGGATACTTTTTTACCTCTGACAAGGAGGTTTTGTTTTCACCCCTGTTGGCTTGTTTGTTTGATCGTCTGGGAAAGAATAACACATTTTGTTTAAATGTAAAAATCGAAGCATTATGATTTATAGAGCAAAGTATCTGCCAAAGTGTCATCGATACAGACCAGTTATGTTTAAATAATTCTCTCATTACAATCAGACAAGCTATAAGTTAATTGTACACTGGTGCTTTTATGAAAAACGTCCTTCCTTTGTTTAAGTAACATTTGTTCTGCCATGTTTGTTTTGAAATGAAAATAATAGAACTGCAGATTCATTGTCCATACCTTTGTTTCCAGTTGGATGGATTTCATCAGTTTCATTTTCCTCAGCAGTCCAGTAGAGACGCCCCCTAGTGTTCAGATTGTACCACAGTTTCGTTTCTGAGGAAACCTTCATGACGTGAATAAATACCAGTCCAGCTCGAGGCTGCTCACAACAGAGGAAAAACCATGGACCGTGGTGAGTACCACTCTTCCTCTGACTATACTGAAACGTTCTTTTAGAAAATCCACACCTATATGTAGCATCATGTTTCACTTTATTAATAAAAGCATGTAATACAATTCTGTAAAGCTTAGCTGTAATAAGATGCAATTTTATTCTTGTGTTTCAGTGACAAGTGCAGCAGTTGGAGCAGGTAAGACATTAATAGACATGAAATAACAATAATAACAATAAAAACAAAAACAAAAACAATAGCAACAATCATAATAACAATAATAATGAAGGCTTCATATCTGTTGTGTTCAGCAGGGGCTCAGGGTAGCACCCCTAAAGCTCTGGGGGCCGCAGGTTTCACCTCAGGTGGAATTGCAGCAGGCTCCACGGCTGCTAAAATGATGTCGGCTTCTGCAGTGGCTAGCGGAGGTAGAGTGGGAGCCGGAAGTCTGGTGTCTGCTTGTCAATCAAAAGGTAAAGAGTAGATGGTTCATTTTGGTTTGAACTGTGTCCTTGGGTGGAACTTTTATATCTTAAGTGTTTCTTGCACTGTTTTCACCTTTTCTAATCCACTTAACATCTGTGATAGTATTGGTATTGCTTTCTATGTAGCTTGATAAAATGTACTGATCATCCAATGTGTGTGTGTCACTGTAGGTGCGTCTGGTGCGTCAAAGGGCAAAAAGTGAAGCTGCCAATGATGGAGCAGCTAGGGGTGGTTGGAAAGCCTCTTTTTCTGAATAATCAACAATTGGTTATCCTGTTAATCTAATGAAGCAAGTGATGAAGCAGCATGTTTATGTTCTGAAATGTTTGGAAAGTTGTCTGGTTTGCAGTTACCTGACATGATGTTTCATTGTTTGAATCTTACATCTCTGAAAATAAAAGCAACCGAGTTAAAACACATTTGAAAGAGTTGACTGGTTCATTGTCCTTTTTAGTTGAAGTATCTATTTACCTACCAGTGTATCATAACACTGTTGTGATTTATAAACATGAATATGTACTGTAATATTGTATTTAGGCACTTGTGTACAATAACTTTAATATATTTGTTAAAGGTCCAGTGTGTAAGATCTAGGTGAAAGGGATCTACTGGCAGAAACTGAATATAAAGTGATCCTAGTGATGTTCTCACCAGTGTGTTTCATCTAAATTGTACCAATTGTTGTTTTCTTTACCCCCGAATGAGCCTTTTATATTTACATCGGGAGTGGGTCCTCTTTACGGAGGCCGCCATGTTTTTCACAGAAGCCCAGACTGCACAAACTAAACACCTTTTGAGTTTTTATGACAAATGAAGGTTACCACAGGTTCTCTTTCATATTTGGAAGAGGAGGGTGATGTGAAGGGTATTCAGCTGCAACATGAGATTTCACCACTAGATGTCACTAATTCTACACACTGAACTGTTAATATTTACTGGAGGTGCCAGTGACATAGAGAAAAGTTTGTCCTGATTGCAGTCACAACTAAACTCTAAAACATGTCATATATTTACACCTGTTATCATCAGTTAAGATGTTAAATCAAAGGCCTGCTCACCATTCCAAAGTCCCGGCTGAGGACCAAAGGCAGCTGGGACTTTTCTGTCAGGGCTCCCACTCTGAGGACATTTGTCTGTCAAACTCCTTATCCTCTTTTAAATCTCTCTTTAAGACACATTTTTATAGGAGGGATTTCTCCAAGTTCTGATCTTACCATCTATTTTCATCATTTTATAATCATTTTACTGGTTTCTCATCTATGACACTTTTTATTTCTGCATCTGTGCTCTAATGCTTTGTGATTTTCAAATTGCTTTTTAACGTTTTCCTATTGTCTGCCCTATTTCTAACTAGTAAAGCACCTTATTACTGTGTTTTAAAAGGTGCCGTA
The DNA here is from genome assembly GCF_022539355.2 of Hippoglossus stenolepis. Classification (NCBI taxonomy): domain Eukaryota; kingdom Metazoa; phylum Chordata; class Actinopteri; order Pleuronectiformes; family Pleuronectidae; genus Hippoglossus; species Hippoglossus stenolepis. The sequence goes on along the minus strand of NC_061492.1, from coordinate 15,915,230 downwards.
TAATAAAAAATATTATTGTTATTAATGGAAAAATATTATGAAATAAACAATATTAATAACAAAATGCCATACAGGGCATTTTCACAAAAAATAAACAAGTCTAAAATGGAGTGGTTTGAGGCGGGATTTGAAGTTGGGGACAAAGTCATTGTCAAAGATGAAGAGAGTTCCAGAAACGAGGGGCTGCATAGCTCAAGGCTCTAGACCCCATAGAGAATAAGTGGACAGAAGGAAGATCGGAGAGTACGGGTAGGTATGTATGGAAGAAGAAGGTCTGAGAGGTGCAGAAGCTATGGAGAGCCTCAAGGTAAGAAGGAGAATCCTGTACTCAATGTGATGTTTGATAGGGAGTCAGTGTAGTTGGAGGACAGGGCTGATGTGTTCTATGGAAATGGTTCTGGTGATGAACCGGGCTACTGCGTTCTGGACTACTTGGATGGAATCAGTTGATGAGAGTAACAATGCTGGTGAAGGATAAATGAAGTAGGTGATAGACATGTGACTAACTAGAACAGCAACTATATTTTTCATCTGCAATCTTTAAATACATTCATGTAAAACAGTCACATTCACCAACAACGTACAAGGCTGACAAGAAAAATGAAGTCAAACTACAATGAGAAAAAGGCTCCAGTTTTTAAAGTACACAGATGAGCAGTGAAGTGATAAAACCGTAGAAGCCTCATGGAGATTCTGCGTGAAATGACTGAGTGCATGTCTTCAGTGCAGCCGTGTAGCACAGGTCAGGCTCCATTCAGACTCACTCTTTATCAAAAATAGTCCAGAGTCACTAGATGTTTCCTCCTGATCTGAAACCTGGCATCTAAGCTAATATTGTTGAGAAAATGCAGATTTCATCTCTCAGTTCTGTTTGATTTTAATGATAATTTTTTACCTCTTACAAGGAGGTTTTGTTTTCACCCCTGTTGGCTTGTTTGTTTGATCGTCTGGGAAAGAATAACAAATTTTGTTTAAATGTAAAAATGTAAGCATCATGATTTAAAGAGCAAAGTATCTGCCAAAATATCATCGATACAGCCCAGTTATGTTTAAATGAATTCCTTCATTACAATCAGACAAGCTATAAGTTAATTGTACACTGGTGCTTTTATGAAAACCGTCCTTCCTTTGTTTAAGTAACATTTGTTCTGCCATTGTTTGTTTTGAAATGAAAATAATAGAACTGCAGATTAATTTTCCATACCTTTGTTTGCGGTTGGATGGATTTCATCAGTTTCATTTTCCTCAGCAGTCCAGTAGAGATGACATGACTATCTGTCACTGCCCTTTGGTCAGATTGTACCACAGTATCGTTTCTGAGGAAACCTTCATGAAGTGAATAAATACCAGTCCAGCTTGAGGCTGCTCACAACAGAGGAAAAACACAGCAGAGAGGAGAGCAAAGAAAAACCATGGACCCTGGTGAGTACCACTCTTCCTCTGACTATTGTCGTGTTCTTTTTTCCTTAGGTAGAGATGGTAGAGTCGGTCTGGTTCAAAAAAGTATTTATTTAGAAGCAATGAACAGCTACTACATAGCTATGGGCACTCAACGTACAACCCGCAAGCCGCCTAATACCGCCAGGGAAGTCAAGAGTCGCCCCGAGCGGACGGTGGGTGCAATATTTATAATAATAGGTAGAACTTCAGCAGGAGGGGGAGTCACGTGGCTAGTGCACAGGCTGGTCCCAGCCTCAAGGCACTGGAATTCGCCAATGATGAGGAGCCGCTCCCAGTTTCGTCCCTCCTTTGACAGTAGCTGGGACAAATCTTCACATTCTGACAGTGTTTGGTTTGGTGTTTTAAAACAAGCCTTGAATCGGCTGACAGCTTGTGAGCTTTCAGTATGGCATGCGCATTTTCTAGACAAAACAACGCCTTTCCTATCTGTCCTTCAGACCCTAGTGGCAGCTGCTTGAATTCTTTCTAAGGGTATGTCACAGTTTTTTAAGAAAACAGTGCATTCATCTATGTGTGATTTTTGAAATAAAGCTAATGGAGTTTATGCTGTAATATAGTAAGTTAGGTATGAGAACAAGTTAAAGTACAGTGTATTGTATGCCACAGATGTACAGTCTTCTCAAACAGGCATTATCAGACAGGTGCAAGACTGAACTGCGATGTGACACACACACCCACACACAACAATCAACTTCAAGATTAAAACCAGCCAGCAACGGCTACTATCAGTCACTATCTAAAGGCCGCACATTTTCCCACATATTCAGCCCAAACTGCCCCTGCCCCCACCCCTGTCTAACATACTGCACTTGTTTAGAGTTCAGTTTCATTGCCATCTTCACAGACACATATTCAAAGAAAAACATAGATTTTAGTCTTAACAATATTCAAAGGAAAACATAGATTTTAGTCTTAACAAATATTCAAAGGAAAACATAGATTTTAGTCTTAACAAATATTCAAAGGAAAACATAGATTTTAGTCTTAACAAATCCCTCCTTTCACACCATTTCATGGTGTGAACAACTTACTGGGGATCATCCACGAACTCCCCAACCTCCATCACATCCAATGCAAACTCATCACTATCATCATCATCACCACTCAACAAAGCAACTGATAGGGTGGGGGAGGGGGCATGGTTTCCTTGGTCAGCGCCATGGTGATGAGTCGGTTTAGCAAGGTCCTAAAGCAAGGGATGCAGCAGCAGCCACAGGTGACTAGGATAGCTGAAAAGATAGCTAGGGAGAGGAGGCAGGATGCAATCAGCCCTTTCCATTTGCTGAATGCAGTGTTCATCCAATTATGTAGGGGGTTGTTAATTCCAGAGTCTGCGGCCATGTCCTGTGCCATGGTGCGTAAGGCGGAGAGGGCCCTGGTCACCGAGCCATCAGGGGCGGTATTGTTGGGATAAATGTACAACAAGAACTCCCTATCATAGTGCACACCCCACCCTTTTCTGCCAGTAGGAGGTCTAGGGCCATTCGGTTCTGTGTGACCATAAGGGACGTAGGGGCGAGCTGTTCGGATAGGCCTGTTATGGCGTCTCGAGTAAGGTTGGTGAGGCGTTGGAAATTGAAATGGACGTAGTTAATGCGATCCACGTTTTTGTTGGGAGTTACCCATATCCAGATAGACACAAATCCCGCTGCAATTTGATCCACTAATTTATATTGGTCTGGAACACCCGAGGAAACCCTATGGTGTCTATGTATGTGGGTGAGTCCCTCTTTAAGTCAAAATGCGTTGTTCTTCGTCGACGGGTGCTAGTGGGTGTTTCTGGGCGGGGAGAGAGGGTAGTCAAGGGCATGGCCAATTGAACAAGTGTGCAGGAAACCTTCCAGTTTGAAGGAAGGCGGTTCCTCAAGCGTTTTCCTCCACAGTACCAGAAGAGGTCACTGCGGGCCCACTCCAGCTGTGTGGCGGTGTGCCAGTTGGTAACATTGATGTTTCTAGAACACCAGGAGGACGGTATCGAACCCATCTCTCTGTGAGATGAGTTACCTTTTTTAGTCAGACACGTGTAATTTCCCTTTACTGGAGTAAATATAGGGGGCAGCGTGTTGTTTGGCGCCGGGGGAAAGAGATGACTGAGAGTAGAACAGTTGGCGGGACTGGCTTCCATGTGTAAGCCATACATGCAATCAAAACCGGGTCGATCCGAGTCTATCAGTAGGGGGCCGGGGCTGACTGTAGACTATACAATTAGTGAGGTTTTGGGAACGGGCGGTAAAGTGGACCCATTTTAGCCATATGTTTTCATCAGTGTATCCAGTCTCTATTTCTACCACATCTTCAATGGTACTGGCGTTGTAATATTGTACCGCAGGGGAGCTGGGTGGGGATGGTAGTGGTGAGGTGGATTCAGGGGAGAGCTCGTAGAGTCATCAGACAGGGAAGGGGAAGGCTGAGTTCTAGGGGAGGAGGAACGGACGTTTATCCTAACGATGCCCATTGGGTCAGCTCCTGTCATGTCTACTCCTAAAACAAAATAATAAGGACTTGTTGGTGCGGCTTTTTTAGTCAATTTGTTATAGTGGAGATGTTTAAGAGTCTTTAAGAGACTATTGTCGGGGGAGCCGGCAGACGTGATCCTCCGGGTGATGGTGATGTTTCTTTGGAGCTGTCCTAAGGGGGTTTGTGCATTGTATCTGTGGGTGTAACTTTTGGGGCCTGTGTTCCACAAAACGTGTTATCAAAGGTTTATCATTTTGCATTCATCTCTAAACCATTGTTTTTTATATATGATATCAGGAACCATATGAACATGTGATGTACAATGCAGAAAAGTAATTTTTCATTTCTAAGCATGTGATTGCTTCTAATATCAATGTGTGTGTGGTGTGGGTGCGATACCATGTATCTCAGGCGTCGAATGAATCAGAGTATCCACCGCTCTCTCCTGGCCCCCCCCCCTCCTCAAATCTGCCTGAGCAGCTGCACCTCGTTCCTCCGGACACTCCCTCGCCCAATGTCCCCTCTTTCCACACCTGTAGCAGGTGTCTGCTGTTCTGTTCGTGGAGGAATACAGGGCGGAGGTGAACGGCTGGGGCTGAAGCCACTTCAGGTCTCTGAAGAGGGGCACAGTCGAGATCGTGGTCCACTCTGACACACTGAGGCACTGTAGGATACAAAGAAAACTTTTTCTGTGCAGATTTATCTGTTCGTTCACATTCATTGGCCATTTTATCACATTCATTCCCTTGGGGAGCACACTGCATTTGTAATGACAAAGCAACAGTTGCAGGCGTATGCTTTTTATGTAGATGCAATGAAGAGATGTGTGTGTGTGTGAAGAGTTGAACTGTGTGAGTGTGTGTGTGTGTGTGTGAACTATGTGTTGTGAGAACTACGTGTGTGGACTGAGTGAATATTAAAATCCCAGGAGATAAGACACAGACACATGCTGAAGGCCTCTTCGAGGTCTTGTTGGGGGAGACGAGCACAGTCTCAGATTTGTGGCTCTGATGTCAATTTGGCAGTTTACACAAGCAGAAATAGTATGCATAAGCAGAGATAATATTTAGTGTGGTATAATGGTAAAATGTTTCCCTTACATTCCTCCCTTGTGATCATAAAATTATCACAACATCAGATACAAAATTTACTTGCAAAATGTCAGCACATATTATATCTAAGGGTGAAAATCTCAAGTAAAATTCTTAAGTAGTCTTTATCTTCCAATTCTAAAAACAAAGAAAATTAAATAAATAAAGAATTTCTGTGTGGAAATTGCTTCTTCACTCCAAATTCGATCTCTATTCAGTTAAGGATATATCATTTCACAGTACCAATTTTGCTTGGATCTGTGTAACAGTGCAAGGAACCCTCTAATTTTGTGCACTATAAAAATATTATGGTTGGCGGTCTCGATAGCAAATTTAGTTGGATTATATATTGTCATAACTCTAAAACCTTTTTAGGAAAAATTATATTATAACATAATCATGCAAGTTCACCTTTTCAAAGAGCAATGAACATTATTCAGTCTGACATTTGAATTTGAATTTTGAAATATTAAAATATCCTTGTTTGAATAAAACATAAAGAAAACAAATAAAACAAACATCTAATAAAACAATAAAAAACATAAAGAAAATAAACAACTCCAACTAAAATACCAGATAAGATGGACTCTCTAGTCCCATTAACGAAAATTGCTCTTGAATACATAAAAATATTTGACACAGGATATATGTTACCAGCTCAGTAACCTGCTTCTCTAATTGAATTGTTAAAATACAAAACATTCATATTGTACAATTAGAAATTGTTGAGACAATTACTAACTGAACTTTTTACCTTCACAACCTTGGGATAAGAACAGTTTAATAATCTTATCAAATAGGAGCACTAAAATTGATTAAACAAAAGATGTGCTCAAACATAAAGTTAAACTGGGAATTAAATATCTGAATTCATTACAAAGTATTATATAGAATTTGTCACAAAAAAGTCAACAGTCCTGTCTTAATTATCTATGGAGTTAGAGCAACAGAAACACATTTATTAGAATTATAAGAATTCACTGCCTGATTACTAGAAATCACACTTGTAACCGAAATCATGGAAAGCAGTAGGGATTTGTCTCAGGTAGGAAAAGTGAAGGGTGAAGTCCTGCTATCTCCATCGTCATTCACATTATCTGCGTGTTTCTCTTTGCTCATATGGAACTCAGAGGTGCGTAGCTGAGTTTAAAGTAGAGTATACAAGCTTATATTTGGAAATAATAAAGACAAGACATACAGATAGACCCTCCTTTTGTGGTCAACGTATTACTTTAAGATTTTGAGGAGGAGTCGGCCAAATCAGTGGCTACTTCTCGTAAAGACCGAGAAGGTGGGTCAGTGGGTACACAATGTGTGAGGTGGTGCCAAATTGCTCCTGTTTTTCCTTTTACTCGGATCGCATGTGAGGTACACTCTGTTACCTCCCAAGGTCCTGTCCACCTAGGGTCGGGCACTTTCTCTTGTGAACTTTGACCCTCACCCAATCACCCGGTCTTACTGGAACAGGAGTCTCCGTGGGGGTCTCGTCAGAATATCCAGCAGCGGCCTGGACCTTTGCAGACAAAACTTCAGTAAGATTAGTTAAAGCTTTCATGTAGTCAGTCAATTTCTCCTGACGTACATCCAACCCGGGTCCATAACCAGGGTCTTGAGGAGGCCCTGGCATGGGCCGTCCTGTGAGAAGCTCATGTGGGGATAGATGGGTGACACCATTGGATGAACTTCTTATTGACATGAGCGCCAAGGGCAGTGCTTCAACCCACGACGAGTGAGGTGTTGTGACATGCTAGTGCTGTGACATGTTGCTGTAATGTGTGTGTATCTGTGTGGGTCGGGGTTGGTCGTGTTGGTATGTCAGGGGTGTGTATCTCTAACTGTAAAAAGTTCCCGTCGTCATTTGTCTCTTAGTGGAAAAAATAAAAATAAAAATAAAAAATAAAAAATAAAAACACAAGCCAATCCAATGCTGTCAAACCAGTTGTAACCCGAGCTGTAATGTCCCTTGGTCTCCCCCAGGTGGCAGGCGTACACCGCTAGTTGTACGTTCTTTTATCCTTCACTAGATGGCGACCTCGCTCTATTTTTCTTATTTCGTTATTTATTCTGTCTCTGTCAGCCGGGTGACCTTCCTCTTGTTATCTCCTCCTAATTTGGTTCTCTCTCGTTTTCCACACACACACTTTCATTCACATTTGTATCAAACTTAGTGCTGTGTCACCATAGTTCCTTTACATGAAGTTCATATTAGGACTACTCAGATCAGTTCCATTACCCACACATATTAGTTACCTTAAGTTCTTTAATCAATCTCCAAATCGCTATTGTTTAGTATTTAATAAATACCCACACATTCAGACCTCTTAAATCTTATATTTTTTATGTTGTCAGTTTTTTGGTCTCTGTCAGTCTTTTTATTCTAGTCAGTTACTTCATCTGTCAGTCCTCGTAACACGTTATGGTCCCAGCATCTTTTAATTTGTGCCCGATTCAAGCAACGGTGTGTCTGGCTAGTTAAGCTCCTCACTCGTCAGTGCCGGTAGCCCCTTCCTCCAGTTCACACCCTAATCTCAGATTAGGTTGCACGGATGCAATCTATTGCATGAATCGTCTGTCTTTTCTCCAATCTGAATTAGTTTTAAGGGTTCGTGCGTCACAGGGTGTGGCGCCCGTCCCGCGCAGGTCCTAGACCTCGCTTTTGATCTTGTTTCTTCTGAGCCAAGACAGGGTCCCGGACCCCACACAAGGTCCCTGACCTTTCACAGGGTCCCAGACCTCTGTTTATTTTACATAGCCCCTCATTGCTTCCATAAAACACAGAACGGTATAGTTTACCTCCTTTTCTCCTCTCCGCACACTCACAATCTATATCAATGCCTATATAACTAATGCAGAATTTGTTTTAACAGGTTTCTGCTTACCTTTAGGTTGGCGCCTTGTGAGTATGTAGAGAATCGATCGGATGGCCTCGACTTTGGGTTCCGGCCTTTCTGGTCAAAAGTTCCCTACAGGATCACGTCGGGGTCACCAAAAGTTGTCGTGTTCTTTTTTCCTTAGGTAGAGATGGTAGAGTCGGTCTGGTTCAAAAAAGTATTTATTTAGAAGCAATGAACAGCTACTACATAGCTATGGGCACTCAACGTACAACCCGCAAGCCGCCTAATACCGCCAGGGAAGTCAAGAGTCGCCCCGAGCGGACGGTGGGTGCAATATTTATAATAATAGGTAGAACTTCAGCAGGAGGGAGTCACGTGGCTAGTGCACAGGCTGGTCCCAGCCTCAAGGCACTGGAATTCGCCAATGATGAGGAGCCGCTCCCAGTTTCGTCCCTCCTTTGACAGTAGCTGGGACAAATCTTCACATTCTGACAGTGTTTGGTTTGGTGTTTTAAAACAAGCCTTGAATCGGCTGACAGCTTGTGAGCTTTCAGTATGGCATGCGCATTTTCTAGACAAAACAACGCCTTTCCTATCTGTCCTTCAGACCCTAGTGGCAGCTGCTTGAATTCTTTCTAAGGGTATGTCACAGTTTTTTAAGAAAACAGTGCATTCATCTATGTGTGATTTTTGAAATAAAGCTAATGGAGTTTATGCTGTAATATAGTAAGTTAGGTATGAGAACAAGTTAAAGTACAGTGTATTGTATGCCACAGATGTACAGTCTTCTCAAACAGGCATTATCAGACAGGTGCAAGACTGAACTGCGATGTGACACACACACCCACACACAACAATCAACTTCAAGATTAAAACCAGCCAGCAACGGCTACTATCAGTCACTATCTAAAGGCCGCACATTTTCCCACATATTCAGCCCAAACTGCCCCTGCCCCACCCCTGTCCAACATACTGCACTTGTTTAGAGTTCAGTTTCATTGCCATCTTCACAGACACATATTCAAAGAAAAACATAGATTTTAGTCTTAACAATATTCAAAGGAAAACATAGATTTTAGTCTTAACAAATATTCAAAGGAAAACATAGATTTTAGTCTTAACAAATATTCAAAGGAAAACATAGATTTTAGTCTTAACACTATACTGAAGCATTCTTTTAGAAATAAACACCTATATGTAGCATCATGTTTCACCTTATTAATAAAAGCATGTAATACAAGTCTGTAAAGCTTAGCTGTAATAAGATGCAATTTTATTCTTGTGTTTCAGTGACAAGTGCAGCAGTTGGAGCAGGTAAGACATTAATAGACATGAAATAACAATAATAACAATAAAAACAAAAACAATAGCAACAATCATAATAACAATAATAATGAAGGCTTCATATCTGTTGTGTTCAGCAGGGGCTCAGGGTAGCACCCCTAAAGCTCTGGGGGCCGCAGGTTTCACCTCAGGTGGAATTGCAGCAGGCTCCACGGCTGCTAAAATGATGTCGGCTTCTGCAGTGGCTAGCGGAGGTAGAGTGGGAGCCGAAGTCTGGTGTCTGCTTGTCAATCAAAAGGTAAAGAGTAGATGGTTCATTTTGGTTTGAACTGTGTCCTTGGGTGGAACTTTATATCTTAAGTGTTTCTTGCACTGTTTTCACCTTTTCTAATCCACTTAACATCTGTGATAGTATTGGTATTGCTTTCTATGTAGCTTGATAAAATGTACTGATCATCCAATGTGTGTGTCACTGTAGGTGCGTCTGGTGCGTCAAAGGGCAAAAGTGAAGCTGCCAATGATGGAGCAGCTAGGGTGGTTGGAAAGCCTCTTTTCTGAATAATCAACAATTGGTTATCCTGTTAATCTAATGAAGCAAGTGATGAAGCAGCATGTTTATGTTCTGAAATGTTTGGAAAGTTGTCTGGTTTGCAGTTACCTGACATGATGTTTCATTGTTTGAATCTTACATCTCTGAAAATAAAAGCAACCGAGTTAAAACACATTTGAAAGAGTTGACTGGTTCATTGTCCTTTTTAGTTGAAGTATCTATTTACCTACCAGTGTATCATAACACTGTTGTGATTTATAAACATGAATATGTACTGTAATATTGTATTTAGGCACTTGTGTACAATAACTTTAATATATTTGTTAAAGGTCCAGTGTGTAAGATCTAGGTGAAAGGGATCTACTGGCAGAAACTGAATATAAAGTGATCCTAGTGATGTTCTCACCAGTGTGTTTCATCTAAATTGTACCAATTGTTGTTTTCTTTACCCCCGAATGAGCCTTTTATATTTACATCGGGAGTGGGTCCTCTTTACGGAGGCCGCCATGTTTTTCACAGAAGCCCAGACTGCACAAACTAAACACCTTTTGAGTTTTTATGACAAATGAAGGTTACCACAGGTTCTCTTTCATATTTGGAAGAGGAGGGTGATGTGAAGGGTATTCAGCTGCAACATGAGATTTCACCACTAGATGTCACTAATTCTACACACTGAACTGTTAATATTTACTGGAGGTGCCAGTGACATAGAGAAAAGTTTGTCCTGATTGCAGTCACAACTAAACTCTAAAACATGTCATATATTTACACCTGTTATCATCAGTTAAGATGTTAAATCAAAGGCCTGCTCACCATTCCAAAGTCCGCTGAGGACCAAAGGCAGCTGGGACTTTTCTGTCGGGCTCCCACTCTGAGGACATTTGTCTGTCAAACTCCTTATCCTCTTTTAAATCTCTTTAAGACACATTTTTATAGGAGGGATTTCTCCAAGTTCTGATCTTACCATCTATTTTCATCATTTTATAATCATTTTACTGGTTTCTCATCTATGACACTTTTTATTTCTGCATCTGTGCTCTAATGCTTTGTGATTTTCAAATTGCTTTTAACGTTTCCTATTGTCTGCCCTATTTCTAACTAGTAAAGCACCTTATTACTGTGTTTTAAAAGGTGCCGTATAATAAAAAATATTATTGTTATTAATGGAAAAATATTATGAAATAAACAATATTAATAACAAAATGCCATACAGGGCATTTTCACAAAAATAAACAAGTCTAAAATGGAGTGGTTTGAGGCGGATTTGAAGTTGGGGACAAAGTCATTGTCAAAGATGAAGAGAGTTCCAGAAACGAGGGCTGCATAGCTCAAGGCTCTAGACCCCATAGAGAATAAGTGGACAGAAGGAAGATCGGAGAGTACGGGTAGGTATGTATGGAAGAAGAAGGTCTGAGAGGTGCAGAAGCTATGGAGAGCCTCAAGGTAAGAAGGAGAATCCTGTACTCAATGTGATGTTTGATAGGGAGTCAGTGTAGTTGGAGGACAGGGCTGATGTGTTCTATGGAAATGGTTCTGGTGATGAACCGGGCTACTGCGTTCTGGACTACTTGGATGGAATCAGTTGATGAGAGTAACAATGCTGGTGAAGGATAAATGAAGTAGGTGATAGACATGTGACTAACTAGAACAGCAACTATATTTTTCATCTGCAATCTTTAAATACATTCATGTAAAACAGTCACATTCACCAACAACGTACAAGGCTGACAAGAAAAATGAAGTCAAACTACAATGAGAAAAAGGCTCCAGTTTTTAAAGTACACAGATGAGCAGTGAAGTGATAAAACCGTAGAAGCCTCATGGAGATTCTGCGTGAAATGACTGAGTGCATGTCTTCAGTGCAGCCGTGTAGCACAGGTCAGGCTCCATTCAGACTCACTCTTTATCAAAAATAGTCCAGAGTCACTAGATGTTTCCTCCTGATCTGAAACCTGGCATCTAAGCTAATATTGTTGAGAAAATGCAGATTTCATCTCTCAGTTCTGTTTGATTTTAATGATAATTTTTTACCTCTTACAAGGAGGTTTTGTTTTCACCCCTGTTGGCTTGTTTGTTTGATCGTCTGGGAAAGAATAACAAATTTTGTTTAAATGTAAAAATGTAAGCATCATGATTTAAAGAGCAAAGTATCTGCCAAAATATCATCGATACAGCCCAGTTATGTTTAAATGAATTCCTTCATTACAATCAGACAAGCTATAAGTTAATTGTACACTGGTGCTTTTATGAAAACCGTCCTTCCTTTGTTTAAGTAACATTTGTTCTGCCATTGTTTGTTTTGAAATGAAAATAATAGAACTGCAGATTAATTTTCCATACCTTTGTTTGCGGTTGGATGGATTTCATCAGTTTCATTTTCCTCAGCAGTCCAGTAGAGATGACATGACTATCTGTCACTGCCCTTTGGTCAGATTGTACCACAGTATCGTTTCTGAGGAAACCTTCATGAAGTGAATAAATACCAGTCCAGCTTGAGGCTGCTCACAACAGAGGAAAAACACAGCAGAGAGGAGAGCAAAGAAAAACCATGGACCCTGGTGAGTACCACTCTTCCTCTGACTATACTGAAGCATTCTTTTAGAAATAAACACCTATATGTAGCATCATGTTTCACCTTATTAATAAAAGCATGTAATACAAGTCTGTAAAGCTTAGCTGTAATAAGATGCAATTTTATTCTTGTGTTTCAGTGACAAGTGCAGCAGTTGGAGCAGGTAAGACATTAATAGACATGAAATAACAATAATAACAATAAAAACAAAAACAATAGCAACAATCATAATAACAATAATAATGAAGGCTTCATATCTGTTGTGTTCAGCAGGGCTCAGGTAGCACCCCAAAGCTTGGGGGCGCAGGTTTCACCTCAGGTGGAATTGCAGCAGGCTCCCGGCTGCTAAAATGATGTCGGCTTCTGCAGTGGCTAGCGGAGGTAGAGTGGAGCCGAGGTCTGGTGTCTGCTTGTCAATCAAAGGTAAAGAGTAGATGGTTCATTTTGGTTTGAACTGTGTCCTTGGGTGGAACTTTATATCTTAAGTGTTTCTTGCACTGTTTTCACTTTTCTAATCCACTTAACATCTGTGATAGTATTGGTATTGCTTTCTATGTAGCTTGATAAAATGTACTGATCATCAATGTGTGTGTGTCACTGTAGGTGCGTCTGGTGCGTCAAAGGGCAAAAGTGAAGCTGCCAATGATGGAGCAGCTAGGGGTGGTTGAAAGCCTCTTTTCTGAATAATCAACAATTGGTTATCCTGTTAATCTAATGAAGCACGTGATGAAGCAGCATGTTTATGTTCTGAAATGTTTGGAAAGTTGTCTGGTTTGCAGTTACCTGACATGATGTTTCATTGTTTGAATCTTACATCTCTGAAAATAAAAGCAACCGAGTTAAAACACATTTTAAAGAGTTGACTGGTTTATTGTCCTTTTTAGTTGAAGTATCTATTAACCTACCAGTGTATCATAACACTGTTGTGATTTATAAACATGAATATGTACTGTAATATTGTATTTAGGCACTTGTGCAATAACTTTAATATATTTGTTAAAGGTCAGTGTGTAAGATCTAGGTGAAAGGGATCTACTGGCAGAAACTGAATATAAAGTGATCCAGTGATGTTCTCACCAGTGTGTTTCATCTAAATTGTACCAATTGTTGTTTTCTTTACCGAAGAGCCTTTATATTTACATCGAGTGGGTCCTCTTACGGAGGCCGCCATGTTTACAGAAGCCCAGACTGCACAAACTAAACACCTTTTGAGTTTTTTGACAAATGAAGGTTACCACAGGTTCTCTTTCATATTTGGAAGAGGAGGGTGATGTGAAGGGTATTCAGCTGCAACATGAGATTTCACCACTAGATGTCACTAATTCTACACACTGAACTGTTAATATTTACTGAGGTGCCAGTGACATAGAGAAAAGTTTGTCCTGATTGCAGTCACAACTAAACTCTAAAACATGTCATATATTTACACCTGTTATCATCAGTTAAGATGTTAAATCAAAGGCCTGCTCACCATTCCAAAGTCCGGCTGAGGACCAAGGCAGCTGGGACTTTCTGTCAGGGCTCCCACTCTGAGGACATTTGTCTGTCAAACTCCTTATCCTCTTTTAATCTCTCTTTAAGACACATTTTAGGAGGGATTTCTCCAAGTTCTGATCTTACCATCTATTTTCATCATTTTATAATCATTTTACTGGTTTCTCATCTATGACACTTTTTATTTCTGCATCTGTGCTCTAATGCTTTGTGATTTTCAAATTGCTTTTTAACTTTCCTATTGTCTGCCCTATTTCTAACTAGTAAAGCACCTTATTACTGTGTTTTAAAGGTGCCGTATAATAAAAATATTATTGTTATTAATGGAAAAATATTATGAAATAAACAATATTAATAACAAAATGTCATACAGGCATTTTCACAAAAATAAACAAGTCTAAAATGGAGTGTTTGAGGGGATTTGAAGTTGGGGACAAAGTCATTGTCAAAGATGAAGAGTTCCAGAAACGAGGGCTGCATAGCTCAAGGCTCTAGACCCCATAGAGAATAAGTGGACAGAAGGAAGATCGGAGATACGGGTAGGTATGTATGGAAGAAGAAGGTCTGAGAGGTGCAGAAGCTATGGAGAGCCTCAAGGTAGAAGGAGAATCCTGTACTCAATGTGATGTTTGATAGGGAGTCAGTGTAGTTGGAGGACAGGGCTGATGTGTTCTATGGAAATGGTTCTGGTGATGAACCGGGCTACTGCGTTCTGGACTACTTGGATGGAATCAGTTGATGAGAGTAACAATGCTGGTGAAGGATAAATGAAGTAGGTGATAGACATGTGACTAACTAGAACAGCAACTATATTTTTCATCTGCAATCTTTAAATACATTCATGTAAAACAGTCACATTCACCAACAACGTACAAGGCTGACAAGAAAAATGAAGTCAAACTACAATGAGAAAAAGGCTCCAGTTTTTAAAGTACACAGATGAGCAGTGAAGTGATAAAACCGTAGAAGCCTCATGGAGATTCTGCGTGAAATGACTGAGTGCATGTCTTCAGTGCAGCCGTAGCACAGGTCAGGCTCCATTCAGACTCACTCTTTATCAAAAATAGTCCAGAGTCACTAGATGTTTCCTCCTGATCTGAAACCTGGCATCTAAGCTAATATTGTTGAGAAAATGCAGATTTCATCTCTCAGTTCTGTTTGATTTTAATGATAATTTTTACCTCTTACGAGGAGGTTTTGTTTTCACCCTGTTGGCTTGTTTGTTTGATCGTCTGGGAAAGAATAACAAATTTTGTTTAAATGTAAAAATGTAAGCATCATGATTTAAAGAGCAAAGTATCTGCCAAAATATCATCGATACAGCCCAGTTATGTTTAAATGAATTCCTTCATTACAATCAGACAAGCTATAAGTTAATTGTACACTGGTGCTTTTATGAAAACCGTCCTTCCTTTGTTTAAGTAACATTTGTTCTGCCATTGTTTGTTTTGAAATGAAAATAATAGAACTGCAGATTAATTTTCCATACCTTTGTTTGCGGTTGGATGGATTTCATCAGTTTCATTTTCCTCAGCAGTCCAGTAGAGATGACATGACTATCTGTCACTGCCCTTTGGTCAGATTGTGCCACAGTATCGTTTCTGAGGAAACCTTCATGAAGTGAATAAATACCAGTCCAGCTTGAGGCTGCTCACAACAGAGGAAAAACACAGCAGAGAGGAGAGCAAAGAAAAACCATGGACCCTGGTGAGTACCACTCTTCCTCTGACTATACTGAAGCATTCTTTTAGAAATAAACACCTATATGTAGCATCATGTTTCACCTTATTAATAAAAGCATGTAATACAAGTCTGTAAAGCTTAGCTGTAATAAGATGCAATTTTATTCTTGTGTTTCAGTGACAAGTGCAGCAGTTGGAGCAGGTAAGACATTAATAGACATGAAATAACAATAATAACAATAAAAACAAAAACAATAGCAACAATCATAATAACAATAATAATGAAGGCTTCATATCTGTTGTGTTCAGCAGGGGCTCAGGGTAGCACCCCTAAAGCTCTGGGGGCCGCAGGTTTCACCTCAGGTGGAATTGCAGCAGGCTCCACGGCTGCTAAAATGATGTCGGCTTCTGCAGTGGCTAGCGGAGGTAGAGTGGGAGCCGGAAGTCTGGTGTCTGCTTGTCAATCAAAAGGTAAAGAGTAGATGGTTCATTTTGGTTTGAACTGTGTCCTTGGGTGGAACTTTTATATCTTAAGTGTTTCTTGCACTGTTTTCACCTTTTCTAATCCACTTAACATCTGTGATAGTATTGGTATTGCTTTCTATGTAGCTTGATAAAATGTACTGATCATCCAATGTGTGTGTGTCACTGTAGGTGCGTCTGGTGCGTCAAAGGGCAAAAAGTGAAGCTGCCAATGATGGAGCAGCTGGGGGTGGTTGGAAAGCCTCTTTTTCTGAATAATCAACAATTGGTTATCCTGTTAATCTAATGAAGCACGTGATGAAGCAGCATGTTTATGTTCTGAAATGTTTGGAAAGTTGTCTGGTTTGCAGTTACCTGACATGATGTTTCATTGTTTGAATCTTACATCTCTGAAAATAAAAGCAACCGAGTTAAAACACATTTTAAAGAGTTGACTGGTTTATTGTCCTTTTTAGTTGAAGTATCTATTAACCTACCAGTGTATCATAACACTGTTGTGATTTATAAACATGAATATGTACTGTAATATTGTATTTAGGCACTTGTGTACAATAACTTTAATATATTTGTTCAAGGTCCAGTGTGTAAGATCTAGGTGAAAGGGATCTACTGGCAGAAACTGAATATAAAGTGATCCTAGTGATGTTCTCACCAGTGTGTTTCATCTAAATTGTACCAATTGTTGTTTTCTTTACCCCCGAATGAGCCTTTTATATTTACATCGGGAGTGGGTCCTCTTTACGGAGGCCGCCAATTTTTTCACAGTAGCCCAGACTAGACAAACTAAACACCTTTTGAGTTTTTATGACAACTGAAGGCTACCACAGGTTTTCTTTCATGTTTGGAAGAGGAGGGTGATGTGAGGGGTATTCAGCTGCAAAATGAAACTTCACCACTAGATGTCACTAAATTCTACACACTGAACTGTAAATATTTATTGGAGGTGCCACAACCTTCAGGGCCAAAACATTCTTTTCTTCATTGACAAAGAGAAACGTTTGTCCTGACTGCAGTCACAACTAAACTTTTAAACATGTCTTATATTTACTCCTGTTATCATCAGTTAAGATGTTAAATCAAAGGCCTGCTCACCATTCCAAAGTCACGGCTGAGGACCAAAGGCAGCTGGGTCTTTTCTGTCAGGGCTCCCACTCTGAGGACATCTGTGAGTCAAACTCCTTATCCTCTTTTAAATCTCTCTTTAAGACGCATTTTTATAGGAGGGCTTTCTCCTAGTTCTGATCTTACCATCTATTTTTATCATTTTATAATCATTTTACTGGTTTCTCATCTGTGACACTTTTATTTCAGGGTTCTAACGAAATGACAACCCTATAGAAAAACTAATTTTCAAACAATAAGAATGAGACGTAGGAGTTAGATAATAAATAGAAGAGAAGGCCCCTTATCCTTAAATTCTCACCATATAATCGTAACATTCCTTGTTCGGCAATGTTGGTTGTGTGTCATGTATTGCATTGTCTGATTGGGTGACCAACTTTGAAAGCTTAAATTATATTTGAATTGATCATACAGCTATTTTTAATATAGACTTTTAAAAATCACAAGTGAGGAATACTACGATGACCATTAAACATATCAGTGCACAAAAATTATAGCACTGTTACAAAGTTCATAATTTTCTTGGCCTTTTGTGATGTAAAAGTGCCATCAGCTGTTTGCTTGAGTGCCTGTTGGTCTCTGTCTCCCCCTAGTGTGAAGTGGAAGTAAAACTACTGTCAGTATCCATACTTTTCTAGTCTTTTGAGAGTTCAGAGTTCACTGACTTGAAAAGCAAAACTTACTACTGCGTTTTTAAACCATCAGATCTTGCTTTTCATTTCTTGATTGAGAGTAAAGAAGGTGACACTTTTCAAGTTCTGCAACCAAATGAATATAAACCAGTCTGTTTATGGAGGAAAAAATGCCGGAAGCTGTGCTTTTCGCATACGGACACTTTTACTTTAATCTTGAAACAGAAAAGCTTGATTGCAAAGCTGAATGACAATATTAAAACAGACATACAGCATGCAACAACAAGGGACACACTGAACTCTGGGCAATTCAGGGACAAGGAGCATAATTGGAAATTGCACATGGCTGATAACAATATTACTAAATATGTTAAAACTTTATTTTCTTGCACAAGAGGAAATAAAAAATAAATGTTTTACTAATCTTCTCCATTTGCAATCTTAAAATACATTCATATACATTGATGAAACAGGCCCATTTACCAACATGTGCAAGGCTGACAAGAAAAATAGCGTCAAACAACTATAGGAAAAAGGCACCAGTTTTAAAAAAAAATGTTAAAACACCCAGATGAGCAGTGAAGGGATAAAACTCTAGAAATATTCATAAAGATTCTGCGTGAAATGACTGAGTGTATGTCTTCAGTGCAGCTGTGTAGAACAGGTCACGCTCCATTCAGACTCACTCTTATAGATTTTCTTCTACATATCTGTTTAGTTCTCTTCGATTTGAAGGATTCTTTATTTCAATAGAGTTGGACTTTCAGATGATTATACTTAATGTGGGCAAATGTGGGTAAAAAATATGTGATATGAGTACATTAAATAATAAAAGAAGTCACCTGATGTTTCTTCCAGATCTAGAATCTAAGCAAATATTGTTGAGAATGTGCAGGTTTTCTTTTAAGTACCTATTGGTTCTGTTTGGTTTTAAGCATACTTTATTGCCTCCACAAGGAGGTTTTGTTTTCACCCCTGTCCGTTTGTTTGTTTGTTTGATTTTTGCTGAACACAGGATTACAGCAGATCCAGGAATAATTTTTTTCACTTTCTTTAACATTGTGTAATACAGCGTTTTTCCAAATGTTGACCTTTTTCCCAGAGAATAATTCATGGAACTTGATCAGGCATATTTAAGGAACTTGTATCTATGACTCTGTGTTATTTGGTAGAGCAATGAACGCCAAAATGAAATGTCCCCTCAAGCTCCTTGTCTGTCACCACCGTGATGTCCGGGCTACTCTGAAGACGTCTCTTTGCCCATCACTCCTTTCTTGCTAAATCTCGTTAGCTTTCCCGTAGGGCACGTGGCATGCCACCGTCCCCATTTCCGCAGCCCCCTTCACATGATTCATTAGGTCATCAAAGAAAATATGTGGCCTGATCTTCTCCAGCATGGGGCCCTTGGGCGACCCTGCCAGAAAGACAGGCTCGTCGATCTCCAGGCCCCATGAGCGCAGTGTATTTAGGACTCGGTTACCGTCGCTGCCGGCACCGCGAGACGTCACCAGGTATGTCCGGATGGGGCAGTCCATGCGCTGGCCATTGAGATCAAATTTCTTCTGCAGTTTTCCTAAAGCCTCGAGGAAACCCTTCAGTGGCCCCTGCAGGAGGATGGAAGGAGGGAGTGCAGTTAGTCCACAGTTTCTACAGATGTCATATTCATATTTTATTGAATCTGTACTTAATATGGTTATATGTGGACATGGCATTCCTCTGCAATTGGCGGTTAATAATAAATTACAGTTCAGATGTCTTAATTGCAGTTTTACATCCAAATTAAGATGTTATTAGCTCTGACACCTCGTTTCTTTTCTGTTGCACTTTGTCGTAGAGACGTCAACATGTTACCACAGAGATTTCGTCTGTGTGCATATTCGTGGCATAAAAAAGGGTCACAAGCACAGGACTGTCCTTAAATTGATGAACTACATTTCTATTAGCAGTGTTACAGTTGTCACTACGTGTTTACTGTACATGGTTCATAGGCTCGTTCTCGTGGGCCTTCTCATGTTCAAGGTACTTGTCCAGTCCATGGGCCTTGAAAACACGCTCTGACTCATCAGAGAAGAGGACTCCATCACCGTCGAAGGCGACTCGCAGCTGAGTCTCCGACACTTCCGTCATCTTCTCCGGGGTGAACATGGTGGCTGCCGCTATACCTGGTTCATTCAGAGCATCACACACACATGGACACACATCCATAAATCTAACCTGTCGAATTTAGGTGCTGATGACAAAGACTACCTATTATTAGATTATCATTATCTATTATTAAAGCTTCTCAATGACACATAGCTCCTTTTGTACTGACCTTCACCCAGAGCTTCTCGAACCTTGCCTGGGTCAGACGACAGGTACAGGTTGGTGTGGTGGGCCATCAAGTGGCCCACGGGGCTGTTTCCATACTTCATACAGAAGCGCTCGATGACCAACTCTGCAGAGATAAGGATACAAAAAGCTCAGTGAACAGTTAACGCCGTTAAGAATTAAGTCGTCACCGAATGTTTCATTTTAAAATGTGTTGACCTCCCCACCTTGCCTGTATTCGGATAGCGAGGAAAGTTAAATAATATTAAATTAATTAAGGTGAATAAGATATCGGTAATCTTCAAATCCTGAGATAGTAATGACAATAATGAAGAATCAAGGATTGAGGGCACAACAATTTTTGTATTCTGACTGTTGTAATATTAAATACTGACAGTGGATGATGTGTGGCTATAGTAGGCAGAGCCAGGAAGAGAGAACCTGGAGGGACGTGAAAAGATGACGTGTCATGCAGATTGTTCTGCATGGTCACTCCTTGGTCACTCCTTATTCACTCAATCAGTGGATGCAGGCTGAGAAAATATTAAACCCCTGTGAGGAACCATGAAGACTGCAACACATTGCTGTGTGTTGACTATGAGACAGATAACCACCGGCAGTCACTGCTCATCCACAGAGATGAGAGCGACCCGTTGAACTAAGAGGCAGCCTGTTAACACGTACAAAAATAAATATAATGGCAAAGTAGAACAGGACAAGAGATTCTTAGATTACAGTCCGTCCCTTATTCTCTTTGCATGTGTCTTTATTTCTTCCTCTTTCTGAGCCAATAGAGGATTCAGTGATGTCTCCAGTAGACTTGATTTGTATAAATGGGACCTAGAGGGACACTCACAGTGTGGGAATAAGAAGGACCAGCTAGAGACACCACAGAGCGACGGTACATCACTGCAAAGTCCTGCCTGCCCTCACTCTGTGTTTTTATTTGCAGAACATGTTGTGTTATTTCAGGAGCTCACCCAATGAAAACCAGAGCTTTCTGCTGCAAGGTTGAAGCTGAAATTCCCCAACCTGCAACCTGTCCATATGCTTAGTTTGCACTGTTACTATATTACTATATTTACATCTATTTTATTTTTGCAGCATTGTTATTAATTTCAAATGCCATTACAAATCCGGCCATGCTGATATGTTGAATCTACTCAGCAGGACGGACCTAAACATGTATCCACAGTTAACTGACCCTTCAGCATGAGAGAAACTCAACTGTGTCAACCGACATTGGCTGTGGATTGGTCAGCTGCTCAGAACTGTATCAACAAATACTCTACGTTCCTTCAAATTTATTTCTCTTTTATTTACTTTCCTGAAGCTGCAAGTTAATTTGCTCAGAAGATGTAAATGAGTAACAGGTAATAAATACATATTTTCAATAAAGCAGGCCTAGCTCTTTTTTTAAGACGTTGTAGTAATTAGCAAACATAACTCAAACGACAAAAGAGAAAACTGGGCGTACGCATATAACCTGTCACCGGTGCAATGGTGTAGCTTGCTGATGTGTTTTTAAATTTCACTTCTTACTTTTAAATTTTCATGACAAAAAAGAGGCTTATGTGTTTTTTCTCATACTTTGTGCAGGGGAATGAAATAGTTTCATAAATATTGAATAAGTCATGTATTGTTGTGGCAAAATGTTCACTTCATTGTCATCGTAGGGCTTTCCCTCAGTGAATGGACCTTACTTGGGTTTCATTACCTGACCTGAACTGGAGTCATGTGATACGAGGTAGAAACAGTTTAAAACTCTGTGATTAGACAGATCAGTAATAAGGGCAACTTGTTTCGGTTTAAAACATCAACTGTTTGGCTATTGTAGTGGAAAAATAACTTAGTGTAGTGGAAAATAACTAAGTGTGGTTGAAACCTATTTTGTAGTTGAAGAGTAACTCTTTGCACACATGTGTAAGACTTTTATGACCTGAAGTGTTTGTGACCTGAAACCTATATGAACTTTCTATATACCTGTATGACCTTTCTATTACTTATTGACTGTTCAAGAACCTAATGGAAATGTATGCAAATAATTTATTCCTGTTTTAATTCCTGTCTCAAACTGTGCCTACAGAACCAGTCTGGACTGGCTCAGGCAAACAGCCTTAGTTCTCCTATATAAGATCCTTGCATTTGACTGTTCTGCATCTTCCTCTGAGATCCCTGTGACTCTCTGTGTTGATCCTTTCTGCAGAAAGCCCCTATTAAAATACACAAAGACAAATTTGGTGTTCCAACCTCTTGTATTTTCAGATTTCCATCACACTATTAATATAGATAAGGAGGATCATCCACTAAAACAATCCATTCAGGAAATAATTTGACGATGCAATTTGTTTTTGTTTCAAGTATTATATGAGAAGACATTGGGCCCTTATTCACAAACAGTGCCTACGCACAGATCTGTGCTTAAATCGTGCGTACGAACATTTAACGCACAAATCTGTGATTCATCAGTTTGTTCTTACCTAAATTTGTTCGCAGAGTACGAACAAATTTAGTGCTTCTTCAGACCATGCATACACATACATGCTTCCACCTCCGACACAATTGTTTCAATTTCTGCTGAGAGATATTTTTCACTCTTATAACTTCTATTTCTCTTTTCTTTGCACCGCTCGCTTCATGAAAAATGGATGTCCTTATATGGAGAAATAGAGACGTTAGTGATTGAGGCCAGTGACTGTATAAAAAATATGCTCAATGCAGCCACATTACTGCCATATAACAGCCATGATACAGCCACACCACAGCCATATTACCTCCATACTAAAGCCATGAGCGAGCCACACTACAGCCATGATATTACAGCCCTACCTCAGCCATATTACAACTATGATACAGAAACACTATAGCTTACAGCCACAACATAGTTATATCAGAGCCATACTGCAGCCACAATACACCTATATTACAGCCATATTACCGCCACAGTACAGCTATCTTACAGCCGTAAAATAGCCACTCTAAGTATCCCTACTTTTTTAAATATGTATTGGTAACTCACGGTGATGATTGATGGTATTGATGAGTCTCAGGCCAACGTCTGCATGGTTGTTGGTCATAAGCACAACATCAAACAGCTCCTCACTGTCAGGGTAAAGCTCCCTCAGTTGAGTGTTTACAGCCTCCAGAGCCTGGGAACACAACCAAACACAGATTGAAGTTATATATATATATGCATATGTGTGTGTCTGTATGAATCTATAATATATAAGAAGAAAAAGAAAAAGAAGAAAAGAAAGAAAAAGAAAGAAAGAAAGAAGAAAAGAAGAAAAGAAGAAAAAGACTGTTTCACTGCAGAGAGGGTGGAGGTGTGTTAGAGTGGGTTCATGTTTAAAGCTTATTAGTCATCCACCGCCTACAGATACAAGACCCAGCACATAAAAGAGACACCAAGTAATCCCTCTGCATTGGGTTTGATATAGTGTGTGTGTGTGTGTGTGTGTGTGTGTGTGTGTGTGTGTGTGTGTGTGTGTGCGTGTGTGTGTGCATGTGTGTGTGTGTGTGTGTGCGTGTGTGTGTGCGCATGTGTGTGCGTGCGTGTGTGTGCGTGCGTGTGTGTGTGTGTGTGTGTGTGTGTGTGTGTGTGTGTGTGTGTGTGTGTGTGTGTGTGTGTGTGTGTGTGTGTGTGTGTGTGCTGGTGAGTGCTTGTGAATGTCTCTCCTCCTCGTTCCACTCGTTGTCTCTGACCTTGACAAAGGAGAAGGCAGGTCCGGGGCTGAAAGGCTCCGTTTCATGCTCCCCTTGATACTTGATGTAACCCTCCATGCCTTGCTGTTCGTAGATCTGCTGCTCCTTCTCCATGTTGAAGAGGACTTGAGACGACACAGCGATGGTGATGGCGTTCTCCGGCTTGGGCTGGAGGATGACAGGTTAAAAAAAAAGTTTAGTTTCATGCAGCCTTGCCTAACGCTTCACACACACACAGAGGATTGGGTTTGAAGAGTTGATGTTTTGAAATTGGGTTCAGAGTTGTATCTTTTCCCACCTGCGCAGACAGTTCCTTATTCACTCTCAGCAGCAAAAGAATAATGAGGAAACTCTTGCTGATGTGCAGACTCTGACAGGCTCTTTCAGACAGGGATCATTTAATAAAGGCTTTATTGACAATGCCAAACTTGCTAACAAACGAGTGAGCTGAAGAGCAGTGACAGTGGTATGATATACTTTCCCCTGGAAGACATAGTGCAGGCCCACACCAGTACGGCTGACAGCAAATTCTAGTTTGTTGCCTGAACTTACATTTGACTGTTAATCAATTTAGTTTTAACCTAAATCAAAAGTGATGACAGAAAGTTTTTAATTAATAACTTGTATTTCATGTGATGTGCATTGTTTTGCTGTCAACACTTGATGAAGACGGGAAACTCACAGAACCTAAATGGATGCTGCGTAAGGAGAGATACTCACTGGTATAGGTTTCCTGGTGGGGGTGGAGGGCTTCAAAATCATACTCTCATTTTCCATGGGGGCTCTGCTGCTGCTGCTGCTGCTGCTGCCATTTCTGGTACAATCCTGTCCACTGCCAGTCAGAGTTTGACTGTTTAAACTCATCGTACCTCTTCAGCTCACCCTCTCTCTTCCTCAGGACCACACTAAGTGACTATGTGTGCAGTATTTTCTGTCGGTGGAGATGGCAATGGGAGACAATTAAATATCAGGTTGGGGAGTTGCTGTTCTACTTAGTCACACGTCAATAACCTACTTTATTTATACTTCACCAGCATGGTTCCTTTCATAAGCTGACTACACCCAATCAGACATTGCAATTCGTGACTCACAACTAACATTCCCAAACAAGGAATGTTATGATTATATGGTGAGATACAGAAGCGCTCGATGACCAACTCTGCAGAGATAAGGATACAAAAAGCTCAGTGAACAGTTAACATCGTTAAGAATGAAGTCGTCACCGAATGTTTCATTTTAAAATGTGTTGACCCCCCCACCTTGCCTGTGTTCGGATAGCGAGGGAAGTTAAATAATATTAAAGTAATGAAGGTGAATAAGATATCAGTAATCTTCAAATCCTGAGATAGTAATGACAATAATGAAGAATCAAGGATTGAGGGCACAACTATTTTTGTATTCTGACTGTTGTAATATTAAATACTGACAGTGGATGATGTGTGGCTATAGTAGGCAGAGCCAGGAAGAGAGAGAGAGTGAACCTGTAGGGACGTGAAAAGATGACGTGTCATGCAGATTTTTCTGCTTGGTCACTCCTTGGTCACTCAATCAGTGGATGCAGGGTGAGGAAAGATTAAACCCCTGTGAGGAAACATGAAGACTGCAGCTCCCCAACTCCCACCACTTATCCCTTGGGGACACATTGTTGTGTGTTGACCATGAGACAGATCGAACCATAACCACCGGCAGTCACTGCTCATCCACAGAGATGAGAGCGACCCGTTGAACTAAGAGGCAGCCTGTTAACTCGTATAAAAATAAATATAATGGCAAAGTAGAACAGGACAAGAGATTCTTAGATTACAGTCCGTCCCTTATTCTCTTTGCATGTGTCTTTATTTCTTCCTCTTTCTGAGCCAATAGAGGATTCAGTGATGTCTCCAGTAGACTTGATTTGTATAAATGGGACCTAGAGGGACACTCACAGTGTGGGAATAAGAAGGACCAGCTAGAGACACCACAGAGCGACGGTACATCACTGCAAAGTCCTGCCTGCCCTCACTCTGTGTTTTTATTTGCAGAACATGTTGTGTTATTTCAGGAGCTCACCCAATGAAAACCAAAGCTTTCTGCTGCAAGGTTGAAGCTGAAATTCCCCAACCTGCAACCTGTCCATATGCTTAGTTTGCACTGTTACTATATTACTATATTTACATCTATTTTATTTTTGCAGCATTGTTATTAATTTCAAATGCCATTACAAATCCGGCCATGCTGATATGTTGAATCTACTCAGCAGGACGGACCTAAACGTGTATCCACAGTTAACTGACCCTTCAGCATGAGAGAAACTCAACTGTGTCAACCGACATTGGCTGTGGATTGGTCAGCTGCTCAGAACTGTATCAACAAATACTCTACGTTCCTTCAAATTTATTTCTCTTTTATTTACTTTCCTGAAGCTGCAAGTTAATTTGCTCAGAAGATGTAAATGAGGAACAGGTAATAAATACATATTTTCAATAAAGCAGGCCTAGCTCTTTTTTTAAGACGTTGTAGTAATTAGCAAACATAACTCAAACGACAAAAGAGAAAACTGGGCGTACGCATATAACCTGTCACCGGTGCAATGGTGTAGCTTGCTGATGTGTTTTTAAATTTCACTTCTTACTTTTAAATTTTCATGACAAAAAAGAGGCTTATGTGTTTTTTCTCATACTTTGTGCAGGGGAATGAAATAGTTTCATAAATATTGAATAAGTCATGTATTGTTGTGGCAAAATGTTCACTTCATTGTCATCGTAGGGCTTTCCCTCAGTGAATGGACCTTACTTGGGTTTCATTACCTGACCTGAACTGGAGTCATGTGATACGAGGTAGAAACAGTTTAAAACTCTGTGATTAGACAGATCAGTAATAAGGGGCAACTTGTTTCGGTTTAAAACATCAACTGTTTGGCTATTGTAGTGGAAAAATAACTTAGTGTAGTGGAAAATAACTAAGTGTGGTTGAAACCTATTTTGTAGTTGAAGAGTAACTCTTTGCACACATGTGTAAGACTTTTATGACCTGAAGTGTTTGTGACCTGAAACCTATATGAACTTTCTATATACCTGTATGACCTTTCTATTACTTATTGACTGTTCAAGAACCTAATGGAAATGTATGCAAATAATTTATTCCTGTTTTAATTCCTGTCTCAAACTGTGCCTACAGAACCAGTCTGGACTGGCTCAGGCAAACAGCCTTAGTTCTCCTATATAAGATCCTTGCATTTGACTGTTCTGCATCTTCCCTCTGAGATCCCTGTGACTCTCTGTGTTGATCCTTTCTGCAGAAAGCCCCTATTAAAATACACAAAGACAAATTTGGTGTTCCAACCTCTTGTATTTTCAGATTTCCATCACACTATTAATATAGATAAGGAGGGATCATCCACTAAAACAATCCATTCAGGAAATAATTTGACGATGCAATTTGTTTTTGTTTCAAGTATTATATGAGAAGACATTGGGCCCTTATTCACAAACAGTGCCTACGCACAGATCTGTGCTTAAATCGTGCGTACGAACATTTAACGCACAAATCTGTGATTCATCAGTTTGTTCTTACCTAAATTTGTTCGCAGAGTACGAACAAATTTAGTGCTTCTTCAGACCATGCATACACATACATGCTTCCACCTCCGACACAATTGTTTCAATTTCTGCTGAGAAATTATTTTTCACTCTTATAACTTCTATTTCTCTTTTCTTTGCACCGCTCGCTTCATGAAAAATGGATGTCCTTATATGGAGAAATAGAGACGTTAGTGATTGAGGCCAGTGACTGTATAAAAAATATGCTCAATGCAGCCACATTACTGCCATATAACAGCCATGATACAGCCACACCACAGCCATATTACCTCCATACTAAAGCCATGAGCGAGCCACACTACAGCCATGATATTACAGCCCTACCTCAGCCATATTACAACTATGATACAGAAACACTATAGCTTACAGCCACAACATAGTTATATCAGAGCCATACTGCAGCCACAATACACCTATATTACAGCCATATTACCGCCACAGTACAGCTATCTTACAGCCGTAAAATAGCCACTCTAAGTATCCCTACTTTTTTAAATATGTATTGGTAACTCACGGTGATGATTGATGGTATTGATGAGTCTCAGGCCAACGTCTGCATGGTTGTTGGTCATAAGCACAACATCAAACAGCTCCTCACTGTCAGGGTAAAGCTCCCTCAGTTGAGTGTTTACAGCCTCCAGAGCCTGGGAACACAACCAAACACAGATTGAAGTTATATATATATATGCATATGTGTGTGTCTGTATGAATCTATAATATATAAGAAGAAAAGAAAAAAAGAAGAAAAGAAGAAAAGAAGAAAAGAAGAAAAGAAGAAAAGAAGAAAAGAAGAAAAGAAGAAAAGAAAAGACTGTTTCACTGCAGAGAGGGTGGAGGTGTGTTAGAGTGGGTTCATGTTTAAAGCTTATTAGTCATCCACCGCCTACAGATACAAGACCCAGCACATAAAAGAGACACCAAGTAATCCCTCTGCATTGGGTTTGATATAGTGTGTGTGTGTGTGTGTGTGTGTGTGTGTGTGTGTGTGTGTGTGTGTGTGTGTGTGTGTGTGTGTGTGTGTGTGTGTGCGCATGTGTGTGCGTGCGTGTGTGTGCGTGCGTGTGTGTGTGTGTGTGTGTGTGTGTGTGTGTGTGTGTGTGTGTGTGTGTGTGTGTGTGTGTGTGTGTGTGTGTGTGTGTGTGTGTGCTGGTGAGTGCTTGTGAATGTCTCTCCTCCTCGTTCCACTCGTTGTCTCTGACCTTGACAAAGGAGAAGGCAGGTCCGGGGCTGAAAGGCTCCGTTTCATGCTCCCCTTGATACTTGATGTAACCCTCCATGCCTTGCTGTTCGTAGATCTGCTGCTCCTTCTCCATGTTGAAGAGGACTTGAGACGACACAGCGATGGTGATGGCGTTCTCCGGCTTGGGCTGGAGGATGACAGGTTAAAAAAAAAGTTTAGTTTCATGCAGCCTTGCCTAACGCTTCACACACACACAGAGGATTGGGTTTGAAGAGTTGATGTTGTTTCGAAATTGGGTTCAGAGTTGTATCTTTTCCACCTGCGCAGACAGTTCCTTATTCACTCTCAGCAGCAAAAGAATAATGAGGAAACTCTTGCTGATGTGCAGACTCTGACAGGCTCTTTCAGACAGGGATCATTTAATAAAGGCTTTATTGACAATGCCAAACTTGCTAACAAACGAGTGAGCTGAAGAGCAGTGACAGTGGTATGATATACTTTCCCCTGGAAGACATAGTGCAGGCCCACACCAGTACGGCTGACAGCAAATTCTAGTTTGTTGCCTGAACTTACATTTGACTGTTAATCAATTTAGTTTTAACCTAAATCAAAAGTGATGACAGAAAGTTTTTTAATTAATAACTTGTATTTCATGTGATGTGCATTGTTTTTGCTGTCAACACTTGATGAAGACGGGGAAACTCACAGAACCTAAATGGATGCTGCGTAAGGAGAGATACTCACTGGTATAGGTTTCCTGGTGGGGGTGGAGGGCTTCAAAATCATACTCTCATTTTCCATGGGGGCTCTGCTGCTGCTGCTGCTGCTGCTGCCATTTCTGGTACAATCCTGTCCACTGCCAGTCAGAGTTTGACTGTTTAAACTCATCGTACCTCTTCAGCTCACCCCTCTCTCTTCCTCAGGACCACACTAAGTGACTATGTGTGCAGTATTTTCTGTCGGTGGAGATGGCAATGGGAGACAATTAAATATCAGGTTGGGGAGTTGCTGTTCTACTTAGTCACACGTCAATAACCTACTTTATTTATACTTCACCAGCATGGTTCCTTTCATAAGCTGACTACACCCAATCAGACATTGCAATTCGTGACTCACAACTAACATTCCCAAACAAGGAATGTTATGATTATATGGTGAGATACAGAAGCGCTCGATGACCAACTCTGCAGAGATAAGGATACAAAAAGCTCAGTGAACAGTTAACATCGTTAAGAATGAAGTCGTCACCGAATGTTTCATTTTAAAATGTGTTGACCCCCCCACCTTGCCTGTGTTCGGATAGCGAGGGAAGTTAAATAATATTAAAGTAATGAAGGTGAATAAGATATCAGTAATCTTCAAATCCTGAGATAGTAATGACAATCATGAAGAATCAAGGATTGAGGGCACAACTATTTTTGTATTCTGACTGTTGTAATATTAAATACTGACAGTGGATGATGTGTGGCTATAGTAGGCAGAGCCAGGAAGAGAGAGAGTGAACCTGGAGGGACGTGAAAAGATGACGTGTCATGCAGATTTTTCTGCTTGGTCACTCCTTGGTCACTCAATCAGTGGATGCAGGGTGAGGAAAGATTAAACCCCTGTGAGGAAACATGAAGACTGCAGCTCCCCAACTCCCACCACTTATCCCTTGGGGACACATTGTTGTGTGTTGACCATGAGACAGATCGAACCATAACCACCGGCAGTCACTGCTCATCCACAGAGATGAGAGCGACCCGTTGAACTAAGAGGCAGCCTGTTAACTCGTATAAAAATAAATATAATGGCAAAGTAGAACAGGACAAGAGATTCTTAGATTACAGTCCGTCCCTTATTCTCTTTGCATGTGTCTATATTTCTTCCTCTTTCTGAGCCAATAGAGGATTCAGTGATGTCTCCAGTCAACTTGATTTGTATAAATGGGACCTAGAGGGACACTCACAGTGTGGGAATAAGAAGGACCAACTAGAGACACCACAGAGCGGTACTTCACTGCAAAGTCCTGCCTGCCCTCACTCTGTGTTTTTGTTTGCAGAACATGTTGTTTTTTCAGGAGCTCACCCAATGAAAACCAGAGCTTTCTACTGCAAGGTTGAAGCTGAAATTCCCCAACTTGCAACCTGTCTATATGCATAGTTTGTAGTGGTGCACCGATGTATCGGCCGTATATCGGTAGCGGCCGATATACTCGACTTTCATCGATAACATTGGCCGATGTTCATTGGTATGTTTTCTGCAGCCTGCCAATCTGGCATCCAGATTATGGTACACTGACGCCGGGTTTACACCGGGCGCTGAAGCGCCGTGCCGCGCAGCGCAGCGCAGCGCCAAGGAAAGCCAGGCGCCTCCCATCCACCCCCCTGTTAAACCTTTGTGCGGTTCACATGCTTCACCGATGGTTTCGGCGTGCGAGCGAGCGTATCGCGCCAGGAAACAGACTGAAAAATGATTTTAAACGATATAAATGACATATTTTATATGATATAAATGATCAAATACGCATCCCATACTTTGTATTCCCTTCTGTTGTCCTGGAGTTTTAATTTTCCCAATTTTCCCAATCACATAATTAAATGTCCCCCTCTGCCCATCCACTACAGCCACATAAGCAGTCATATAGATAAAAAGAGAGAGAGGGGGGGGCTAAAGGCTTGCTTGGAGAATACGTCATTTACCCCCGACACCCGACATTGAACGGGTTACATACAACAACAAGCGGAGAATCGCGGGCTGACCGGCGCGGAGAAATGCGGGTCCGGTGGGCACATGCGCAACAGGTACTACATACAAACAGCAGAGAAAATGTCGGCAGCGTCGGCTGTGTGGGATTTCTTCACTGTCTCAGAGAAAGACATGTTCAGCCGACATTTCAAGAGGGGGTAATACCACCAAGGATTTCAACATGGCATCTAAAGTTACACTTGTCACTTTTTCTGTTTTTCATATTATTCAAGTAATAAACAAATATTGGTATCGGTATCGGCTAGATTGTTGTTTTAAATATCGGTATCGGCCAAGAATTTCCATATCGGTGCATCCCTAATCGTATCATTCCTTGTTTGGGAATGTTAGTTGCGTGTCACGAATTGCAATGTCTGATTGGGTGTAGTCAGCTAATGAAAGGAACCATGCTGGTGAAGTATAAATAAAGTAGGTGACTGACGTGTGACTAAGTAGAACAGTAACTCCCCAAACTGGTATTTAATTGTCTCCCATTGCCATCTCCACCTACAGAAAATACCGCACACATAGTGCACAGGGGTTCTGGTAAGGTTGGCCCAACCGGTTATGGCACAAATACTGAAACCAACCCAGTTATTTTTGAGTTGCATAATAGCCAAACAGTTGATGTTTTAAACCGAAACAAGTTGCCCTTTATTACTGATCTGTCTAATCACAGAGTTTTAAACTGTTTCTACCTCGTATCACATGACTCAAGTTCAGGTCAGGTAATGAAACCCAAGTAAGGTCCATTCACTGAGGGAAAGCCCTACGATGACAATGAAGTGAACATTTTGCCACAACAATACATGACTTATTCAATATTTATGAAACAATTTCATTCCCCTGCACAAAGTATGAGAAAAAACACATAAGCCTCTTTTTTTGTCATGAAAATTTAAAAGTAAGAGGTGAAATTTAAAAGCACATCAGCAAGCTACACCATTGCACCGGTGACAGGTTATATGCGTACGCCCAGTTTTCTCTTTTGTCGTTTGAGTTATGTTTGCTAATTACTACAACGTCTTAAAAAAAGAGCTAGGCCTTTTATTACCTGTTCCTCATTTACATCTTCTGAACAAATTAACTTGCAGCTTCAGGAAAGTAAATGAAAGAGAAATAAATTTAAAGGAACTTAGAGTATTTGTTGATACAGTTCTGAGCAGCTGACCAATCCACAGCCAATGTCGGTTGACACAGTTGAGTTTCTCTCATGCTGAAGGGTCAGTTAACTGTGGATACACGTTTAGGTCCGTCCTGCTGAGTAGATTCAACATATCAGCATGGCCGGATTTGTAATGGCATTTGAAATTAATAACAATGCTGCAAAAATAAAATAGATGTAAATATAGAAGTATAGTAACAGTGCAAACTAAGCATATGGACCGGTTGCAGGTTGGGGAATTTCAGCTTCAACCTTGCAGTACAAAGCTCTGGTTTTCATTGGGTGAGCTCCTGAAATAACACAACATGTTCTGCAAACAAAAACACAGAGTGAGGGCAGGCAGGACTCTGCAGTGATGTACCGTCGCTCTGTGGTGTCTCTAGCTGGTCCTTCTTATTCCCACACTGTGAGTGTCCCTCTAGGTCCCATTTATACAAATCAAGTCTACTGGAGACATCACTGAATCCTCTATTGGCTCAGAAAGAGGAAGAAATAAAGACACATGCAAAGAGAGTAAGGGACGGACTGTAATCTAAGAATCTCTTGTCCTGTTCTACTTTGCCATTATATTTATTTTTGTACGTGTTAACAGGCTGCCTCTTAGTTCAACGGGTCGCTCTCATCTCTGTGGATGAGCAGTGACTGCCGGTGGTTCGATCTGTCTCACGGTCAACACACAACAATGTGTCCCCAAGGGATAAGTGGTGGGAGTTGGGGAGCTGCAGTCTTCATGTTTCCTCACAGGGGTTTAATCTTTCCTCACCCTGCATCCACTGATTGAGTGACCAAGGAGTGACCAAGCAGAAAAATCTGCACAACACGTCATCTTTTCACGTCCCTACAGGTTCACTCTCTCTCTCTTCCTGGCTCTGCCTACTATAGCCACACATCCTCCGCTGTCAGTAATTAATATTCCAACAGTCAGAATACAAAAATAGCTATGCCCTGAATCCTTGATTCTTCATTATTGTCATTACTATCTCAGGATTTGAAGATTACTGATATCTTATCCACCTTCATTACTTTAATATTATTTAACTTCCCTCGCTATCCGAACACAGGCAAGGTGGGGGGTCAACAAATTTTGCAGAGTTGTTCATCGAGCGCTTCTGTATGACCGGGGGAAACAGCCCCGTGGGCTTCTTGAAGGCCTACCACACCAACCTGTACCTGTCGTCTGACCCAGGCAAGGTTCTATCTAATAATAGGTAGTCTTTGTCATCAGCACCTAAATTCGACAGGTTAGATTTATGGATGTGTGTCCATGTGTGTGTGATGCTCTGAATGAACCAGGTATAGCGGCAGCCACCATGTTCACCCCGGAGAAGATGACGGAAGTGTCGGAGACTCAGCTGAGAGTCGCCTTCGACGGTGATGGAGTCCTCTTCTCTGATGAGTCGGAGCGCGTTTTCAAGGCCCATGGACTGGACAAGTTCCTTGAACATGAGAAGGCCCACAAGAACGAGCCTATGAACCATGTACAGTAAACACGTAGTGACAACTGTAACACTGCTAATAGAAATGTAGTTCATCAATTTAAGGACAGTTTAAGGACAGTGTGACCCTTTTTTATGCCACGAATATGCACACAGACGAAATCTCTGTGGTAACATGTTGACGTCTCTACGACAAAGTGCAACAGAAAAGAAACGAGGTGTCAGAGCTAATAACATCTTAATTTGAATGTAAAACTGCAATTAAGACATCTGAACTGTAATTTATTATTAATCGCCAATTGCAGAGGAATGCCATGTCCACATATAACCATATTAAGTACAGATTCAATAAAATATGAATATGACATCTGTAGAAACTGTGGACTAACTGCACTCCCTCCTTCCATCCTCCTGCAGGGGCCACTGAAGGGTTTCCTCGAGGCTTTCGGAAAACTGCAGAAGAAATTTGATGGCAAGGGCCAGCGCATGGACTGCCCCATCCGGACATACCTGGTGACGGCTCGCGGTGCCGCCAGCTCCGGTATCCGAGTCCTAAAAACGCTGAGCTCATGGGGCCTGGAGATCGACAAGGCTCTCTTTCTGGCAGGGACACCCAAGGGCCTGTGGTGGCAGTTTCTGTTTAATAATGATACTCTATTGTATAATAATACACACATAACATTGTCTCTCGGAAAGTTCAATTCTAACACCTGCAGGTGGGCTCACCCCACACAGCCACCTAGTGTAACATCTATAGAATGAGCACAGAGCACAGGAGAATCACTTCACTTATACAATCAGAAGCCCCTCCCTACGAGGAGCCAAAAGGTATTCTTCAGTCTCTTGATGTCTGACCAGGTTGGGCAGAGTTCCTGTCTCAGATCTTCGTCCCAGACCCCTGGTGTGACCTCTGGTGTGAGACAATCTGTCTCCGAGATCCCTTATCTAGATTTACAACATCAAAAGACCCCAGTCCTGTATACAATGCAGAGTTCCCCTCACCCATCTCTATCAGACACACTAAATAACCCCCTGCAGTGAAGCATTTGCTAAGACACACATGTGGGGGCCATAAACACTTCCTTCTGCAACTTCCGTAGTTAAGTCACAGAAAACACATTTGTTATCTACTTCTTCTAAATACATATCTGTTCTTCTATTAAACATTACACAAATGCAAAATCTGCCATTACAGGCCCCATGCTGGAGAAGATCAGGCCACATATTTTCTTTGATGACCAAATGATTCATGTGAAGGGGGCTGCGGAAATGGGGACGGTGGCATGCCACGTGCCCTACGGGAAAGCTAATGAGAGCAAGAAAGGAGTGATGGGCAAAGAGACATCTTCAGACTAGCCTGGACATCACGGTGGTGACAGACAAGGAGCTTGGGGGGGACATTTCATTTTTGCGTTCATTGCTCTATGAATGGTTTTTTAACAATTGAAACTAGAATGGCACATTAAAGCACACCTGCACATTCTCAACAATATTTGCTTAGATTCTAGTTAACAGATCAGGAAGAAACATCAGGTGACTTCTTTTATTATTTAATGTACTCATATAACATTTTTTTACCCACATTTATCCACATTAAGTATAATCATCTGAAAGTCAAACTCTATTGAAATAAAGAATCCTTAACATCGAAGAGAACTAAACAGATATGTAGAAGAAAATCTATAAGAGTGAGTCTGAATGGAGCGTGACCTGTGCTACACAGCTGCACTGAAGACATACACTCAGTCATTTCACACAGAATCTTTAGGAACATTTCTACAGTTTTATCCCTTCACTGCTCACCTGGGTGTTTTAACATTTTTTTTAAAACTGGTGCCTTTTTCCCATAGATTTTTGACGTTATTTTTCTTGTCAGCCTTGCACGTTGTTGGTAAATGGGCCTGTTTCATCAATGTATATGAATGTATTTTATGATTGCAAATTAAGATTAGTAAAATATTTATTTTTTATTTCCTCTGGTGCAAGAAAATAAAGTTTTAACATATTTAGTAATATTGTTATCAGCCATGTGCAATTTCCAATTATGGTCCTTGTCCCTGAATTGCCCAGAGTTCAGTGTGTCCCTTGTTGTTGCATGCTGTATGTCTGTTTTATTATTGTCATTCAGCTTTGTTGTTGTTAGTATTGTTGCTCTACTGTCAAACCTGTGAATTCTGGCGAAAGAGAGCAGTGGACAGTTAATGCAATCAAGCTTTTCTGTTTCAAGATTAAAGTAAAAGTGTCTGTATGCGA
This sequence comes from Hippoglossus stenolepis, assembly GCF_022539355.2. Taxonomy (NCBI): domain Eukaryota; kingdom Metazoa; phylum Chordata; class Actinopteri; order Pleuronectiformes; family Pleuronectidae; genus Hippoglossus; species Hippoglossus stenolepis. The sequence continues at coordinate 15,879,214 of NC_061492.1, read as the reverse complement.
AAAGCACAGCTTCCGGCATTTTTTTCCTCCATAAACAGACTGGTTTATATTCATTTGGTTGCAGAACTTGAAAAGTGTCACCTTCTTTACTCTCAATCAAGAAATGAAAAGCAAGATCTGATGGTTTAAAAACGCAGTAGTAAGTTATGCTTGTCAGTAAACTCTGAACTCTAGACTCTCAAAAGACTAGAAAAGTATGGATACTGACAGTAGTTTTACTTCCATTTCACACTAGGGGGAGACAGGGACCAACATGCATTGTCGGTATCAGTATCGGTATCGGCTATCGGCTAGATTGTTGTTTTAAATATCGGTATCGGCCAAGAATTTCCATATCGGTGCATCCCTAATCGTATCATTCCTTGTTTGGGAATGTTAGTTGCGTGTCACGAATTGCAATGTCTGATTGGGTGTAGTCAGCTAATGAAAGGAACCATGCTGGTGAAGTATAAATAAAGTAGGTGACTGACGTGTGACTAAGTAGAACAGTAACTCCCCAACCTGGTATTTAATTGTCTCCCATTGCCATCTCCACCTACAGAAAATACCGCACACATGGTGCACAGGGGTTCTGGTAAGGTTGGCCCAACCGGTTATGGCACAAATACTGAAACCAACCCAGTTATTTTTGAGTTGCATAATAGCCAAACAGTTGATGTTTTAAACAGAAACAAGTTGCCCCTTATTACTGATCTGTCTAATCACAGAGTTTTAAACTGTTTCTACCTCGTATCACATGACTCAAGTTCAGGTCAGGTAATGAAACCCAAGTAAGGTCCATTCACTGAGGGAAAGCCCTACGATGACAATGAAGTGAACATTTTGCCACAACAATACATGACTTATTCAATATTTACGAAACAATTTCATTCCCCTGCACAAAGTATGAGAAAAAACACATAAGCCTCTTTTTTTGTCATGAAAATTTAAAAGTAAGAGGTGAAATTTAAAAGCACATCAGCAAGCTACACCATTGCACCGGTGACGGTTATATGCGTACGCCCAGTTTTCTCTTTTGTCGTTTGAGTTATGTTTGCTCATTACTACAACGTCTTCAAAAAAGAGCTAGGCCTGCTTTATTGCAAATATGTATTTATTACCTGTTCCTCATTTACATCTTCTGAACAAATTAACAAAGGAACGTAGAGTATTTGTTGATACAGTTCTGAGCAGCTGACCAATCCACAGCCAATGTCGGTTGACACAGTTGAGTTTCTCTCATGCTGAAGGGTCAGTTAACTGTGGATACACGTTTAGGTCCGTCCTGCTGAGTAGATTCAACATATCAGCATGGCCGGATTTGTAATGGCATTTGAAATTAATAACAATGCTGCAAAAATAAAATAGATGTAAATATAGTAATATAGTAACAGTACAAACTATTAGGGATGCACCGATATGGAAATTCCTAGCCGATACCGTTACCGATATTTGTTTATTACTTGAATAATATGAAAAACAGAAAAAGTGACAAGTGTAACTTTAGATGCCATGTTGAAATCCTTGGTGGTATTACCCCCTCTTGAAATGTCGGCTGAACATGTCTTTCTCTGAGACAGTGAAGAAATCCCACACAGCCGACGCTGCCGACATTGTCTCTGCTGTTTGTATGTAGTACCTGTTGCGCATGTGACCACCGGACCCGCATTTCTCCGCGCCGGTCAGCCCGCGATTCTCCGCTTGTTGTTGTATGTAACCCGTTCAATGTCGGGTGTCGGGGGTAAATGACGTATTCTCCAAGCAAGCCTTTAGCCCCCCCCCCTCTCTCTCTTTTTATCTATATGACTGCTTATGTGGCTGTAGTGGATGGGCAGAGGGGGACATTTAATTATGTGATTGGGAAAATTGGGAAAATTAAAACTCCAGGACAACAGAAGGGAATACAAAGTATGGGATGCGTATTTGATCATTTATATCATATAAAATATGTCATTTATATCGTTTAAAATCATTTTTCAGTCTGTTTCCTGGCGCGATACGCTCGCTCGCACGCCGAAACCATCGGTGAAGGGCGCTGGCGCGGCGCGGCGCATCGCAGCCCATGTGAACCGCACAAAGGTTTAACAGGGGGGTGGATGGGAGGCGCCTGGCTTTCCTTGGCGCTGCGCTGCGCTGTGCGGCACGGCACGGCGCTTCAGCGCCCGGTGTAAACCCGGCATCAGTGTACCATAATCTGGATGCCAGATTGGCAGGCTGCAGAAAACATACCTATGAACATCGGCCGATGGCAGTAAACGAGGCGAATATCGGCCGTATATCAGTAGCACTTGCATATAGTGGTGCAACATCGGTGCATCACTATATACGATTATACTGGGGAGAATTTATTATCTACCTCCTACCTCTCATTCTTATTTTTTGGAAATTTGATTTTCATTTCCATTGCTACAATGACGACAACCATTCCATCAAGTTGAAATCAGGGCTCTAACGAAATGACAACTCAATAGAGAAGCAAATTTTCAAAAAATAAGAATGAGAGGTAGGAGGTAGATAATAAATAGAAGAGACAGCCCCTCATCCTTAAATTCTCACCATAAAATCGTAACATTCCTTGTTTGGCAATGTTGGTTGCGTGTCATGTATTGCATTGTCTGATTGGGTGACCAACTTTGAAAGCCTAAATTATATATGAATTGATCATGCAGCTATTTTTAATATATACTTTTAAAAATCACGAGAGAGGAATACTATGATGACCATTAAACATATCAATGCACTAAAATTATAGCAGTGTTTCAAAGTTAATAATTCCCTTGGCCTTTTGTAACGTATGAGTGCCATCAGCTGTTTGCTTGAATGCATGTTGGTCCCTGTCTCCCCCTAGTGTGAAATGGAAGTAAAACCACTGTGAGTATCCATCCTTTTCTAGTCTTTTGAGAGTCCAGAGTTCAGAGTTTACTGACAAGCAAAACATACTACTGCGTTTTTAAACCATCAGATCTTGCTTTTCATTTCTTGATTGAGAGTAAAGAAGGTGACACTTTTCAAGTTCTGCAACCAAATATAAACCAGTCTGTTTATGGAGGAAAAAAATGCCGGAAGCTGTGCTTTTCGCATACAGACACTTTTACTTTAATCTTGAAACAGAAAAGCTTGATTGCATTAACTGTCCACTGCTCTCTTTCGCCAGAATTCACAGGTTTGACAGTAGAGCAACAATACTAACAACAACAAAGCTGAATGACAATATTAAAACAGACATACAGCATGCAACAACAAGGGACACACTGAACTCTGGGCAATTCAGGGACAAGGAGCATAATTGGAAATTGCACATGGCTGATAACAATATTACTAAATATGTTAAAACTTTATTTTCTTGTACAAGAGGAAATAAAAAATAAATATTTTACTAATCTTAATTTGCAATCTTAAAATACATTCATATACATTGATGAAACAGGCCCATTTACCAACATGTGCAAGGCTGACAAGAAAAATAACGTCAAAAAACTAGGGGAAAAAGGCACCAGTTTTTTTTTTAAATGTTAAAACACCCAGGTGAGCAGTGAAGGGTTAAAACTGTAGAAATTTTCCTAAAGATTCTGCGTGAAATGACTGAGTGTATGTCTTCAGTGCAGCTGTGTAGCACAGGTCACGCTCCATTCAGACTCACTCTTATAGATTTTCTTCTACATATCTGTTTAGTTCTCTTCGATGTTAAGGATTCTTTATTTCAATAGAGTTTGACTTTCAGATGATTATACTTAATGTGGGCAAATGTGGGTAAAAAATATGTTATATGAGTACATTAAATAATAAAAGAAGTCACCTGATGTTTCTTCCTGATCTGTAAACTAGAATCTAAGCAAATATTGTTGAGAATGTGCAGGTGTGCTTGAATGTGCCATTCTAGTTTCAATTGTTAAAAAAACATTCATAGAGCAATGAACGCAAAAATGAAATGTCCCCCTCAAGCTCCTTGCCTGTCACCACCGTGATGTCCGGGCTACTCTGAAGACGTCTCTTTGCCCATCACTCCTTTCTTGCTAAATCTCGTTAGCTTTCCCGTAGGGCACGTGGCATGCCACCGTCCCCATTTCCGCAGCCCCCGTCACATGAATCATTTGGTCATCAAAGAAAATATGTGGCCTGATCTTCTCCAGCATGGGGCCCTTGGGCGTCCCTGCCAGAAAGAGAGCCTCGTCGATCTCCAGGCCCCATGAGCTCAGTGTTTTTAGGACTCGGATACCGGAGCTGCCGGTACCGCGAGCCGTCACCAGGTATGTCCGGATGGGGCAGTCCATGCGCTGGCCCTTGCCATCAAATTTCTTCTGCAGTTTTCCTAAAGCCTCGAGGAAACCCTTCAGTGGCCCCTGCAGGAGGATGGAAGGAGGGAGTGCAGTTAGTCCACAGTTTCTACAGATGTCATATTCATATTTTATGGAATCTGTGCTTAATATGGTTATATGGGGACATGGCATTCCTCTGCAATTGGCGGTTAATAATAAATTACAGTTCAGATGTCTTAATTGCAGTTTTACATCCAAATTAAGATGTTATTAGCTCTGACACCTCGTTTCTTTTCTGTTGCACTTTGTCGTAGAGACGTCAACATGTTACCACAGAGATTTCGTCTGTGTGCATAGCCGTGGCATAAAAAAGGGTCACAAGCACAGAACTGTCCTTAAATTGATGAACTACATTTCTATTAGCAGTGTTACAGTTGTCACTACGTCTTTACTGTACATGGTTCATAGGCTCGTTCTCGTGGGCCTTCTCATGCTCAAGGAACTTTGCCAGTCCATGGGCCTTGAAAACACGTTCTGACTCATCAGAGAAGAGGACTCCATCACCGTCGAAGGCGACTCGCAGCTGAGTCTCCGACACTTCCGTCATCTTCTCCGGGGTGAACATGGTGGCTGCCGCTATACCTGGTTCATTCAGAGCATCACACACACATGGACACACATCCATAAATCGAACCTGTCGAATTTAGGTGCTGATGACAAAGACTACCTATTATTAGATTATCATTATCTATTATTAAAGCTTCTCAATGACACATAGCTCCTTTTGTACCGACCTTCACCCAGAGCTTCTCGAACCTTGCCTGGGTCAGACGACAGGTACAGGTTGGTGTGGTAGGCCATCAAGTCGCCCACGGGGCTGTTTCCCCCGGTCATACAGAAGCGCTCGATGACCAACTCTGCAGAGATAAGGATACAAAAAGCTCAGTGAACAGTTAATGCCGTTAAGAATGAAGTCGTCACCGAATGTTTCATTTTAAAATTTGCCTGTATTCGGATAGCGAGGAAAGTTACATAATATTAAATTAATTAAGGTGAATAAGATATCAGTAATCTTCAAATCCTGAGATAGTAATGACAATAACGAAGAATCAAGGATTGAGGGCACAACTATTTTTGTATTCTGACTGTTGTAATATTAAATACTGACAGTGGATGATGTGTGGCTATAGTAGGCAGAGCCAGGAAGAGAGAGAGTGAACCTGGAGGGACGTGAAAAGATGACGTGTCATGCAGATTTTTCTGCTTGGTCACTCCTTGGTCACTCAATCAGTGGATGCAGGGTGAGGAAAGATTAAACCCCTGTGAGGAAACATGAAGACTGCAGCTCCCCAACTCCCACCACTTATCCCTTGGGGACACATTGTTGTGTGTTGACCGTGAGACAGATCGAACCACCGGCAGTCACTGCTCATCCACAGAGATGAGAGCGACCCGTTGAACTAAGAGGCAGCCTGTTAACACATTAGGCACGCGTGCCAATAGTGGCACGCGGAGCCATAATCATTGGCACACAGGCGATTTCTTATTAAAGAAATGTCAAAGGTTTTACCGTCACAGTGGCTGATGTTAACACCTCCCAGCCACTAGGTGCCAGTAATGCGGCACAGGCTGGATACCAATCGCCATTAAATAAGAAGAAGAAGAAGCCTCCCAGCCGGCGCTGCTCGCATCCTCCCACATGAATCTCCGTGAAGTGCAGCCGTTCAGGTGTATTGGTGATGTCATGCCCGCTAGCTAAAAAAACTAAGGTACGGGCATTTCAGCCCTCATGGGCAGAAGACTGTGGTTCAATAATATAACTTAATATTAAAAAATGTTTGTTATGGCACACTAATTAAAAAGAAAATTTCACATTGGCACTTATTGTCAAAATGGTTGACAATAAATGGCTGAAATTCCCCAACCTGCAACCTGTCCATATGCATAGTTTGCACTGTTACTATACTACTATATTTACATCTATTTTATTTTTGCAGCATTGTTATTAATTTCAAATGCCATTACAAATAAGGCCATGCTGATATGTTGAATCTACTCAGCAGGACGGACCTAAACGTGTATCCACAGTTAACTGACCCTTCAGCATGAGAGAAACTCAACTGTGTCAACCGACATTGGCTGTGGATTGGTCAGCTGCTCAGAACTGTATCAACAAATACTCAAATTTATTTCTCTTTTATTTACTTTCCTGAAGCTGCAAGTTAATTTGCTCAGAAGATGTAAATGAGGAACAGGTAATAAATACATATTTTCAATGAAACAGGCCTAGCTCTTTTTTTTAAACGTTGTAGTAATATACAAACATAACTCCAACGACAAAAGAGAAAACTGGGCGTACGCATATAACCTGTCACCGGTGCAATGGTGTAGCTTGCTGATGTGCTTTTAAATTTCACTTCTTACTTTTAAATTTTCATGACAAAAAAGAGGCTTATGTGTTTGTTCTCATACTTTGTGCAGGGGAATGAAATTGTTTCATAAATATTGAATAAGTCATGTATTGATGTGGCAAAATGTTCACTTCATTGTCATCGTAGGGCTTTCCCTCAGTGAATGGACCTTACTTGGGTTTCATTACCTGACCTGAACTTGAGTCATGTGATACGAGGTAGTAACAGTTTAAAACTCTGTGATTAGACAGATCAGTATTAAAGGGCAACTTGTTTCGGTTTAAAACATCAACTGTTTGGCTATTAATATAGATAAGGAGGGATCATCCACTACAACAATCCATTAAGGAAATAATTTGGCGATGCAATTTGTTTTCGTTTCAAGTATTATATGAGAAGACATTGGGCCCTTATTCACAAACAGTGCGTACGCACAGATCTGTGCTTAAACCGTGCTTATGAACATTTGACGCACAAATCTGTGATTCATCAGTTTGTTCTTACCTAAATTTGTTCGCAGAGTACGAACAAATTTAGTGCTTCTTCAGACCATGCATACGCATAAATGCTTCCACCTCCGACACAATTGTTTCAATTTCTGCTGTGAAATTCTTTTTCTGTCTTATAACTTCAACTTCTCTGTTCTTTGCAGCGCTCGCTTCATGAAAAACAGATGTCCTTATATGGAGAAATAGAGACGTTAGTGATTGAGGCCAGTGACTGTATAAAAAATGTGCTCAGTGCAGCCACATTACTACCATATAACAGCCATGATACAGCCACACCACAGCCATATTACCTCCATACTAAAGCCATGAGCGAGCCACACTACAGCCATGATATTACAGCCCTACCTCAGCCATATTACAACTATGATACAGAAACACTATAGCTTACAGCCACAACATAGTTATATCAGAGCCATACTGCAGCCACAATACACCTATATTACAGCCATATTACCGCCACAGTACAGACATAATACATAATACAGCCACAGTACAGACATCTGGCACCCACAAAATAGCCCCGCTGAGTAGCCCTACTTTTTTAAATATATATTGGTAACTCACGGTGATGACTGATGGTATTGATGAGTCTCAGGCCAACGTCTGCATGGTTGTTGGTCATAAGCACAACATCAAACAGCTCCTCACTGTCAGGGTAAAGCTCCCTCAGTTGAGTGTTTACAGCCTCCAGAGCCTGGGAACACAACCAAACACAGATTAAAGTTTTATATATATATATATATATATACACTCACCGGCCACTTTATTAGGTACACCTTGCTACTATCGGGTTGGACCCCCTTTTGCCTTCAGAACTGCCTTAATTCTTCGTAGCATAGATTCAACAAGGCGTGGCATTTAAACGATGCTCAATTGGTACTAAGGGCCCAAAGAGTGCCAAGAAAATATCCCCGACACCATTACACCTCCACCACCAGCCTGAACCGTTGATACAAGGCAGGATGGATCCATGCTTTCATGTTGTTTACGTCAAATTCTGACCCTACCATCTGAATGTCGCAGCTGAAATCGAGACTCATCAGACCAGGCAACATTTTCCCAATCGTCTATTGTCCAATTTTGGTGAGCCTGTGCGAATTGTAGCCTCAGTTTCCTGTTCTTAGCTGACAGGAGTGGCACCCAGTGTGGTCTTCTGCTGCTGTAGCCCATCTGCTTCAAGGTTCGACATGTTGTGTGTTCAGAGATGGTATTCTGCATACCTTGGTTGTAACGAGTGGTTATTTGAGTTACTGTTGCCTTTCTATCATCTCGAACCACTCTGCCCATTCTCCTCTGACCTCTGACATCAACATGGCATTTTCGTCCACACAACTGCCGCTCACTGGATAATTTCTCTTTTTCGGACCATTCTCTGTAGACGCTAGAAATGGTTGTGCGTGAAAATCCCAGTAGATCAGCAGTTTTTGAAATATTCAGACCAGCCCGTCTGGCACCAACAACCATGCCACGTTCAAAGTCACCTCAATCCCCTTTCTTCCCCATTCTGATGCTTGTTTTGAACTTCAGCAAGTCGTCTTCACCACGTCTAGATGCCTAAATGTATTGAGTTGCTGCAATGTAATTGGCTGATTAGCTATTTGTGTTAACAAGCAATTGAACAGGTGTGCCTAATAAAGTGGCCGGTGAGTATATATATATATATATATATATATATATATATATACATATGTGTGTGTGTGTGTGTGTGTGTGTGTGTATGAATATATAATATATAAGAAGAAAAGAAAAGACTGTTTCACTGCAGAGAGGGTGGAGGTGTGTTAGAGTGGGTTCATGTTTAAAGCTTATTAGTCATCCACCGCCTACAGAGACACGACCCAGCACATAAAAGTGACACCAAGTAATCCCTCTGCATTGGGTTTGATATAGTGTGTGTGTGTGTGTGCGTGTGTGTGTGTGTGTGTGTGTGTGTGTGTGTGTGTGTGTGTGTGTGTGTGTGTGTGTGTGTGTGTGTGTGTGTGTGTGTGTGTGTGTGTGTGTGTGTGTGCTGGTGAGTGCTTGTGAATGTCTCTCCTCCTCGTTCCACTCGTTGTCTCTGACCTTGACAAAGGAGAAGGCAGGTCCGGGGCTGAAAGGCTCCGTTTCATGCTCCCCTTGATACTTGATGTAACCCTCCATGCCTTGCTGTTCGTAGATCTGCTGCTCCTTCTCCATGTTGAAGAGGACTTGAGACGACACAGCGATGGTGATGGCGTTCTCCGGCTTGGGCTGGAGGATGACAGGTTAAAAAAAAGTTTAGTTTCATGCAGCCTTGCCTAACGCTTCACACACACACAGAGGATTGGATTTGAAAAGTTGATGTTTTGAAATTGGGTTCAGAGTTGTATCTTTTCCACCTGCACAGACAGTTCATTATTCACTCTCAGCAGCATAAGAATAATGAGGAAACTCTTGCTGATGTGCAGACTCTGACAGGCTCTTTCAGACAGGGATCATTTAATAAAGGCTTTATTGACAATGCCAAACTTGCTAACAAATGAGTGAGCTGAAGAGCAGTGACAGTGGTATGATATACTTTCCCCTGGAAGACATAGTGCAGGCCCACACCAGAACGGCTGACAGCAAATTCTAGTTTGTTGCCTGAACTCACATTTGACTGTTAATCAATTTAGTTTTAACCTAAATCCAAAGTGATGACAGAAAGTTTTTTAATTAATAACTTGTATTTCATGTGATGTGCATTGTTTTTGCTGTCAACACTTGTGAACACATATGAAGACGGGGAAACTCACAGAACCTAAATGGATGCTGCGTAAGGAGAGATACTCACTGGTATAGGTTTCCTGGTGGGGGTGGAGGGCTTCAAAATCATACTCTCATTTTCCATGGGGGCTCTGCTGCTGCTGCTGCTGCTGCTGCTGCTGCCATTTCTGGTCCAATCCTGTCCACTGCCAGTCAGAGTTTGACTGTTTAAACTCATCGTACCTCTTCAGCTCACCCCTCTCTCTTCCTCAGGACCACACTAAGTCAGTGTGTGTCCCCGATGGCTCTCTTTCCTTGCCTCTCTCTCTTTGGTTGGAGTTCCCAACAAAGTCCTTACTCACTCCTACGCATTCACAATTTGATTCCTGTCCTGGTGCATCCAGGAAATCTACTCCATGAGTCTGACCGTATGGCTGCAGAGGCACTCGGCTAGATGCTCGAGAGCAGGAGTGAGATGTTGCAGGAAGTAAGAGAGATGGAGAGAGATTCAGGAAAATGCTGGATTCAAGCCATTCGCGTCCTGCCCCTTTCTTCTTAACCCTTTCAGAGACTGGTCCCCTGGAGCAGCAGCAGAGCATGTTATTTAATGCAGCAAGTTGTTGCACCCGTTGCCCAGAACAGAACAGAGCACGGATGCTTAAAATGCATTCTTCAGTTAAAAGAGAGGTGGAGCTTGATATCTCGGTGAACATATAAGAAACCCTTATCTTTGAAATCATACAGTGCTTTAATAGATATTCAAAGTCAATAGAATATCTATTATTTTGTTTAAGATGTTATAACAAAAATATATCATCCCATGTGGTTCATTACATTACATGTTCCTGCTCAGCAGTCTGGGAAATGAAGTCCGTCCTGGGTCATTTGCTTCCTCTTGTGCATCTAATGATTATTTCCTCTTGCCGCCTCCTTGTGAAAACCCCTGCAGGATGCTGCCGTAGATTGAAACACAAAGCAGCAGTCCCAGTTGCCAGGCAACGGCAAGGGAGTCAGAGGGGCTGGGACACCCGCATCCATTTTCTGATTGGTTGCAGGGACATCAGACTGCATATGTAGCCCTCCAATTATGGCATCAATCAGAGAAAGAGACAGGTGATGCAGGGCGATGAGATGAAAGTGTGTGTTCCACTTTGAAGAGCATAAATGCATTATTAATAATAATATTAGCTACGCATTTATGGCAACAAACAGGCAATTTATCAGCTACAGATGGTTTCTGGGATGACGAAGCTGAGCAGATGTCTTTGCAGGGAATTAAGGAACATGAGGATAAAAGAGACACAGTCTGACGAGAAATGTGCTGGAAACAACCGCATCCATTACGGCCATCGTCTTAATTCACTTCTCAGCATTACAGAGGCAGCAGATATTGATTGTTGACACCAGACAAGATTGTGTACATTATGTTCGAAAAATGCAAGCACAACTGGAGTTGAACAGGAATTTAAAATAGGTATAAAAATTTTTTTCTTTAAATAGTTCTTTGTGACATTTTATTTTGTTACCTATACATTGCAGGGCTGCAGGCACTCGGATCCAGACTGCAGTGTCAAAATACAAAACCACAGGGTTCAAGTGAACCTATCTAATGGTTCTAGAGGCAGCACACATTAAACCCAACATCACTTAGTGTTGCCCGACATCGAACAGACTAAAAGTAATGTGTCCGGCTGTCTAGAACCATGCGTCAGTATTAATGAATACAATCTTTTTTACTCTCTTAAGTGATTATATTGTGTTTGAATTTATTGTGTGTAAGTATGTCCCAACAATGATGTAGGTACAGGCAGGTTATGTTTTCACCCCTGTCTGTTAGTACAGTATGTTTGTTTGTCTAGGAGCAACACTGTGCAAAACTACAGGGCGGATTACAACGAAACCTGGTGGAATGGGTGAGAGAAGAACCCATTCATTTTTGGTGCGGATCCAGATCAGGGGGCGGATCCAGGGACTTTATGTTAACATTACAATATGGGGTGTTTCATTACATTTTTGTTCATTTCTCAGAGAATAATTAATGAATCTTGGTTAAAAAAAATCAGGAACATTGAGCGAACTGATATTTACAGTCCAGGAACAGTGTCAGGTACAATCTATGTGCAATAATTCCTCGTACCTATATATTCTAAATTATATATATATAAATACATATTCCACCTACCTCATGTATATAAAGTATCCTGTGGCAATCTTTCCATATTTATTCTAGCATCCCTGCACTCTGCATCATTGCACTATTTCTCCATTTCACTGTCATTGTTGTTGTGTTTTATGTGCATATATGTATACTTTTGCATATATATTTATATTCATACTTGTACATAGTAGTTAAATCTTTATACTTGAACTTGTTCTGCTTTGTTGTTCTTCATTTGTCTATTTCTGTATGTTGAGAGCAACGGAAAAACTGGAGTCAAATTCCTTGTATGTATACATGGCCTATAGAGCTGATTCTGATTTAGTGTTTGTAATTTGGTGCAGAATTTGGATCCAGTGAATTTAAATAAGGTTTCATAAGGGGATTGTTGGGCCTTGGTATGTGCTCTCTTGTTACTTATACAAGATTGACCTTTCTCTCAACACACTTTAATTGAAGTATTTACTAGCAAATAACACAATTAGCTAATTCCCGTCTTACAACATTTTAAATAGAAAAATATAAATATTTATACCTCAAAATGAGAAATTAAGCCGAATAGGCTTGATTAAGTAATGAAAGTATTGGTTGTTGCACATGCTTAAGAAATCTGTATTAGTATAACAGGCCTAAGTGAAGAATAAGCAGATGATAATGAGACAGTGAATTCACAGAAGAGCTCCATCCTCTGTGTGTGTAGGATCCAGCTCCTCTTCTTTTCCCTCTCCAGCTCTGAGTCCTTTTGACAGTTTCACTCATTTTCAATGCAGGGAATATTTCATGGAACATTTAGCAGCTTGATTGAATTTAAGGGAACCATAACACATTTGATTTAGTTCTGAAAATCACCTCCTGTTTGAGTGGCTTCATTATTTCCGGTCTCTGTGTGTTGGAACAGAAAGCCGCGTCAGTCACCTCTTGTATTTCGAGCTCACAGCCACTAGAGCGTAGTAAAGGATAAGCAAACCTCCATATCCTGAGTGTTCCTGAATAGCTCACAGCCTCCCCCATTGCTCAGGGGGCGTTGAAGACAAAGAGGATGTGGAAGAGAAACTCTGCTTGGAGAGGAAGTCTATCTGAAAACCTAAACACTGAATCTTTAGATACTTTAAAACTTGGAAGTGTTGCTGTCTTTACAGAAACGTTCAGCCTCTGTGTATTATTATGACTTGTGGTTTGAGTAGAATAATCCCAATAGCTTCAAAGTTTACCAGAGAATGACAGACATTCTGTTACATAAAAGACAGCTTGGTAAGATTTGATGATTTCAAGCTTATCGTTAGGGCTGGGGTAGAGAAAATACGAAGAGTTGTCTTTAAACGCAGCAGTAAAAACGCATATTAATTACAGTTTTCTAATCTGTTTCGTGAACGCAAATATAAAAAAAATAAAGACTCCACACCCTGCTGTGTTTGTGGAACACCAATGATACATTCACCATTTGTGTTGGCAAGGCCCTGAGCCTGTGTGTGTGTGTGTGTGTGTGTTGTGTGTGTGTGTGTGTGTGTGTGTGTGTGTGTGTGTGTGTGTGTGTGTGTGCGTGCGTGCGTGCGTGCGTGCGTGTGTGTGTGCGCCTTTGTGTTCCAGTCTCCAGCTCTGAGGGGGTTAACAGGACGTGGAGACAGTTGGGGCCGCACCCACTGAGCTGATTTGAATAACGCCGGCATTTGGCGCGAGGCTCAGAGCAGCCAGCCTTTCTTCACACCGGCTGTGACACCACTCCCCTCGACTAGCCTCCCCCTCCCTGTTGTACCCTGGACTGGCGGGAAATGCTAGAGAGGGAGGGAGAGAAAGAGACACAGAAACCGAGTGAAAAGAGGGAGAGAGAGGACTGCATGTGCTGGACTCAAGGAGCTTTTGTGCACCTATACTCTGCACCTGTAGTTGCCCTGCAAACGCATCCGATACAGAATGTACCTCTGAAAGAAAGAGAGCAGGAAGAAAGAAAGAAAGAAAGCCGGAAGACAGAAGCAACACCCCTCCTCCCTGGTTTTGGCGCGAGACGGATAGAGAGATAATGCTCTCTCTCAGTGCTAGACTGTGGGAGGAGACAAAAGCAGGCATGAGTGGAGCAGGCCAGAACAAAGACAGGGTAACAGCCTGGACTACCCCTCTACCCCTTATCAGGCCCCACCCCCACACCGCAACCAACACAGCCTGAAGCCTTGAAGCCAGGCGGATGACTATTATAACCTTAATCAGTCCTTCAAAGCAACCACTCAGCCATGTTCGCCACCACCAGGGTTCTTTGTTCTGACTGGGCCTCTGCTTGGTTTTGGTCAGAATTCTTCCTGATTTGCCCTGTAGGCCTAAAAAACTCACCTCCACACACACTAATCTTGTTATCGCACACAAGTAGAAGCAATCTCTTTCTTTTGTTGCTGAGATCAGGCCTGATGGTCGTTTACCTCCAAGGTAGAGGACGCAGGGTGAGGTCGTTCGCTGGGGTCGCATCGCAAACCGTTAGCAGCATCCACGCTGCACTCGAGTGACATAATTGGATTTGTTGTTATTGGCTTTTAGAGAGGCAACAGTCTGCAGTCACTCCAGCCCCATCAAATCTGTAGTGTAAGTGAGGAGGGGGGTGGCGGCAGCTGACTGAGCACGAGCGTGGAATTTACCCGTCAGAGGGAAAGAAAGAGGGGAGCAGTGGTTCCTCTCACTTCCTGCCTCCAGTGGGGTTCAACACAAAAACAGGAAGCTGGTGCTGCCCATGTGTTTCCTAGGCCTCATCACAGCCTCTCTGTCGCTCACACACACACAGGCCGACAGTGGGGAAGAGGAAAGCAGGGTACTGATTATTACATAAGCTCCCCAGGCCCAGGCGACAACAGCAGTCACATTCAGACGTGGGGCTGAAAAGAAGGAATTGTTACCAAGCAGGACAAACAGAGGCATCTATACACTATACATTCTCCATCCATCCGATAGTTCTGTGTGTGTGTGTGTGTGTGTGTGTGTGTGTGTGTGTGTGTGTGTGTGTGTGTGTGTGTGTGTGTGTGTGTGTGTGTGTGTGTGCGCGCGTGTGCGTGTGCGCTCGTGTGCATGCATGTGTGTGTGGTCCAGGTATTACTCACGTTGTGGGGACCTAAATCTGATAACAGTCACATTATGGGGACTTGTTTTCCTTGTAGGGACAAAAATCAATCAACCATATCGTAAATCATTAAATTTTAAAGTGAATACATGTTTAGGTTAGGTTAGGCTAGGTCTAGGTAGAGGATTAGGTTTGGGGTTGTGGTTGGGGTTGGTTTTAGGTTTAGATTTAGGTTTGGGAATGGGTTTAGGATAGTGTAAGTCAATGTACTGTCCAATGAAGTCAAGGAGACACGACTGTGTGTGTGTGTGTGTGTGTGTGTGTGTGTGTGTGTAACTCGGTCCTTCCATACAGTACAAGTAAGGATCTTCTTTCTGTAAAGCTCTTTAAAAAACATATTGCATTCCAATAAGTGCCGACTTCAATACTCAATACTAAAGTGAAGGATCCTATACAGCAGAAAAATCTCATGTCAGCCAAATTATCGTAAAATACAGACAGCCAATGTCACTTTAGTCTGAATGACAAACAAGTTACGTGTGACCCCCCTCCCCCCTAGAAAATTATTTTGTTGAAGTTTTAGACAAAAGAAGAAAAAATAAGATAAAATCTAAGATCGACTGAAATTGCCCTTCTTCATCTTGATTGAATACAGGTATTGTATTGTATTGTGTTGTCGTTGGAGCGGTTGTTTTTTCAGAGTCTTGTTTGTTTCGAGTTGTGTTGGAGTTGTGTTGAAGCTCTTGTCCTCACACATTCAGTGTTTCACTTCCTGAGATCAATGAAGTACTTGCACTTTTGATGATTTGTTCTACAACATTCTAGAACTCTATTCTGTGTGTAACTAATTAGTTTGTTTATGCGTGTGTCTACATGTTAATATACTAAATAATTAATAATAATAAACAGTGTTTAGATAACTTGTCCAAAGTGAGTAGTTGTGTGTCTGTCAGGTGTATAATTTGTATGTGTGTGTGTGTGGGTGTGTGCGTGAGTCTCTGCATTTTAGCATTTCAATGTGTATAGATGCAAATCAACTCTCACACTACAGTAATTGGTCAATAAAGTGGCTTTTGATGTGTTGTGTGTGTGTGTGGGGGGTGCTGATTAGTGAAGGCCTGACTGATGGTGAGACAGAGTAGGGGGTTACAATGTTATAATGGTGGTGGTGGGCAACAACTATGAGGGCAGGGGGTTAAAGGGGATAAGGGGGAGGGGTAAAGCTCCTCTCTGAGTAGCATTGGGGGTCAGGGGGAGGAGGGGGTTGTGGTGATGGCATTCAATGGGGCTGAATTCAAAAGATGCAGCAAGTGTCCCACCATCTTCAACTGAAGCAACCTTACACCGCGGAGCCAAACAATGGAACATCTGCTGGCTGACAAAGCTGGCAGCTCTCTGAGTGAGCAAGCACAAGAGGCTCCGGTTTAAGCTGCTGCTCTGTGGAGCCCCCAAAAAAACAGTAGCAACAAGTTTGAACATTTATCTAAGCTCAGAGATACCTGGCATCAGATCACTTCCTTTGAAATATTATGTCACTTTATTTTAAAAGCACAAAAAAAGTTTTTTCAATGTGCTTTCAAATGTAAGGAATGTGATTCTATTGCAATGCAATTTGGGAAGAAGATGAAATCTTTGTCAGATATGGGCATTCACTAATATCCTGTTACATATTATTATATCACAAAGTTAAGCAATATTTTTAAAAAATGTATATAATGAGAGACATTATTATCTTTTCAAGGTTGTGTGTTTGTGTCCCATTGAAGAATTACTATTCCAACTGTCTCTTTAGCTCTGTTTTGGTCTCCACCAATTCCTGAGGAAAACATCCAGCTCTGAATGATTCACTATTACCACCAGCTAGGAGCTAACTTTGTCTGTCTGCTGTTCAGTGCTGCCTATTGTATTTACCTTTCGGCGAAGAGGTTATGTTTGCCTGTTTGATTGTTTGATTTTAAGCAAGATTGCACAAAAACTACATGACAGATTATCATGAAACTTGGTGGGAGGATGTTGTTTGTGTCAGGGAGGAATTCATTTAATTTTGGTGTGAATCCAGATCAGGGGGTGGATCTGGGATTTTTTCCCCCCACTTTCTGTAATTACCTCCATCAAGGTGGTTAGATTTTCACCCCTGTCTGTTTGCTTGTTCAGCAGATTTACGCAAAAACTACAGAACCAATTTCCATCAAACTTTATGAGTGTGTGCTATTTGGTGTAGCTTGATTGATATTTAAGAAAGTGGATAATGAATCATCTGTACGACCAGGTTTCATGCTCATATCCCTGGTACCAAACAAAAAAAACAAGACAAGAGAATAACTGAACTAGTGTGCATCTTAACATACTTACTGTACGCATACTGTCAACTTTAATGACTCACTCACAAGCCACCTGACCCTCTCTCAACCATTCTGTCCATGTGTGTTGGGGGGGGTTGCCAGGGTGAGGGTAACACAGCAGTTGTCGCTGTTGAGGCCCTTCTCCCCTTCTCTCTCCTCCTGCTTATCCATTAACCAGCACCATGGTTACATCACCACAGCTAAAGCTCCCTCATGCATCTCCAGTGGCCACAGCACAGGCACAGATTACTCATGTTTGTCTCCATATGTCTGAATACAGAATATACCTGGTTTTATTCTAGTCCGCCTGTTTTATTATCATCGTCTCATGTTTGTTTACACTCTGACTGCTTGACCGTCCATCCTCAGCGTGATTGTGTCATACAGTAAGCCCCGGTCAGAGAGTTTAGCGCGAGTCGCTGACAGCTCATGCCGTGCGTTGGTTTGAAGACCTTATGATGGGTTCATTATAATCGGAGCCGTGGTGTGTCTGGGCCCAGATGGCAGCGGTGTTTATACTAACAGGATTAGGATTAGCTCCAGATTAGACAGTCGAGTTGAAAGGCCTGCTCTGCTGACACGACACGGCCGCCTGGCCCCGTGCTAACCCTCCCGAATTTATCTCAGATACTACTAACCTACAACAGACAAGAGAGCCGATGTGGGCCAAGGAGGGTAAAGGAAGAGACAACGCAAAAATAAAAAGCGTCCTTTGTCCTGTGCTGGAAAACAGGTGCAACTCGTGATGCCTCTCGTGTGTTTGTTTGGATTTTGAAGGATGGGCCGATTTTGTTGGAGCGGCTGAGGTTTGAAAGCAAAACACTGCGTTGACACCACACCAGTCAGCTGGGGCCAGATATATCCAGAGACAGAGGAACATATACAGCCTGTTCCAATTGAATCATCACTGTTATGTAACACTGGCCTTAGGATAGGGAGGGTGAGCAAAACAGAGAGGGAGAGAGACAGAGCTCAGAAGACTGACCTAGATCAGCAAATGGTGGAGATAAGTACCTGAGGGGAGGGCAGGAGCCAGCAGACTGATTCTGGGGGTAGAGACAGGAAAACAGAGAGTAAAAGACTGATTTCTTGCATGCCAGCATATTCATTTCCTTTTTTTTTTTTCTGCGGTGGGCCCTTAGCCTCATTATGATCAGATGGACAGTAGCTGCCACAGTCGCTGCTCAGCTCCAGTGACACAACCAGGCTGGAATGTGGGTCAGTAGGCAGTGAGATGGAGGGCTGTGACCAGGGAAAGTTTCGGCCAATATATTTGTGTGTCCGTGGGAATGTGTGTGTGTGTGTGTGTGTGTCCTCACAAGAGACTGTTCCCACACAGTCTTCTTTGACCGGCAGCAACTTGAAAAATAGAACAAGGGGAAGGGTGTGTGTTCAGTATTGAGTAAGTGTCCACTTCTCCTCTCTCCGGCCGACTGCCCATTCCCTACAAGCTGTCAAATGCCCAAAAGTCACCCGGCGCCGCTGACCAAAAGCAGGCCTCCTATAATGGCAGATTATTCGATTCCACCGCAGCTCATTCTCACACAGAAGATCATAAAGGTTATCCTGAGATAAGCCTGTTACTCTTCCGCCTGTATTATATGCCCTATATTCCCCCCCAACATCTAGGTCAGGGATAAGCAGCCAGTTCAACCATGCTCTTAGAATCACAAACCAGTGCGACGAGTTTATGGTCTGTTTCCGCCTCTGCCCCCTCTGTGAAAACATGCAATGTATACACGCCATACAAACCAGGCCAGTCAGAACACAACCAGTGAACACAGTGGAAATATTGCTTAATGTGCCTGTGTGTGTGTCTGTGTGTGTTTTTTTTTCTCTGTTAAAGTGCAGATGTTGGAGGTTCATCTCGTTGACTGTTGCGAAAGTTTATCCTCCCTCTTACCAGAAACCCATATGCACTTTATGAGTTGCTCAATTATAAGCCCACTAAAGTAAATTGCAGTTGTCACACAAAGATGTTTTAAAATCTGCAGATTTGCACCGGTTTGATGTCAGTGCTCGTTCTTCAGCGAGAAATGCCAGAGCAGCTAGTATGACTGGTGTCGTGTAAGACGTGTTCATCTGCTTTTCTGTTTTTCAGCAAACACTCACAGATTGACAGCCATTGTTCTGAGGTGACAAGGTTTAGACAAGTTAAGACATGTGTAAACACACTGAATACACTGAATATAACGTGTTGCTTCATCCGCTGTATGTGATAAAGTGGATTATGGGAGGTTATACACAATTTCTGGGCTTCCAGGGAACGTTTCCTCTCTCTGGTCTCCCTGTTACAAAAGTCTGAACCTTTGTGAAGAACAATCTGCATTAATCGCGCAGTTAGCCTACTAATTATGCTGCATTGCCAACTATTCAATCAGTATATATTTCAAGTAGCCATGCACGCTAATGCAGCATGCTCTATTAAGGTCTTAATTCTAACTGGTAGGAGCACATCCCTCAAGCAGTTTTCAGACACGATGCCTCAAACAAGTAGGGACGGCCATCGAAATCTAATGCTTCATCGGCATTGTCCACATCAGAAGTAAAATTCAAACTTCCCTCTCCACTCTGTCACGTTTTCACCCCTGCAACAACCCAAGACTTCTCGTTGAGCCAGACATATGTAAAGCCACCAGACTCTTAGCAAAGACCCAGAATAACAATTTCAGCCTTTTATTGATGAAAATACAAACTTTTAGTGGACATTTCATGACCTGTCGCAGTTGCCCCATAAGATTACATAGCAGCCACTGCCACCGTGACGCAGCTGCCTGCGGAGACAATCTATTGGACTGATTCCAGAAGCGTTTGTAAGTACCAATCATTTACACACCCACATTTATAAACGTGCAGTGCTCAGGCTAAAAAGTACAACAATTCCCCTTTACGGTTATGGTTAAGCTTAAATTGGTCATGGTTCATCAAGGTTTAGGTTTGGATTTGGCTGTCCACAATGAATGGAAGTGAATTCAAAGTCCTAATAAGGATATTTGCCTGTGTGAGTGTGTATCAATCAGAGAGAGGCTCTCCACTCAGCCAAATCATCAATTCTCCACAGTCCCACCCCGAACGCACACATCGCACACTTCTGTCTGATCACCGATAAATCTGTCAGGTGCTGGGTTTTACCCCTGCAGTATAAGTCGATCTCTATGACACAGATCTCCACTGACACACATAGCAGATAGTTAGCGTATGGGACAGCAACATACTGCAGCTGTTTGGGACTAAAGGGCTGCACTTTATAGCAGAAATCACATGAAGCTTGCAGATGTGGGGGAACAAAGTACACATGCTTTGGAAGGAGACGGCCACGGTATGAACATGTGTGTGAGAGTGATCGCACATGCACTTCAGATTGTGCTCTGTGTTGGTGTTGCGTGAACTTGAGACCAGAAAATCTGGCTAGGCAAGTTAACCGTCAGAGCCGAACAGAGCATCCCACAGAACAAAGAGATCCTCTTGCCTCATTGTTTCCCTTTAGGAAAAATAACGGCTCTTTTAAACACAGGAGCAGCGTAACCATTGTGTGTTTGTGGTGAACATCACAACAAATTCAGCTGTGGTTGAAGCCCTTTGCATACTGGTGTTGGTTTGTTGCATGGTCCTGAAATGACCCCTCAGCTTCAGTAATAGAGCATCCCCTGGGAAGTCTCTGAACTTGGACTACGTTATTGAATTAATGACTGATTTCCTCATCTTGTGCTGCATCATTTCAGATGAATTCTGTGATTGGAGGGAAACCAGAAAAGTATGAGGTTATGCCGACCTGTTCCAAAACCTGATTTCCGAGTTTTGCTTTCACTTCCTGATGTGATCGTGCAAACAGCCCTGGGCCTCGAGAGGAATGACTGCTGTTTACTTCAACTGCGCTTCATCCCAGGATCACTCAGGTTTGTATTAGCTCATATGTTGATTCTTTTGTTCTCAGTTTACCAAGTAAGTACAACAACTGCAGAGATATCACAGAGATTTTTGGATAATACTTTTTTGTATTTTCTGTCTTCCATCTGGGGCTTATTTTACTCCCTCCACTGAGCCTCCTGAGAGCTGATTTATGTACGGGAAATATTTAGCTTCTCCAGAGAACTGTGCCCTCAGGGTTGGAAATGGGGCCTAGAAAGTGAACAGGTGAAACACCAACCAATCCCAGCCATTACAAAGGAACAGCGAGGTGTGAGACGGTTGGAGCTCAGGGTGTGCCCGGCTCGTCTGTCAGGCCCGGTTTGAACAAAATTGCTTCTTTGAGTTTATTAAACAAATGGCTGCAGTTCAAGCCTGAGTTATCCAGACGTGCAGAGACTCGCCAGTGAGGTCATCGATAGGGCAGCAGCAGCATCACGCAGGAGCTCATTGGCAAGAATTTCTCTCATGTAAGGAATTTAGTTCAGTTTTATGCAGAACAAGAATGCTACTCATTACAGTGCATTCCTCCTCCAAGGCCCAACAGCTGCAGCTTCACCTTTATGTCCTTTATACCCTATAACATCACCACTTACGCTTCTCACTATGTAACAATGTTTGTCTAAATAACCCATGTTAAATAAAGCAATCAAATAACGAAGACATGCTGAACTAAAGAGCAGACTATAGTGGCATTAAGTAGAGTGCACATTTAAATTCACTAGATCCACATTTGTACTTGGATCTGCAACAAATTGCATACTAATAAATATCAGTTCCTTGAACATGCCTATTTTTTTCACTGATATCCGTGAATCAATTTCTGAGAACTCAACAAAAATGTCCCAACTCAGAAAAAAATCCCTGGATTCGCCCCGTTTTGCATATGCACCAAAATTGACCTAAAACGCAACCACCAAATTTCGTTATCCATTTAGTAGTTTTTAAGTAATAGTTAAAGTAACAGACAAGCAAATTGCTCAAATGTAGACTTGAGTTGTTTCATTGAGGGTTGTTGGGGTTCAAATAAAATGTTGCCCTTTGCAGATCAACAAAGTTTGAGGATTTTCATTCCTGTGTAAGGCTACTTTCATTTATTATTACCATCATTATGTATTACATCAAAACGATTTCATCTACCAGAAACCGCAGGGTGCTCTCTGGGGGACAGCCTGCATGTGGGGGGTCAAACTATCAACAAAGGGCCGTAAAGGTCACATGACGCAACAAATGTCTCATGAATGGATACATGCAGTGAGCCTCGTCCACTAATGTGGAAATCCCTGTGAGATTTTTACTGTATTAATTTACAGGCCTTTTTACAGCCACTAAGTACGACTGTGCTGCTCTGACTGCATACCTGTGTGAAGAGCTGCACTGAATCCCGGCAGCAGTTCACACAACCTGTCTCCAAACCCCAGGGACTGTTCTAAAGATACCAATAGTAGGAACGCATGTAAGTGTGTGAGTGTGTGTAACCTACTTCAGAGCACATCAGGTGCCCAGCATGCAGCAGCCACTGCAGAGGGGAGGATCCACGACTGTATCGCACACACGCACTCTGTTCAAGGGTAAGTCTCAAGGACAAGTTCAGTCTCACCTCCTGTAAACCAGAAGCTGATGCACCGGACCTGCTCATTCATTCACACACAGCACGGTGTCAATGAGCGGCAGCGTGACGAGTTAAAACGGTCTGCTATCATTCACAGCTGATTTGAATGTGAAGTTGCGTGTCTGGAGAGGCACTGCCACAGCAGCATGTACTGCAGACCACCAGCTCTGACAGTGCGAGGCATGCTGTATTTAATCTGTGCCACTTCTTCTTACTACCGCCTCAAACATTTCAATCTAAGAAAATCACTTTGGTGTTTTTTCTCTAAGTTGACGGAGAAACTGATAGAAGTTGAGGGCCAATTTTGAGATGAGATTGACGGCAAAGTGAAAATAATCGGAGATTCCTTTAGTAGAGGAATACATTTGTGACATAAGCCGTTTTTAGACATTTTACAGAGTTTGCATTTCACTTATGAAAAACGCAGCAGGATATTGTCAGGGTCAGGAAAAATTCTGGAAATTCAGACAAGAGATGGTGGGGGTCGAGCATGCATGTTTAACTGCAAGTTTAACTCCCGCTGTGGAAAAATGTGTTATATTATCAGCTCATCTACACCGCCATTGGCCCTGATCACCAAAAGCTCTGGAATATTATCGTCAGACTCAGACATTTGAGATTTCAGACACAGCCCCTCTGGAAAATGTAAGGAAAATGTCCAGACTTCAGTGGATGTCTGAAAACAGCTGTAAAATACTGTGTAATAATTAAAGAAAAACCAAAGACTTCAGGCTTTTATGCAAACATGGTATAAAAATTTAATGTTGCTGTTGATGTTAGCATGCTTTTTTTAAAAAAATCAACCAAACTCAGGAGAAGCATTGAAATCACAAAGTGACGTGTGAATATAAAGTACAGCAGTGCTACTTTCTTCTTTTTTTCCTTTTTTTTGTCAGTTTTCCTATTTTCTTAACAAAATAAAGGCTCCTCTGTGCCTGGTGGCCCGTTAAACAGAGGAGCGATACCCGGTGACAACTCTTGATTCCATCTCCTTCATCAGGAGCAATAAGCTATTATTTACAGGACAATCTGTACATCAAACAATCAGTCGCACAATCAGTCTCATTCACTCGTATGTACAGAAAGGCATTCACACTTCACTCAAGTGTGCACTGGAGATCCCCAACCTGCTTCCACATACACACACCTTGAAGGCTACAGGCATCACACTGATACAACTATTAAAAAACATTTCTCAGTCCCCCATCACAACATACCAGGATATATCTTGGTCATAGCTATAAAAGTAAATTCATTTAAGCCTCCATGTTCCAAATTAACACACTGTGCAAAGAAAAATATAAAACACAGCACACAGAGATCTAACTGCTCCTCCCCGTAACAGGTTCACAGGCCAGCACTGTCAATTCATCGGAAGCCCACAGCAATATTCCACACAAAATTCATTCCACGGCTATTCACATGAGGCATGTCTTAATGAAAACTGTAGGTTTTCAAAAGTGACAAGTAACTTAAGAGCAGAGTTCTTGACTGTGACAGAGTCTCAGGAGCGCTTCAGCTCAGATAATCTGCGGAGAAGCTGCTGCTGACGGGACTTGAGGCGCTTCTTCTCTAGGAGCTGCCGCTTCTCTCTGGAGTGCAGCTCCACGAGGTACTCCGTCGCCTGAGTCAGGATGGCCACCTTCGGGGTCTTAGCCGATTCCAGGCCGGGGATCTCATCCCGCAGGGCGAGGAAACGAGAGCGGAGGTCGTTCCTCCTCTTCCTCTCTAGGAAGTTGTGGTTCCGTCTGCGGTCAGTGTCTTCTGCATCTGAGTTTAGGGGGGAATCTGAGGGGGAGGAGGGCTGGGAGCCGCGACCCTGCTGGCTGGATGCTGTGCAGGCACGCTTGCTTTGAGGCTCTTCCTCATACTCCTCCTCATCGTCATCATCATCATCATCATCATCGTCGTCGTCGTCGTCCTCATCATCATCTTCATCCTCGGGCTCGCTATCTGGTGATCGGGCGGCATAGTTGTGCTGCTGCCGGTGGACGGACATGTGGAAGCGTTTGGGGCATGGGTCGGCCCGGACCGTGACGGTGACTGGCTTTCTGACGTTGACCAGCCGCACCCGGTTCTGCTTGCTCTCCACGGTGACCACATCGATTTCCTCTTCGTCATCTGTCATCACATAGAAAATATATTCAGCCACATGCACAGGGTTTGCCAGAAAGACTTTTTTATAGAATCCTCTACAAAATACTTCAATGATTCAGATGCCTGAGCTTAATCAAACTTTAACTAAAGTGACTACAAGGAAGTGCATTCCTTTAAAACATGCAGGTTTCTCTGTCTGTGGAGGGTAGAGCAGGAGCTGATTGTTCATTCATAACAACCTAACAATCTGGACTTTAAGCTTTTGTCATGCAGCACTGCTGAGGAATTCCTCTCAGGTTCTGTCACTTTGTGTAGTAGTAGTAGTGATAAATCACCATGACCCCGCCCCTTTACCGCACTCTGATTGTAATGCAGAGCTGCTGGAAGATACTGAATGAGGTGGAATTGAAGCAAAAGTGGCGAGGGCGCGGTTTTTAAAAGACTGCAGATCAAACATGTGGCGCATTGTGAGGGGGAGCGTGTAAATCCAGCTTTAAAGTGACTATGCTGCTCCCGATAACCCCGCTGCACCGCAGACCACAGTTATGCAACTGCAGCCCATGCTTTCTAAATTACGCATTGTTAGAGGGCAATATAATCCCGAGGCCGGGGCAGGGTGGGGCAATTTAGAGCATGACTGCTTCCTTACCAGAGGAATCGGAGCGAGACTCGGAGCCTGACGAGGCCGGCTTCCTGCAGCTGTTCGCCGGGAAGGTGAGAACCGCCGCCGGGTCGACGCAGTCTGTGACCGAGGCGGGGAGCGGGCCACTGGGGGAGACGCACTGCGCTTTGCTGGGTCTCACGGAGATCTGTGCCACCGGGGAGGCGATGGTGGCCACTCTCCCGCTGACCTTCTCCAGCTGCTTGCTGGCGGAGAAGCTGCTCCACATGCAGTCCTGGATGATGATGGAGCTCAGGTTGCCGAACAGCTTCTCCGGGTCCGGGGTGAAGGGACCCTCGCACTCCTCGTCCTGCCCCAGCACCTTGGACAACCAGCTGAGCTTGTCCCCCGGCGAGAGGTGCAGGGCAGCGCCGCTCAGAGTCCGGGTGGGAGACATGGGAGGGGTGGGCAGCAGCTCGAACTTTTTCCATATGTCCTCGCTCGGTGCGGTCGACTTGTAAAAGTCCTCCTCGGTGTCGAAATCGTCCAAAAAATAGTGCTGGAAACAGTCGAACTCCATGTTTCCAAATAGTAGTAATAAAAAGTCCGGTTGAGTTTATTCCCAGAAAGGATCAGATGTCAGCTGCGATCTGTGGAGAACGTCCTGTTCAACCTGAGGGGAACATCAGTCATTAGTAATGGTCCTTTAAAAAAGTAGCTCCCATCCATCACATGATAATACCACATTTCAAGTCTCCATCGTGGGTTATTAGGACATCACACCCCCTCTGTCTGTATATCACAACAGCCTACTTTCCACAAACAGGACCCCATTAATAATTGATTGCATCTTGCGGATGCTCTTTGCAGACTGTCCAAGGCGCACAGGGTTATTATATAATCTAGTTATATATATATATATAGACTGTACATAAACGCCAGCTATAAGTCACAGCAAGTTCTGAATGAGTGGATTGGACACGAGGAGGCTGCATACTTTTAGTTTGACTGTGGGAAACTGCTGTACCATGTAGGCTGTGCTTCCTGAAATGAAGGCTGCGCTTTGTTCTAGCGAGCAGCCGAGAACCGGTAAAAGGGAAGAGAAGAAAAGTGCCACACTGTGTCTGAGTGCGTAAAAAGCGCACAGAGACGTCCCCCTCCGAAAGTTTCAAAGGCAGCAATCGGGATCAAACTGTACTCACCGGATTCTCCGCAAATCTCAACGTGAATTACGAGGGCATGAGAACCCCCTGCAGCAGCAGCCAAAGAGCAAAGAGTACACGGTGATCAGACGTGTACAAGATCCGGTAGGTCCGACTGGATTTAAAGATGTGCTGCTACCACTTTTCTTTGAGTTCTCTTTAAACAAAAAGAAAACAACAAAAGGGGCAACGCACACACGCCGGGGCTGGGAGAAGAGGATCCAGGTTTCAGCCCACAATGCGTAACAGAGAGCCACACAGTGCGTTTTTCGCGCCAGTGAGATATCCTGTTATACGGCGATAAAGAGGCGCAGGGAGGAGCCTGGGAAATATCTGCAGCGGTAGATCCGGGTAAGCCCCTTCGCTTGAATCAGGGGCGGAGGGAGACGCACAGCTCCGCCCCGTCTACAACACCCACTATGGTCACAATCACTGTCACGTATCCCATACTTTGTTTCATCAAGATTATAACATAGAATGTTATAAAAATACTCAATCATGATGATAAAAACGACAATAATAATAGACACATCCCAAAAGTTTTCTTTCATCAATTATACTAAATTATGATATTAAGAACAAAATAAATAATAATACACGTATACCATACTTTATTTCATCAAGATTATTATTATTATAACTCAATAACAATAATGATAATGATAATAATAACAATAATAATAATACACATATCTAATACTTTATTTCATTATTATTATTATCATCATCATCATTATTATTATTAGTTGTAGTAGTAGTTGTTTTTGTAGTTGTAGTATTGTATACATGGTATTATTATTCTTTTTTATACTACTACTACTACTACTACTTCTACTACTACTACTAATAATAATAATAATAATAACAATAATAATAATAAAAACTTGCACTTATATCTCATCTAAATGAAATATTTAGGTACTTTACTTGGGTACTACAGGCTGTATACCCAGTATTTCTATTTACATTTAGAGGGAAATATTGTTAATTTATATTCCACAACATTTACATTGGACACCTTATTTACATTTTACTCACTGCATTATTATTTACATACAAAGATCAATTTATAGGGTCAACTTAAACTTCAATTGTAATGTCTAGATGCTATTTTAAAAGTTTACTACCTCATTCTATTTTTATGATTTTGTATTTAGATATTTATTGATGGCACCTGGTAGAAACATAGAGAAACAATAATTTAGATATATATTGAATAAATAATTTCTGCATATGACAATAGAGCCTTTGAATCCTGTTTAATCCTTAAAAAGAGCTCCACCTCCAATTGCTATAATGAAATAAAACACATCAATGCATCTGTGATACTTATCCAAAATTATCATATAAAGTAATGAGACATTATTTATCAAGCAAAAACATCAACCATTCCCTATAGTTTCACTTCCCATATCTGAGAGTTTACTGCTTATCTTTGTCTAATGTGAAAGTTTTGCGGCTGATATTTTGCCTTTATCTAATTATTTGATCAGAAAATAGAATAATTCTGTCAAACATTTCTACATAATAAAAGTATAATAATGTATTTTCCCTGTATTACTCTAAGTACATGTAACTAACAACACTTTTCAGACTTTTACATTTTCTTGGAATCAAATGTTTTTCATTGTTTCATAGCTTCATTTCTGTAATTATATATAATCTCTTTACCACTGCATCCCAGCACGATTAACATGTCTCCCACATGGCACATCATTCATGATTCATTATAACAACACAATGCATTTGAGGCAGTCAACAACACAGTGTCTGGCTGCATCCAGAGACATGACTGTGTGATCCTCATCCTGAGGTAAAGCTCACACGTCTCAACCTTGATGGCAAACATTAGTTTTTAGCTGATCCTCTTTTCCCTTAATCCTGTTAAAATTGGCAGACCTCAGAAGTCTGAAAGACTCCTAATCTGTTTTTCAAGCGTTTTGGCTGCATGAAAGGTTAGTTTATGTCAATTCAGTCTGTTTTTCCTCTAAAACTTTCAGTTCTGAAACTTTATTTCAAACAGGGAGACAAAGCAGCTGTTGAGCAGTTACGCGAAGTTGCCTTTTGTTGATTTGTCGAACTCCAGTATCAGGACTCTTAATTTGTATCACAAAAGAGGAGAATTAGGTGCAAATAGTCCTTAATTTCCATATTCAGCATCCTGATACAAAGTTTATACAGAAGCTAAGAGTTGCATTTAATTCCAATGGTTGTATGGAATGTTTGAATGACCTGCAGTTTCACACAGCGAGTACACAAACAGATTCGTCCTGCATCTGGTGGTGAATTGAGTAATCTTCTTTACAGTGAGAGAAAGCCACTTCAAAGCCGCTTCAGCGACACCCAAGTTAAAGTCCTCAACAAACACCACTGTATTTGGTCTTAGCGCGTTATTTACAGGCCGCAGCAGCAGACAGGAAAAAGACCACCCTCGTAAAACACATGTGCACTCAGCGACACCAACCAGGATACAACCACATTGAGTCAGGCAACAATTAAGCAGAGATGATTTATATACATATTGTCTTCTGTGAACCAATTCTTTATTCTCACTGGCGAGCAGAGGGTCAAAGTTCACCAACATCTCATGACCAGACAACGCCGGGTCACAATCGTACAACAACCGTGACCTTTACCTCCTCCTCCTCCTCTGTGACAAATTGATCAGTTTGGTTCCACAGCGTGCCTTCCCTCTCCTTAATTAAGCATCTCGGTGGACGAGACAAAACCTGCAGCATCAGTCTCAGTCATATTTAGGCCGAGTTAATGACACTGATTAGTGTTGGACATCTGTTGTCAGTGACAGGCCTGAGGTCAAACACACGCCCCTAGCTGCACAATGCCCCCTACACTTCGGGTTTGAGGAACAGTATGTTTTTATAAAAAGTGTCCATGGATCAAGTCTCCATATTCCTGACAAGAGGAATGATTGGCTGCCAATCAACTGCAGCCAATCACGTTGTCCGAGCAGGAGACAACACGCTTTTTCAAATTAAGAAATTAATTAACTAATTTGACAAAGCTGTTTCCCCACAGGCTCCATTCAGTAGCTGATCTGGAGTTTTCGATCATATCACAAGATCTTCGTCAGGTGTATGCAATTGCCAGGAAACTGTGGTTGCTCATTTTCCATTTTTATGAGAACTAATCCATGTTGGGTTAAAAATCTCTTCTTTGCCCCTATGTGATGACATATTATTCTCACTACAAGAACCATTATAGCTGCGTTCAAACATGCACTGAACTCGGAATATTTCCGGATGGACTATATGTGACAACACAAATGTCAGTTTCTTTTTGCCAGCTCCCCTTTTATGCAGGGTCTGGAAAATGGATGAGTAAAATAGTCGTAAAATATCTGGAAAAGTGTAGTTTTGGAAGTGTTGATGACATTTCGAGCACGTGACAGACCTACAACTGAAAGAGAAGGCCAATATCTCAGGATGAAAAAGAGGAGACGTACATGTGCAAGATGCAGACAAGGATGTCAACTAGACTCTCAACGAGAGTTGAGAGCTTTTGGTGATAAGGGCCGACACCCGGGTCGATACTCTAAACATGTGATCTCTGCATCAGAATTTATACGTCATGTCCGGCCTCCTGCGTGATCGACACAGGCGCCACCTCTCACCTGAAAGCGCTGAAGATCTTCCTGTTGTTATGATGCATCTGACCCTCACAATCTCCTGCTGTGTTTGTCATATGTGAACGGCAAAGTCTGGAGAAGGTCCGAACCCAATTGTGTTTTCCCGAGCTCTTCAAACAGATTCAGTAGCTGTTTGGAGCATTTGGTCTAAATACAGGAAATTCCTTAGTCGATGGAGTTTGCAGTGTTTCCATATTGTAGCAAATATTGGATTTGACTTGGCTCAGACTTAAACATTATACCTGTGACATCCATCACAAACTATTGTCCCAATTCTTCATTTTGATGTCACATATCCACATTATGCTGCAGCAAGAGTCATTGTTATTGTCACAAGTCTACTGATCACCTATAAGTCAGACAGACTAAGACTGCTTATGTTGTTCAGGTTTAATGCATTAACGATGCTTTATAGTGCAGCGTCTTCTCGGCCAGAGACAGATTTTAATTCGGTGACTTTTACCAGCTTAAATAAAGGAGGAAAAGAAAATGATCACGTCTGTAAAACCTTGTGATCTCAGTTTATGTTCTGAATCGAAAATAACACGTTGGTGTTCTTTCACAGGCAGTTACCACAGCCTTTGTATCCTATAACTTCACATCCCATAGTTACACAGTGGACCAGCCCTCAATCTGCTACGCTGGTAATATTTCATCCAGGCCAAAAGGAAAGAAAGAACAAATACTGGTCCCATAAAATTCAGATGAGGTCCCCCTCCTCTTCTCCTCTCCTCTGTTCCTTCATTAAAACCTGGAGCTCTTTTCCTCTGCAGGGACATTGTTAGGGTAACAATGCTTAACACTAACAATAGCCAGTTCCCCAAGTCATCTCCCAACTTAACTTCAAGTACCCGCCATTGTCCTTTATTGTCCTGCTAGCATATGTGTGGATGGTGAAGAGGGCGGGGCAGAGGGAGTAGGGGGTCGGGGGTCCCCATCAGCAGAGTCCTCATGTTGTCTACGACGCCACTCAGCCGCCTGAAGAACATCAGACACAATGCAGTGGAGGTATTTGGATGGTTTTCGGGGGAACTGCCTGTAGAACGTCTTAAACAACGCGGTGTCCTCCCTTTCCCCACGACCTCCCTGACACAGGACCCCCCCCTCACACTGACCTCTGACCTCTCCTCCTGTATAAAAACACAATCTGTAGCAGGTTTAAAAATGGGACCAGTCAACCGGCACTTGGAGAAAAGCCATGCAGATGAGAGGGACGACATAAATAATTCACACAAGTGTTATTGCTCCCCAGGGATATAAAACACCGTATTCAGCCCCCAGCAGAAATACCAGGAGGGATCAGCAGGGTGCAAGCTTTACCTGTGACATACACCAGAGATCTATATCTGTCGAAGCATGCATCACATTAGGCTTTTACTGCTGATGTCATCACTCGTCTGTTCACTTCCTTCTCAGCAAAGTGCTGCACCACTGAGAAGATGGATAGATACGATCTGTAAAAGTGTGAAGTTTACAAACTGAGGAAAACCCATTAGGGACATAGTTTATACATTTAAGTGTGAGTGAGTCCTAATTAAGACATTTATCACCTCCGCCAAGGTGGTTATGTTTTCGTCTGCATTTGTCTGTTAGTTCGCAGGATTACGCAATAATTACTGGACGGATTACAACGAAACTTGGTGGAAGGATGTGGTTTGGGTCAAGAAAGAACCCATTCAATTTGGATCCGGATCAGGGGGCGGATCCAGGAATTCCTTTCTCACTTTCTTTAACATTGTGAGATAGGGCGTTTTACAACATTTTCAGAAGAACAATTGATAAATCTTGATTTAAAAAAAGAAATGTGTTTTATGGGGACTTTTGGTCTTTGTAATTCTATGACATTCTAGTTTATTTATCTATTTATCTACTTATTCATTTAAAACCTCAGAAAAGGAGGAGGGGGATGAGGAAGATCCCTCATTGTGGTCCGAGGAATGTGAATCCAACTTAAACCAAGCAACAATAAAGGAGGAATAAACAACATAAAAGTAACAATGTAAATCTGTTCAAGGTGTAGGGATTGACAATGAGACCAATTAATAAATAAAACAATGAGGAAAATCAAAGGATTAAAAGCGAGTGGTGTGTTACAATGGATAAAATCAGCAATTAAGCAATTAAACCTTGTGGTATTTATGCGTGTATTCCAGGTATGTGGGACACACTATCAGAGAGTAAATCTTCCTGACGCTGTGTGAATTTTTGGCACCTGCAGGGGAAGCTGTGGCATTTATTTGGCAACTCACACTAAGAAATGCAAACTCGTTTTGGATCAAATTTGACGAAGCATGAATGTATCAGCACAGAGTCCATTCAGTAGCTGTTCTGGAGCTATTGATCACACCACAAGATCTTCCTCCATCCAAAGCCATCACAAAGAAGCAGGGCTGGACGCTAGATTTTACTGATAAACAAGAATAAATTCAGATCCTGAACATGTGAATCACAGACACAAAAACCTGAACTGACTGACTGTGACCTGGTGCAGCCACTGTTCAGTGCAGCATATGTACACTGCGTTATGCTGACACCTGGTGTTCAATCTGTGTAAAAAACTATCTGATCTCTTTACTCTCGTGGTACTGTGGAACTGTCTTTCTTTACAATAAAAATAGAAATAAAATCCATTAATCAGACTTTATTTATTTTATTTGTATAGCAATTTTACTGCAAAACAATATGTGAACGGAGGACACGCTATTAAAAATCCCACTAAATGTTACAAGAGTCCAAACCAAAGTACAAAGAAACAAAAAACAAAGAAAGAAAAAAAGGATGAAGATAAGCCAATAAAAATCTGAATTAGAAATACTTTTCTGTTTCCCGGGGGAAATTGGAGATGAGAAAAAAATGCCAATCTAAAAGGAAAGGAGAGGAGTAAACCAGATATATAAAAAAGGGTATTAAAGTGTAAAACGTTCCAAAAAGTAAACAAGTTAGTAAATTATTGAATGCTAAAACAAAATTGAATAAAAATATATAAAACAGTCCAAGATGTATAAATAGACAGATGCATTGTTACAATAACTTAAATTAAAAGCCCAAGTAAAAAGGTTGGACTTGAGTAAAACTGAGTAAAAATGAGAACTTTGAAGTAATAACATCCGCAAAATCCTCATCAACTTTCAAAAGTATGTTCCAGTAAATGGGTTTTATTATAATTACTGATGTTTGTATATGCTTTAACGCCTGATGGTGGCCGTGCCTGATGCCTGGTGTTGGTGTGATCATCATAATGAAAGCAACCACACATCACAATACATGGGAAATAAATACAACAACCAGATAAATACATTCCAGTTCACCAACTGCCAAATATAGTATTGATTAAATATCAGAATTGAAATGAAAAACTGAGGCAAGAGCACATGCATGAATTTGAGGAAAAAATATCAAGACGAAGCAAGATACAAATTGAAGATACATATAAACACAACACATTAAAGCCCAGATGAGCCTTTGGAAACAGGAGGAGGAAAGGGAGATAGTAGTAGGCTTGCTGGGTCAATGCAGCTTTACAATGAATTGATTGTAAAGCAACGGCTCAACAATTCAGTTTCCCTTTAGGATGAGATCAGCACATAATGTGAAACGTTGTGTCACGGGACAGGTTGTGAGCTAGTGTATAATAATCATTGAGGTCCACAGATATATGGTATGATAATTCAGCCCCATATGACATCAGCCCGTTCACAGGGAATTGAGAAGCGTCACTGTACAGGCTGTGGGCTGCATCAGTGGGCTGCTGCATGGTGCTCCCACAGGCTGACGGGCCCACTGGGATTCCTCCCTGTGGGCCGGTCACTCTGACTGTGGAACTTTGCATCTCATGACTGGGATGACATGTCTAACAGCACTCAAACAATGCCCGGTGGCATGTTAACAACGCCTGGAGGTGGTTATAGTGGTTATAAGGTTGGCTTAGTGCAGGACTTAATAAACACCTTTGTAAACAAGACCCTTTGTAAACCGTTTGGTGTTTCACTTACAGGTAGGTGTGGTGTATGTTGCTCTAGATCAGGTGAGGCCTTACAGACCTACAGAGCACTGACCAACACAGCATTTCTGTGAAGCGTCCTTCTTTGTTTCTCTGAACCTGGACAATATACTGTCAAAGAAAAATTATTACGTTCCATATTTCGGAATCACAATGGCACTAGAGGGGTCTGAGCAGGACGTGGAAATGTTAGAAGTAGTCAAACCTAAAGATATGGAAATCAAGACGGCAAAGGTAAGTGCCAGACGTATGTATGATGTGTGGTCTCATTTAAATGAAGTGGGGTTTCTGTGTTGCTCCTATTTATTCAGATACGTTAAAAATGTTTTACTCAAACACCGCCTGAGTCCTTGAGCTTTTTATTTCACCCACTGCTTCAGTCTGTCATTGGGCAGTTGTTTGTAAGATTTACATTTTGGTTAGGGATCATATGATGACAAGATACTGATTTCACTGTTGGTGTTCTTGGACAGGCAGTTAGCACAGCCTTTGTATCCTATAACTTCCCATCCCATAGTTACACAGTGGGCCAGCCCTCAATCTGCTACGCTGGTAATATTTCATCCAGGCCAAAAGGAAAGAAAGAACAAATACTAGTTTTATTTGTCATATGCAGTTAACACAGGGTCAACAGTACAATGAAAGGTGATGGACAAGAAGAAACCGGTCAGCTCAGCAGTGCAATAATTAAATTAAAATTAAAATTAAAATAAAAGCAAGGTAAGAAGAGCTTACTATCAAAAGGTTAAATGCAATACATTACAAAACTAAAGGTGCTTGAACTTTTAACTGGAGTGTGTGTGAATAGTTATTGCACATGTGTATGTGCAGTTGTTGCAACGTGTGTGTGTCAGTTCACATTTCCAAATAAAGTGCAAACAGGCAAAAAAAAAAGTTGTGCAGAGGGTTGTAAGTTATAGTTTAGTACAAGTTCAGGAACCTGATGGCCTGATGGTACAAACTGTCTGGTGGGCTCCTGTACCTTCTGCCAGATGGTAACAGGCTGTGGTCCTTTATGGTCCTTTTTCAAACTGAAGAGGGTCCAAGGTGTCAGGAAGGGAGGAGCAGATGTGGGTTTTGACTAGTCGCTCGAAACACTTCATGATGACTGATGTCAGTGCGACAGGGCGGTAGTCATGTAGGGGGCCTCTGGTTTCTTGGGGACTGGAACAATGATGGATGCCTTGAAGGGGGTGGGGACCACGGACTGACTAAGGGAGAGGTTGAAGATGTTGGTGAACACCTCTGTCAGTTGATCAGCGCACACCCTGAGTGCACGGCCTGGGATGCCATCCGGCCCGGGGGCTTTGCGGGGGGTTGACCCTTTTGAAGAACCGTCTTACGTCGGCAGCTTCTGGGGTCAATGTGGCAGCCTCCCCGTCCACACGTGGGCGAGTGGTAGGCACTGGGTTGTTCGAACCCGAGCGTAGAAGGTGTTGGGCTCGTCCGGGAGTGATGCAGTGTACTGAACTATGTCCCTGGTCCTCCCTTTGTAGTCCATGATGCAGCGTAATCGAGACCACATACGCCTGGGATCAGAGCTGCGGTAGTTGGACTCCACTCTGTCCCTGTAGTCCCTCTTGGAAACCTGATGAACTTGCTGAGGTTGTATCTGGCTGCTTTGTAGGCTTCAGGTCTCCTGAGTTGAAGGCGGTGGTCCGTGCCAAAATCGTCAATGCACTTACTAATGTAACCCATGACAGAGTCTGTGTATTCGCTGATATTTCCACAAGCTGCATCCTCAAACATCTGCCAGTCAGTTGTCCCAAAGCAGTCCTGCAGAGTCTCATCAGCCTCTTTGTTCCATTTGTGGATGACCCTGGAAACTGTTTTTTCCTGTCTAAGTGTCTGTTTATATGCGGGCAGCAGCAGAATGCAGCAGTGATCTGCTCGGCCAAAAGCAGGGCTGGGGAGGGGTTTATAACAGTCCCTGATTGGGGTGTAGCAGTAGTCCAATGTTTGTTCCCCCTCAGTGTTTTCCTTCTCTGTCGCACCAGTAAACAAAAGACCCAGGGTCGTCACAGTGTCACACCTCCCACCCTTTGCTTTATCCACCCTGCACTGCACTGATCTCATGTATCAGGCCTCTCTGGAATCCAGTGGACCCAATCCTCCTGAGACACATCTGTACCATCTGAAACCATCTATAACCTGAGCCTAAACCATTAATCGGGTGGTCAATATTATCGGTTGAAAAATAAACTTTCATAGACATATATCTGCGTTTGTGTTTGTCGATACGAAAACTTTTATTTTACAAAATAAACAACACAGAAAACATGTGCATTTAAAAATATGTGTATTCTCTTTATTCAAGTTCTATGTATTTGGTTGTTTTTGTATTTTCTTTTTATCTATCGTTATAAGCCTCAAATACATTTCCTTGACATGAGGGTTTGATAATTATGTCCCATCTTCCAAAAAGTTTTTGTTGAAATCCGTTCAGTAGTTTTTGGGTAATTCAAACAGTCAAACTAACAGGGGTTAAAACATTACCTCCTTGGTGGAGGCAACCAGTGACTCACTGCTGATCTTCTGAAGGAGTTGAGGGTCCCCCTTTCTGTAGGCCATGTACTGTAGATTGTCAGGAGGCCAACCTCTATCCTACAGCTATATTTCACACACTCTGCTTGCTGACATCATCTGTCCATTAAAGGAGATTGGCTGTGGCTGCTGACTGTTGTCGACTGAGCGTGAAATATCATACTACCTCCAACATCCAAATGTCAGAGCCAATGGCTGCAATGGAGTGAATGAGTTTGTGTGTCACCACACTGACTGCAGTGTATCAACCAACACCACACTAATCTGTCTCTAATTGGACTTTCTGAGCCGTGGGGTGACGTGAATAAACAAATCTCAGGCCCTCACAGTATCAAGTTCTTTCACACAACATAAGTCTTTGCCAGAGCTTTGGACAGAGGGTCGGATGAGAGTATAAACTCCAGAGTACAGAATAAAGATGCAGATAATGATAATAATAACGCACAACAAAATGTACAGCTCCTAATATGAAGTTATAAGTCTAAACTAATTAGATCACTTATCTCCTCTACCCTCTTCTCCTCTTCTCACCACAGGACCAGAGGAATGGTTCTTCCCTGTGCAGCAAACTATGCTACGCCATTGGTGCACTTCAAGATGTTAAGATCACAACTAATAATCTAGACTACATCCTCTAGCTCTACCTGCTGGATGTGGCTCAGGTGACTGATTACTTGGTTGCTTCAGGGGTCATTTCAATCACATTTGTCCTCTGTACCACAATCTTGTTTTTAGTCTGAAGGAGCAAAAAGGTATAAATCCACGAGATGACAAGACAAGAGAACGTCATGTGTTCAATGCTGATGTTGGGTATTAAGCAGATAAGGATCTATTCCAAATGTTGACTATCCCTTTGACTCTAGCTGTAGTTTGTATAAAGATGACTCTTCTTCATTCCTTTCTGAGGCTAACAGAAGGAAATTTAGTTATTTTCATCATCTATGCACTTCGGCAAAAGAACGACTTCCAGAATATTCTCCTGGTCATACTAGTGAGTGTCTTCATTTTCCACTAAATGACTCTTTACCTGTTCAAGTCTTGAGATGAGACGTGGAGGACATCAGTGCAATCTGCATCTTCCTCTCCATCCTCCTCCTGCTGCGGCTGCTTTCTGCTCTGGTCTCTCTGCCACTGATTAGGAGTGGAAACATTTTCTGTCTGTTTCATAATTGGAGAGGTGAGAGTGGAGGGGTCAGGAGGGAAATATTTCATCCCTTGATGCTGCTGAGTTTTCATGGACAGTCTTGTTCTTGTGTGGTCATTTCACACTGGTTGACCAAGTGTGGCCAAGAGGTCAAAGGTTTTCTGCCCCCCCCCGATCATTATATTGGCAAAAAAAGATCTCATTTTTGATCAGAACTATCTAGGTATTAAAGCTTTTAAAAATTTGAAGTGGATATGGTCAACCTGCAGTAAGCAGTAATTTCCTGTTGCCACTGGATGGCACTGCAACTTAATATTGTCAGATAGATGTGTTCAGAATGAGACCTTTATCAGACATGTAAAACTTTGTACAGATTTGACCATGTGCAGGCCATTTTATCAATATATGTACTGTTCCCCCCCCCCCCACACATTTTTAACAAATAAAAGCTGGATACATTAAATAACATGAAAAAGGACAAAATAAAAAACAATTAAAGGTCCAGTGTGTAAGATTTAGGTTAAAGGTATCTATTGGCAGAAATTTTATATAAAATAATCCTAGTGATGTTTTCACTAGTGTGTTTAATCTAAATTGTACAAATTATTGTTTTCTTTACCCTGGAATGGGCCCTTTATATTTAAACATTTTATATTAACATAGCGAGCGGGTCCTCTCTATACGGAGGCTGCCATGTTTTTAACAGTAGCCAAGACTGGACAAACTAAACATCTTTTGAGTTTGAAGACTACCACAGGTTCTCCTTCATGTTTGGAAGGGGAGGGTGAGGTGAGGGTTGTTCAGCTGCAACATACAAATTCACCACTATCACTAAATTCTACAAACTGAACCTTTAAAACAAACAAACAAACAAACAAACACAGAACAGTGGCTCAGATTCGCACATACAGTGTCGGAAGTTGATAATGATAATGTGGAAGACCAAGATAAAGAGGGCAAACAATAAAGAACATCAGTAAATAAGTAGATAAAATCAGGAAAAACCCTGCAACATGATTTCAGAGCCCCCGGGATCTTCATAGTTCAAATAGGGTTCCCAGATTTTGTAGAATTGGTCTGTTTTCATATTCAATGTACATGTAAGGTACTCTAATGGCACCAAGTCCAGAAGCACTCTCTGCCAGGCCCTTAACATTCGGCACCTTTTCATTAATCCAGTGTAGTAAAATGTTCTTCCTTGCAACATAGGTAAGGATGCAATATAATGTCTTATTGCTTTTTGATGTTACAGATCTACTTGGGAGGCCCATGAGGGACACTGGGTCTATGTCCAGCTCTAAACCCAGTATTTTTCTGATTTCAGATAAAACATCAGACCAATACCTTTGTAGTTTACAGCATTACCAAAGACAGTGAGTTAATGTACCAGTGTCTGTTTTGCATTAAAGGAACATGGGCGAAAGAGCCAGATAAAAATAATGTCTGTCATTGGGAGAAATGTGCAATCTATGTATAATCCTGAATTACATTGCTTTGGTGCGATTAAAAACTGAAATTGATTTGGTATACCTCCAAATATCTTCCCAGTTTTCATCGTAAATTGTGACAGAAAGTTCCTTCTCTGATCCAATCATAAATATACCTCATATGCGTACCCCGATGTTCATGGCCATTAAGCCCTCTTCTACTCCTTCTTTGTGTTCTTCATCAAGTTTGCCTCCGGGATATCCCTGGGTATCTCGACCCTCAGTTTGAAGTAAGTTTATTATTTGATCTAACACAGTGTGACATCAGTTCCCCGTTACAGCTCATCAGTCTAGAGATCATGTGGACTATCTACTTCATCCTTTAACAAACCATCTCATCAAACTGTCCTCACATCAGTTATCTCTCTGTCTCTCTCTCTCTCTCTCTGCATTTTTTACAGATTTGCCAGCTACTTAACCGTAAAAAGTGAATAAGCAGGCGGCCCGTGTTCTGTAGCAGTCAGTGGGGATGGGGCAGTGTGCCTTCAGTCTGTCAATCCAGTTGAACATGTCTTCTTCTACAAGCTCTGATAAACTACAGCAGCGGGCGGCAACTGGGTCATACCACATGAACTGCCACCAGATCAGTTTGATGATTGGATTTTCTTTATTTCACTACATCGGACTGACAGATATTCAATTTTTTTGATTACAGAGCTTTATTTTAAAACGTTGTGAGCCCGGGTCTAAAGTTTGGGTTGATTGCTTAACGGATCTCTGTAATAGCCACATGTAATGTATGAAAAAATAACACCAGTTCAGTAAATTAACCAAAATTGTATGAAAAACACAGATTAAAAAGTCTTCACTGCTGATAAACCAGGTGGGTAAACACAAAGTTTTCTAACTTCACAATAAAGTGTTTATAAAAAGCTCTACACAATGTCCAGAACGCGAACAATAAAAAGTGACAGTATATTGTTTGGACTGAACTGTTTGGGGAGGACTCACTAATGACAAGGAATAATCCTGAAGTAGAATCTGGAGCATTTCTGTAAGCAAAGAGAACAGTCCACTCCAGTCAGGCAGTTCACTTGTTCAAATGTTTCATGCACCCTGTCCGCACAAGTCAAACCCTTTGAGTGTGACTCTTGGCCTTTCTCAGAGATTATGAAGCAGATTCTCAGTTGAAATCTTCAGCACTTGAGAGAAACATGTAGCAGCAGAGGACAAGCCAACAACAACAACAACTTCTATCTATCTTCTATCTATCATCTATCATCTATCATCTATCATCTATTATCTATCATCTATCATCTGTCTTCTATCTATCATCTATCTTCTATCTATCATCTATCTTCTATCTATCATCTGTCTATCATCTATTATCTATTATCTATCTTCTATCTATCATCTATCATCTATCATCTATCATCTATCATCTATCTTCTATCTATCATCTATCTTCTATCTATCATCTATCTTCTATCTATCATCTGTCTATCATCTATTATCTATCTTCTATCTATCATCTATCATCTATCTTCTATCTTCTAGAAGTTTGGGTTGATTGCGTAACGGATCTCTGTAATAGCCACATGTAATGTATGAAGAAATAACACCAGTTCATCTATCTTCTATCTATCATCTATCATCTATCATCTATCTTCTATCTTCTATCTATAATCTATCTTCTATTATCTATCTTCTATCTATCATCTATTATCTATCTTCTATCTTCTATCTATCATCTATTATCTATTATCTATCATCTATCTTCTATCTATCTTCTATCTATCATCTATTATCTATCATCTATAATCTATCTTCTATCTATCTTCTATCTTCTATCTATCATCTATCATCTATCATCTATCTATTATCTATTATCTATTATCTATCATCTATCTTCTATCTATCTTCTATCTATCATCTATTATCTATCTGCTATCTTCTATCTATCTTCTATCTATCTTCTCTCTATCATCTAGTATCTATCTTCTATCTATCATCTATTATCTATCATCTATCATCTATCATCTATCTTCTATCTATCATCTATCTATCATCTATTATCTATCATCTATCATCTATCTTCTATCTATCATCTATCATCTATTATCTATTATCTATCATCTATCTTCTATCTATCATCTATTATCTATCTTCTATCTATCTTCTATTATCTATCTTCTATCTATCATCTATCTATCATCTATTATCTATCATCTATCATCTATCTTCTATCTATCTTCTCTCTATCATCTATTATCTCTCTTCTATCTATCATCTATTATCTATCATCTATCATCTATCATCTATCTTCTATCTATCATCTATCTATCATGTATCATCTATTATCTATCATCTATCTTCATCTATATCTATTATCTATCATCTATCTTCTATCTATCTTCTATCTATGATCTATGATCTATCTTCTTCTATGATCTATGATCTATGATCTATCTTCTATCTATGATCTATCTTCTATCTATCATCTATCTATCATCTATTATCTATCTTATATCTATCATCTATCTATCATCTATTATCTATCATCTATCTTCTATCTATCATCTATTATCTATCATCTATCTTCTATCTATCATCTATTATCTATCTTCTATCTATCTTCTATTATCTATCTTCTATCTATCATCTATTATCTATCTTCTATCTATCATCTATTATCTATCATCTATCTTCTATCTATCTTCTCTCTATCATCTATTATCTCTCTTCTATCTATCATCTATTATCTATCATCTATCATCTATCATCTATCTTCTATCTATCATCTATCATCTGTCTTCTATCTATCATCTATTATTATCATCTATCTTCTATCTATCATCTATCTTCTATCTATCATCTATCTTCTATCTATCTATGTCTATGATCTATCATCTATCTTCTATCTTCTATCTATCATCTATCTTCTATCTATCATCTATCTATCTTCTATCTTCTATCTATCATCTATTATCTATCTTATATCTATCATCTATCTTCTATCTATCATCTATTATCTATCTTCTATCTATCATCTATTATCTATCTTCTATCTATCTTCTATCATCATCTATTATCTATCATCTATCATCTATCTTATCTATCTTCTCTCTATCATCTATTATCTCTCTTCTATCTATCATCTATTATCTATCATCTATCATCTATACTATCTATCATGTATCATCTATTATCTATCATCTATCTTCTATCTATCATCTATTATCTATCATCTATCTTCTATCTATCTTCTATCTATATCTATGATCATTATCTATGATCTATGATCTATGATCTATCTTCTATCTTGATCTATCTTCTATCTATCTCTATCTATCATCTATTATCTATCTTATATCTATCATCTATCTATCATCTATTATCTATCATCTATCTTCTATCTATCATCTATTATCTATCATCTATCTTCTATCTATCATCTATCTTCTATCTATCATCTATTATCTATCTTCTATCTATCATCTATTATCTATCTTCTATCTATCATCTATCATCTATCATCTATCTTCTATCTATCTTCTTATCATCTATTATCTCCTTCTATCATCTATTATCTATCATTTATCTTCTATCTTCTATCTATCATCTATCTTCTATCTATCATCTATCTTCTATCTATCATCTATTGTCTATCATCTATCTTCTATCTATCATCTATCTTCTATCTATCATCTATCTTCTATCTATCTATGATCTATGATCTATGATCTATCTTCTATCTATCATCTATCTTCTATCTATCATCTATCTATCATCTATCTTCTATCTATCATCTATTATCTATCTTATATCTATCTTATATCTATCATCTATCTTCTATCTATCATCTATCTATCATCTATCTTCTATCTATCATCTATTATCTATCATCTATCATCTATCATTCTATCTTCTATCTATCATCTATCTTCTATCTTCTATCTATCATCTATCTTCTATCTATCATCTATCTTATCTATCATCTATTATCTATCATCTATCTTAATCCCTTCTCATCATCTATCATCTATTATCTATCTATCATCTATTATCTATCTTATATCTATCATCTATCTATCATCTATCATCTATCTTCTATCTGTCATCTATTATCTATCTATCATCTATTATCTATCTTATATCTATCATCTATCTTCTATCTATCACCTATCTTCTGTCTATCATCTATTATCTATCTTCTATCTATCATCTATTATCTATCGTCTATCTTC
This sequence comes from Hippoglossus stenolepis, assembly GCF_022539355.2. Classification (NCBI taxonomy): domain Eukaryota; kingdom Metazoa; phylum Chordata; class Actinopteri; order Pleuronectiformes; family Pleuronectidae; genus Hippoglossus; species Hippoglossus stenolepis. Next base: position 15,835,393 of record NC_061492.1, on the reverse strand, counting down.
TATCTTCTATCTATCTTCTATCTATCATCTATTATCTATCTTCTATCTATCATCTATCTTCTATCTATCATCTATTATCTATCATCTATCTTCTATCTATCCTCTATCTATCATCTATTATCTCTCTTCTATCTATCATCTATTATCTATTATCTATCATCTATCTTCTATCTATCTTCTATCTATCATCTATCTATCATCTATTATCTATCATCTTTCTTCTATCTTCTATCTTCTATCTATCATCTATCTATCATCTATTATCTATCATCTATTATCTATCATCTATCTTCTATCTATCATCTATTATCTATCATCTGTCTATCATCTATTATCTATTATCTATCATCTATCTTCTATCTATCATCTATCTTCTATCTATCTTCTATCTATCATCTATTATCTATCATCTATCATCTATCTTCTATCTATCTTCTATCTATCATCTATTATCTATCATCTATCTTCTATCTATCTATGATCTATGATCTATGATCTATGATCTATCTTCTATCTATCTCTCTTCTATCTATCATCTATCTATCTATCATCTATCTATCTTCTATCTATCTTCTATCTATCTATCTTCTATCTATCATCTATTATCTATCTTATATCTATTATCTATTATCTATATCTATTCTATTCTATCTTCTATCTTCTATCTATCATCTATTATCTATCATCTATTATCTATCTTCTATCTATCATCTATTATCTATTATCTATCATCTATCATCTATCTTCTATCTTCTATATATTTTCTATTATCTATCATCTATCATCTATCTTCTATCTTCTATCTATCTATGATCTATGATCTATCTTCTATCTTCTATCTATCATCTATCATCTATCTTCTATCTATCATCTATCTTCTATCTTCTATCTTCTATCTTCTCTCATCTATCTTCTATCTATCTATCATCTATCTTCTATCTATCATCTATCTTCTATCTATCATCTATTATCTATCTTCTATCTATCATCTATTATCTATCATCTATCTTTTATCTATATTCTATCTATCTTCTATCTATCATCTATTATCTATCTTCTATCTTCTATCTATCTTCTATCTATCATCTATTATCTATCTTCTATCTATCATCTATTATCTATCTTCTATCTTCTATCTATCTTCTATCTATCATCTATTATCTATCTTCTATCTATCATCTATTATCTATCTTCTATCTATCATCTATTATCTATCTTCTATCTATCTTCTATCTATCTTCTATCTATCATCTATTATCTATCATCTATCTTCTATCTATCTTCTATCTATCTTCTATCTATCATCTATCTATCTTCTATCTATCATCTATCTTCTATCTATCGTCTATCTATCATCTGTTGTCTATCATCTATCATCTATCATCTATCATCTATCTTCTATCTATCTTCTATCTATCATCTATTATCTATCATCTATCTTCTATCTATCATCTATCTATTATCTATCATCTATGTTCTATCTATCATCTATCTTCTATCTATCTTCTATCTATCATCTATCTATCATCTATTATCTATATCTATCTTCATCTTCTATCTTCTATCTTCTCTCATCTATCTTCTATCTTCTATCTATCTATCATCTATCTTCTATCTATCATCTATTATCTATCATCTATCATCTATCATCTATCTGCTATCTATCATCTATCTTCTATCTATCATCTATCTATCTTCTATCTATTATCTATCTCTATCTATCATCTATTATCTATCTTATATCTATTATCTATTATCTATTATCTATCTTCTATCTATCTTCTATCTATCATCTATTATCTATCATCTATTATCTATCTTCTATCTATCATCTATTATCTATTATCTATTATCTATCATCTATCTTCTATCTATCTTCTATCTATTTTCTATCATCTATCATCTATCTTCTATCTTCTATCTTCTATGATCTATGATCTATGATCTATCTTCTATCTTCTATCTATCATCTATCATCTATCATCTATCTTCTATCTATCTTCTATCTTCTATCTTCTCTCATCTATCTTCTATCTATCTATCATCTATCTTCTATCTATCATCTATCTTCTATCTATCATCTATTATCTATTATCTATCTTCTATCTATCATCTATTATCTATCATCTATCTTTTATCTATATTCTATCTATCTTCTATCTATCATCTATTATCTATCTTCTATCTTCTATCTATCTTCTATCTATCATCTATTATCTATCTTCTATCTATCATCTATTATCTATCTTCTATCTATCATCTATTATCTATCTTCTATCTATCTTCTATCTATCATCTATTATCTATCTTCTATCTATCATCTATTATCTATCATCTATCTTCTATCTATCTTCTATCTATCTTCTATCTATCATCTATCTTCTATCTATCGTCTATCTATCATCTGTTGTCTATCATCTATCATCTATCTTCTATCTATCATCTATCTTCTATCTATCATCTATTATCTATCATCTATCTTCTATCTTCTATCTTCTATCTATCATCTATCATCTATCTTCTATCTATCATCTATGTTCTATCTATCATCTATCTTCTATCTATCTTCTATCTATCATCTATCATCATCTATTATCTATTATCTATTTTCTATCTTCTATCTTCTATCTTCTATCTTCTATCTTCTCTCATCTATCTTCTATCTATCTATCATCTATCTTCTATCTATCATCTATTATCTATCATCTATCATCTATCATCTATCATCTATCTGCTATCTATCATCTATCTTCTATCTATCATCTATCTTCTATCTATCATCTATCATCTATCTTCTATCTATCATCTATCTTCTGTCTATCATCTATTATCTATCATCTATCTTCTATCTTCTATCTATCATCTATCTATCATCTATTATCTATTATCTATCTTCTATCTTATATCTTCTATCTATCTTCTATCATCTATCTATCATCTATTATCTATCATCTATCTTCTATCTATCATCTATTATCTATTATCTATTATCTATTATCTATCATCTATCTATCATCTATCATCTATCTTCTATCTTCTATCTATCATCTATCTATCATCTATTATCTATTATCTATCATCTATCTGCTATCTGCTATCTATCATCTATCTATCATCTATCATCTATCATCTATTATCTATCATCTATCATCTATCATATATCTTCTATCTATCATCTATCTTCTATCTATCATCTATCATCTATCATCTATTATCTATTATCTATTATCTATTATCTATCTTCTATCTATCTATGATCTATGATCATGATCTGATCTATCTTCTATCTATCATCTATCTTCTATCTATCATCTATCTATCATCTATCTTCTATCTATCATCTATTATCTATCTATCATCTATTATCTATTATCTATCATCTATCATCTATCTTCTATCTATCATCTATCTTCTATCTATCATCTATTATCTATTATCTATCATCTATCATCTATCTTCTATCTATCATCTATTATCTATCATCTATTATCTATCATCTATTATCTATTATCTATCATCTATCATCTATCTTCTATCTATCATCTATCTATCATCTATCATCTATTATCTATTATCTATCATCTATCATCTATCTTCTATCTATCATCTATCATCTATTATCTATTATCTATTATCTATCATCTATCTTCTATCTATCTATGATCTATGATCTGTGATCTATCTTCTATCTATCATCTATCTTCTATCTATCATCTATCTATCATCTATCTTCTATCTATCATCTATTATCTATCTATCATCTATCATCTATCATCTATCATCTATCTTCTATCTATCATCTATCTTCTATCTATTATCTATCTTCTATCTATCATCTATCATCTATCATCTATTATCTATCATCTATCTTCTATCTATCATCTATCTATCATCTATTATCTATTATCTATCATCTATCTTCTATCTATCATCTATCATCTATCTATCATCTATTATCTATCATCTATCTTCTATCTTCTATCATCTATCTATCATCTTTTATCTATCATCTATCTTCTATCTATCATCTATTATCTATCATCTATCTATCATCTATCATCTATCTTCTATCTATTATCTATTATCTATTATCTATCTGCTATCTGCTCTACTTCTATTATCTATCATCTATCTTCTATCTATCATCTATTATCTATCATCTATCTATCATCTATCATCTATCATCTATCATCTATCTTCTATCTATCATCTATTATCTATCATCTATCTGCTATCTATCATCTATCTTCTATCTATCATCTATCTATCATCTATCTATCATCTATTATCTATCATCTATCTTCTATCTATCATCTATCTATCATCTATTATCTATTATCTATTATCTATCATCTATCTTCTATCTTCTATCTTCTATCTATCTTCTATCATCTATCTATCATCTATCTATCATCTATCTTCTATCTATCATCTATTATCTATCATCTATCTATCATCTATCATCTATCATCTATCTATTATCTATTATCTATCATCTATCATCTATCTGCTATCTATCATCTATCTTCTATCTATCATCTATTATCTATCATCTATCTTCTATCTATCATCTATCTTCTATCATCTATCTATCATCTATCATCTATCATCTATCTTCTATCTATCATCTATCTTCTATCTATCATCTTTTATCTATCATCTATCTTCTATCTATCATCTATTATCTATCATCTATCATCTATCATCTATCATCTATCATCTATCTTCTATCTATCATCTATCTTCTATCTATCATCTATTATCTATCATCTATCATCTATCTTCTATCTATCATTTATCTTCTTTATCTTCTATCTTCTATCTATCATCTATTATCTATTATCTATCATCTATCTTCTATCTATCTATGATCTATGATCTGTGATCTATCTTCTATCTATCATCTATCTATCATCTATTATCTATCTATCATCTATCATCTATCATTTATCTTCTATCTTCTATCTTCTATCTATCATCTATCTTCTATCTATCATCTATCTTCTATCTTCTATCTTCTATCTATCATCTATCTTCTATCTATCTATGATCTATGATCTATGATCTATCTTCTATCTTCTATCTATCATCTATCTTCTATCTTCTATCATCTATGATCTATGATCTATCTTATATCTTATATCTATCATCTATCTTCTATCTATCATCTATTGTCTATCATCTATCTTCTATCTATCATCTATCTTCTATCTTCTATCTATCATCTATCTTCTATCTATCTATGATCTATGATCTATGATCTATCTTCTATCTTATATCTATCATCTATCTTCTATCTATCTATGATCTATGATCTATGATCTATCTTCTATCTTCTATCTATCATCTATCTTCTATCTATCATCTATCTATCATCTATCTTCTATCTATCTTCTATCTTCTATCTATCATCTATCTTCTATCTATCATCTATCTTCTATCTATCATCTATTGTCTATCATCTATCTTCTATCTATCATCTAGCTTCTATCTATCATCTATCATCTATCATCTATCATCTATCATCTATCTTCTATCTTCTATCTATCATCTATCTTCTATCTTCTATCTTCTATCTTCTATCTATCATCTATCTTCTATCTATTATCTATCATCTATCTTCTATCTATCTTCTATTATCTTTCATCTATCTTCTATCTATCTATCTTCTATCTATCATCAGTTTGGACTTATTAACTGTCCAAGAATAGAGCAGCAATCTTTCTCCACATGAGTGGCCTTTAAAATAAATAAGGATATTGAGGAGGCTCTCAGCCACGGTTCCTGAAAAGATAGATTTTAAAAATGTATTTTGTAGTTGCATTAAGACGACCATGTAGGCATCAGAGTGAAGTGACTCATTTCCAGCACTTTATGGTCGGTTTAAGTAATATTATTCTTTTGGGTGACGAATAATGGATGATGATTAAATATTAAATTGTTGTGCATAGTGATACCCTATATGTGTGGGGTATTTTTGATTGTCTGTTGTAGGTTGTCTTATGTTGTCTTATGTTGCATTTAACTATTACTCACTGTGCCTTATCTTGCTTTGCCTTCCTGTTTAAATGTTCAATATAAAACTTGCTTTACCTGCAGCCACTTTGACACTGATTAAGATCCCATGGTTTAGGACACATAGATATTTGTTGAGATTAAGGTTGGGGTCAGATTCCTAAGAAAACAGGATAGGTCACCCTCCACATGTCTGTCCACCATGAACTCTGCAATATACTAAACTTCTGCAAATCAAGATGGACTGGTTGAAGCTTTCCAACATGTTCTTTTGCTGTGAGTCATGTCAGTTTGTGTATTTTCTTGTATTTATTTTTTTTGTTGGCAAGACTACACAAATACTAGTGAAGGATTTCCACGCAACCTTGTGGAAGGATGTGGTATGAACCCATAACATTTTGGTGTGGATCCAGACCAGGGAGCGGATCCAGGAACTTATTTTTATCAGCGTTTTCCTTTTTATGACATTAAAAAAATAGAGAGAGAGAGAGAGAGAAAAAAAAAGGTGAAATCTTTCACCTTTGTAACTGGCTAACACATCAAAGATTCCTTTGATCTATGACCACTGACTCGTTCAATTATTTTTCGCTGTCTTTCGCAATTTATGAGCGAGCAATTTGGCTAATGTCTTAAAATAGACTGATCACACCATTTCCGACGAGCTGCATGTTTTGACGTATTTATTTTGATGCCATGTTTTTTCCAGAACCCCAAACTGGACCAACTAAACACATTGTCAGTTTTTATGGCAACTGAAGTCTACCACAGGTTCTCTTTCATGTTTGGAAGGGGAGGGTGATGTGAGGGGTATTCAGATGCAACATGGCACTTCACCACTAGATTCTACACTCTGATCCTTTAAAGGGTCAAACTTATCATACTAAAGCCTTTCTTTAAACTAGTTAAACGCAATTCTTAAACGCACATTTATATAATATTATAAATATATAAACAACCATTGAGACTTACCCAGTTAAACATCGTTGGTTGATGATTTGTATGTGATAAAATGTATAGCAGTGAGTTATATATATATATGACACAGTGGGGATGAAGTGACTTTGAATGCAGCCTGCAGGTCAGTGTAAATACACGGACAAACTGCTGGGGCTGTAATTTCCCGCAGCACCTGAAGGACACGGAACATGCGATAGTCACGTCATAGCAGACCGTGACGTAGGCGGCGTAGTAGAATTGAATGATCAGGGACACGACACGGAGAGTTGAGTCAGAGAGACACACACACACACAGTCAGAGAGAGAGAGAGAGAGAGAGAGAGAGAGAGAGCAGCGGATACAACGTGTTACTGAGAATCGGAGGTTTGAGCATATCAAAGACACAAATAAAGACGAAGACATTTCTTCAAAAATCTTGGAGCCACGATGGCACGAGGGGAGGGCGCGGAACAGTGCGCAGCGCGTTTATTAACAGTCAAACCTATTAATACAGAAATCAAGACGACAATGGTAAGTGCCAAGAGATATATAGATACACATATTCTCAATTATATATGATATGATATGTGGTGGGATTGAAATTAAGCGAGGCTTCTGTGTTGCGCTCTTTATCCATGTGCGTAAAAACGCGCCTATATAAACTAGACGTTGTATAAATGTGTTCGTTACTTCCTTTCGGTTTGTCCAACACTCCCCTGACTTGGTCCTCGGGGTTTGAATTCCACCCGCTTCCTCTGGCAGTCTGTTTGTCCTCGGGGCAGCTGATGAATCTGAGCTTTACCTACCGGCTTCTTAAGAGACAATTTAAAACATTCCCTTCAAACTACGTTAAATACAGCGGTGTTTCATGGAGACAGATGTTCTGCAGAAGCGTGACGTGGTGCTGCTGCTTCAGAGCGGCGTGATTATTGATGCACGAGCCGTTTGGACAAATTAGAGACTGAAATCAACTTTATATTTATCAACTTGTATGCCAAAAATATTGAAAAAACCAAGATCTTTGAGGGATTACACACAGATTTACATGCATATTAAACCAGTCTATGAATCTTAATGTATCTGGTTATATGTTTAATGGCTCCCAGATTATTCCCAAAGGTGGGTGTTTTCTATGGTAAGGTGTAGTTTATCCGTATACAGTCTAGAATTTTACCTCAGCTTTAATTCTAATTCCGCAGCTACAAGGCTAAACAATATGGCCAGAAAATTATGTCAAGATAAGAACGTTCAAATCAGCCGATATCACATTTATGAGCAGAAAACTCTTAACTATAATGGGCATTTTAACAGTTCCCTGGTATTTAATAAGCCAACTGCTTAATAGTGAAATTATAGATAAGTAGCAGCCCTAAATATCTCTCATTACATTATATTTTATTTTCCGTGAATCGAGAATCTTTGGTTTACTTAGACATGTTATTATTCTTTAAAGCTTCAGGTTGCATTCCTTTTATTATCAGCAGCTTGTGGTAGTAATAGTCTGGTCTTGGTAGAAGAGTAACATTACTCACTCCTGTTTGTTGGGAGGAGGCAGCAGTTTGCTCCCGACATGAGGTGATGCTGCTTTTGTGTCTGTGTGGCGAATGTGAATTTAGAGTCTGCAAAACCCCTCTCGCCGACATCATCCGACTATTACAGGTGATTGGCTGTGGCTGCTGACTGTTGACTACACAGCATGAAATCCCACTACCTCCAACATCCTATCGCCAGAGCCAATGGCTGCGCTGGAGTCCTCATGATGCAGAGAGAGAGTGTGTGTGAACTAGAGTAACCTCATAGTTTCACACCACTTTCTGACTGCAGTGTATCAACCAACACCACATTGTTACACTAATCTGTCTATAATCTAACATTCTGAGCAGTGGGGCGACGTAATCTCAGTCCCTCACAGTCACCGGTTGTTTAATACAGCATTCGTTTTGTGGACCGAGGGTTGGTTGAGGGTATACAGCCCACCACCGCCCCATCACCACACCACAAATTACAGCTCCTCTGAGAATATGATAAATTAAATCTATCCTGATCACATATCTCCTCTGCCCTCCCCTCTTCTCCTCTTCCAGCCAAAGGAGCAGAGGAATCGTCTCTCCGTGCGCAGCAAAATATGCTACGCCATCGGTGGGGCTCCATACCAGATCACAGCCAGTGTTCTGGGCTTCTTTCTCCAGATCTACCTGCTGGATGTGGCTCAGGTAATTTGACAAGAGTTACACACACTACCAAACAACATATCACAAATGTAGGCATCATTTGTGGCACAAGAAAAACACAATTTTCTTTCTATAACACTTAATAGTTTTAGAAAAAGATGACTTTTGTAGTTATGGGAGTAAGGGATAAGGATTAAAAGATGTAGGAGTACATAAAATAGAAATTTTAATGTTGAGGCATTTTTTAACTCTGCAGGATACGAGTGGGAAACTCCCTTATCTTTGCATAGTTCCAGTAGCCTAACACACTTAAGATGTACGGGCGTATCTCATGTCTGCTCTTCTCAGCCTCGTATCAGTTTAACAGTCTCAATCCTGCAGTGGTCGGTCAAGCGCCTTAAACGGGACCCCTGCTGGTTTGCTTTTGTCACTCAATTAGAACATTTGACTTTTACACTGAACACAATAGGAACTTAATAAAGACCGTTCAGCTCAAGGGATGAGATCATTACAGTGACTTTGAATGCTACTTTGTTCCTACACAAGCTGCCCTATTCTAATCAGTTACACAGCCTCAAAATGTCCCCGTAGGCCCGTTGGTGTTGTGGCTCTTTTGAACTGTCCACATGAGGTAGAATGTAGCGTTCTCTTTGTTTTAGTTTCACGCTTCACTCCTTCTCCATTTCCTCCCTCCAGCTGGATCCCTTCTATGCCTCCATCATCCTGTTTGTGGGCCGGGCCTGGGACGCCGTCACAGACCCAACTGTGGGTTTCCTGGTGAGCCGGAGTAAATGGACCCGCATCGGCCACATGATGCCCTGGTGAGTGTCTGAATCTCACAGCAGCACGTGTGTTTCAGCACAGGTGCAAAAAGCAAAGTGGAAATTAAAGTATAATATAAGGAAATAATGTGGAAGTGGCATGTTGAGTTGGGGCGAGAGTGCGAGGCAACTGTACTGACAAAAAGCAGCTCCTGGGCCCCTAGCAGTAACCATGGCAACAAGGTTGAAGTGGCTACCGAGAAAGAACAAGTGCAAGAATGAAGTCTGTATAAAACAGTGCTTATAATGTGGGCATCACCAGTCCTCATGAAGCATATTAGAGCATATAGCATAGAGCATATTAGGAATACGTTTTCCGATGTACTTCTCAATGCATGGCTATATCGGCACAAGAAAAACTAACCCAATAGAAAGTCATTGTAGCACCAAGGCTGCTTTGAAGATGTCTCAGTGTTTAGACCACATATTATAACCTCACGTCATGTTAAAGCCACAATGGATGAAGCTCCCGATCAACCACCAGAAAACATGTTTGGCAGCAGAGAACATTTCCATACAGCACCTTTTAAAGGTGCCCTGTGGCGATTTCTCGTTAGCTGAGAAAACATTCAGTGCTACTCATCAAAGTTGAATCCTTTAGTCCAGAAAAACATGTCTGCTTCCCCCTTAAATCATTTAAATTATTGTCTTGTTAAAATTCCAAGTTATCAAATGTATTCATGTATATCATGTCCCCTGCTGCTGCATGTCTAACCTCATAAAGCATGCATATTGTGCAAAAACTAAACAGAGACACACTCAGTGTTGCTCCTTAGTCCTGCTAGTGGTCAAAAATACAACATGATTCCTTTAATCTCAATGTAGACACTAACAATAGAGATAATGTATAGATTATCTATTTATGTTTATATAAATAGGGAATAAGGACAAATTTCTGGTATTGTTAAATTAAGTAAAATAAATACCGGATAAATATATAGATGAAAGTATTTAGTCACAATACTGTAAATTATGGAGGATTATCTTATCTTTCTTATCTTAATTACTGCCATTAAGAAATCCTGATTATTGGTTTTATTTATCTACAAAGAAACGTTTAAGATGTACAGTATCTCAGCACAGTTTCTTTCTGTACACAAATTTGTTCTGTATCTATACAGCTCTATGAATCTGTGAATGTATAATGCACACGTGCTGACCTTGTGATACCACTCACAACTTGTCAAGGGATGCCTGTCCTCTTGCCATATGCCTGTGGGGGCCGGCCTCAGCTCCTTGAACAGCCTAGATATAAAATTGATTGAGGAAAAGGCAGGTTATAAAATTAAAATCTGCTGCTTTAGAGCCAAAAACGGCTTCGGCAAACAAATTAATATAATCTAGATACCAACGCTGACAGCTGAGCTCACTGTGGAGGTGGGTTTGAAAAGAAGGACGACCTTGACATCCCGCTCTTAAAGGAAAATTGCTGCAGCTTCGTTGACACACATGAAGAAAGGGAAGAGGGGCGTAAAGACTTGGCGGCGACAGTGTCATGAGAGTGTCTGGTTCAATACTCAGGCATTTTTCTCCCACATGGTGTCACAGTGATATCTGGAGCACTGTGGGTACTTGAGTCAAAATTGCCAGCTGTGCATGTGAGCTGCATGTTTCCGGTAGGGGGAGGGGAGTCTACCGGCTCCTGCTGCGATTGGTCCAGCCCACAACACACCATGAGCCTCAAACGAATGAGGGGTGTGTCCATCTTTGTGTGTGTGTGTGGTTTCCTTGCCTGTTTGGGAGGGGGTTTGTCAAAAAATCGCATGCTGCCTGTGTAGCGTTTTGAAATGAAACGACACATGAGAACACACAAATATCTTCTTATGTCCACACTTTACCCTTGAACGTGTGCTGAAAGTACATCCTTCATTAAGATGCAATTTTATTGAGCATCGTTCGTGAGCGTGTGTTTAGTGGATGAACCTCAAGGTCATTTACTGTGTGTTAAAGACCTGTGTACAGAGGCCTGTGTTCAGGCAGCCGTGTCAGTGTAGGAAGCAGCCGCCGGTTGACCTGTATTTCCACATTAAATTAGCTCTCGTTAATCTAGCCAGCTCAGACATTAGAGGAAATCAGGAGGGGCTTTCCTTTTCATTCTCCACGTGCCGAACCAGAGGGGGGGGGGGGTTTCGTATGACTAAGTGTGAGTGCAAAAGTGCCCAAGAAGCCTCTCTCTGTGTTTAATGATATGTCTCTATAAGCATGCATCTCTTCTGTATGATGGCTCAAAAACAAAAGAGTGGATTTGGACGTGGGACTGCTGAAATCCATAATTAATGGATCTTGATTTAAAACAAAAATTTTCTAGGGCTGAATGATTTTCAACAAAAGCGGTAAAATGGATTTTTATAACAATCTATCGATAATCATCACGGCAAATGTCACATTATTATTTATTTTAAAGGTTGTGGTTTACAACTCTTTAAAAACATTTTACAGATCTGAGGTCGATCAATGTGCTTGTACAATACATAATCATTATATCGATATATGTTGGGGAAAAAATTATATTGCAATAATTATTGATATTGTTTTATTGCCCAGCCCTAAATGTTCTTATCACATTCTTTAAAATATTTTGTCCAGCAATCTAAAGTTCTGAAAATATTTAGTCTACCTACCACCATAGCAGAAGAAAACCTGCATGTCTTTGCATGTCAACGGGGCAGCTGGACCTATAATACGATAGAAAAAATGTACACATTTGCTTGAAAAATGACTTTAAATTATACTTCCTGTTAAAACAGTTTCCAGGTATTTTCCGTTAACAGACTTGCTGAGTAATGGACTTACTGTTTCAGTTCTTCTTAACGTGTTGGGGTGTATCGATGCCAAAAAGGGACGTGTGGTTTCCTGTCGATAAAGTATTTTTGTTGTGTTTTTGTTACCTCCCTGCAGCCATGCCTAAGTCCTAACAGTTTGATCGCCTGACATTTAGCCCAATTGTGGTCTGTTTAAAACCATGTTGCAGAAGTGGCATTAGCTTGTTTGAATGACCCCTGGTGTGGAGTGGAGCTCAGCTAGGGGGCATACAAAGCCCGGAGGGGGGAAAAATGCCACTGGGAATGAGTAGGGGGGAGAGTGAGGTGGGCCAGAATGATTTTGGTGTTGGGTCAGCCTCAACTTAACCTGGAGTACAAACGGAGCCCTTTATCCACATTGAGCTCCAGGAGGGTGGATAAGGGGGATTATTCACAGAGTAGTGAAGAACAAATGAAAAAATTAAAGTGGGGGTTAAAGTACAGTAACAGTTGGCAGAAGGCTTTACATTTTTATTAGCCAAGCAGTACGGAATAACACTCAAATTAGAAGCACTATCTTCGCTTTGTTTTGTCCTCTAAAGATCACCTCTTTGTTCTTAGGATCGTTTTCTCTACACCGTTTGCAGTGTTGACGTACTTCCTGATCTGGTACGTGCCTCCATTTGAGCAGGGGAAGTTCTTCTGGTTCCTGATCTTTTACTGTCTCTTCCAGTCAATGCAGACGGTCAGTACTTCCTGTTGACACCCAACAATGCTTTGTTCCTCATCTCTGCTGCCTGCATATCTAACTGTGCGTTTGTTCACAGTGCTTCCATGTGCCATACTCAGCCCTGACCATGTTCATCAGCAACAACCAGAAAGAGAGGGATTCTGCCACTGCCTATCGTACGTCGGACTTCCTGTGCGATCTAATGAGTTTCACATATATCTTGCCATTCATGCTCTGATGCTACATCCCTGTGTTGCCCTCAGGTATGATGGTGGAGGTGCTGGGTACAGTGCTGGGCACCGCGATCCAGGGGCAGATCGTGGGTGGCGGCTCAGATTGTCCCACTGAGTTTAATGTCACTGAGAGCAGAAACTCATCCAGATACAACCTGACCACTGTTTTACTGGACAACAAGGTATGGTTCCCCTTCATGACATCCGATAAATGATTATATATATAGCTATTTGTTACAGCGTCTGCACGAGTGTTCAAGCTAACGTTGTCTTTTCTGTCCTCAGAAAAATTCTTACATGGTGGCCTCAGGAGTCATCTCCATAATATATGTCCTCTGTGCTGTCGTCTTGTTTCTGGGTGTGAAGGAGAAAAAAGGTACGAATCCAAGAGATGACAAAAGAAGTTGTCATGTGTTCGATGCCAGTGTGAGATACAGTATTTACAACCGAGGTGTGGACTCAGAACTTATGACATAAACTAAATGACTCAGAACCTCCGCAAAAAGAAAAACATGACAGCACAACTTCGAATTGATTGAATTTAAAAGTGTGAAGAAGCATCATGAAATTTTAAATGATGCATCTCGTACTAAAAGGCAGGGGTTGGTCATTTGTTTCTGAAACACATTTTATCTTATTTGGTGAGATCCTCTTAACGTCTTAATATGCATTAATAAATAAAGTTGTTTGAAAATACAAGCAGATTTCAATGTCCCTCGCAGGACTGTAATAAACACGACCAATCATTTTATTCGGACGTAATGACACAATTGGCTGGCGTACCTGTCCGTCACTAACCGACCTGCCTGCCTGCGCACACTCTGCCCGTGCTCTCAACGCACACGACCCGAGTCATCAGCGAGAGAGACCCAATAGCCAGAGCTTAGCGAGCGAGAGACATAAAAGTCCTCCTTTAGCAGTTGTCAGACAGTCTGCGGTCATGTGTTTTGTGGGTGTAGCTTTGACCAGAGGGCTGATGGGAGGGGGTGGGATGTATCGCTTGCATATTTTCAAATTGTAGCCTGCTCTTGCGAGCTTTTCAAGAATTACCAACCCTTGCTTTAATTTCTATAATCTGGATTCAATTAACAACCTCACCATCTCAAAATGTTGAGTCAAAGTTTACGATCAAGTGTGCACATTCTCCCCTTAATTTTTTTCCATAGATCCCAACTAGTGCATGGCTCTTTCAGGCCCTGTGTTGAGTTATACATTTTGTTATAGATAAAGCCCCACCTCTGCACAAAATGCAAAATATAAATATTTCCTACAGGATTTAATGGTTTGGATTTGAGACTTAAGCCAACATACTCACTGTTTAAAAACATATAACAGAAGATTATCTTTCATCACAATGGCTGTTACCGTGCATTACATCTATTACAGCACGGACTTTCAGGTGGCTTATCTGCTCCCCTTTGTTGTGTTCTAGAGAGCGGTCCTCAAAAATCAAACCTCCTGACCTTCCGCCAGGGCCTGTGGATGGTGATGAGCCACGGACCGTACGTCAAACTGGTCATCGGCTTCCTCTTCACCTCTCTGGCCTTCATGGTAATGTTGTGTTCCATTATCTGGCTCTTATTGGATGTAGAGATTATTATTGAATGTCAAGGAATAATTCAACATTTTAGGAAACCTTTTATTTGCATATTCTTCGTGCAGTGAGCGGAGTATGTTCATTCCACTCATGTCTGTAGAGTAAATATGACTCTGAAAGAGAAGAATCAGGCAAACTGCTGGTCAAGCAGAAAAGCAAACAAGGATGTTGAACCATCCCTTTAACTTTTGCTGTGGTTTATTTAAAGATGATGCTTCTTTATTTCTCAGCTGCTGGAGGGAAACTTTGCCCTTTTCCTCACCTACGCTCTTGGACACAGGAAAGACTTCCAGAATATTCTGCTGGTCATCATGGTGAGTGTCTCAGTTCCTCCACTCTCTGCCATGTAAAAAGCCTTATTCAGTATGAGAGATGTGGAGGTTGTCAGTACAATCTGCAGCAGAAAACCCTATCTGACAGTCCTTGTGGCACAAATCAAGCCCCCAGTGTTTGTGGGGTTTTCAGCCTTTACTCTGAGGCCGTTCCTCGCATGTGGAGCTCCATGACACGGCAGCTGAATGGGCAGATTTTCAGGGTGAGAGGAGGTGTTGTTCAGGCCCCTGGGAACCTCTCTCCCAGTCACACACTGGCTCGCGGTTAGCAGGAGATCAGGGGAGAGACGCGCACACAGCATAGCTTTTGTTGCCCTGGTGATCCGTCATCGCCTCCATGGGAACTGCAACCTTTTGGGTCACGAGTTCCATCCTACTGCTGCTGCTTTCTGCTCTGGTCTCTGCCACTGATTAGGAGTGGAAACACTTTCTGGCACCATGTTTCATATTTGGAGAGGTGAGAGTGGAGGGGGCAGGATGGAAATATTTCATCCGTTGATGCTGTTGAGTTTTCGCGGACAGTCTTGTTCTTGTGTGGTCATTTCACATTAGTTGACCAAGTGTGGCCAAGAGGTCAAAGGTTGTCTGCCCCCTGTCACGGTTGAGTCAGGACTCCAACAAAACATATTGTGTCCCTTTACCTCCTCCTCCTCCAGTGGGCACTTCATTCTTTCAGATTTCTACATTTCCCACAATCCTTAATGAAGCACAGGTAGAGTTTTAATATATTTTAGTGAAGAACAATTTACTTGGCCTTGTACAAAATATAAAAAAATATGACACAAATTGTGATTTGTGAATATGGGCTATTTAAAGTTGGATTGCTGATTGGTCGGTTGATTGACCCTTCATTTGATTGTTAATTATAACAGATAAATGGTTAGCTAGGATGTGGCAAATCATGTGTCGCCTATTTTCATGCAACCACATAAAAAGCAGGGTAATATAAGACCATATATACCACAGGATATGACATGACTTGAGCCAAGACTTTAATTTCAAACTAAGTTTATTTAAAATCCTGATGATATATTTTTTTCCCTGATTTCCATCAGATAGAAAATGTTTGTATGACATACTAATAGCAACAGTTTGGGAGTACACACTTATTGTCTCAAACGAAGTTGGTTCAAAAACCAACATTATCCATATCACTCAAATAATCTACCCTAAGGCTGTTTTTAATACAAAGGCTGTGTCTTTGTGCTGCTTAAAATCATCCATTAAAGTACATGGTTACATTAAGGACACGGCCTGTGTGCATGTAACAGTATTTAACAGTATTTAACTATGCTAATAATTCATTGTCACATTTTTTCTCCAGGTATCAGGGACTCTGAGCATCCCATGGTGGCAGTGGTTTTTGACCCGTTTTGGGAAGAAGAAAGCAGTTTACTTTGGCATCACAGTAAGTAAAAATACTTGCTTTTGGTACAATAAAAGGTCTTTATCAAAAGAGAACAAGTTGTTATGGAATGACTCACACCTTTCTATCTCTTTCTACAGTGGGCAGTGCCCTTCATGATCCTGATCGTCTGCATCCAGAGCAGCCTCATCACATCTTACCTGATCTCATTGGCGGCAGGTGTGAGTGTAGCAGCTGCTTTCCTCATGCCTTGGTAAGAACGATTCGTTCACTGTGTTCTTCCTTAGATCCTGACCATAAACTGTATATAAAGACGGACGACATGACTGCTCCCAAAAAGTAACGCCAAAGTGTCTCAATCGCCACCTGGTGGCTGGCTGCAGTATAGAGTCTAAACCCCACATGGACCAAACTGTATATTAAATATATTGTAAATAAAAAATAAAAATCTTTTTTTTCTTAAAGATGATTTCCCTCACTTTAGGCAGTTCTTATCACACTGATGTTTGTTCAAGTGTTAATTTTTCTGGTACATTTGGTTTTAGTCTGTTAGTCTGTTATAAAAAGGTGAAACGTCATGATTGACAGCTGAGACTGACTCACAATTGGTAAAGCACTGGCTCCAAAAGGTGTCATTAGCACAAGATGGCAGTGTTCTTATATTTTGGCTTCATTTCTGGATAGAGGCAGAAAGTGGAGATGCTTCTTCCATCTTTATATACAGTAGTATAAAGTAAAAAGTAGTGCTAGTAGACATTTGTCGATTTTGTCTTAAGGTTCCCTTTAAATGTTGTGTTTGTCTGTTCAGGTCGATGCTTCCTGATGTAGTGGATGACTTCAAGGTTAAGAACCCACATGTTCATGGCCATGAAGCCCTTTTCTACTCCTTCTATGTTTTCTTCATTAAGTTTGCCTCAGGGATATCCCTGGGTATCTCTACCCTCAGTTTGAAGTAAGTATATTGACCCAATCTTAATTATACCCTCTGTAATGCTACTCAGTAGAGCAGATACCTCCGCCAAGACCCAACAGTCCCCTTAATTTCAATCAAGCTGCACCACACTGCACACACCCATAGATATCATTCACCTAAATTTGTCTGATTTTTAAAATCAAGATCCATTAATTATTCCCTGTGAAGTTGATGAAAATTACCAAAACAAAACCATACCTCACAATATGGATCTGGATCTGCACTAAAAGGTAATGGGTTCTTTCATGGACCACGCGTCATCCTTCCTCAAAGTTTTGTGGAAATCCATTTTGTAGTTTTTGCATAATCCTGCTTGCAAACTAACAAACGGACAGGGGTGAAACATAACCTTCTTGGCGGGGGTAACTATTGTCACGTTCGTTTCTGTTTTCAGCCTCACTGTCATCCTTAAAATGTTATCAGCACTCAGCTAATGTTTGGTTTTACCAAAAGGCTGGAAGACACAGACAACAGAGACAGGAGGAGTACAAACTAACTTATTTATGTTACTACAATTTGTGCAGTGTCCTTTCAAAACATGTCTGTTTGGAATGGGCGTTTTGCTGGTTTGTGGTAATGCTGGTTGCAGCTTTTCTTTCTGAAACTGAACAAGTGAGCTGCAGTAATCGAGCCGCGGCAAGTAAAGACTGACTGCAGAAGCTGCACCACCGCTGCTGCACAAAGAGCTGGTCACCTGTCTATTCAAAGTACAGTGAAGATGTCGTTGCTGTTGTTGTGATCGACAACGTAATGAGGGTGGTGGTCCTGACTACTAGAAATATAGGTGGACGGGTAGAAAGATGAGCGGAGGAGTTGGCGGGAGACCACACCCTGCCAAACACACACCGACAGGCTCAGCATCAGAAAAGAGAAGCATAGGGAATCAGACACAAAGCGAAAAACTGCATTCTCAAACAGCTTACATCTACACAGATGTGATCTAACACAGTGTGACATAGGTTCTACGTTACAGCTCATCAGTCCAGTGATCATGTGGTCACCAAACTACTTCACCCTCTAACAAACCATCTCATCAAACTGCTCTCTCATCAGTTCTCTCTCTGCATTTTTTACAGATTTGCCGGCTATGTAACCGGCAGCTGCTCACAACCAGAGGCGGTCAGTCTAACCCTGAAGGTGCTGGTCTCTCCTGTGCCTGTGGGTCTTATTGTTGTGGGACTGCTCATATTGAGGACCTACCCTATTGATGAGGAGAGGAGGCAAGGCAACCAGAAACTACTGCAGAAAATCCTGTGAGTGAGGAGTGAAATACACGCACCCAACACACAAATTCATACTTAATCCAGGATAACTAAACAAGTAGGCTGCTAAATGTTGTGCTGCAGGACTGCAAGCTCCTGTACGGTGGCCGACCTGTCTCACACAAGCGCATCAATGGAAAACACAAATGCAAAAGCCACGACATGAATGCAAAAGTTACAACACAACCGCAAAAGCCACTCAACTGAACCTGGACAAGTCAGTCAGAATGAGATGCTTTCTAATTGAGGTGTTATGATAAAGGTGTTCTTCCTTTTTGGATGCTCCAAGCACCTGGACCATAACACCTCAAAGAGACAAGAGTCTCTTTTTATCCGTGGCTTGTATTTGTGTTTTGGCAAGGGGCAGATTACGCAGTTATAGATATAGATTTAGAATATTGCAAAGACGAGTATGTAATTTTACATAGACTACTGGACTTATAAAGAACACTGGTAACAGCAGGGTACTATTATATTTATTTTTACTCTAATATGTATATATTTCTGTCCTCCTCAAAAATTGCACTTGACAAAATATCTGTTTATTGTTTATCCCCAACAATGACATGAAGTATCCGCCCCTGTTCATGGCTTTTGCTTTCGTGTGTGTGCTTGTGAGACGTCTGGGCCACCGTACCCCTGGCTGTATTGCTGAACTCAGTTCAAAGGAATAAAACCTGTCGTTTGCATGTATCACGCACCCTGTCTGCACGAGCCAAATCCTTTGTGTGTGACTCTTGGCTGCTCTCTCGCTCTTTAAACAGAGATGCTGAAGCCGACTCAGTCTGAATCTTCAGGACTTGGGAGCAGCGTGTAGCAGTAGAAGCCGAGCCAACAACAATAACAACCACCACCACCGCCATCACTGGTTTACATGTTTGCACAGACTGTCCAGGGACATGACCACCAGACTAACAGACAAGTGACCGCAGACACCACTGCTGCCCAAACATCATCAGCATCCATAGTCCCCTCGAGTGGGCCACACAGGGTCATGTGGCCCTCTAGTGGCCAACCAGTGCAGTGTCATTTTACGTGTGAATCAAGTATTTTGTGTTCAAATCCACCTCAATTACAGTGCTTTCACTTAAACTAAAAAACATACACAATAATCCACAGTGTGTGTTTTAGTTAGTGTAGAGCCAAAGTCTCAGATTAATTTATGCTTTTGTTGATTTCACTTCTCAATATACTTTTTATTTTATTTTTTTTTAGGTTTTCTTTCCTTGTTTAGCTGAAACACGACACTGGGATCGGTCCATATTTAACACATAAAAGGGTTTACCACTGAACTGGACGGACAAATGTTACCACTTCATCACATTTTCTGTCTGCATCCTCTAACTATAGCTCCTATAAATGAAAAGCAGAGGCTCATGGGAGCTGTCATGTTTTAGCTCGGTCGCATTTGCCTCAACAAGTTCTTTTCCCAAAGATGAGCACTTTATTGTTTAATGAGATGTTCCTGTAGCTATGTTACTGACCTCGACCAGTCGTAAGCAGCTCCTTCATTTCTTATGGACATTGCATTGTGGGACAGTTGCACTCCTCCTCGACCTTTTGTCGCACCTCTGTGAATTGGCACACCGCTCGTGATTTGTGATGTTGTTTATTAAGTATTTATTGCTGGTTTACAAGATCGGACCTTCGCTTGTGCAGACTTGAGTTTACTGAGGTTGGCACTAAGAGAGAGGGCTCTGAAAGAAGCGTACAGTATCATCATTTTATTATTCAGGGGGTACCAGCACCATTCCCCTGATATGAGTTGTTTGAATACATTACTATTTCTACTTTAATTTGTTGTAATTTCCTATAGATTATTTAATTGCAATTGAATCTTCTGACGGGGGAAACGGCTCCTCATGACATGAAGTCCTGTGTGAAGATGATGTGAATCACTGCCTTACACACACACACACATCTTGTATGATTGCTCGCCTCAGATTGTTTGGTTTGTTTTTGTGCTGCTTGCTAAGGGGTTTCCCACCACACACTGTTTGTGCTTTAAAAGTGCAGCTGATCTCCATTAGGTTTAATAGACGTTTCTAAATGTGCTTTTGCATCGAAGTCATCTCCAGAAAATGAAGTCATTTCATCGAGCATATTCTCACTTCCCAGGGGAAGATTGAATGCTTTATTTATCTATTTATTTAAAGTATCTAAGGGATTTTAATTTTAACTATGAAAGCACACTTGTATTATAATTTCTCAACAGTGGATGGTTATTGACACAAATGTTATTTTCAAGTCCTGTGTATCACAACATCAAAATTATGTTTTCTTTTTTCTTTTTTCTGAGAAAAAAAATGTATCACGGGTTGCCAGGATGTGATTAAACAAGCTGCATTTACAGCATTAAGACTCATACTGCAGAATGAGACCAGGTATTCTACTGTAAAGGTATACAGGAGACATTTGTCCACATGTGATTTAACCTAAAATCATCTTCTAACCTTACCTGAAATGATTAGGTCATAAAGATTTCAAATCCAAATATTCTATTCCAGCACAGTCTCCTGGTTTTAGGCCTTTGAAATTGCACTAAATGGATTGAAGGCTGCACATGACTTCTGTCTTGTGTTTATATATTCTGCTGTATGTGTGTAAATACTTTTTCTAAGTATGACTGCAATGAGCAATATGCAGTGTGAAATCAGAGAAAAAGATGTGCTGTAAATTTTTTTATTTTAAGTCAGTTAATAAAGTTTGACAAAAAAAAAAAGCGTTGGTTTAATTGCAGTGTCCTTAAAAAACATTTTTATCAATGGAATATTTACTGTTTTCAGCAGTGTGTATGTCCTTAAGGAACTGCACTTGAGAAATGTCTGTTTATTGTCCCCTCAACAGTAAGATGAAATAGCCCCTGGCTCACTCTAATACGCACAGGTGGCATTCATCATGTTTACGCACGTCATTTACGCACTTTTCTAATGACAAGCGTTCATTGAATCTGACGCGACATGTTCGTACGAACTCACCGTGCGAACAAATGTACGAGAAATTTAGGATAAGAACACGAACATGTTCTTGCACGGGGCCCATTGTGATTTGAATAAAGACGTGTTCATGCGTAACCTGGGAAAAGGAGTCATTGGTTCCTTCAGGACACAAGAAAACAAACTTGGTCTGTTTGGCACCAGGGTGTCAATTTACCCTCCGCTAATTACCTGCAGCCGGGGCTGAGCTTTGCTTTTAGGCGCAGGTTGAAGGGAGAGGTGCAAACAGAGCAATCTGCTGCGATGAAAACAAAGTGGCATGTCTATATTTTGTGGAGTGTTTTATCACTTGGCCTCCTCTGCTGTGCAGCCGACACATCTGCATTTACAAGAAGGAAAAGGGGTGTTTCTAACCTGGGTAATCCAAGATCCAAACCAGTCCAAGTGTCAGCAACAGAATTCTCCCTGAAGTTACCTGCCAGCACTTCTCCATTGTCTAAACTCAGTCCACCAAGGCGTCCCCCTCCTCTGGACCCTCGAGCCATGCGCCCTGCTAAGATCCAGTCGGACTTTGCCGCTGTCCCAGACGTCTCTGTGACCTGCTCCACGTCTGACTTGGTCGTGCGGGTCAAACCAGCTTTCTACGGTCTGGGCGCGGAGGCCGAGGAGCTGAGATTAGGCCGCAGCTGCAGGAGCAACGGGGTTCTCAGACCGTACGGTGACCTCCTCTTCACGTATCCGCTGACAGCGTGTGATGCCGTGCGTGAGGTAAGATGTGCCACTTGTTTCCACACTATTTCAACCTCTGTATCTTGAGTCTAGGAGTCACAGCTGTGGCCCCTCATGACAGGCGCCTGGGGGTTACCTGGTCTACAAATTCGTGCTCCATTACGAGCCATCGCCAAAACGGTTCCCAAGCACAGCGCACAGGATCGATGTCGACATTCAATGCCGTTATCAGAGGTTGGACCTGTAGCTTCGTTGATTTTAACATCTTGTGTGTGTGTGTGTGTGTGTGTGTGGGGTCACCACTAACATCCTCCCACACCTGTTCAGGAACCATCACGTGTACCAGCTGGCTGTGAAACCCACCTGGCAAACTGCTGTGATGCGTAAAAAGCTGAAAGGGCGCCCCAGTGACTTCAAGATCGAGTTGATGGATGGTATGCGTTAAACCCTGTGACTTGATCCGTGTTTAAACTTCGATAAATCTCATTTGAGTTGCTTCATGTGACAAGGACGCTGGAAGTAGGGGTCCCGGGTGGGCCACAGCACCCTCTACAGACAAGGGATGTAACTGCAAGGCAAAAAAGTTGACTTTGAAACTTTTATTTCATTTAATTTCCTAAAGAGCAAGATAGAAGCATTTTTTTATAGTATTTGATTAATTTTCCATTTAGCCTTTCTGATGTGCATTCTGTGTGAACTGTCCATAGCTGAATATGGTACTTGGTTGCTTTGACATTTTTGTTGGGTAACATGTTCTAAAACCGGTGTAAATGTTAATCATTCAAATGAATTGTAAAATCACAAATTGTGCGCATCTGCCCTGCAGTTAATAAGATGGCATTATATAGACATTTGTCCAGCACCTCCAACTCTGAAACTGAAAAAATAACCTTTTATTTCATTCTGAGATTCCTGGAGCGCACCAGCCAGGCCCCACGTGTACCAGCTTGGCCAGACGGTAAATGTCCAGGTCTCTGCCCTGCATCTCCCCTCTGGAGGAAAACTGTACATCAGCAGCTGCTATGCAACACCATCCAGTGGCTCCAAATCATATCTCAAATACACCATCATCGACAATTTTGGGTATGTACGAATGTTTTGGGGGTATTTCTTGGCTTTGCTCTCGACCTGATTTGCGATTAACCTGGATCGGTGTGATGATGTTCTCATCCATAGCTGTATGCTGGACAGCAAGAAAGACCCGGGGGCCTCTCAGTTCATTTATCGCACGGACAAAACCCTGCAGTTCTCCCTGAAGGCCTTCCACTTTACCCCTGACCCTGACACTGAGGTGAGAGTGTAGAAGCTACGGATTCTCCACATTCACACTGTTGCAATAGTGGTATAACCCCCTTCTCTGCTTTAGGTCAGCATTCACTGTGAATTTTCAGTCACATCAGAGGATCCAAGTCCTACACACAAATCCTGCACCTACATAGGAAACAGGTGACTATTCCCCTACTTTAGTACAAATTTTTCAGTGTTTTCATGTGGACTAAGCATATTTTTCTCCTTTGCGATGATAGGTGGAAGGCCCTCACTGGTGACGACTCTTTATGTGAATGCTGTGATTCACAGTGTGTGACCTCTGACCCCTGGAAGGCCATGACAGAAGGTCTGTGACAGTCTCCTCCGAATTAATTACAGGATATTCAATCACCTTTTCCTACTGGGTTATATCGAAGATATTTTACCTGCTGTAAGTGTTAAGTGTGAGTACTCAACTCAATCAATCAAAAATGGTATTTGACATATTTTCTTCCAAGGTTCTGCCAGCAGTGAGTCGCTGCTCGTCTCCGATCAGCCATACGCAGCAGAGGAGGGTTTTCTACCAATCAGTCCTTCCCTGGTCAGCGTGAGCAGAGAGGACAAGACCACAGTCAGTCGACAAATTGATGAGCAGCACAGTCCTGAGTATGTGTGGGAAAGTGCAGATGTAGTAGAATATGATGATTATGATGAAGAAGAGTACACAGAAGAGGAGCTCGGTGACGTGGAAAGCAGGATAATCTTCGGCGATAAGACAGAACCCGAGTCAGAGAAATTTGTTTTCAGGCATGGTGTTTTAGTGGAGGAGGAGAGGAGCGAGGCTGAAGTGAAGAATGTAGATGAGCCTGAAGATGACGGCTCAGCGTATGACATGGAGGATGTTTTCGAGGGTGAAGCAGAGCATGAAATATCTGAGGGAAGAGAAGATGAGACCTCTGATGCTCAGCAGACGATCCATTCGAATCAGAGGGAAGGTGAAGTGCTCCGTCACTGGGCGCAGTTGGAGCAGCTAAGAGTCGGCCTGCAGAGAGAGGTGCAGCTGCCGGAGTCTGAAGGTGAGGAAGAAAAGAGGACGTACACGGGTAGAGATGAAGAGCATGACAGGACAAGGGCCTATGATGAAGAGAGGAAGAACGATGATGGTCTGGCAGATGTAGATGATATGACGTGGTATTTCACATGGAGGTAGTATTAGTTCAATGGATTCTCCACTTAAAGACTGTTCTAGTTCTTCATACATTTAAATTCAATAAAAACAAACTTGAAAATGCAAATTACTTTTTTGTCCTAACTTACTAAGATGCTATTTTTCTAAAATTGTGAGTTTCAAAAGCATGACATGTTGGACTAAAACAACAGGATGAACCAATTAGATTTTGGTCCTCTTTAATTCCAAGTGAACATTTGTACCAAATTTGAAGAAATTCCATTAAGTCAAAAGTGTGCTTTGAGATCACAGCGACCTTGACCTTTGATCATTGACCACCAAAATCATCCTTGTGACCAACTGAAAGTTTGTGCCAAATCTGAAAAAATGAAGTGTTAAGGTATTGGACGGACGGACAACCTGAAAACAGAATGCCTATGGTCACTTGCTGTCGCCAGCGTGGAGACAAATAAATATGACCTCAGTCACTGCAAGAATTTAATTTGTCCATAAATCTTTATTCTTTCCATAATAAATGATCATTTGACATTACGATGTCTGAAAACACTTTGAAATATATTATAGTCCAACACAGAAATATCCCACTGTTAGAGCCATAACAACTGTAAGAAAGGCAAAGCCTCCATTATCAGTAACTAAAAGCAGCAGAAAACATGCTCCAAATATAAAGTGATTCCAGTATAACTTGCCATGTCCACTTCTTTCTTTTTGTGATAGCAGTGTTCATGTACATCGATAGCTTTGAATCATAAAAAAATTAAGTGGGATTTATTTTGAGAAAACTAATTTGGATAGGATTAAGATCGACACAAACTGATTTATATGATGATATAAGGGTTTAACACAACATTGCAAAGTAGACATTCTGTAGAGACCCTCCTCTGAACATTACAGGAAAAATAACTTAAGATAATTAATATTTTTCTTTTTAACAAATATAATTTGTGTGGAAAGTCTTTGGGGGGAAATACAGAAAAAAACAGTATAGCACAGATCCATCAGTACTGGATAATTTAAATGTACAACACGTTGCTATATTTACAGATGAGTGCCCAAAAGTCCCATCGTTGCAAGTTCTAACCACAAGCTCTGATTCAGCAGGACATAAGTGGTACAATCATTGTTTGGCACTAGAGGGCAGTATATTCCCATTTCTTGCAACAGTAAAACTCAGAATGCCCCCTATAGCAAAAGAAAATAGATGATTCTTAGTAAAATGCAAACTGTGTACTTTAAGACCCACACCATTAACAAGACATTCAAATGATTTTCTATTAAATCCAGCATGTTTCAAAATCCAGTTATTGAAATAAGCATATATCCACATCCAGTTTCATGTCTCTCACTCACAAAGATCAACTTGCAGTGTTATTAGTAAGTCCTTCCCGGTCTCCTTCAGTCTTTACAATCATGTCGATAGTGTTTCTCCTCCTTCCGCCGCACCTGCTGTCCCATTTGTCTTCTCTGCACCATCTGAGGTTGGAGAATAAAAGCAGAAGTAGGTTAATTGAGTGAAGAGGTGATATAATATAACAACTGATTGGAATTTTAGCCATGCTAGCAGCATGGCTCTAAGGCCGAATATTGTTCGGTTGGTCCAACTCTCTGACACAGAGTGAACTAACTCAACAACTAGCCTACAGGATGGATTGCCATGAAATATTGATCATTAACTCATGACTAACTTCTTCATCTTATTGATCCTAAGTTTCCATTTCTTAAATTTGTCCAATACTTTGGTTTCCTAACCAAACCATAGACTGTATGTAAAGATTTGACATATCTCCACTTCCTCCCACTATCCACAAATAAACCAAAATATCCAGGATACGAACACTGCTATCTTGCCCATTTGGAGCCATATTGGGGGATTGAGCCTCATGTGAGGTCTCCTCGCTACATGCCCTCGACCAATTGTAAGTCAGCTGTCAAGAGAAACATCAGGTATGACAGCTCTCAATCCTTACATTTCTCTGCTGTATTTCATGTTAAGTGAAACTTAGCAAGTGTTTGCATGCTAACAAGCTAAACTTTACACAGGAAATGTTGCACTTGCTAAAGTTGTATTCACACCATGTCAGGAGAATGGAAAGAACAGGAAAACCAAGATGGTTAACCCTACTACATCATATGAATAGCCTTAATTAGCCACGTTTACTGTTAAGAGTCTGAAGCAGTTGATTGAAACCAGGTACAAATGGTTCACAGCTCTTTTCATATTAGTTTTATTGATTTTATTAAAGATAATATTGTTTGCTAACTCGGTTAGCTTGGCCTGGCTAATATGAGGTAAATGCACCCTGAGTATCATTATCAGTGTGAGCATGACAGCATGTTGACACATTAAACTCGTAGAACCGATGAGCTCAAATACAACTTCACAGAATTGCTAGCATGTAGACCAGAGGTCTTCAACAGGGGGTCCAATTTTTTCCCCACAAATTTAAATGTCTTTAAATACACATTAACATGAATCTGTGAATTATTATAATAGCTCAGTGTTGTATGCAAGATGTATGTTTATAAATGGCAGTGGCACGGCTACCCTGTACCTTGCAAATGTTTAAAATAAAAACATGAATATATGAACCTGTGTATTATTTGAATAGCTTAGTATTGAATGCACAATAACAGGGTAGCTATGTTTATACATGGCACTAGGCCCAGTTTAATATAAAACACAATTTTATACAATATATATAGTAGGGGGTCCCTGCTCCATCTCTCCATCAGTTTGGGGGTCCTTGGCCTGAAAAACGTTGAAGACCCCTGATGTAGACGATCACCATAACCCTAACTTAATACTCTGCCCTTCCTGTATTGAAGGTCTCTCTTAAACCTTTTATTTATTTCATCAGTTTTAATTATTTTATATTAAGATTTTAACCAACAAATTATGGTTTCAATTAGGAACATCTCAGGTGTTTTTAACACACACCGCCCCACTGTGCCTGTGACCCTAGGAGTGCTGCATTTTAACCCAAATCTAACTCTGTTTGCAAACCAAAAAAGTCATCACGTCATCATTCTGGATACTAACTCTTACCATGGATACTCTCTTGCTGTGCTTCCTGTCCTGCAGTTTGCTCCGTCCCTTCACTGGTCTCATTCTCTTTGGCCTTCGATTTGGGTTTCTTTGCTACAGGTGGTGGCACCTTGCTCCCTTTCTTCAAAGACTCTGATTCACTCACCACCTTTGTTACAGGGGAAACCTCCAGCTTATTCTGCACTCTTGTCTTGGCCTCTGTCACTGGATTGGTCTCAATCACCACCTTCCTGTTGCTCTTGGAGAAGATAAAACTTGCTGTGTTAGTGGGAGACTTGGGGGACCTTTGGAGATCTATTGGTGATGTAGGTGATGGCACGCTGAGTCGAGATGCAGGGCTCTCTTTTGATCTGGCTGCTGTCCTCAGCCGGATGGCCTCCTGTAGTTTCATCGAAGGAGAGGCAGTCGTAGCAGGAGGAGACTTTTTCATAGGGGAGGGTACTGTGGATGAAGATGCAGGTGGAGCCACAAGAGACTGGGACTTGGGTAAAGCTGGTTGTGAAGTGACGATGACAGGCAGAGAAGTGGATGTAGGAGAGGTCACTATCAGAGACCTTCTGATAGGTTTTTGAGGAGCTTCTCCGTTGGCAGATGAGGTTGGAACCTGATCACTGGGCTGCTGTTTTCTCATTGTGACCTCAGTCTTTAGTTCCTCTTGAGTTTTAGGGGGCTCTGGACTGCTGTTGACAGACCGCAGTTTGACCTTCTGTAGGAGGGAGGGGGTTACAATAGGAGTGGGTTCCTCCTGTACAACATGAGCAGAGGTCAGCTCTTGACTTTCTGTGCTTACAGTACTAGACTGAAGCTTAATGCTGGTAAGACCCTGCACAGGTAAAGGTGGAGGCAAAGGAATGTTTACGGATGGAGAAGGAGCTGGTTCTTGGGGCTTTTCTGGTGAAGGAGAGGTTTCAGGACCTTTCTGGATTGACACTTCAGATGGTTGCGATGGTGGGACCTCATGGGTTGTTGGACCAGGTACAGCCTGAGGTTGCTCTACCGGAGGCGGAGGTGGGATACCCTGTGGGGGAAGGAGAATACTGCTCGGTGAAACTTGATTCGTTTCAGGTTCAGCTAGGATGTCTTCTTTTGGGAGATAAATATCCCGCTCTGACAAATAGGGCTTTGATTGTAGGGGTGGTGGAGGTGGAATACTTTGTGGTGGGTTGAGCTTGCAAACAAGTGTTTCTTCTACAGATGATTGAGAGACACATTTTTGCGAAGACAAAAGAACAACCTCTTCAGTAGATGGAGCGAGTATCTCTGTCGAAGGGGGCACCTTGATAGCCAGTGGAGGGGAGACATGTTTAACCAGAAGAGGAGAGGACTGTTTGGGTGGTGGCAGAGAGACTTCATTGGGTGGTAGGGGGGGGACTTCTTTAGGTGCTGCAGGAGAGATTTCCTTTGGGTCTGGAGGAGAGACTTCCTTAGGGGCTGGAGGAGAGACTTCCTTAGGTGGTGGAGGAGAGACTTCCTTAGGTGGTGGCGGAGAGACTTCTTTAGGTGGTGGCGGAGAGACTTCTTTAGGTGGTGGGGGAGAGACTTCCTTAGGGGCTGGAGGAGAGACTTCTTTAGGTGGTGGGGGAGAGACTTCCTTAGGGGCTGGAGGAGAGACTTCTTTAGGTGGTGGCAGAGAGACTTCCTTAGGTGGTGGCGGAGAGACTTTCTTGGGTGGTGGTGGGGGAGAGACTTCTTTAGGTGGTGGGGGAGGAATTTCTTTAGGTGGCAAAGGAGAGACTTCTTTAGTTTGTGGTGGAGAGAACTCTTCAGGTGGTGGAGGAGAGAATTCTTTAGGTGGTGGTGGAAAGATTTCTCTTGGCGGCAGATGGGCCTTTTTAATTGTAGGAGGGGAGACCGCATTAATTGGTGGAGGGGGGGCTGTGTAGGGTGGTGGAGGAGGGATATTCAGTGGTGGAGGGGTAATCCCTTGGGATGAACTTGAATTCTGTGGTTCTGCCTCTGTTATCACTACTGATACAACAGATGTAGTTGCAGAAGAGTCCCCACCAGGAGTGGACCTCTCTGGTGGCACCTGAACAGGTATGACAAACCCTACCTCACCAAACAATGGGGGAGGCGGGGGAAAATCTGTCACATCAGGCCCAGCAACTCCTACTTGTGCTATTGGTGGAGGTGGAGGTGGAGGGGGCCAGGATGACTCAGGGGATACAACAGCTCGTACTAATGTGACAGAGGTAACTTCTGTGGTCTGTTTAGCGTGGGGTTGAGGAGAATGGTGCGACACTGCAGGCGAGGGTGATGGAGAAATGTGTGCTAATGAGATATCCATGTTGGTCTTTACCTCTGTTGTTTCTGTGGATGTCTTATTTGGGTCTTCTTTGAGTGCTGCTGTCACTCTTTCTTCACGTTTCTCTACAGCCTTCACTAACATCTCATTTATTATGTCACTTACTTTAGCTTTTTCTGTCACCTTGCCGTTTCCTTTCAAATCAACATTCTGAGCCAGTCTTTCATTCTTCTCTTTATGAATCTCTGCACTCGAAATCACACTTTCTTGAACTTTCCTTCTCTCAATCACATGTAAGGATCCATTAATGGACTCCACTGTTACAGCTGGATTCTTCTGTTTTCTTTCTACCACCGAGCTCTTCACAGATCCATCTGTAGAGGCAGATGGCGACTGCCTCTGTTGTCTCCTGTCCTTTGGATTCTTCTTTATGATGGCATCAAGGTTGTCAGGTGCCGGGGGTCCAAGCAGCAGCTCAAAGCTTCGCTTGCTGTGAGCCCATACCTCTGGTGGAGGGGGTGGAGGTGCGTGGACTTTAGGTGGCGGAGGGATGTTAAAGAGTTCTCTCAATGTCCTTACAGAGGCACTGACGCCGACTGTGTCAACTGAGTCCATGTTATTGTCCCCAGAGTGTTTACTGTTTTCAGGAGCCTCTGACTGTGCGAGAGGGGACGGAGCTGAACCAGTAGATGTGGACCCAGGAAAGAACTTTTGAAGCTTTGCCAAGATGATCTTGTGTCTTGGAGATGTACTTTGAGGCTGTTTAGAAAGCTGTGGGGATGTTGCATCTTGGCTGGAGTAACCACTGGACGGTGAGATTATTTTGCTAGGCTTATTCTCCTGAGGTGGTTCCTGCTTCTCTTGTGAATAATCCACCTTTACAGCTTCCTCTGCCTTTAGTGCCTGGGCTCTAATGGGACTGAATGACCCTGTGGATTCATCCAGAGAACTGGTGTCAGCATTGTAGCCAGGGCTGTCTATGATTCTTGAGGACATAGATGAAGGTTCTGAGTGGTTTTTTTCATTTTCCTCAACTGTAGTGGAGATTCTGTGGAGGGAAGATTCGCCTGGAAAGACCCTAACCTCGGCCAGATCACGTGATCGCCGCTTCATCTTATTGTGGAGGGAATAGGAGCGGCTTGGAGGAGGAGGAGCCTTCTTGGACTTCATGACGGACATGCTACGCACAAACGGTCCCTCTTTCTTAGGTGCTTGCGCTTTACCAATGAGCACGCCATTAGAGTTGTAATTGGAAGACTTGCTGACATTGTCCTCTTTAGCAGAAGCATCCCCGTCCTGCAACATCTGGCGGGGGGTGCTGCTGCTGGAGATGGTTGAGGAGTCAGACACCAAGGTCTCTGAGGACTCAGAGTTACTCCAACAAGAGCTGTCAGACAGATTTTGGGAGTTTTGGCGGGAGGCGGAGGTGATGGTAGAACCTCTGGAGGAAGTGGTTCTGGACGAAGACGCTCTAGAGGAAGCACGGGAGGGGGCTGGGCTGGAGAGAAGCAGGCTGCTCTTGCTGACAGTGCGAAGGCTGTTGCGACTCTGTTTACGGCTGATTTCTACCACCTCGATGGACGGTGGCAACACAGCATTGGGAATGATTTTGGACATGTAAGGAGCCTGGGGTGACATGGACATGACAGGGCTAGGCGGCTCCTGCTGGAGGCTGTTGGCAGTGGTCATCCAGGGAACAGCCAGGGACCGAGGCCTCTGTCCATCTGAAAAGTCAGGACCCAGGTGGTACAACAGGGCCAGGTCATCCCTATGTCCAGCATGGGTGGCATTGAGTTTCTTGATTTGGGCCTTGTTTAGGGGATGGATGATCTTTTTGTCTTGAAGGCCGGCACCGGCTCCCTTTTGTGACTGAGCTGCTAGCTGTGGGCCATCAGTGGTGGGGCTCTCATCAGTCTCACCATTATAAAGCTGTTCTTCATCTAACTTATGAGCCAGTGTCCAGCCCTGTCTGTCCAACCCTGACAGAAGAAAGCAGCAGTAATTAGCACAAGTTCATATTATAATTACAGGAAGAGACAATAGTCACATGGCAGCCATTTTCCTCTGAGTCCTGCTCAGGGTGGGAAGCTCACATTGTACTGACGGTTTGTTTTAAGCACCTTAGCATTGGATTGAGCATTTAGCATTAGATTACCATCTTACTTCCAGGTGTAAATAGTTTTGCCCCCAGAGGTGCATTGATATTTTCGAATTTTTAAAAAATGGCCACCGTGTAAATATGATCTATGGCCATGCAAAATTCATTCTTTCATTTTCTAAGTATAAGATATACATATGCTGTGTAAACATAGCACATACAACTGACAGAGTTAGTCAAAGACTGTCAGATTTTTTGTAATACATTTTAAAAACGAGCTGCATACCCCACTCTCTCTGGACATGCTGCGGTATACCCGCAACAGTCTTCCTATGTCGTCTCCTTCTCGTCTTTTCTGACTTTTTCCCAGAGTTCAATGGTCTGAATGTTGATCCTGGGTCGACAGCACATGAGAGAAAAGAGATAAAAGTTGATTCCTTGGTCCTTAACACAAATCAGATTTAAACTCAATCCAATCTGTACATGTCACCCGTTAATTGTTTGTATGTGCATCACTATATGTTGTACAGTAACCAAAAGCAGGAGTTCTGGTGGTGAAGTTACCTTGTCTGGTGAGTCCAGAGCGGGACGATCTCGTGGACACAGATGATTGTACTGAGACGATGGAGGATGTGTCTGCAATGGTGCTGTCTGTCATAAAGCCTCCACCCTCCCCATCTGTTTGGACCGTCCTTCTCGACTGGCAAAAGGGGAGAAAAATTATTTTCACGTACATTTTCATTATTAAAGCAAGAAAACAGCTAATTTTTGGTGTCACTTACAATTGTGCTTTCATTATCCTGGAACTCCACTCCGTTATTGGTTTCTGCAAGGAGAGGCCCATTAAACTCAGATTTAAAATGACATTTCAAATACTTAACATACTTTGTATCCTGTATCATGTCGTGCAGATGCTCTTGAGCAATATGCAGATCGTTATCAACATGTTGGCATGGGACAGCTCTGATTTAGTGCAGAGATGTAAAGACTATAATAATAGTGTTTTTGTACCCTCCTGCTGCATCATTTTCAACCCCTCCAGGGCCTCAGTGTGAAGATCCTCCAGGTGCTTGGGCCTGCTGGCCTCGATGAACACATTCTCCTGGAGCAGCAGCGGCGCCTGGGTCTTGTCATCGTCATCTCGCTTTGGTAAAGCTTTAAGTAAAGAGAGGGGGAGAGGGGATCAGCATGGATCAAGTCAAATCTCTGTGTTAGTGTAACAGCAGATAAGGGGGGTCCGTCCATATGGACAGGACAAGAACATTCAGGTGTCTGCCAGGGTGATTTAAGCTCTTGAACAGTAAATAAGTTTTAAGGGTGCGAGCACAAATTAAAAAGGCTGAAGTCCAGTTCCACTCATGCAGGATTAGCCTCCAGGGACTCTGACAATGACTTAAGAAGGGATTATCAAGTCAAAAATCTACCCTCTGCAAGTTTTTTTCTAGCCTAAGTACCATTTAATAAGATAGTGAAAAGGACGCTAATGAAATTGCTGTAACATCTCGTTGACTGCCGACTACATCAGTCAAAGCTTTTATTGACTAATTATAAAATACCTGAGATACCAGGTCATGAACCGAGGGCACCATCCAAGTAGACGATGATGAAATTCATAGGAACGGCAAAACCTGAAAAATCTCTTCTATCAACTGACATGTCAAAATCAAGTTGAATTGCTGGTTATATTGTTATGACTTTACTCAGACTGTTCTCGTTTCCTGTGTTAATGCCCCAGAGCTACTGTATTTCAGAATGATTCTTTGTCATTAGTGAGTCCTCCTCAAACAGTTCTACAATATACTGGCACTTTTTCATTGTTTGTGTGCTGGACTTGTTCAGAGCATTTTAGTCTAGGGTGCAGATTAAAGTTAGAAAAGTTTGTGTTCATCCTACCTGGTTTATTTGCAATGTAGATGTTAAAGCCAATTTGTTTTATTGTTTACATATGTGGTTTATATATAGGTTTGAATGATTTACTGACCTGCTGTCTTTTAAGTAATAGACACCATCTTCAGAACCAAGTTCACAACTTTTCAAAGTAAAAGCTGTGGAGTTGAGCACGATATAAAGCCTTGCAGCAGTAAAACGAATGTTGTGCTTTTACTTTGAAGACAACTTGTAAAGGATGAAGTGATTCTATGAATGTTGTTGCCATGAAAGAGATCAGCACCCACAACTCCCAAGAATGTCTGTCTCAGTCCAGTATACTAAAGTAAAAATGATCAGATTAATAGTTTATCTGAGGAGAAGAAGACACATTCAACTTGGTCCACCCCTAATGACGGCTACAGAGCACTGGTTGCTTGTTTATTCACATTTTATTAATACTGAATGTATCGTGTCTGCAAATCACTCCAAATTCGACCCTGCACTTCCCTTGACCTCTAACAATAAAGGGGGGAAGAGATGAACAGAGATTGAATCATTCCACAGACAGACAAACACTTGCAGAATTAGAAGGTATATTAAGATAAAATTTATCTGAATAAAAAAATGAAAATGTTGCTTTACATTTCGAGGGCACCTGGCATTTGATGGAACTCTTTAATACATGTGGTGCCCTCACGGCTCCAGGGCACCGTCTGGGATCACTGGGCTAACAACCTGCTAAGACACTTTTATGTAATGGGGACAGCTGCTCTACATTTAGCCACCGACCGTACTCTACTGTCCGCACTGCTGCTGTAAGACCGCACTGACATTAGCCTCGACACCCACATGCTCAGTGATCACTACCAATTGTTACGACTTGTCTCTTCTGTAACAGCATTCATTACATGTGCTCTGGCGTTAAATAATCAATTATCTATAATAAGGCAAAAATGCAGGTATTCAATACCTCAAGTGGGACCAAGATTCACAGCACATTTTATAAGCACAGTAAATATAACACACAAAGGGTTTTTATGATCCACAATGAATGCCCAGATTAATTAGTTTATTGCCTGTTGATCCCCCAGAGCTGGTAATACCTGAATGTCTGAAACAGAAATGTCAACAATCAGAGCATGAGCAATCGGTTCAAGTCATGAACCAATCAGATCTATTGTCTCAAAATTACACACTACAAGTGCCATGCGCTGCCGTCACTCACCTTTCCTCCTGAAGACAGTTGGAAAGCAGTTGATTTTAGCCGAGTTATTCGTCAGAAGCACCACCATGTTCTTTCTTGTATCATGTAAAAGTGCATCTAAACTAAATCCGAGTTGTGTTCAAGAAAGAAGAACAAAACATGTGATCTAAGAAGGTGCAGTCCGCAGTGTGTGAGTTAA
Source organism: Hippoglossus stenolepis (assembly GCF_022539355.2). Lineage (NCBI taxonomy): Eukaryota > Metazoa > Chordata > Actinopteri > Pleuronectiformes > Pleuronectidae > Hippoglossus > Hippoglossus stenolepis. Next base: position 15,799,453 of record NC_061492.1, on the reverse strand, counting down.
ATAAACATCCTGGGGGGATCAGATGAAGCCGGGGATGATAATCTCGCTTGTTTTTGATGAAGTTGTTGTTATTGTCAGTTCAGCACTATGCAGAACAGCAAAGGTCTCCACGGCCAATGGCCAATCAGAGCTCAGACACTAATCCGCAGCAGCCTAATTCCTGCCATCCCTCTCTCACTCCCCCTCGTCACTGCTCAATGAGATACCCAGCATCCCCACTGTTGCTCCCCATCTGCAGGCACGCTCCCCCTGGATTGGTCAGCAGGGACGCAGATCACACTGAGGTCACACATGTAAACATTAGGAGCGAAGGGAAAGCTGTTGTCAGGGATTTGAGGTCTATGACGGTGTCACGGGGGGCTCCCCCACAGCTTTAGCATTGTAAATAAACAACACTAACACACGCACTACACTGCTTTTGACCACACGCCAGTTACAGAGCCCAAGCAACACAGCAAATCAATATATCAGAATAGGTTCCTTTATTTTGTTTTTTTAAACACTAAACGGCCTGGCCTCTAAATAAAACTCTGAGCTTCTCTGCCTACTTTATCGCTCAGATCCTCTGATCAGCCGCTCCTGGCTTTTCCTTTGTCGAGGCTCAAGGCTAAAGGGTAAAGTGTAAGTGTGCCCCAAAGTCAACCTTTTACCATTAAGGGCTCCCTGCTTGTCAACACACTCAAGGCAGAACTAAAGACTCTTTTTTTCTCTTTTGAGTGTCACATCATAACATTATTTTATTTTACAGTTTCTTGTACTTTGCATTGCGTCTTCTTTTATTGTACATCAAATCATTTTAATTTAATTTTATCTTATGTAACTCTTTCTAGCATTTTGTATTCTGTCTCATTTTATTGTACAGTAAATCATAACATTTCTATTTTATTTTGGTTTTATTTGACTCTTTCTAGCATTACACATTCCGTCTCCTTTCATTGTGCAGCGGTTTAGTCACTGCGGTTGTTTTTAAAACTGCTTATAAAGAAACTTGACTTCATAAAGAGACAGAACTTTATTGCCGTGCCACAAGGGGGAGTGAGTGAATTGAAATGATCTAATTCCCAAAACAAGATTCCAAAAATTTTTTTAAGAAGAGGCCTGCAGCTCAACCGCACATGGTCACACATGTGCAAAATGTTCCTTGTTGTTTGCAGCAACGCGACATTAAAATTATTACAGTGAGAGTAGAGGTTGGCAGGTCTTAAATTCCTCAGTTAACCAAGACCTGATATTATCCCGACCTGAAATTTGAAAAAGGTTTCTTCCAAACTTGTTTTTGAGACGAATTTCCTTTTTAATCGCCATTTAAGACACCTCAAACTAATCAGCGGCTGAGTGGTTCAGTCACTTCCTGGTGTGCCGAGCAGACACGATACGGAATGTATGACATCTGAACAAATGGGAAACATTCCCATGGTTGTGATCCTGCCGACTGAGTCAGACAACAGCAACGTTGACAAATAAGAGAAGAAAAAATTAGTCGCATGTGTTGCCAGTACATAGTAACAAGAAGGAAGAGATTATTGCTTACACAGAGGTCGCTGCTGCAGTGGTTCAGCCTGCAGATGTAAACAGAAAGTTGATATGCATGTGTAGTGTAGAGTCAGTCTGGGACAACACATAATCTAGTTGCCATGACAGTACACACACACACACACACACATGCACACACACTTGACTGCAGAGGCCCGGAGTGATGGGTGGGGCATGACTGCAAGTTAATGAGGGCCTCACATTATCGCTGCTCCTGTGACCACATTGTAATTGTGATATATTAAAAAGACGCCATCTGTCACGGCCGGATTGTGCGGAAGCTGGTAATATTAACGCGCTGGTAGTGATTACGTATGAGCCCCAAACGGATGTTTACATCCCAGATTTGGATAAAGACACTAAATCTAATGGATGCAATGCTGCATGACCAGTGTATTCATGTTTTCGACGTCTGAAAAAACAATATTTAAAAAAGGAAATTAGCTTGAGGAGGAATAATGATTCATTTTTTAATATGTAAAAAAAACTGAATTTAAAGTAGACTATTTTAAATAAGCAAACATCTGTTGTTTTGGTAAAATATTTTGCATCAGCAGCTAAAGTAAACAAATTACAACCAGTGAAACAGACCACGTATTTATCATGTGTAACCATGGTGATACTTATTAAGTTGTACCTGTAACTTCTGGTTTTAGATGAACCACACTGTCAATCTTTGAGTAATCTCAAAGAGCTATAATTTAAGCTTTTATTTTATAAACCTGCTAATGATGAAATACATAGAATTGTAAATAAACCTGTAACAGTGGAGATAGTAGATCAGGGGCACATTGAAAATTAATCCACAAATTATCTATTTATCTTTTGATCATTTCATTTTTAACAAGGCTACATAATCAGATAATAATCATTCATAATAATGTTTCTGCTTTGTCATTTAACAAGCTGCGACTCCACAACACTTTATCTCTGACCATCTCCAGTGTAACTTTCCATAACACACCCAACACGATTAGTAACACTGAGGTCACTTGTCTCTCAAATGTTCTATTTGGATTTTCCTTTCTCTTTTTTAATCAGTTTAATTAGAAGTTATGAAAATGTTATTTACGTCAAGTTCTCAGTGGTGTTTTTATGACCTCTCTGCACTGTCAGGATCAAAGTTTGGCCACAGATTCGACCCTTTGCTGGAAGCCTTCCCCGCGGTTTCTCTCTCTTTCACACAAAAAACTGTCCGGTCTTATAATAAAGACATAAAAAGCCCCAAAATATCTTTAAATAAAAAAAAGTATAAAAATGTGGCAGTGAAGCAATAAAATGTATTTGGGCTTTTACTTTACTTTGGTCCTTCTAAAAATACTGGTGTCAGCCTGTAAAACACTATGATATATACACAATAAACAAGTGTTACTTTTATTTGCAGGAAAAACCCCAACCTCTGAGGAAAGATATTGACGATGTGACTTCACTGTCCTGAGCACAATCTGCCTCAGTTTGATAGGAAGGAGGGGGAGGAGAGACAAAGATAAGTCGCTCAGTTCAAACTTATTGGGAAAATCATCGGTTTGAGAACCAGACACAAAACACATCAACACAAACAAACTGATGTTCATGTGATCTAACTCCTCCTTGAACCGCTCCATGGGAATCAAACGGATGCAAATACCCCCACACACACACCTCTCTTCCCTGCCCCAACTTGCCCCTCTGTCTTGTTTTTGCATTGCCATGCAGACACATTCTCTCAGCTTCGACGGTGCTGCCAGGTGCTTAAGCCTCTACAATCGTCACCAACCTGGCTGAATACACTGGGATAACAGCAGGGAGAAGGGTCGAGGGGCTCAGTGTAATACGTGTACACTCAGGATACATTGGACAAACGCATTGTGGGCAGAGGTGTGTGCACTTCACGCTCTTGATTTCCCATGAATTAAATATAAACATCACAGCCGAGAGAGAAGGAAAAGGAAGAGGTGTGGTGTGACAATGACAGCAACCCAGGTAACATCATCTGGCACGCAGGGATACACTCCAATTCACTGTCAGACCATACAATCTGTACGCCAGCAAATCAGCACGTATCAGATACCTCCAGACCCTCAAAGCACACACATGCATGTACTTGTATAGAGTTTTTATGGTCTCATCAACCATTTATCAGTATAATCACATTCATATTCATAAAGCACTTTTATACGCAGTGTATCACCACATTCATACATCGTCGGTTGGGGTTCCAAATGCAGACTGGAGGAGCCGGGGATCGAACTAACGACCCTTTGGACGTTTTTTTCTGTTTTATTACGTCTGAAGAAGGGGTCCCCATTTACTTTATTGTATGAGATTTGGCTGCAACGCTGTTTACCCCTGAAAGTGTTTTGTGGACTCAAACCAACCCTCCATCAGCATAGTGGTGAGTAGATAATGGGTGAATTTTCATTTTGGGTGAACTATCCCTTTAAATGTCATATAGAGACGAGGTATTTCTCAATAGCTTTAACTTTAAGCAGAAAATCCAATCCCATTAAAAACAGTGCAGGGTAAAGTTAAATATTCAGACCTGTTCGTGCCTGTTTAATGTAAGCACAACTTTGCTACAGGCTCCTACTACAACATGTGATTACAGACAATAAAACAGTAAGGAAAGAGGTCAACATTCTTGGTAGCAGATGAAGTGTGAGTAGCAGATGCTAATAATAGGCTGGGTATGGCTGAGGTGAAATTCAGAGCCAGCTGATGATTGTGGGTCAACATGGAAGAGAAAGACAAAAAAATGCAGAAGCCAAAATTCTCCATTTGTTATTCGGACCACGACTGAATGATCTGCCATGAAAGTACGTTTCCATTCATCCATTATCTATACTACTTATTCTTTTTGAGCGGAACCAATCCCAGCTCAGACATTGGTTGAGAGGCGGGGTACACAGGACAGGTCGCCAGCGCATCACAGGACCGACACAGACAAACAACCATTTGTCTCTGTACGATCTATTTAAAGTGTCAATTAATCTCGCCCCAATCTGTATGTTTTTGAACTGTGGAAGCTGAAGTACCCAGAGAAAACACGTGGGTGAACAGAACTGGGATTCGAACCAGGAACGGCCCTGCTGTGAGGCCAAGTGCTAACCACTACATCACCGTTATCACACTATGTGCAGCACACAGCAATCACACACTGCCAAAAGACACTTCTGCCACAAGGACTCTTATGTAATGGAGGAGTAAGGGATCTAACCACCGACCCTGTGTTTAGTGGACAACCCGTCCTGAGCTACCTCTACCCACAATGAAAAAAAAATGAAAAAAAAAAGTGAAACAGCGGAAATAGCTTTCTATTAATTCAAAATATTCAAATTAAATTTAAATGATGCATTCAAACACCTCTGGACAACTAAAACACCAGGTTAAGCTGACGTACACTGGACAAATCTAATATACACAAGCAGAGTTCAACCTTATCACAGCTCCAGTCCGACAACAGGTCTGCATGTTCTTAAGAGAGGGAAACTCCACCAACCAACAGTTTACCAACTTTACTCTACTCTGCCGCAGTGGGAGGCTAAAACCAACAAAGTTATCTTCACTAACTGCACCGTGAATATCTACTCTTTTACAATAAGCATCATCGCTCCAAACTGTCTTCTTTAACTGCAAAAGTCACGAATGGTGACTCACAAAACTTTCCAGGCACATACAGTATTTATCAGTCTCTCACCACAGTGTGTCAGCACACATTTTCCTTTCGTGACAACAGCGTGTGCAGTTGTTGAAAAGCCACAGCGGTGGATCTGCATATCTGGACCATGAAACAATGTATGATTTCATGAATTTAAAACTGTTGCTGTTGGCTTGTCCTGTCAGGTCTGTTCACCGACATATAAATGGGAAGGATTGCAGAGAATAAAAGCAACTAGATGAAATGAAACTTGAGTACAATGTGGAGATGGCACTAGAGGGCAAACTGGCACTTTTTGTGAACCTGTCTCAACATCTGAATGACCTAAATATGATCCTCTGACATTTGGGTGTGGTGACTCTTCACCTATTGAAATATAATCCTGGTAAATGTCCGTAAAACCCTGTAATTATAAATAAGCATTTGTGTGACTGTTTAGTATACAGAGTCAAGTCATAAACACAGAAATTCCCATGACGTCAGTATCAACTTGATTCGTACCCACACATAAACAACTATATATCAGTGGCATGCTGTCAGGACAAGCAATGTAAGCCGTGCTTGACTGGTTAAAGTTAAAAATAGACATCAGTTAGAACAACACAAAAGAGGAAGTGATATCTCTTCTTAAATCTCAGAACTCTTTTTCTCAAAGATATTTTCTTTGGACCTTATTACCATTAATGAGACTGGTCAGTGGACCTCAATACTGCAGCTTCACCCTACAATCACTACTGCGCAGACTCTGGCTATTACATTGTCAAAAATGCAAGATGGCAGCACCCGTATTCAGGATATTTGGGCTTCATTTTTGAACAATGGGGGAAGTAGAGACGTGTCGTCCATCTTTCAACAGTCTATGTGGGTGACTATAGGTGCAGAGACAAATGTGCTGGTGTGTAATTTTCTCATCTACAGAGAGCCTGGTTCTCTATGCAAGATCTGCTGTAAGTGTGAGAAGTTTGCGACGGCATATTGTTGGATTCTTCGTTTGTCACTGAAAGCTAAGGGCAAATATTTTAAAGATTACCATAGAAGTGTATTTTTTTTATATTTATCTACTCTCAAAAATGTACATCGGATACTTTTACACCTTTGATACATGATCAAATATGTTAATATAATCGGAATCCTGAAAGGTGATGTACAGGCAGAATGAAAAAATCTGGAGACACGACAGGCCCTGAATTTAAGAGACATACTACTTCTATTGTCATGAAAAGTTGATGATAATAATAATAATAATGATTAAAAGAAGAAGAATTTTAGGTTGTAATCTGGTCCATCCTGTTGTAGCACACAGTTGAATCACACATGGAGATGGAAGGGGTGTTTGTGTGTGTGTGTGTGTGTGTGTGTGTTGTGTGTGTTGTGTACATGCATATGAGACTTGATTTCAACCTGACTTAAAAAAGAAATATTACTGTATGTTTAAAAGTCTGTAAAGTACCATTTAAATTGACCTCAACCTCTCTCCTCCAGTTCTTGTAATTCATCAACAGGAATCAACAAGTGCTTTTCACTCAAAAGCTAAATAATGGCAGCATCTTTCAGAGAGATCTCTCTCCTCCTCCTGAGGTAAAAAGGCCATTAATTACTTCCTGCTATGAGAGGAAGAAAGTAATTCTATCTTCTCACACCTTTTCTTCTGCCCTTCATTGTTGCTGTGTCATCATCACAACACAATAAGACACCCTACGCCCCACAAACACACTAAACTAGGGTCAAAAACAATATTAAAGCCTACTTTTAGCAGTGACATATTCATTTCTAAAAATCGCCTTTGGCCTATATTAAGTAGCGTGTAACTTGTGCTTTGTTGCCTCCATGGTCGCGTGATTGTTTTACTTTCATTTCCCTTAACGAGGGAAGTGTGTGTTGCAAGTTTTTCCTTCTGTCTTTTGCTTCTTTGTCTGTCATCCCAAAGCTAAAAACACACTCCAGGTTTATTCTATAATGCTACCACTGCTAGTTCATAAAAAAATGTAACGTCGAACATCATGATGAACCCGTTTAAGCTGCAATTATTTTATTCAGCTGTATTAAAGCAGGTTTGCCACAAAGCATGGCACAGGACAGTAAAGCTACAGAACGACACAAGCCTAACAATCCAGTTTCATTTGAGCTGAGTCTCTGACCAAATATTCAACAAAGGAAGCTAAATAAAAATGCCTCATATGATCTGAACTTGGCATGCAAGCCAAACATACGCTCTCGCACACAAAGGGCTCCCTCTTAGCTTCTCCACAGAAATATGTTTATAACTTACAGGAATGTGAGGAATCTCTCAGGGAGTGTTCACAGTGAACAGGTGACCTTCCGAGAACGCCACTCTACGACTGTATGACCTTATCTGTCTTCCCTTCACCTTATTTTCAATTTAAATAAACTGGGAGATTATTCTTAAAGCCCACAGGATCTGAGAGGCGAATATTGCACAAGAGGAGCCTGTTGTCTTCTTTGACATAAGATTGGGTAAACTGACTGTACAGCAGGGAGATAAATCTCTGTCAGACCATCAGGTGTGACAGGATCCACATTGACAGGGAGAGGAATTAGACAAATAGAAGTTAATTAATTTGTCAAGACAGATAAGCTCTGGCTTCTGGCTCAGGATGAAACACTGTCAGAGAACATAATGAGGAGTTGGGTTGATCACACTGAAGGTTCAGGAGGCCAGAGTTTATCTCTCCAAAAACCTGCTGCTTTGCACTTCCCTCTCTGGTCAAACTCCACAAGACTTGTTTACAAAAATACATTCCTGTAAGAGCAAAGGGTAAAGTAACCCAGTAAAGAGTTTGGATTTGTGTGTGGAGACCAAAGCTGAGACCGAGTCAAGCCAGGTTCAGACAAAGATTCTGAAATGATACTTGGGTTGGGTTTGGTCACATGGACTGTGCTATGTACGTGCCTGTAATCGGGGGAAATATTTGGATTGGGTCTGGGGACACAAAAAAACTGAATATGTGTCTGGTTCGGGTCGGGCTTGGTTAGTTATCTCTTGGGTTGTTCAGGTTCGGACAGAAAAACTGCGGCCCAAGCCACACTCAAGTTTGAATGCTCTTCCTGACAGGAAATTCAGCTCAACCTGCACTGTCATCCCCAATGAAGAGCAAACACGTTGGGAAATTCCCTTCTCTGATGTGTTAATAGAAGGTTTGTTTAATTTATTATTCCACAGAAGACATACAAGATGATACAAACGCAGCTAGAGGGCTGTTTATATATAATTTGTCAATATTGTTATGAATGAATGCATGTAGTGTCGAATTTGGTTCGATTCTTTCTACATTAATAAACTTTGAATAAACAGCTGACCAGCACTCTGGAGCAGCAAACGGCTTGAACTCATCAATGTAAGTGACGTTGTCGATCACAACAACAGCGTGTTCAGAGCACGTTCACGACAATGGCAACAACAACTTCAGGTGAACAGCTCTTTGTGCAGCAGCGGTGGTGCAGCGTCAGGGTTCTGTGGACTGAGTCCAGCAGTCGTTCTTTACTTGTCACGGCTTGATTACTGCAGGTCACTCTTTAGAGTTTCAGAAAGACAGGCTGCAACCAGCATTACCAGGTCAAGCATACAGCCCATTCCGAACAGGCATGTTTAGAACAGACACTGCACGATAATAGGCCTTGTATAAAAAGCATGTTTAATCTTTGGAAGAACTACTGAAGGACAAAATACAGCTTTTTGCAAAGAGCATTTTGAAAAGTTGATTGTAATACTGCATGTTTATCTCTTTGTCTGCATCTCTTTGTACGCGACCGAAACAGCACAGGGATAAATGTGAGGCAGAGCTGAAAACATCTGGTGAATAAAGCGTGGCGAACTGGAAGAGAGTTGTGTGGCATGCTTTAATTTTAACAGACTTGTACTGAAGCTCACGCTGATCTGCACCTCGCTGTGTTCCCGTAGTCCGGCCCTGATACAAGGTTCTCATACACACTCACACTCCATTTGATCCTCTGTGGGTTCCAGTGTCTCAGTGTGATGAGGAACAATGTGAGCAGAGGGGTCAGGAAAAAAAAGAGAACCCCTTGTTCCTCCCTCACTGTAACGGTCCTGGCATGGCTTTTAATTAACTGGCACCGTGCCCGCCATGCCAGGCATTTAGTGGGCAGGAGGCCCCTCGGGCATCACTACAGATCATCATCAGGGGCTCAGCCTGGAGGTAGGCACTTTAATGAGCGAGTGCGTTACATTGCTCCTGCAGTAAACCTCCCCTGGATGCATTTTGGGAATTGCAGAGCTTCTTGTCTAATCAGAGGAAGCGTCTGATGAGGAGTTTACTGTGGCTGTTTTCAGCGCCAACACAATACATTTATAGAGCATAATAACAGACAGCTCTGGTTCCAGAAGTCAATTTCCCATTCATTTTCTCCACTGATGTTCATAAAATTCTTGTTAAAAAAAGTCTGGAACCAGGCCAACCAGCTACTAGAATCAGGGGAAAAGTATTGGAAAACGGAAAAAAGGTAAAGGTAAAAGTGAAGGAACTACGCATCCCATAAACCATTGCAAATTATCCCTTTCTAAAGACTTCCAGCAGATCTCCTTTTGAATGTAACCTTGTTGTTAACCTAGTTGTAGTAACACCATATGAAACGATCAGAGCTGAACAATGTAACATTGAGCTCCACCAATCACAGACGGCACTATTACACCTGAGAATTGTGGGTAGATTCTATCTCGACATCAGGAATTTATGTTGTGAACTAGTGGTTCCTACAGGAGCATCTAACATCATTTCACAATCACGTAGCTTGTGGTAAGTCTACGTTGGAAGGTTACAATATTATGGCTGATAATCAAAATGTCTGAAAATGAATGGGAATTCTACTACAATGCTCAGGAGTAAAGACAGTCAGTTAGAAGTCAAGTTAAAGTAAGTTAGAAGCAAACACTTTGTGGTTAACTTAACCTGACCTGATATACAGGGAGGCCCATTTTTTTTTTTAACTAATTAAGAATTTCAGTAGGGCCTCGGCTCGATGTGGGAGGCAGCCTCTCTAAGTTGACCTTGGCAGAGGAGAAACTCCTAATCTCTCATCACAGTTTACTTTCTCTTACATAACCCTCAACTTCGCACTGCTGCCGTAGCACAATACAGTGCAAGAAAGTACACTGGCACTTTTGTCTGCGTAGTCCTCTTCTACCAAAGTGTGTTTATACATACTCGTCTTCTGTTGTGGGTATAGTTTGACTGTGTGACTGAATGAATTTGATTCCCATGGAAATCCCCGCCCAACATCCTACGAGCTGTGCGCCTCCACCACGAAGAGCAAAAGAAACGGGCGGAGCCGCCTCTGTCTGTAGATTGATTAGCCAAGACTGCACAAGCACTGTCAGACAAACACATACACACTAACACGGACCTAACCAAACTCTGCTGGTACGTTTGTGTTTTTACATAAACCAACTCAGCAAAATCAAGGTTTTGCATGTCTGTGTGTCTGATGTTTTTGTCCGACTGCATCAAGGTGTGTGATTAATGAGGGCAGAAAACTAAAGTTCCTACTTACACTTTACACAAAAAAAAACTGGGTTAACAAAGGGAGGACTGCTATAGTGAAACATGCTGACATATGAGCCCACATGTGCAAGCTCCAACAAGATCTGCCGAGCGCAGCTCTGGGAAAAGTCAAGAGTGTCGCTGCTTATTTTCTTGGGAGTGTGTGAATAAGTTTTTACGTGCTCACTGTGCGCGTGCGTGTCACCTATTGACTGTGTGGGTGTATGTAGGCAAAGCCAAGATGAAAGACACCTTCCCCTTAAATGCATGTCCCGTGTGGATGGCTGCCACAGCACAGCACTTCACCCTGCGTGTAAACCCGATGACCAGGTAAGTAAGCGATGGTATCACAGTAAAACAGGACAGACAGAGATTTTTTCACAGCAAACAAAGTGAGCTGAGGGTCAGGAGGCGAGTTGGAAGTCAGTCTGAGCAAACACCTCTGCAGTGAACAAACACACATGCCTGGTAGGCAAGGAGTGGGATATTCCACCAGTTCCCAGCAACTTTTACCTGCTCGTCAAAAATGCCCTGTGATTAAACTGCCCTCTGCAGAAATACTTGTACTTACAGTTGTGTGCTTAAATAATAACAAGACCATGCTGCAATAATTTGCTTCTCTTGACATTAATACACATATTCTTATAGAATATGTGTTTTTACTATACTATAAGTACTGTGAACTCATAGCAGGAACTGGAATGGCCTTGATTGTTCCTTGTAGTAAGTAAGTGTGTGTGTGTGTGTGTGTGTGTGTGTGTGTGTGTGTGTGTGTGTGTGTGTGTGTGTGTGTGTGTGTGTGTGTGTGTGTGTGTGTGTGTGTGTGAAGCTAAAACAAGCCAGTGTTTTGCTCAATATAACATATATAGTGTTTTAATATTATCTTATTCATTAGTAACTTATTGTATAGAGAGGACAATGTAGACGTGGTTGTAAACACAACGATGGTGTTTGCAACTGCGTCACAGCGCGAGTGCACACATGCACCGTAATGGACGAGCTTCCAGAGCAGGATTCAAGTCTTATATAAGACTCAGGATTTCCCCCAGAATACAGTTTAGACGAGGCGTTAATTCAGACACATCTTGAAGCGACTCAACTCATGATCAATTCAGTTAGTAGATGAGGGTCTAAATAAAGCCACATTCACACATATTTGCCTCTGTTCCTTTTCCCCCTGCAGGTTAATGTGTTATTTCATAAGAGTCTTGTCATATTTTTTGTTTTTTGGGGAATTCACAATGGTGAGCTACAGAAACAGATTCTTTAAACTGTAAAATAATGGCCAATTGTAGAGAAGGGGCTTAAACATCTGACAATCTCCTGCTGCGTTCTTCATACAGTATATGAAAGTCAAACTCCAGAAAATGTCCAGACCCAATATTCTGCAAATTTTCCAGAGTTAATGTCTGAAAAGGCTTTGCTGTGGATATTATGGCACACGTAGAATACTGTCAACTATACCACAGAGCAGCTCACTTATAAAAGGTGAGATTAAACAAATGCAGTGCAGCAAATCTGTGTGCTCTCACCGTGACTGTTTCCATGTGGATGTGTCTGTCGTCCTGACCTCTGCACTCCCTTGTGTCCACCCTGTTGCCCAGCCTGGTGCCCATCCAAGGCCAAGTCGAGTGCAGGACCCAAACCCAGATTCCGCCCATTAGGGCCCAGATCCTTCCTCTTCTTGCCCTTCAGCCAACCCAGAGCCCGGCCGAGGGAGTGACTGCGCTTCTTGTGGCCCTTTTTGCCGTGCTTCTCCTGTGCAAAGATCTGAACCACGTCCTGGGGGAGCAGTTCCCCGAACCCCAGCGAGTCACGGTTAGACATACCACCTCACACTGGAGCTGTGCCCTGAAAGAGAAAAAAAAAGCAAAGAAGGAAAAGAGAACAAAGGTTAAGATAGAAATTCAAATTTCAAGCACCACATGTGCTGGCACTCAAAGAGAGGTAAGTATTAAAGTACCGTAGCAGTTATATTTTTTTCAATCGATTTACAACCTTTTCTTGCTACCACTTGGATTTTATTAATGTCACTAGAGAATTAAAATCAACTTACAGAGACTGAGATTTACTCTTGGTTATCCATTTGAGTGAACATAAACAATAACAACTGAGAAATACACTTAAAGTCGACTTTATTTTAATATCATTTACCATACAACCTTAGGCTGGAGCGATTATGAAAACGTTCATGGAAATCACAACCTCCGATATTTGAGAGTTGGCACAAACTGCTCAAATTCAAATATGAGTATATCTGATTAGTGTCTACCTTCCAGCTTTGATTTCCCATTAACCAAGGTCATTAGGGCACAGTCACACATATGACAATGCAGAGCGAATATGGCGAGTCAAAGGTTACCAAAGTTCACCTCCTCGCGAAGCCACACTGCGACTTGCTTTGCCACAGGAAGCGAAGGTTTTATTCACTTCCTCACACGCACAGATTGGAATTGAACGGGAGATGAAGGTTCGCCACAGCTACATTCGCCAATGTGTGACTGATGTAGTAGATACTGGTTCCTCCGTGAATACACCACAGAAGCAACAAAGTTCACAGGGATGGATTATGTCAAACAGGTTTCAAGTCTCAGCAGGGTGGATTTCATCTTGAAAAAGAGAGGTTATAAAAGTTTAAAATCAAACTAAAGCACGTACTATACTTTAAGGAATGTGTGGTAGTGATGTTAACTACTAACAACAGGATTTATTAAAAGCTGATGAATCCAGTTGTTTCGAAAAGAACATGTGTCCACAGTTGCACAGATGTATTCTTTAGAGGAACACCACTGGTATGTGTGAGCACACACTGGTTTGTATTTGTGTTTGTGCGTCTCCTTGGGCGATGCTCATTCAGCCCGCACGCTCGGCCTACACACAGACCCCCTACTGTCTTTAAACCAAACTTCACAGTTCTGCAAAGAAAGAACTGGCACCGCTCCCTTCATTCCATAACATGGAGTCATAATTCACAAAGCCGCACCCGTAGGCTCATGCACTCTTACACATGCACAACGGCACGACTAGGAAGAGCTGAAGAACAGAAAAATAAACAGTCGCCAGTGTGCAACGAGGCAGTTTCAACCAACCGTCTACACACATGTATCAATGTGGTTCCTGTTTCTTGTTATGTTTCATCGTCATCCTTCATCTTTTTTTTTTCATTCTCAGCACAGTGATCTCATCGCCTTCTCTGTGTCTCCCTCCACCCTTCACCTTGCTACGCTTCTTTACTCTGAGGCAGATCTCCCAGCCTAACTCTTCTGTAGCTCACACTGGGCTTCCTCCAGCCGCGCACTTTATTACATACTTATCTGCAAATCACAGGCTAAAAGTTAGAGAGAGCTCTTGATCTGACAGAAGTCAGAGCTTGTAAAAAAAGTTGAAAGACAGAGGGAGGGTGGGAGTGGAGTCTGGGTGAGAGAATTATAAATCCCTGGATGATGTGCTGTTGACAAAGTTCACGAAAAGTTTTTGGCTGTTATACTGTTTCAGGATCATGCATGTACAAAAAAAAGTGTACACAATGTTTTGCCTTTTTTTTAGATGTTTGTGCAGCACGATCGGTGGGAACCCCCGGTGACGAGACAGGAACAGAAACCACACAAAACTATGTTTCGTCATGTTCTCGGAGGATTACACATTTTTTCTTTTCCCAAACTGCCTCTCACCATCAAAGAGAGGCGAGTGGAGTGTGTATGTGTTTCTGTGTGTGATGAGAAGATAGAGGACTATGGTTTGGATGCAACATGTGGAAAAATGTTCAAGCAGATGTGGACAATATGAAGCCAGATGTCTTACATACTAAATACTGATCATAAATTCACCTTTCATCAGTTTGTAAAAACCTTGCAACGATCTGACCCCTTTATATGACCTCCACCAGAACTGATGTTTTCCTCTGAGTTTGTTTGTCATTCAGCAGGATAAGACAAAAACTACACAACCAATTTCCATTACATTTTGTGGGGGGTTGGGGCATGACCCAACAATGAACTCTCTTTCTTCAATTTATTTAATATCGCAAGATTTTCCATTTCCATTGATTTCTCAGACAATAGTTCATGGGTCTTGATTAAAAAAAACTAAACAATCAGACATGTTTAGGGGACTGATATTTATGAGTGTGTGTAATTTGGTGCAGATCAAAATAAAATGCAGATCTAGTGAATTTAAGTGTGGCTTCATGAGGGGACTGTTGGGCCTTGGCAGAGGTATGTGCACTCTACTGAGTCAGTGGCGGATTATAATGCACTCAAATACAACAGCTAATATGTTGCAATAGCTAATAGCTAATATGTTTAAGATACTCATTGTGTTTATTTTTTAAATTTGTCTTTCGTTTTTTTGTTGACAGTGTCAGAAATGTGTCAATTACATTATAGGTTTATCATAGAGGTTATAATTCAAGGTGGTGTTGCAGTGGATAAAATTGTATGAGGTGTTTCACACAGTCCAGTACAACATAATGACTATGTCTTCACTGCCAAAAACATGAACATAATAGGCTTCATAAACGGAGACTTTATGGTTACACTCCCAGAAGGAAAGGAGGGAGCGACTTGTTAGTATTTACTTTCTGGGCAGGATGAATATTTGCCATGACAATACCATCCCTCGAGCCACGCTGCTGGTTTGGCTCAAATAAAAAACTGGAGTTACTATAAATCTGGCTCTGGTCTGTTTGTATCCTAACTCATGTCAGAAGAATGCAGTCCATTATGAGAGGCTTTAGCTGAGGACCTGGATGCTTTTTGAAACTTTATTCATACTGTATCTGGTTCTTTTCTTATCGAAACCAGCTTAAGTTGTTATTCACTTCAGTACAATTGACGTGGAGCTGTCGTCCTCTGAGACGTGAGCTGCAGTGAAAGGCCAATAACAAGAAAGAGCATCCATCTCCTCATGGAGAAAAGTACGAGACCTCTCCCTCCTCTAAGCCCTGTGTTTCTCCTGCTCCAAATTACAGTCATTTGGCCATGACTAAGATCCGTGCATCTGTATTGGTTACGCTCACCAATAATCAGATGCCTCTCTCAGGAAAAAAAAAGTTGGGGGCGGGTTGGATTCATTCATCTATAGCCCACAGGCTGCCTGGGGGAGTGCAACAACTACTCGTATTATTTCCATTAGAGAGGCTCCAGTCCAGAGTCATGCTAAAGAGCTGTGGGATGCGGCGGGGGACCACCCAGCAGAGCGCTGTCTGTGTAGTGTGGCCACAAGGAGTCGACTCACGCCGCCGTTTGTTACACTAGACAACCTGCAATTTTCAGTTTTGCAAACAAATGTAATGATGTGAAGAATGCAGCATCCTCACCGCTCCATAAATATGTTGTATGTGAAGAAAATGTCTCCTAGGTGTATTTACTCAGTCACTCCACTAACTCACTCTCTCCACTAACTCACTCTCTCGACTAACTCACTCACTCCACTTACTCACTCACTCCGCTGTGGGGACGTGTTCCAACATGCTGTTTACTTACCCTTCACAAAAGACGTGAGGCCATCGCGTCGGACAGGAGGCGCCGCTCTAACAAGGCCAATCCTCAACGCAGTGTGTCAATACCTGCAGCGCAGAGCGATTATCTGTCATTGACAGCACTGTGTGTTTGTGTGCACGTCACCATAAAGCAAACCAAGGCCTGATAATAGTTTATACACCGTCAGGAAATAGACTGTGAGGACTATTGTATCTGGGGAACAGCATTTATTGATTATGTTCCTCCGCTAGCTGCACGTTGCGCAGCTTCAGGACACAAATTCCAGGGAAAATCTGGGACTCCTCTCCTACTTTTAGCAGGTCAACAGAGTCAAAGCAAAGCACTGATACCTGTCTGGCCTGAGGCAAGGCAGCGTCAGTTACTGTACAGAGCCAGAGTCCTAAATCCAAGATAATGCACCATAGATCTGTGTCTTACACTGGGCTTTATATTGTGCACTACTGTGACAAACTGGTGAGAGAAGCAAGAGGGAAAACCAGTTGTTGTTATATTTGAAAACCACTTTAAATCCAAGCGACAACTACAAACACACACCCTGAACAGATCTGTGTGGAGGCGGAATTGGAAAAATGTTTCAGTATTTGTTTAAACTGACAGCCTTTAGGGCAGGATTTAAAACTCAAACTAAACTCACTCCTAACAGTTGACTGCGTTTGGGAAGTTTTTCTAAAACAAATTGATATATTTTGTGTGACAAGCTGCAACCATGTGGTAAAGAGGTAAAAGTATTTCATAGAATTTTAAGATCTAAAAAAAAATAAAAAATTAAGCTGGAGGCTTTTCGCAGGCCTCAATTGTGACAGAACTTGCGGCACAGCCACACAATACTCATTTTAATCTCATGTGTAACCACATCCTTATCGATGTGAACGTTGTGAATATCACAGGCAGTGGTGGAGGGGGTGGTGTGGGGAAGTGGGAGCTCCAGGAACTGCAGCTTTGATGGCAGTGACTCACCGGGAGGCTGACGGAGCAGACGCCACCGCCTCACAGGGGGAATAAGGCCAAGCCAAGAGGGAGTGGCGCAGGCGGCGATGCAGGCAGCCACCTTTGTTTGAATTAGGACTGGCTCCATTTTAACCAGAAGTACATATCTGCGCCTGAGTGGCCAGGTTTCACAGGGTACGGGCGACTCAGCTGTCAGCGAGCGGAGGTTAAGGTCGGGCTGAATGTGGTTAGTCTAATAAGGAAACGACAGATTAGGAAGGTCTGTTTTTGGAGGAAGGAAGAGACGTCTCCAGTCCTCCTGCTGAAATCACCAGGGTAGAGGATTTACAGTAACTGCCGGCTTTGGTCAATAACAGTTTTGAAACTACACTTACAGTGACTTTGTAAGTAAATTGCAAGTCTTTAGCAGCGTATAAAACTGGTGTTACTGCACAGCACCTTTAGGCATCAACCAGGGCGTTGGCTGTCTTCTCTGGGCGTTATCAAACAAAGGAGAGCAGACTTAAGCAACCTTGTCTGGGCTAGAACGCTGCACACTCATGTGCAAATACTCAGTGCACAAGAAATGCACTCTGAAGGATGTGGAGGCGATGCTGTGATAAAACCAGAAATTGTGTCTTTTTCTGTGTGAGGCATCAATAAAAGGAAGTGTCTCCTCCATCAAAGTGAAGTTCCTTTTATAGTGATAGAGAGGATTTAAAAATATATAAATAATAGCAACAAATCGTTATGAAATTTGAATTTCAAGCGCAGGCGTCCATGATGGCCACAAGTTTCCAACAGTTTGGTTTCATACCAACACATGAGCACAAACAAACAGTGATGAATGAAGGGCTAACTGACAGCATGTGGTCCCTTTGTGTGTTGCAGGAAGGATAAAGTGTCAGAAAAAGACCGGGTAGGTAATGACGGTGATAAAAATAAACACAATAATGATGCAAATAAACCAAAATGCTGTGTAACTGAACTCACAGAGGTTGCAAACGCTGTGTGTGTGTTTGTGTGTGAGTGTGTGAGAGAGCGGTGGTACCGTGCAGAGATCCGTGGATGGGATAATGCGAGTTGGCGTGCTGCGAGGCCTCTGTAGCCATGCAGCGGCTTGTCTGCTAAGAGCAGCGGCTACATTCCTGAGAGATTGATAATTACCCACTGAGGAACTCTTCTCTCCAAATCTGCTTTCACCCCCCGACACACACACACACACACACACACACACACACACCACCCCGCCATTCATTCTCTACCCGTCATCCCCTGCCTCCCTCCCTCACTGCCGCCCCGACCATCCGTGCCACACATCCCCCCCTGACCGAGCCATGAAAGAAAAAAGGGGAGATAATGGACAGTGCATGACAGTCATTTTGAGCTAACATTGTAATATGTTGTTATCTGCACTGGCTGAGGTTACTGTTCAGAGAGAATGCTTTTCATAGGGGGAGTTACAAATACTCTACAGCGATGGAGACTGTACAGATTTTCATATCTTTGCATATGTTCGAAAAAATTAAATGTGTGTGTACTCATTTTTGTTACCTCTGTAGGACCTTTTCCAGCATAAACACTGATCTTGACAGGACCAGTAGACCTTGTGGGGACCAATGCCTGGTCCTAATGAGGAAATACATTATTTATGAGGTCACGGTTAACGTTAGGGATAAGGTTTTGGTTAGGCTGCACAATGAATGGAAGTTCAAAGCTGTGTGTGTGTGTGTTTGTGTGTGTGTCTTTTAAAAAGCCTTGCATCCATCTACATTTTTGTCTAGGGTTGCATCCAATTACCTTATCCATAATTGATTGATCTGCTGATTATTTCCTTGATTAATTAATACTTTTTTTCATTAACTTGTCAGAAAATAGCTAAAAGTTGCAAACAATCTCCCACAATTCAATGGGGCATCTTCAAATTCCATATTATATGTGACCTTCAGTCAAAGTCCCTTAAACTCCAGAGATGTGAAGAAGAATAAAGAAAAAAATGAAAACGAAGAAACTGTAACTGGGTAATTTCTGTTGAACAGTTAATCAGCAAAGGGATAATATTATTCTGGGTGGCTGATATACTGTAGTTGTCAACAATGTCTAATAAGTACTCTTTCTTAGTGTGTCATATAACTGCACAATTTTAGTAAGAATGTTGAACTATAAGAGTGCACCTCTGCTAAGGCCCAACAGTCTCCAATGTTCCACAATGGTAACCCTGACTATCTCACAATGTTAGACGGATCCTGGATCCACACCCTAATCCAGATCCACAGCAAAATCTATTGGATTCTTCCCGGACCCATACCACATCCTTCCTCCAAATTTCATGGAAATCCCTTCAGGTATTTTTGGTAATCCTACTTACCAACAAACCAACCAACCAACAAAGGTTAAAAGGGCCAGTTCCTACAATCATGATGGTCTTAGTAACCAATGTTTATTTTTTGTTTCTTTCCATAGAAATAGTGTGGAATGTAATGTGTCAGTGTTCTGAGATGCATCAGAGACAGTGGCTCGCCTCTGTAAAGTGTCATGTTTGCTTTTCTTCCAGGGGTTGCCAGGGGTCTGTGACTGGACTGCAGCCTCTGAGGAGCTTAAAGACCCTTGAACTGACAGGTCAGCCAGGGGCAAGGAAAAGAAGTTGTTGTGGAGTGGGCAGTGACCAGAAGACAAACACAGCTGGACACAGGTTTAAAAATACATCCTGGCCCTTGGGTGCTCTCTGCTCATGCTCCGGTCAAAACAAAAAGCCCTGACTGTAGCTGCCTCCAATTTCTTCCGGTCTGAAGATAACTACTCGGCCTGAGAGTCGACAAAATTGCTGTTTGGGAATAAAAAAAGAAAACCCCCCAAGTTTGGATGTAGAAGAACTCATGTGAACTCTTAGAAGATGAGAAACAGACACTGGCACATTCTTTTATTTTCTTTTACATGCCCTATACTGCAGCTCACAGCTACTGATTCAGTATTGATGAGGAGCCACAAAGTTAATCATCAGCTAATCCCTTTGATTAACAAGGTGCTTTTGTCCCACTCATCAGCCCCCCCACCCCCACCCCACCCCACCCCACACACACACTCATAATCATGTGTCTAACCATTACAACACTGATAGTTTCCCCTTCCCTTCACTGAGGTGCCACTTCATCACTTATGGGTCACGAGTGAACACAGTAAAAACTCTGCAGAGCAAAAGTGGAACTTGAACTTTGTCTTTGAATATTTGGGACATAGCTGCACATGTGTTTCTCCCAAAAATAGAAAGTAATTTCCAATGACTTCCTTATCCTCGTCCTGAAACCTCATCTTTCACTGCGTCTCTTCCTCGACGTCTTCTCTGTGAATCTCAGGTACCAGGCTCTGCTGTGTCTCCTATAGTGCTGACATAACACACCTGTAATCTCCATGGGTACAAGCCCTGGCACGGCGAGGCTGGCTAGGGAAGGAGCACCAGTATGCGACACACCCTTTCCAAACAAATGGCTGTGTCTGAGTCTCACCTACCAGAGAGTACATGAGGTAAACTTGAAGCCATGGTGCCACATAAGAGAGAAGAACAAAACAACCCCCATCACAGTCCTCAGTAGAGTTTGGGTTTGGAGCTTGCCTTTGATTCAAAGTCCAGGAGCAGGCAAACAGAGAGGAGGGCAGAGACCCCCACCGGAGAGGTCCTGAACTGGAGGTGGTGGTGTTATCTGCCTCCGGTTAATCAACAAGCAAAGTGGGTCCATTATGAAGTGCACATCGGCTGTCATTGACTGGCACAGATTAAACACAGAGTCACCATTCTGTCAACTGCTGCCGGGTCAGTGACGGGAAATATAACACAACACTCTTCATTGTCACAAGCTGAGAGAAGCACTGCGCGTCTTAGATTACCTCTGCTCAGGATCCCTCAAGGCCAAAGCAGAGCAAATGTCCCACAACTAGTTTTTCATGCATGACTATACTCAACCACCTCCACCACTGTGCCTGATCAGCCCTCTCAGCAAGAGGGGACTATTTTCTTTCACCCTGGGTGGATTTATACAGTTTTCATATGATAGAAGCTGGAGCCGACTAATCAGACAACATGATGTAACAGTTTGATCTAGAATCTGCACAAGTGTTAAAGTTGACACTGTTGATCTTGAGGTTGTTTTACTACAGTTTCTGACTTTCTGCAAGAATGTTAAACCATATTTCCACAATTTTCTTTTTTTAGCTTTGGAGAGGTGCTAAACTGAGGAATTTGGTGGGCAGAGCCATATTAGGAACTTTCATCTGTTAAAATGAAAAGAGTCACAAACAAGTAAACAAGTATCGATCATACCTTGTGAAACTTTTCTGATCCAGATGCGTACATTCAGCCTCTCTCCATTTGAAGCGTCCCCCTGCTGCGCCCTTCCTCTCCAGCTCCAAACTTTCACCGTGCGGAGGGAAACTTCAGGTGAGGCATTTCCGTGAACAACAAAAAAAAAGGAAAAGGAAATCTCTTCAAACCGGGGAGGCTGTGTTCGTTCGCACCGCAGCAGCGGATAGTTGGGCTTTGTTTCTGATGCCCAGCTCAGTTGAACTTCTCCGCCACCTCCTGCGCGGACGCTCCTCTGGACCACGAGAGGGGAAATGAGGAGAAGAGTCGTGGACCTGCGGCTCAGATCAGATCCCACCTGCAGGAGGAGGCTGCGCGCGCTCAGGTGAGAGCCACGGGCCGCGGTCAATGTTGTGGGGGCCTCTAGCGGTGGGATGGAGTAACAGCAGGTCACAACTGAGAAAGACCGGAAGAGCAGGGATTTTTTTTTTCTTTTTTCTCCCTTGATCATCAAAACAGAAACAAAGATATATACAGAGACAGGAAAAGTTCACACAATACAATACTGGTACGATATAATTATTAAAATAAATAGTAGATTAGATTAGATTAGATTAGATTAGATTAGATTAGATTAGAAAGCATCATCCACTTGAACACATATCTTGTGCTGCTATAGGCAAAATGGAACACAAAATACAAAATGAACTTGACAAATACTTGTTTAGGATATATCAGCACTTAAACAGACAACAAGAAATTGGCTCCAGAAAATATGTCCTCAAACAGAGAAATGGAGAGACACGGTTCAACAAATATATCTAGTGGAATATCTAACTCATAAAATGATGGGGAACCTAAACCTGTTTGAAAAGAGAAGGTCTAAGTGGTCTATCTATTATGAAATGGTTTACTATAATAATAAAATGAAATGTCTGGATTGTGATGCTCCATGCCAGTGACTTCAGGGAGCACTACCTTACCTAAAGTAGGGCATTGTATATAAATATATATTTTCGTCTATGTTTGTATTTTTTTTGTTTTGTTTGAATGTATGTATATATATATTGTTGTGATGTATCACTCGGTGACATATTTATACAATTTATTTATATTGTAAAAACGTTTCTCTCATCTTAGGTTATGTGAAATGGGTGAGATGTATGTAGTGATGTGATGTCAATAAACATCTTTAAAAGTTTAAAGAGATAAAAGATAAGATTAGATTAGATTAGATTAAAGGATGTTGATTTTTTTCTCTCTCTGTTTATCATGTAATACAGTACAATATACAGTCTACAAATATATAATAAATACATATAATGTTCATAATAAGTATCATTCTATGTATAAATAAATACAACATTAAAAATCTGCATTGACAGTGAATAGAATGGGTGTATACACATTAAATTCAATTTCAAATGATCCAACAAACTCTACTATGACTGAAACTATAATTGCATCTTGCTCGCAGTCAGACTACTGTGATGAACCTATGTTCGTTTTATTCTTGCAGAACAACAAAACAGTGCAAAACGAAGCAATATAAAGCACATAACACTGTAAACAAACAATATGCATACATGTGTTTGCCCTATGAACACCAGCAATCCCCAAAATATCAACTTTTATTGACCTAATAAAAACTGTCCTGTTTCCGACTCTGCATTATTATATTTTTTGATAATCCAGTTGAGGTTTCAAAGATTTCATGTGACATTGTAGGAGTTTGGATAAACTAATGGATGACAGTGGCACAGTGTTGCCTTGGACACAGGTGATGCACTATTGTTATAAACAGTACCTGTTTAGAATGTTAGCATACTTCTTTAAAAGATGCTCTCATCACTCAAATTGTCACATAATTCCTCGTCTGCATCTCAGCTTGTGTTTGTTTCCATTTGTCAGAGGAGACACTCACACACAGTGAGGGTCTTCTACGTTTATGTAAATAAACACAGTATATGAACTATGAGGTCTGTGCATCACAAGCTCAATATTAGAGGAAACTACCTGCACAGACCTGATACTGTTTGCGACCGTGATGCCACAGTCTTCTTAGATGCACATAAACCCAGGCTGTAAAGTTGTGTAAATATAGCTCTGTGTGTGGCACCCAGGCTGGGCGGGTGTTAGCTGGTGCATCCAGAGCATGTAGGCCAGCCGGGCTTCAGCACTGACACAGTTAGTGGTCCCATGTGGTGGGGGTATGAGAGAGTCTTAGATAGAGTTTCTCCCCCCCGTGCCCAAAGTGTTATTAATAACACAAAGTGTGTCTATGTTTTCCTAGAGACAGACACTCTCCTGAGCTGTCCTCAATGCTGTTATCAAACCATCGCTGTCTGGACTGTCACCTCCGAACAAAGTGAGTATAAAATATATGTTACTGTAATTGATCAGTTTTCGACATTGATCTGAGGGTTTTTAAGGTATTCTTGTGGTTTTTGTTGAGCCAGTTTTTAAGACTTGCATCTATCAGCATTGTTTACTTGATTACATTTAAATTGAATTGCTCTGTTATGCAAATTAACCTGTAATGAATGACCAGATACTGTAGGTGGGTTTCAAACCCACAATCTCCTCAGTCATTAGTTGTTTTTGGTTGATTGATTAATGACAACACTCAACTTCCTTTCTTCTAGATCACTTTTGAGCAGCTCATGCACAATGAAAGGTTCCTAATGGATGGAAAAGACATGGCATCAACTGACAAGCTTAGATTTGTTGGAGAGATCCCAGAAAACAGCCACACTGACTCTGAAACGCAGACAATTCCCTCAGATGAGCGTGCACAACCATTTACAACCCAACTGGACCAGGTGGTCATGGACAACTTGGGGCGACTCTTCGAGCACTGCATCCAGCAGGTGTCCCGTCTGGAGAGGCAGAGGGACGAGCTGGTGCAGGAGCTCCTCCGGCTGCAGGAGCCCATGCTGCGGATGGTGGAGCAGCTGAGGGGGAAGGTGACGGAGACACAGAGGCTGCTCACACTGGCTCAGCTGGACTACACAGACGTTTTTGAGGAGGTGCAGAGGGTGAAGAGGAAACTGTTCGCCACAGCCAGAGACTGCATCCAGAACCAGGTGACACTGGCTGCACATGAGTATGAGGTGGCTCAGTCTGCTGTTACACAGGTAGGACACGACACCTGTGGGACTCATTTATTTTGGTGGGTCATTGTGAAGTGTTGGAAGATGAAATCATATTTCTGTGGATGATAATATACATTAGGCTGGGAACCCCATACAATATGATCTATACTGCAGCTCTGTGGATCATAATTATACACCTTATGTTGCACTTTAAGTGCAGAAGTATGGGTCAACAAATACTAATATAATTGTCATACTTAGATATAGACCCAGAATAATCACAAGCAAAACTTGAATCAAGAAAAATACCAAATTTCATCATCATCATCATCATCATCATCATCATCATCATCATCATCATCATCATCATCACAAAGACTTTAAAACTGGTAGATCTTTTTAAATATGACCTAAAAATTGTGAAACAATAAACTTAAGAGGAATTTGTACATGTAGTACAAGTTAAAGAGGGTTATTAGGGAACAGTTGAAGTATGAAACTCTAAACCTTTAATATTTAACAAAATAAAAATGTACGATTATGTATGGAAATCTTTGTGCTGTTCTATTGTTTCCTTCTGGACTATTTTTTTGGAAGAACTACTTTGCCAAACTGTTTATTTACTAACAGTTCTCAGATAAATTTCTATAAAAACATTATCAATTATTCATCAATTATTTTCCGTAGGAGGAGCTCAAGACCTACATCCAAACTCTGTCTCAGGAGTTGTCCCAGCTCAACGTGGCCCAAAATATCAGGCTCACCTCCCTGAGGGCCCAGGCCGCTAAGCCCTGCAGGCCCAGGGCCATGAGTGATGTCAGCCAGTGCCGCCAGGCCTCTGCTAGACTGCAGCGGCGGCTCAGCGGCAGTGTGAGGGCACTGGAGGGCCAGTACGAGCCCCGGCTCATGGCCCTGCTGAAGAGGAAGCAGGTCGGGGAGGATGCCCTGAGAAAGAGCAGGGAGCAGGCGAGGGACCTGAGGGCCAGCCTGGGGCCCCTGAGAGAGGACGTCCAGAGACTGGAGTTGCAGAGAGCCTGTCTGGAGCAGAGGATCTTTCTGATGGAGAGGGAGAGGGAGAAACGCATCACTCAATATAAGGTACGGTGACTTGAGTGATGATGAATATAAAGACCATGTGAATCTAAGATGTTTCTCCACTTTATTACAGGAGACTGTGGAGACACTTAGAGAGACTATGAGAGAACTAGAGGTGGAGTTTGGTGTTCAGAGACAATCTAAAAAAGGTTTGGAGGATCTTAAAGATGGACTTTTAGCAGAGCTGACATTTCTCAGGTAGGTTTATTCTCACCCTATTCACTATACAACCTTCTATAAACTGAGCATCAGGATAATAAATGACCAATGTCTGTTTTACAGAGGTTGTGATGAAGCCAGCAAAACCACCGCTGAAGAAGAGCCATAAATTTCTATTTCCAGTGAATATTCTGACACCAGACCAAACCATGGCACTGCCTTTGCTTTTAATGTTCAACAGCTAAACATTGATAATATGCAGTATAATTCAATCTTGGTATGTATTCAGACTCATTTACTATAATTTTACAGATTTCTTCTTTTCTTTTTATTTATTTGCACAATATAAAAATGTTTACAATGCACAACATCCAATGGACTTATTAAAGCTTCCAAAAGCACTTTAAAATGTAAAAAATATAATAAGACAAAAAATCAAGTTGCAGAAAATTCTGACTACCTGGGTGACAATAATCATGTATGTATAATAAAAAACAATAATGATATCGAGATAAAATGAGTCTGTTAATACATATGTTGTCGGGCAGGTTTGGTTTTACAGTACTCACACACTGAGTGAAACATTAAATGCATCCAGACATTAATAGCTGATGAACAGCAGGTGTAGAACGGCACTTAAATTGTCTTGTCACTGTGTTTTTGTAAGAAATGTGGCTTTGACCATCTGGTCAAAGCCATTCCGTCATTAAGTACCCCTCAATTTTATTAAAAATGTAGCTGATTATTCTAACATCATCTAATGATATGTACTAATAAACAAGGCAAACAGATTTAATGTAAATATTTTTATTATGAATATACTTAAGTACACAAGAGATCAGATGTAGCACAAGAAAAATAATGCATAGAAAAAAAGCACATACAAGTGACGACACACAAATCTGGAAAATTGCTACTACAAATATCAAGCAAATAGATGAAAACCTACAATATGTACAATTTCATTAAAAATGGATCTCTGTAGAAATGTTTTCAGCACAGCTAATCAAGATCAAATAAAAGCATTAAAATGCACAAGTCCTGTGTGATGGATTCATCACAACGAGCCAGAGTGGAGAACTGGGAGATTGAAAAACTAAGAGATCTAAAAATGTGACTGATACAGACTGGATTTTAAATACTTCACAACATGATGACAATGCAGCATTTTATTCTTTTTAAAATTTTATACAAAACCACTGCTGCCCAAAATGTGTTTTTAAAAAGACATTACAGCTTATGCACCCAACACTGGAAAAATTATCCAGGTCGAACGAAGAGATGTGGAGACTGGACTCATGCCTGGACCTCTGAGTCTGCAGCGCCCTCTGGGTCCTCGTCATTGTAGATGTTTTCAGCCTGTTGGACAAACAGTTTAGAAAGATTCACTGTAAGAACTCGTAGTGTTGTAATAAATGTGCTTCTAAATCAAAGTTCTCCCCACATTATGTCTTTTATTTACCGTTCTTATGATCCCCACTAATAATTCCAGATATCTCTGTCCGTCTAAATGTGTCTCACATATCTTGAGAACCAAGATATGTGAGACTCATCGACGTAATTGATGTTGTTGAACCTGACAAGCAACGACAACTGATTCTCTAGTAAGTGGTTCTACATACTGAGTCGAGCTTCACTCAACAGGTGAACAGCTGTGGTGAAATAGCTTCAGAAGTCCGACAGCCGGTCTTTACTTGCGGCAACTCAATTACTGCAGGTCACTTTTACAGTTTCAGAAAAAAAAGCTGCACCAGCATTACCACAGGCTAAGCAAACAGCCTATTCCAAATAGACACGTTTAAAATAGACACTGCACTAGTGTAGTTAAATTAGTATCTCACTCCCTGACCATGTATCAAAGCTCTTACCATCTGCCAGACTTGCATGATGTTGTCCTCCGATACAGAACAGATGACCCACGGCTCATTGGGGTTCCAAGAGAAGTCTGAGATCTTAGCTGTGTGTCCTCCATGTATGAACTAAAGGCAAACAGAGCAGGAGGGGTGAACACAGCATTTGAAATTAGATTATAAAAGACACTTTATTTGCATGTGCACACACAACCACTACAAAACTGACCAGCAGCTCAGGAGGGCCGTCCTCAGCATCCTCTGGAGACTGCTCCTCTCCGATCTTACTGAGGTCCCAGACGTTGAGCCTTCTGTCTGTGCCGCTGGAGGCCAGGATGGTTTCGTTATGAGGAGACCACTGCACCTGTTGAGGCGGAGCAGATGTTACATGTCTGCCCTTAAACCTAAATACTCTAAATAACCAGGCAACAACACTAAACGTTTTCAGCAACAGTGGGCTGATTGTTGTCATTTGGTTGTTCTCTGTTTATAACGGCCACGTTCATATATCATTACAGATAATGAAACATGCTTGATGTCATATGTTCGCATCTCTAACAGGTAATTCAATGGCATATAGGCCCCATGTGATTATCAGTTTGTGTGTGAAGAGGAACAAAGACGAGCACGCGCACACACACACACACGCGCACACACACGCACCCGCAGACATAACTTCTTCCCACAGATTATGACGCAATGCAGTGTTTTAACTTCATTGTTGCAGAAGAAGCGACGCCCCATTTATCCAGCAACATAAATATGAATATCAGCAGGTTTTTATAAAGATCAGTTCTATGCGTGAGTGATTAGAAAACATCAGATGCACTTGTTGACCTGTGAAGAAATGCTCCTTAGTGCAGTGGCGCTGCCAAGGGGGGCCAGGCGGGGCCACCTTGATACAGTAAAGGCTATAATCAGAGTTTGTCATAGACTTACTGTTTTAGTCAGATTTTTGAATTGAAAACCTTACTTTGTAAATTACAGCATAATTGTAATAACAGTTACAATCTATAATACTTTCTAAATAAAAACAGAGTTCATATTTGTCTGACTGGTTGTATTAACTGATGAAAAAGCAGCCATGTGCCAAGAAAATTGTGGATGCGATACATTGAAATTAATCGTTGTGCATTTGAATTCATTGACTGCTGAATTGTCATCAAATCAATAATATAACCATGGGGCTAGTGATGATGCACACCTCTTTTGTGAATCAGTTTTTGGAAACCTGTACAAGGCCACTCTGTCAGCCATCCTAAAAATATTTGTAAACAGATGTGAACATAAGCCGCTTATTATTCAGTGTTAAACCTCATCGCTGAGATCAATTACTCACAGACTTTATTCCGATTTTTTTTTTTTAAATGTAAACAAATGCAAATCCTTTCTGCTCATGTATAAACTTTTTTCGGGTTTATTTTACAGATTAACAAAGGTTGACATCTACAAACTATTTTTATGAATGACTTTGTAGTTAAGTGATCAGAAGTTCACTTCTTACCTGGAAGATCTCGTCTTTATGAGACTCAAACGAGTGCAGCTTCAGCTTCAGGTTCCTCAGGTCCCAGAGAGCCACGGTCTAAAAATAAAAGAAGGGCTGCTGTCACTGATTCGCCTCATTTTACAGAGAGAATAAGATTATGCATAAATGAACAGCTGCTTGGACCGAGCATGGACCCACCTTATCTGCAGAGCCAGTGGCCAGGATGAACTCACTGTAAGGATTGAAGGAGAGGCAGTTGACCTCAGCAGTGTGGGCGTCCACCGCATGGCTGGGCTTGGATGTGTTGTTAGACCGCGTATCCCAGCTGTGCAGACAAAAGCGCTTTAGTTTAAAAAAAAGAGTTGAAACCATGCAGCAACATTGTTTTCCTCAAGTCACCGCAGAAGTTAGAGAATTTTGTTGTCAACATAAGAACAGCTCACATCATGAGTTTCTGGTCATCTGCAACAGATCCAAAGAGTGACTCGTGGAGCAAATGCCAGGAGACATCTTCCACCACAGCAGTGTGGCCTGTGAAGATGGTCTTAGCATCCACAATCTTCCCCTCCTTGGGCACGGTGCTGATGTCCCACAGGCAGATAGTCTTTCAGCGAGAACAGAGATGGGTAAGAAAATGTATAAAAACAAAAAAGCAGCTAAAGAACAGAGGAGAAGAGAATGGCAGGTTGCTTACATGGTCATCAGAAGCACTAAGTAGACAACCACTGAGGTTTGGGTTCCAGGAGAGGCCGTAGCCTTCTTTCTGGTGGCCTCTGAGGCGCAGATCTGGAGTGCACTCTCCTGAGGGGTCTTCAGGAACAATAATAACATCAGTTTAACAAAAATTGTTTGATGAAAAGATTCACTTTTGAACCCTCTTCTCTGGCTGTAATCTTACCGGGCTTGGAGGGGTGTTTTGTGTAATCAAAGACCAGCACATCACTTGTCGGGGTCTTGGTGGCAATGATGCAGGGATTCTGAGGCATGTAGCGAGCTCTGTTCACCTCTCCCTCGTGATTTATCTTGATCTCAATCTCTATCTTGCCACTTACAGATCCAAAGCCTCCAAACTCTGAAATAAAGAATACATGACACACCATAATACACATGAGGGGGTTTTTGCAAGGATTCTATTCTACAATGCATGGTAAATGGGATATTGTATGGAAGTATGGTGATCAGCAATTTAAAAAAGATATCAAAAACAAAAATACATACCTATGCTTTCTGAAGCATTAAAGATTTTGGAGAATTTTTACTTCATTAATTCATTGAGAAGAATTGTCAACCACAACATCCTAATGTAAGAACTTTATGCCAGATTGATGACACTGAAAAACAGACAATCCGCTCACCTCCTTTCTCGCTGTCATAGTGTGAGGCGTCGAACTGAGCATCGTCGTTCGGGAGCTGAACGCTGGCGATCACAAGGTGGTTCTGCTCATCAGAGGTGTGTGTGCCCAGAACCAGCCTGTGCACGCTGTAGTCTTTTCCCTCTGGCCTGTGAAGAGGAGCAAAACACTGGGTACATCACCCCAGGTCTTTTCTCTTGTCATGTTTTGGTGCAGGTCAGGGGGGTCATGGAGGGAGTCAAACTCTCACCTGGTGACATCTGGCAGCCACTGGGCAGTGAGGCTGGGCCACTCCAGGGCGTGAGTCATGACCAGGTCATAGAGGAAAGGGGTGTTCTTCTTCCAGATCTTGTACTCCTCATTGATCACCCTTTCCTCCACAGCATCGTCAAACACAGCTGCAAGTCAGAAACAACAGTCAAAACAACAGCAACACACAGCAGTCAAAACAACAGCAACACACAGCAGTCAAAACAACAGCAACACACAACAGTCAAAACAACAGCAACACACAGCAGTCAAAACCACAGCAACACACAACAGTCAAAACAACAGCAACACACAGCAGTCAAAACAACAGCAACACACAACAGTCCAAACAACAGCAACACACAACAGTCAAAACAACAGCAACACACAGCAGTCAAAACAACAGCAACACACAACAGTCCAAACAACAGCAACACACAGCAGTCAAAACAACAGCAACACAACACAACAGCACACAACAGTCAAACCAACACACAACAGTCAAAACAACAGCAACACACAACAGTCAAAACAACAGCGCACAAACAGTCAAAACAACAGCAACACACAACAGTCAAAACAACAGCCACACACAGCTGTCAAAACAACAGCATCACACAGCTGTCAAAACAACAGCAACACACAACAGTCAAAACAACAGCAACACACAACAGTAACAAACAGCTGTCAAAACAAAGCGTCTTCCTGAAGTTCATGTACTTTCCTTGTTAAATAAAAAATAATTAACAAGCAACACTAGTTTCTTTATTAAAAAGATAACGTTAGCACACGAAGCTGGAGTTAGCAACATAAACACAAAATCAAGGTGGATCCTGAGCAGCACTTCTTCCCATGTGGAACAGTCAGTTACCCGACACTCGTGGATTAAAGCCCCAGCCTGCTAGCAGTGAACACTAGCTGCCAGCTAGCTGGCTGCTCCCTGACAATGAGGGGAGATGCTGCCCGGCGCGCCGACAACCACCGCTCCGCCCCGGACTCTGACTCTGTACCACGCTGTACTGAACCCACACACAGGTACAGTCATCTCAGCCACACTCCTACCCTCTTTATCTGCCATTGCGCCGCAGTCTAGCCGCTGGCGTTGCCAGAGAGCCCTGTTTTCTGGGAGGAAAGAGCTCCGGAGACAGCAAGAAGGATCGCGATGGCGCCAACTCCATAGAACGCGACCAGCCAATCAGCGTTCAGCAGAGCCGACAGGAAGTAGACACCGCGACACATTGCTACACACGGAAGTTGCTCGATGATTGTATCGTCGACATGGTGACGATCAGACTTTATGTTCGTATGTTAAGACTTTAAACCAACTCACAGCCACAATGAACGAGCGCGAGTTAGACCTGACAGAGGCGCAGATAGCCGCCAAGTCTAAATACCCGCCGATCACCAGGAAGTATGAATGTAAGTCTGACTCATGGAGCCGAGCTACGTGTGTAGTGTTTGTGTTTAGTGTAGTGTTTGTGTTTAGTGTAGTGTTTGTGTTTGTGTTTAGTGTAGTGTAGTGTTTGTGTTTAGTTGTATTAACCGTTTGACAAACGTGAAGAACAGTCTTGATGTTTCTACTCTTTTTCATTCTGTGGGTATATTGTACATGTTGCCTTGAGTTGGCTGATAGTAATAGTGAGAAATCAACTTCCAATGTGTGATCATGTTTCCATGTGTATGATTCCACAGATTTGGATCATACAGCAGATGTACAGTGAGTGTGCTTCTGATTTCTTTTATCATATATTCATATTTCCTTTCACGTTGTTCTTCTGTGGTGGTCCGTGTTGTCGTGACATACATTTTCTCTTCCCAGAATTCACTCCTGGGGAAACACTCTGGAAGAAGCCTTCGAGCAGTGTGCCATGGGCATGTTCGGCTACATGACAGACACAGAGACGGTGGCACCGATTGATACAGTCGATGTGGAGTCAGAGGGTGAGAGTCTTCTGTTTGATTCAAGCCTCAGTCATACTGTTTTCTATCAGTGCTGCTGTCATTAAAGTGTATGTTTACCCCTCTCTCTCTTATTGTTTCTACTCTAAAGGTGAAGATATGGAGTCTCTTCTCTTCCATTTCCTAGATGACTGGTTATACAAGTTTAGTGCCGATCTCTTCTTTGTTCCCAGGGTGAGTATGTTGGCCCACATGTCATATGGTCACCAGAACTAACAGTTTAGTAACTTGGTGTACTGGTCTTTTCTATGGGGAGTTTGTGTGTACTTCCTGCATTCACTTGTGTGTCCTACAGTATAATGTCAAACAGATTAGAGAATGTTAACCCAC
The DNA here is from genome assembly GCF_022539355.2 of Hippoglossus stenolepis. Classification (NCBI taxonomy): domain Eukaryota; kingdom Metazoa; phylum Chordata; class Actinopteri; order Pleuronectiformes; family Pleuronectidae; genus Hippoglossus; species Hippoglossus stenolepis. Next base: position 15,766,470 of record NC_061492.1, on the reverse strand, counting down.
AATGGCGAAAGACTGTCTTAGTGTGCTTTTGCTACTGGCCACCTGTGCTAGTGCAAAATACAACCAAGCATCCAGTTATTATACACTACAGAGCATAATTTTCTGAAAACATGTAATTGGTTGTTTGTCAATTAATAAACTGTGAAAATTGAGCCCGACCGATATCAGTTATATCGATAGTGTCTCCTGATATGAGCCTTTCACAGACGTTTATTTTTGTCAATACGAGCTGACATTAAAACTTTATGGTTGAACTGTAAAACATCAACCTCGATTACATTTCTTTGTCATAAGGGTTCGATCACAACAACATGTTTTTTTTAAATATATATATTGGCCGTTATATCAGATATTTTCATTCCCTCATACTGGTGTCAGCATTACCCCCCAATCCATATCAGTCTCTAGAAAAAAAAACATTATTTATGTCTTAATTTTGTAGTAATCATTTCATATCTCTTGTTATTCTCTCAACAGGAGGTCAAAGTATTGCACATAGACAGAATGAACTTCAAGATGCGCTCCATTGGGTAAGTCTGGGTTCTGGTTCCTAAATAACATACAGGCTGTTAAGAGATTGGTTAGTTGTCTAATGTTACTTTGAAAAAATGCACATCAGATTTATGGTTGTCAGATTTTTACAGCTCACATTTGCTATTCACTTTCATTCAGTCTTAATATGGCCAAGTAACAGTGTTTATAAGTGTGACTGAAGATCTTAAGATATGAAACCACAATTGTGTTTAAACCATTTTGTTTATCATCTGTAGTTTTGTTTCTAATGGTCCAGTGTGTAAGATTCAGGTGAAAGGGATCTATTGGCAGAAATATAATATAAACACTAGTGTCTATATTGTATGAATTGTTGTTTTCTTTACCTTACAATGGGCCCTTTATATTTGAATACTTTCTATTTACATCGGAAGCTGGTCCTCTCTATGGAGGCCGCCATGTTTTTTTTTTTACAGTAGCCCAGACTGGACAAACTTAACACCTTTTTAAGTTTTTATGACAACTGAAGGCTACCACAGGTTCTCTTTCATGTTTGGAAGGGGAGGGTGAGGGGTATTCAGCTGCAACATGCAACTTCACCACTAGATGTCCCTGAATTCTACACACTGAACCTTTGACTTGTAGAGTTTTTAATTGTAACAGTTAAACACATACCATGTCCATAATGTTTTTAGTGTTCATAAAAGCATACGTGTGCTAAATCTTGTCTCTTTGATAAAAATAAAAAAAACTCACTAATGTTTCAAACACAGGACTCACTGAACTCAATGAATTCCTATATAGAATAAGAAGTCATTTATTAGTATAGAAGGAAGTCCTAACATTTATACAATGCATCTACTTTTAATTTCCCCTGTGGAACTGTTCTCTTACAACCTGATTTATCTTTTGTTGAAAGATGGGGCGAAGAATTCTCTCTGGAAAAGCATCCACAGGTAAGCCAGTGAAACAGTCACATGATTCTTTAAAAAAAGAATTCTGTGAACTTTATGAAAGGTCCATAAGTTCAGTGCATCGATGTGTTATGTCCTATGTTTTCATTCCAGGGAACAGAGGTGAAAGCCATCACATACTCCGCAATGCAGATCCATGATAAAGAAAAATCTGAGATATTTGTCATTATTGATATCTGAGAAGAACTTCTGAGGAAATATCCCACTTCTGGTTCATTTTACTGGAAGATCTACACCGCCAATTTAAGTCGCTTTTTTATCTAAGGCACTGATTAAATTCACTTGTAAATGTTTTTCTACATCTGGGGTGGACTGCTTATTAACTTTATCTGACAGGTTACAGATGAATTATATGACACTGATGTATCTCATATGATATATTATTTAATTATCACATAACTTTAAATAAGAAAGAGGAATAATGGAAGTCATTATTCCAAAGGAAAACAGATTTATTTTTTGTCCACCCACTTGCCGTGGTTTTGCAAATTCAAATTTCTGAAATACTGGAAATTGTGTTGGTGCCTTATTGATCATCGTAGATAAATAAAATGTTTATTATTCCTGTGGGATTGATAACGTGGTCGCTGGGGCTTTAAAATAAAATCTCACTTTTAACATTTTGTGGATATGGAGTCATTTTGCGGACAAAGACGTAAAGAGAACCTATAATATATGTTACTAGTTTGGAAAAAATTATATTATAATTGAAAAACACATTGGAAACTCGCACATTCCTTTTGAATTATTTGGACCTGCACAACTGCTGTGCATAAAATCTAATATAACAATGAGAATATCATGTTTTTTTAAATAATAGTAAGGTTTACATAAGTTGTTCAGTCATGACAGCCAATATGTGAGTTTTTACTTAAAAGAGCACACAATATAGTGTATCTGTTCAAAGGCTTGGAATTTGGGGGAAAAAATTACTTTAGTTTCTGTTGAGTCAAGATGACAGTAGGTTTTATTGTACTCAGTATGAACGCTGGAGTGCAACAAATGGTTATTAGCCATCTTTGAAATATGTTATTATCCAAGTCGAACAGGTTGGTTTGTAGAGGTGCATAAATGGTGTTGAGAGATGCATGGTCAGTCAGTGTGTGACTTTATAATATGTGAGTCCATCACTACATGTAAATCTCAGAGCCGGAGAGCTATGTCTTTCTGAAGTCTTACTTTTTGCAGCCACATTGTGGGAATCATGGACTGGCTCTGGGTAAACATGCTGTTCTACCCTCAAGTCTCCCATCAAACCTCATCAACCAAAAAGCCAAAGGTGATCTGAAGCAATGCTCTGGATGACAAATATCCCTTTGAAATCTTTTTAACTAATCCTTATTGTCACTGAAGAAATACATTCCCCACGTCCTGCACAACAAGAATTACCGTGAAGAAAGAAGACGAACATCTTCATATGTTTACTCTCGTTTTTTTAACATGACACAGTTTTGTGATATCTGGAGTATACCTTTGCTAATGAAGGTTCATTTATCAGGTTGTGTCTTAGAAAAACTGCTCCATGCTGATGTGACAGGAGATAAAAATGGTATTCTTAATGAATGAGAGATATGGGATAAACCTGAAGACAAATGTATTTCTCACAACTGGGGAAAACAGCAACATTCTGTTAAAGATTCATTGGAAAAATCCTAAATTATACTTTTTGAAAGTACAATTTAACTTTAAGTGATATCTTGTAGTTTATTCATGTCATTCTCAAGTTTAATAGGAATTTGTTTTGGAGCTACTGTACACATATCCAGTGTGATCTGAGGGGGGGGGTATATCTAATCGAAGACAGCAGCAAAATGACCAAACGGTGGTAACTCCAGTGACATTTGATCAACTGTAAAAGCAAGTGTTTAGGTTGAATGATTCTGAATGAATGAAATAAAATCCAATTATTCAATATATTTATTTACTCTTTTTTTTCCAGGTCAGCTGTTTGCCTCACTGACTGACTGAGGCAGATTGAGTTGTATTAATTCTTATTCAGTATCAGTATTGAACTATTTGCGCTCACTGCAATCACTAGGTTGACTAAAGTAACCCATTGCTAAGTAAGTAAACAGATTAATGAAATCTTCTCTCGGTTTTGTCTAAATCATAATAAAATAAAGGTGAATATAAATAAAAAAAATTATTAAAAAAAACAAACAATTTAATCAGGTATAACGTTGAGAGCACATGTAACTCATGGTCAATGTACATATAAATAGAAACCTCAAAAACAGAAATATATATATGCATGGAAAATAAAATAAAATAAAGGAAGTTCTAGAAGCAGGGGTCATGTTTTTTTGTTGTTGTTGAAAAACATATATGCACAGAAATCAGGTAAATACAAATAAAATAAGATAAGATAAAATCAAATAAGGATCGTATCGGCGCCGTGTAGCTCTCCGGCGGTGACGTCACTGTCCTCACCAGCAGTACTTCCTCTCCTCACGCTCATATGCAGCTGCGCCATCTCTTCTTTGTCCATTCACCGGAGCTGAGCGTCTTGTGACCGGGAGGCGACCGGAGGTTTGTGCGACGAGACCCTTCATCGCCGACATTTCCGTTATCTGCCGGACTGCAGCTCCGAACTAAAGCACATAGTTAGGCTTCGTTCGCGCGATCTTTCCGCGCCATTGCATTATGAACCCTGCGGATGCTAACAACTGCAACACAGAGTCCGCCATAGAGTCCAACCCAGCGCCGAAGAAAGCCAAAATGGAAGACACCAAGTACCTGCCGGAGCTCCTGGCTGAGAAGGACAGCCTGGATTCCTCGTTCACTCACGCCATGAAGCTCATTTCTGCAGGTAAAGTAATTGTAAAAGCTCATTTCCAGTCGGGCTAACTCGGGCTAGCTAGTGATAGCACGTCTCGTGGCCTAGTTTCTTCTTGCTAGCCGGGGCCCTGCATCAGACAACGGCCTGAACAATGGCGCTCAAACACGTGGATATCAGTGATGTGGGCCCAACAGTTCTCGTTTAAAAGATGCCTAGTTTTACTCACTGGGGTTTTGACTTATTGGAGAACATTTTTAAACGTGTTTTTACGTGTGCTACCGTCTCTTTTGTTGTGTAATGCCCCTGCATAACATTAACACAATGGCTTATTGAATTCAGTTCGCTTCAGTGATTCAGACTCAGATATTTATAATCGCACATTTACTACGTAAATATACCGTAAGCAATAAATGCGCAAAAGACAGATACTATGTGTCTGGTCTTTTGGCGCGATATTTGTTTTATAATGCACACAATTTAAATAGGCTTCATTCAGGGATTTGCAAGCTGCTGCTGCTGACATCTGTTTTTGTCTAACACAGGGGATACAATTTCTTTGTTTAGGAACTGATTTTACTTTTACATCACACGTCTTATTGAAACCATTCCTCATCTGCAGAAATTGAGAGGATCCAGAAGGGTGAAACCAAGAAGGAGCCAGAGAAAGAAACTTACCTGGACCTGTTTGCAACCAAGAATCTCAAACTCAAGGAGCGAGTACTCATTCCCACCAAGCAGTACCCCAGGGTGAGCATTTACCTACAGATTGGTCTGTCTTCTTCGTGTCATGCCAGGGGGGCTTTTCAGATGCCACCACCTGATTAAACTTTGACCAGGTACATTTTTGGAGCTGGTCGGACATTAATTTGTTACACATGTATGATGAGCTCTCTCAGCCATTAGCTTTTCTGTCAACAGTTCCTGTTGTGACATAAGCCAGGTACTCCAACAAAACCTGCGTTGACACAACCAAAATAGTGCTTCCTGGGAGTATTCTAGGTTTAACTTGATGTACGGCTACACAAACAGTATACTTCGGAGGGGGTTGTGGGCAAATTTAAAGCACCACATGAGTTACATTTTTGTAATATTTTTGCAGTAGTCCAGTTTAATGCATACTCTCTTGGTGGGAAGGATGGTACCTAAGCCTGCCCATAGATTTAGTGTTGGTCCTATCCCTGTAATGGTAGATATCTCATCTAATAAATGTTTTCCCCCCTACAGGTGAACTTCGTTGGTAAGCTTTTGGGACCTCAGGGTAGCACAATCAAGAGACTCCAGGAGGATACTGGTGCAAAGATATCAGTTCTGGGTAAAGGCTCCATGAGGGACAAGAATAAGGTATGTGTTTTACTCCCTACACAACTGTGCGGACTGTTTGCACATATGTATCCTGTGACTGATGTTTTGTGTATTCATTCTAAATTGCATTTAATGTGTTTGTCAGGAGGAGGAGCTGAGGAAGGGCGGTGAGGCTAAATATGCCCACCTTAGCATGGAGCTGCATGTGTTCATTGAGGTGATGGCACCCATCCCAGAGGCCTATATGCGCATGGCTCATGCCATGGAGGAGGTCAAGAAGTTCCTTATTCCTGTAAGTGTCCATTACAACCTATTTATTTCCTTTCCAGATGTACAAGGTGTTTCGTTTATGACTTGTCCAGGGGATATCAGGAGTAAATGACTGTCTTTTCTGTAGGAACCTGGTGAGCATGATCCGTATATGGATCCTCACTTCCTAAATGGATCCCAGGATGGGTCAGGCAGGGGACGAGGTGGTCATCCTGGAAGGGGCAGAGGTGGACCCCCTGGTGCTGGACCCAGGTAGGATCCAGATTCATAACGACAATCTGCCACAGCGTGTTGTAGTAACATATGGATAGAGATTGAATAAGTCTGTTAAATTGAGTGAAGCTTTAGAAGCTCTTACCTGATCCATTCAGTTATCTGTTGATCACATTAACACCTGGCAAACATTTCACAGGGGCCGTGGAATGCCACGTGGGGGCCCTCGAGGAGCAATGCGTGGCGGAGCTCCACGGGGAGGACTGGGACGGGGCAACGCTCCTAGGGGTGCACCTTCTGGTAGGGGTGGTCCACCTTCTGCTCCTAACAGAGGAGGCTCAGCTCCCCGCTCTAGGCCACCTGCAGCTGGGGCACAAAGAATGCTCCCATCAGCTGGCATGTCCCACCAGCAACACCAAGTTCCCTCTTCGGGAGCACAACCTAAAGCTGACGGCTATGAGGACTATGTAAGTTTCTTCATTCTGCTGTTTTGTGGTTTTTAGTTCAAATTGTTGCTCAATAAATGTGCAGTCTGGTTAACATAGCCTTTTTTTCCCTTGTAGCCTCAGTATGACGACTCCTACGCAGAGCCATCCTATGAAGGATATGATAATTATTACAATCAACAGTCTGCTCCTGCGTAAGTCAAAATAGATCTTAAATGTCTAACTCCTCATTTTATTCTAATGATATTTAATTGAAATTGTATTGTACTAACACTTCTTTGCAATCTGTGATCAGCGACACTGAATATTTTGACTATGGACACGGGGAGGCCCAGGAATCATCCTACGAGCCCTATGGTAAGATTTTAAAATTGCCATCAAATAAAACACTGCAAGAAATTCCCATGGGTATTATTATACTTATATTTATACTTATATTATACACTCATTTTTTGCTCTTTTTTTTTCTTGTCTTCACAGCTCAAGAAGATTGGGACAACTCATGGTCCAATTCCGGGGCTGGAGGCAAAGTCCCCCAATCCAGGCAGTCGAAGGGATCATATAGAGAGCACCCATATGGAAGATACTGAACGCCTACTGGTAGAGAGTTGCTAAGGCAGCTGTCTCCGATTTGTAAATCGCTTAACTTTTCAAAAGTAATTTCCCTCCCGTTTGTTCCCTCTTTTTTATGCTTTATTTTAGTTTTTTGTTTTTAAACTCAGATGTTTGGTGGTTGTAACATAGTGTCAGGGGAGAAACACGAATGCAAGTTATTTTCATTGTTTATCTGCTTCCATTTAATGTTTGTTTCAGTTGCGTAGTTGCCAGTTAAGGTCCTAGTGACATAAACCTTAAAGGAAGAAGTGACGTTTTAGTGATATTTGATGGTTAATTTTCAGTTTCCGTGATTGTGGCGATAAACTTTTTCACATAGGCTGCATGTTAAAAGTCCTTCATGACAGGACAAAAATGGATCACAATGCCTCAATGTAACTTAACATTAACTAGACACGATTTATTTGCAAACTCAAACACAGCCCTGAGCCACTTTGAATAACAACAAAAGTCTTAACAGGTGTTTATACGACAATACAAATCTATTATTGTGTGAAGTTATAAACTATCCTGTTGAAATCCATTTGACAAGAGAAATGCCTCTGATTTTTTGCCATTTCTTACAATTGGTATATTAACATCTGTCGGGCTTTTACTTGCAAAATGATCACTGATGTTACAAAAGTTCTTGTAAAGCTTGAAGGATTAGCAATCCTTACTGTGTGTAAGGAAGTCTTCAGCCAGCTCAATATTATGTACATAATCTAAAGACAACTGTGTATGCTTTAAGCCGTTCCGTCTCCAAAATGCATAATGCTTGTGTACCCTTTGGCTAAATAGGATCCTAAATATATCCCAAAATGTTTTTCTGCAGTGCGTGTTTCAATAAAGTTTCTAGTTTCTTTTTAATCAATCTAAATATGGTATTTTGCCTTTGTTGTACCAAAGGAATGCCTTCAGTTTGTGAAAGTGGTCTTCAGTGGTTTCTCAACAACTGAATAAGCTGTTTGTATACACGTCAGCCTGATTTAAAAAAAACAACAAACAAAAAAGCAGTGTTTTGCTAATGAACGTATCCTCTTCGTCTGTTTTTCAAAACTTATCTAAATGGCACTTGTAATGTCAGAAATAAAATTGGAGCTCATCATTCATTGAGGTAATGTGCTGCCAAATACATGTTTGCCTTGACAATGATATAGTGCTTTAATATGTATTGTCATTAACCTTTAGTTAGTATATCTCTTCAAGCTCTCAAGAGCAGTGCATCTTCAGCTACTTGAAATAACTGAATTTCAACAGTATTTCAAATCAAGCTTGCAGGGATCTTACTTGACTTTGATGCAAAGTCATGCTGGCTGGTTTTTAAAAAAGAAAAAAATCGCAGTGGAGAGGATTCTAAAAGCCTAAAGATCGCCACAAGAAGGTAAAACTAACCCCAACACTCATTTGTTAGATTTTTGTATTGTTTTCTGTGCAAAACATCCAAGTAATGCAAGTCATTCAAAACATCAAAACCATTGAATTACAAAATTATGCTATTAGTAGTTATTCCGAGCAAAATAAGCCGTAAAAAAACAATCAGAAATGGTTGTGATGCAACTCTTGCTCTAATAAAACCAATAATGGTCCTTTCATTTCACTCAATACTTAATGATTTCCATCTTGATTATTTCTGTAGAATGTAGATTAATGAAAATTAGTAGTTGCACTTAAAGCGATTTAAAAACATCCCATTGGTGGACAAAATCGACCCTTCAGCTTGAGTTGCATGATACTTGTGTAGCATAAAATTAGTCTTGCATGTGTGTTGTCCATTGTCTGCATGTCGGCAGTGGTTGGTCCAAGATCTCATTTCTGTTTCTTCTCTTAGGTTGTCACTTAACTGTGTAGGTGCAGTTGACACAAAAGACTCCAGCTAACCAAGGTCTTTCAGGTGAGTAGGGAAGAAATTACAGATGAATTTTAGTACTGGATTTTGCTTTTGAGCTGATTCATATCTTGTGTTTTCAACAGGTTCATTGAAATTCCCTGGAAAGAGCAGAGGCCTGGAAGCGTCTCTGAGGCTGATCACAGCTTATCAATACTGATCCCATGAGGGGTGTGTCTGCAGAGAGATTTCTCCTTTACTGAGAAAATACTCTGCTTTTTTTAATTTCTTAAGCATTGAAATAAAGAACATGCTTTTTTTTTTATATGAACAATGATGGTGTGCAATTTTACCCCTTTTTTTATTGAAGGTTTCCAGATTTACAATATTTTTATACTGAAGACAATTGGTGATCTAATATTTTGTCTGAGGAAAAAATAAACGTTTTTCAATGGAAAATTGCATTTTTATTTACTTGTACATATGATTAGATCAAAAGTAGAGATAAGCAGGAAGTTTAGATCCTTAATATCAGGCAATGGGTTTTCTTCAGGATAAAGGATAAGATGACTACCTATGGGATTTCAGTCCTGTCTTGGACTTTGTCTTTTATTTTTTTCTATCACCTTTCATGTGCAGCACTTGGTAATGGAGTGAGATTCACCAAAAGAAACTATAGATGGGGTGTTTTGACTAATATTCCTTAAAGATCCAGGACATGGCCATTTATGTTAATTACAGTTATAGATCTTTACACTATGTTCTATACACTTTGTCAGGAGATTGCAGATTAAGAGTAGCTATTGATTCCCAGTAGAACAATTTAATACCATACCCAACCCTGGGCTTCAGTGTCGGTGTGTTTGACAATGACAGGCTGAAAAAACACCCGAGATGCTAGTCCGAACTTAAATAAAATCACAAAAATATAAAATTCTGCATACTATACATTACAGTTAATCAATTTCAATTTAATAATTTATGATAGGCAGTAATATATATTGTATATAATTTCAATGAGTGGGTTAATACTTTGACATGCTTGGTGTCAGTACCTGAACCCTGCTGCGTTACAAGATCTTTGGACTGTTGTAAGTACTAACACCCGGTCTGTGAAGGTATTAACCCGTAAATTCAAATTATATATAGATATAGATATATAGTCTATTGCATATATTGCATTTGACTTTGGCATAAGCACAGTCCAGAGATCCTGTAACACTGCAGGGTTCAGGTACTGACACCAGCAGGCCTGTCAAAGAATTAACCCATTCATTCAAATTATGTATAGTCATCAAGTTTCTCCCAACCATGGATCAATAAATGATTTAGTTTCACTGTGTTTTTCTACATCACAGGATCAACAGTGTATGAAAATATTGCATATGAGATGTTTGGGATAAGCTCAGTCCAAAGATCCCGTTACACTATGTGCAGCTGAATGGATCCTTCACGATAAACCTTGTGCAACAGTGAAACAGGAGGCGCCTCCCTCCACTGAACGTTTCTTTATGGGGCTTTAACGACAACCAGTGCTCAGGTTGCAACAGGCAGGTTCCACACACAACAAGCAGACACGTGCGCACACACGCACACAAACAAACAAACACACACGCAATATGTCGAGGTGCAACAGTCCTGGTGTGTATAAACCTTTACGATCCCGCAGCTGCATTCAAACCAAACACAAACACGTGTAAATACATTTCCCACCATAAACACGTACTTCTTTCCCCTCCTTGTTATGGCGGGTTGTTCCTTTAAATGACTCTCTCCTCCCACAGGTTGCGAACATACCCGCGCCCCCTCCAGCAGCAGCAGCAGCAGCAGACACTTTCACATCAACAATGGGTGTCCTCGCTAATTCCAGTGAAAAACACGCTCCTATTTCAACGAACATGGCGGAAATTGATCGCCTTTAAACGCTCACCTGTGCGACAGAGCAGCAGCTAACTGAGCACAGACACCGGTAAGCTCGCCTATTCTCGTCTAGCTTGTTTGGTCGGTTGTGTTGGACGCTAGCTAGCTGCAGTGCTAACGAGCTAGCTGGAGATGCTGCTAGCCCGCTGTTAGCCTAGGCCTCAGTGCTCTGTATGTATCGGAGCGTGGTCTCTGCGGACACACTGGGGTCCGTCAGTCATTGGACAGGCCCACGCTGTTTCCCTCTGCTGCCTCATGTCTCGGATGCTAAAGGGCCTAAAGACACATTTGCACCGGGGAAGTGAGCTAATGGTGTAGCACGAAAGCTAGCTTTGTAAATGTCAGCTTCCGCAAAGCTTGCACCATATTTTGGGGTTGCAACGCAGTCGGTGCAAAGTTATTTGGCGCAACATGGGTGTGTTGCAGATTTGTGCGAGTGATGCTGATGTTTGTTTCTGTTGGAGGCTGAGATTTCCAGGAAGCATTTGCCTGCTTGTTTGTTTTGGCTCTGAGCACCACTCCTTGGATCTGTGTCTAGTCCAGCCACTGGCTCAAATGATCATTTCAGCACTGATGCTGTGTCAAGTCAAATCTATCTTACAAGATGCATGCCACAAGATGAATAAAGTCATGCATACCCATCCCTCTTTAGTTATTATATGGTTAGTACCTGGATGTTCACCTGAACAATAAAGTTGACTGATCATTACAAGAATGGTCAGAGGAAATGGTATATGCTGAGGAGAATGAGGTTATGACTGCGGTGGCATCAGCCATCTTCTTCAGTTTGCCGGGGCAGCAGCATTTCAGCTCCTGACAGGACTGGATTGACCCATTAGCCGGGCCAGCTCGGTCCTGGGACACCCCCTTGACCCACTGGAGTTGTTGGGACAGAGGAGAAATGAGAGCTAAGCTGTCTTCTCCATGGGAAAACCAGTCCCAACATCACAGCAAACTGGGCAGCTCCTGCAGTGACAGACTGATCCACCCTAAGGGTCAGAAGCAGAGGTAGTGCAGGACATTACTTCCTGCTGCTGTCAAACTGTACAACCAGCGCTGCTCTCAGGAGACCACTTGCAACTTTATTTATATATATATATATATATGTCACCCAGGTTTTCAACTAATTTGACTGTGCAATTATAATTTTCCTTTGTGCATTTTCAATATCACATATGTGCAATACTGTTTATATTTGTTTGCATTGTACAAATTTCCATCTTTTATAGTTCCTTTTGTTTGTATTGTATTTCTGAAATGTATTTATTACCTTGACTGAAGGTTAATTTCACTGTTCCCTTTTTGCCGCTTTAATATGTTACATTTCTCCATAGTGGGACTGATAAAGGACTATCTCTTCTTAATATTATATATTCCTTTCTGCCTTTTTTGTGTCTGATCTGCTTCCTTCTTCTAAACTAGTGGAGAGGACATCAGAGGAGAGAGAAAAGAGAAGAGAAATCCCTTAACTCAGACACGCAGCCGAAAGAAGACAGCCGTGGGTGTGTCTGCGATGGCAGGTGGAAGGCGAGGGGCAAACCGCACCACGTACTGCAGACCTCCGCTGAGCGGTGAACCAGGCTCGGTCAGCAACGGGAACCACTCCACCAGTTCCCCGGTAACTGGGGTGCGATCACGTACGAGGTAAGTCAGGCCCCCGACACTCTGCCCCTGATCACACTCATCTGGGCTGCATCATGAGAATAATACTTCATAATGGCATTCATCAGGACTTTCTATGCCCTCCGCCCCGTCTGCAGGAATGGGTCGGGAACGTGCATGTCCAGCCCGCCCCTGGCCGCTCAGACGGTGGTTCCTCTGAAGCACAGCAAGATCCCAGAGTTGTCTGTGGATTGTAACGTGCTGTTCGAGCTCCATCTTTTCTTCTGCCACCTCGTTGGCCTGTTTGTCCACTATGTCAACATCTACAAGACTGTGTGGTGGTACCCCCCCTCTCACCCTCCCTCACACACATCACTGGTGAGTGCTCGGTGGTCAGTTGTCGACTGACAGTCATCATAGCTATGATTAATCTCTGGTTTTAGTCTTTATATGGCCTACCAGAGAATCTCTGTGTTTGTTTTGCTGTATGTTATGTTACAGGCCAGTAATTATCAATGTTGATGATGTAAAGTGCCACATATGAGAGTGCTGTTTGAATTATTGTGGACAGTGAAAGCAATAATCCTAAATCATTCTTGTTATTTACAGAATTTTCACCTTATTGACTATAACATGCTGGTGTTCACAATCATCATCCTGGCAAGGAGGTTAATTGCAGCAATTGTTAAAGAAGTAAGAATTCCATTTTTGGCTATTTTTCACTCCTCACAGTTTTGTTCTTGAAGCCTGATATTAGCTCAACCTCTGTTATTAGCATATGGAAATAACATTTTAATAATGGAAATTCTCACAACACATGTACCCTTTGTTTTGAAAGAGTTTTCTTCTGTATGATTCATTACGGTGTAATACGTGTAACTCCTAACGTTTCCTTCTTCTGCTTCTCTCCTCTAGGCATCACAGAGTGGCAAACTCTCCTTCCCCCACTCAATCTTTTTAGTGATGGCTCGGTTTGCTGTGCTAACGCTGACGGGCTGGAGCTTGTGCCGCTCCCTCATTTACCTGTTCAGAACCTATTCTGTGCTCAGCCTGCTCTTCCTCTGCTACCCGTGAGTAACTTCAGGAACGAAACAAAGAAGCTTATACCAGCTGCACGATGGAAGAAAATCATTTCGATGTTATGTGTTATGTTTGGTGTTTGAACATTTGAGTGCAGCCTTCAGTTGAAACACTGCCTTGGGAAATTTGGGTTATGAAATATTAATGGATTAAGTAGCTTTAAATTGAGCTGGGATGATGTGCCATGCACTTCCTGGATGGCATGGGAGTGTATGCTGTTCGGATGCTGGTATGTAAACAGTTTCCGAAAGGGGGCCTGCAGTAAATCACCTAGCATCAACATTTTGATGATATGATTAAGATGTATTCAGTATTATTATGAAAGTGTAATATTTCTGTACTGATAAGACTAAAAGACTCAGCTCACATTTTCTTATGCCATGTACACTGTCAACCTATATTTTGGCAGCACTACTCTGGTGGTTGTGGTGTCACAGTGACAGGTCCAGTAAACGTTCTTCTGGGCCATTGTTTCCCACAGATTTGGTATGTATATTCCGTTCTTCCGGCTGAACTGTGATTTCCGGAGAGCAGGGCCGCTCTCGCCCATTGCAAGCATTGGCTCCAAGGAGGTGGGCCGGGGAAGGGACTACCTGACCGTGCTGAAGGAGACGTGGAAGCAGCACACCAGCCAGCTGTATGGCGTCCAGGCCATGCCGACACATGCCTGCTGCCTCTCCCCGGACCTCATCCGAAAGGAGGTGGAGTACCTGAAGATGGACTTCAACTGGAGGATGAAGGAGGTGCTGGTCAGCTCAATGCTCAGCGCTTACTATGTGGCCTTCGTACCCGTCTGGTTTGTCAAGGTGAGAACCTGTACGACGTTATCATTGACTATGCCTGAGTTGTGCGCAACAAAGTGTTAACATCTTCCTGTATATTTTCCTTCAGAGCACACAGTACGTGGACAAGCGCTGGTCTTGTGAAATGTTCATCCTGGTGTCAGTCAGCACCTCAGTAATCCTCATGAGGCACTTGCTGCCCCCTCGATACTGTGACCTGCTTCACAAAGCTGCAGCTCACCTGGGCTGCTGGCAGAAAGTAGATCCCTCACTCTGCTCCAACGTCCTTCAGCACATGTACGTACTGCTTGTTAGTTATTACTGGACTAAAGGTTTATCTGGATTGAATTTTTGTCAAATTTGAATCTCACTCCTCTTCTTCATTTCATACAGCTGGACAGAGGAGTACATGTGGCCACAGGGAGTTCTGGTCAAACATAATAAGAATGTGTACAAGGCCATGGGCCACTACAATGTTGCAGTTCCATCAGATGTGTCCCATTATCGCTTCTATGTGAGTATTCCTACTTGAACAGCACCAAAGCCATTTTCAGACATGAATTCTGGAAAATTTAGTCCGGACATTTTACAGTTTGCCTTTCACGTAGGAAGAACGCAGCCGGAAATTGGACTTGTCATATATAATTCTGGTACAGAAAATGCGCGTTTTTAGTTTGAAGAACATCGACACCACCGTCTCATCAAAAGCCCTTAAATGTTGTCGTCTTTCCAAATTGACATTTTGACAATTGACACAGGCTCACTGTGAAATTTTCAGGACATTTTACCAAGGACTGGAAGGATAGGTTCCAGAAACTGACGAGGACATTTACATTTTCACATATAACCACCTCCAGAAAATTTCAGGAAAAAGTGCAGAGTTCTGTGCATGTCTGAAAGCAGTTCCAGAGATTTCATAGTACCTGTATTCACGTAGCCCATTTGTAAAATATTTATGCTGTTTTAAAGAGGTAGATATTACTGACTGCATCCTGTTTTCTTTCATCCCCTAGTTCTTCTTCAACAAGCCTTTACGAATACTCAACATACTCATCATCCTGGAAGGGGCTATGATATTCTACCAGCTCTACTCGCTGATATGCTCAGAGAAATGGCATCAGACGATATCGCTGGCTCTGATCCTCTTCAGCAACTACTACGCCTTCTTCAAGCTTCTGCGAGACAGAATAGTCCTGGGAAAGGCTTACTCGTACTCAAACAGCTCATCAGACCAGAAAGTCAGTTAGACGCTTAAGTTATTGTTGGTCACATTCGCTTTGGAACAAGACAGACATGCCTCGGAGCTCTGTATTTTATAAACTGCATTTTGTGTCACGTTATTGTTCTGTTCTGCCATAATAAAAAGAAATATTTTTGTATTACTTTAAAGCTTTGTTTGAGTTTTATTTGAGTTTTAAACCTGTTTCCATTGTCACCACAAGATGCCTCTGTTTTTCAAAAAGGAAACTTAAAATGGTAAATAGGTGCAAGTTTCAGGTGACAATTGACACCAAATGTCTTTTATTGCTGATTTGGTTTTGAAGTATTAAATGTTGAAATTCAAATATTGATAATATTAACACAATTCATAGTATTTACGTATTATACTAAAAACGTTCAGCTGAATTCAGGTTGTTTTGAATTTGGTTTAAATTCTTTATTTTAATTTTTTTTATTTATGATATCGAGGCACCAAAATCAGATGTCTGTCCCCCAAGACTGGTTGGAGCCCCAAATGAGACATAATTTTTAAAATTTTAAAATTTGATATTATTACTACTGATACATCTTTTTATTTATATGCACCTTTCATATATATATCAAATACAACTCAAAGTACTTTATAACTATACATTTACATTAAATACATTGAATTAACATAAAAACTGAAAATTGATTGATGGAATAAAGGTTTGAAGCAAAACTCAGTAAGTAAAACATGAGATAACACAAAAGCAATAAGACCAGTGAATAAACGTAATTAATTGGCAATAAAATTAAGTTAAACATGATACATAAACAGTCAAATACAACATGGAAATAAAATGCAGCACTCCCTGTACCAGGTCATTCCGAGCTAATGAAATGCTAAAGTGAGGAGGCAAGTCTTCAGCTTTCCGAGTCAGATTTTTAAACTGCAAAACTTGAAGTTACTCCAGAAAAATCCAAAGAGAAAAAATAAAGCCACCTGAGTTCAGATAAATGTTTTTTGTACTGTACACAGTCACCAGCAGCTGATCAGTGATCAGTTATACACAGTATCAGGTTCACTGTACACAGTCACCAGCAGCTGATCAGTGATCAGTTATACACAGTATCAGGTTCATTGTACACAGTCACCAGCAGCTGATCAGTGATCAGTTATACACAGCATCAGGTTCAGTGTACACAGTCACTAGCAGCTGATCACTGATCAGTTATACACAGCATCATGTTCACTGTACACAGTCACTAGCAGCTGATCACTGATCAGAGATACACAGCATCATGTTCACTGTACACATGTTACCAGCAGCTGATCAGTGATCAGTTATACACAGCATCAGGTTCATTGCACACAGTCACCAGCAGCTGATCAGTGATCAGTTATACACAGCATCATGTTCACTGTACACATGTTACCAGAAGCTGATCAGTGATCAGTTATACACAGCATCAGGTTAATTGTACACAGTCACCAGCAGCTGATCAGTGATCAGTTATACACAGCATCGTGTTCACTGTACACAGTCACTAGCAGCTGATCAGTGATCAGAGATACACAGCATCATGTTTACTGTACACAGTCACTAGCAGCAGATCAGTGATCAGTTATACACAGCATCAGGTTCACTGGACTCTCTGCTTCCTCTCAGAGGGACACTGTCCCTTTAAGACGGATAAAGCCGACAGCTCCGCACGAGCGGAGGCATCGCTTTATATTTCACTATCTACAGCTGCTGCGACAATTCTCCATTGTTTACCGCCTTTTCCAGTAAATGTTCATGTACATGAAGTGTCGGTGGACATTTTAAATCCCGGATGGAGAAATGAGACGCTGGACGCAGCCGGTTTGCTCTGTGGTGCGTAATTGATCCGGTCATTCTTATTTGTGACATTCGTAGACGATAAATGTGCTTTACGTGTGTTTCCTTGTTACATTTAACTGGATATTGTAACAAACTGTTTATCCACGTCCTATCCTTGAACCACACACGCTACAGCAGTGATACAATCCACGTAAAGAGGGATACATGCGTGTAAAGTTGGCTTTGTGTATGACTGTAGTGGCCATCTTTGGTTTCTACTTTGAACTGAGGCTGGTGCAGTGTCGATCAGATGAGATGCTGAAACAGGGATTCTATTAGATATTAGGTGCAAAGCGTTATTTAGGCTCAATACCGACACTATAACAGAAAGAATGTAGTCACTTTATAATTTATATATTATTATAACTTTATAATAACAAACCACCAAACTGCTGCTGGGATAGTTATATGACACTAAAATCCCTGCATCAATCACCCATCAAAATAAAGTGATCCACAACTGTTCCAGTGCAATGCAATGCAAGTCTTGTAATACTATATATTGAAAGTTTTATTGGATTAATATGCATTATAAACGTGCTTCCATTTCCCATTTTTCCAAGTCACTTAGTGTAAATAGATAGTATATATATATATAGTATATTGATTTTATCATTCAGCCATTTATCTGTAAGTGATGCACATGAAATCCATTAGTGTAACTGTACGGGCTCATGTCAGAGGTCCTGTTTGTGTAATTCAGTCATTCGTCATCGAAGCTGACTGCAGCTCCTCGGTTTGAGTTCACCTTCACTAATCACACCCTCCTTCCCTTCACACATATCCTCTAAGGCTGCTCCACTTCGAGGCTGCTCTAAAAATATTTTTCTCTCCTGCTGTGTCACTCCCACTTTTTCACACCAGGGAGACAAGAGCAGGAAATTGCTTCCATTTTAAACTTTCCTCCAAATGCAATCAGATTTAGGTGGGAAGATGAGTAGTATTCTCCTCTGCTCTCTGATTTGGATGTTTCTATACCAGATACAGTGTTGTACTTAAACAGGGATGGTGATGAGCTAGTGAAAGCATCACCTATACCTTTTCTCTTTTTGCAGTGTGGAGAATCCTGAGCTGCAGCACTAACTCTGGCGCAGTCCTCCACACAGCCCTTCTCTCACAGAGGGGCAGGCTGCTGGTTTTGAGCTTCCTAACCCTTTTGTTGTTTTTACTGCATCCTGTGCACCCGCCAGCCAGTGAGTGAGTGATACTTCAACTTCTCTCGGAACAATAAACAATAATGGAAGACAAACGCAAGAAGCGCAGCCCAAAGGTGTCCCTCCCGCAGCCCCCTCCTCCCCCCATCAACCCCCGCAAACTGTCTGTCTTACCCGCCAGCAAAAGTGCCACCTTCTCCCTCGGCCTGCCGCAGCCTCCCTCCCCCAAGAACAGAGGCAAGTACAAGAGGTCCATAGGTGCGCCCGGCCAGCCTAGAGAGGTGTTCGCAGCCGTCGTAGCTCCACCAAAGACCACCAGGTGTGTTTCTATGAGTAACAAGGACATCCTCCAGAAAACACCTGCATTTATAAACATCTGCTGCAAATTCTCTTTTTTGCTTTTCAGTCCTAGCATCCTTTTTCCTCCACAAAGAGTAATATGGAATGGCAGTCAGTTAAGTTCATGCCTCAGCCAAGGCCCAACAGTCCCCTTATTAAACCACATTCAAATTCACTAGATCCAGAATTTTTTGGGATCTGCACCACCAATTGCACACACTAATAGATATCAGTCCCCTGAACATGCCTCTATTTTTTCATCAAGATCCGTGAATTATTGTCTGAGAAATTTAAGAAAATGTTGAGTAACTACATATCTTAATGTTAAAAGAGAGGGTAAAAAAAATGATTGGCTCCACATCTAAATTTAATAGGTTTGTCCTTGGGTCATGTAAATCATTTGGAGCAGTTTTAGCTTAATCCTACAAACTAACAAACGCAGATGAAAACATAACGTCCTTCGGTGGAGGTAATAATGTGAAATCATACAGTGTGCATGAGCTCTACCAAAGTTACAAAGTCGTCACAAGCCCTGGTAAATTTAACAATAGCAGAAACAGGAGGCTGGTTGCCATTGATGTTTTCTGTCTGTTTCTCCTCAGGCCCCACAAAGAGAAGCCCAGGGCCCCACAGCCAGCAGGGCCCAGTAAAGTAGTCCAGTCTTCCCCCTTGCAGCACTCCTTCCTCACAGACGTCTCAGACGTCAGAGAGATGGAGGGAGGCCTCCTCAATCTCCTCAACGACTTCCACTCAGGCAAACTGCAGGCGTTCGGTAAGCTAAGCTTGATTAGACTGGCCACCGAGGGAATATTCTGTTACAGGCTGAAAGCAAAGCCAGTTGAAAAGTGGCTTTGTTACTGAAGTCAAACAGTGCCTGTGCTATTTTTATCTGCTGCTATGGTAATACTGCTGGTAATACTTTTGACTTTGCTGTAGAAGTGCTATAACAAGGTCCCACCTGTCTGGTCTCACTCCTCTGTTTGGTAGGTAAGGTTTGCTCTTTTGAGCAGCTGGAGCATGTGCGTGAGATGCAGGAGAAGCTGGCGCGATTGCACTTCAGCCTCGACAGCCACGTGGAGGAGCTTTCAGAGGACCAGAGGAAGTGTGCCTCCGATCACAACCTGGAACACCTGCTCAGTAACGTGAGTGCAACCACAGCAGCAGTGACTCATCTCTATAGTACACAATCTCTGTTTATAGCTGGTCATGAAGCTATATGAACGTCTGAATATACAGTGCCTGTAAACTCCTAAAAAACAACTTTCTGCACTTCAAGAAATAAGTCGGTGTCTTCCAAGCCACGGAAACAGCATCATGTGAAAACAGAACAAGCCAGGTTTCACTGTAGGATTTACTGACTGTAAAGACTATTATGAAAAATATACTTCATTCAAACACTGGGAAAACATTTGAAAGGGGCACTACACATGAGGTTCAGTTTACCCATTATGAGGAATAGTTCTCGTACTTGTGGCCCTGGAAGAGTACAAAATGTTTGGAAAGATAAGATTGATGAGGTCATCAGGATTATGTCATCAGGTATGACTTAAATATGTTAGTTACAAAACTGAAGGTGTGGAGGATTCCATAACTATTTAGAAGTTGTGGACATAAACAAATTACCTTAGCTTGAAGTTGCATTATGGGAAATTTAAGAGCAATTGATTTTGGAATTTGACAAAAAATGTGGATAACATGGGCCCTGATGCTTCAACTGTAACACAATAGAAACCTGGACTACAGATTTAAATATCAATAACAATATTTATATATATATATTTATCATCACATTGTTAGACACAGTACAGCAGTATATCTGGAGGGATATTTGAATGCAGCCACAGGTCAATTTTTACTACTCATCATTTTGTGGTTTTATCCTCAGCTTTGCTCAAAACCAAAGTACTTATTTCCCCCCTTTGGAAGAATATAGTCTAAAATCAAGAGGGAATAAAGAGGGACAGTTATGTCAGGTAAGTGATGATTAGGTCAGTGCTGAAAGACTGCAATACTCACCAAGTACTTCAATGATCATGAGACAAATAGTATTTGATTACACAGTGTGTACGCAGCGTTAATGAGTTAAACCTATAACTTATAATATATAAAATGCACATAAATTCTCTTTTTTATTTCTTTCCCTGTTACCTGTGAACCTAAGTGAAAACTCAATACGATCATAAGTGCACATCAGGCATTTAAATGTGGCCCCACATGCATCTTGTGAACGGATCTCACCTCTCTGCTCTAAACAAACAAACACGTTCGTCATTTCTGTTCATGGAGACCGAGTTATGTTATTTTTACCCAGTCTGAGCACACAAGTGTGTCCTGTGTCCGATGGTGTGTGTGTGTGTGTGTGTGTGTGTGTGTGTGTGTGTGTGTGTGTGTGTGTGTGTGTGTGTGTCGGCACAAGCGAGCGCAAGAGAGGTAGAGAAGGGAGTCAGGAGAGTCTGAATAAAAAGATTTGACCGTATTAATCATTCTGTGGTGATCAGTGTTGATATTGTGGCCGTGGTCATAATCAAATCAAGAGAAAAAATCCGATCTGAGTGCGTTCACTTAGAGCTGTCCACTTGAGATCGGATCACAAAAATCACATGCTAATAACAGGTGTGTACACTTGACATGTGACTGTAGGAAAATCACAGGTATAGTGAAATGAATTTGTTTGACTCATAGTTAATGTTATGAGGAGCACTAGAGTACATAAATGAACACTGTTATATGCTTTACTGCACTGCCAGAGTGTCCCGGTGTTAAATAGTATCCAGTGATACTGATGTGCAAAGGGTTTCTATTGTTAGCGTGTTGTGTGGCTCCTGGTTACTCACACCTGGGGCTGCTCTGCTCTCTGTGGGGAAGCTGCGGTGCTGTGTGTGAGGGAGGTGAGAATAAGACTTCACTTGCCAGGAATAACTTGCAGCAGGTGGATAACTGTGCCTCAGAGCAGACGGGCTGTGAAGTGACTTTTCTCTGTGTAGATGAGGAAATCTGATCATTTTAACCCTTCGTTAACACCGTGGTGGTGATGGGAAGTTAATTCATATCGAAGCGCCACCAACAGGCTGTTATGTCATATGATCATGTTTAGTGATTAGTGCCCTGTAGTGTCACATCCGCTGCTATTTGTGGCTGTTCATATTTTCTCTCATGTCATTTTGTTCCATTTGTTTCCGCAGCTGGAGGAGCTCAGCACCTCCATGTATCCTTTCCTAATTGAATGTGTGTTTATTTATGGGAGTCAGCCAGCACTCCAAGGTGAGCAAACACTTGATTTAGATAATCTGTTTTCACTTCAGTCCCTCCTTGCGAATCCTTAACGTGTCCGTGTTCAGACAAAAGCTCCACTTGGCCGAGAACCAGGACCTGCCCAAGACATCTGGCCCCTGACAAGAGCGGAGGTGTGGAGGGCGGCGACCGCACACCCATCGTCTCCCAACATCTAACCATGGCCAGGTTGCCATGGCGTTGATCCAGCTGCCTTAGTAACAGAATGGAAAGACCCACAGGAGGAGGAGGAGCCATTTCCCGCCCCATTTGGTCAGTGAAACCAAGGGAACGATACAGTAGCTTAAAGCAGCAGAGCATTAAATAAACCAAAACATCATCCCCTCCTTCATGAATCGCTAAATGATCAGAGGGTGGACTTCACAGTCGAAGAAGAACGAAACATGCTGTGGTACAGTTTTGAACATTTTTCAACTAGTTTCAGTTAGCAGTTACATCATATGGTAACAACTGAATCCAAGCGAGTGAAGTTGTTGCCTCTATTTTCCTTTACAAAAAGCACATTTTATGAGAGTTGAAGACTTTATACTGTGTTTCTTTATTTCATCATATGCCTGGAGTTTTGCTCAATTTTAGAGCCGGTTCAGACCTGGTATTCACATCCGTCCTGAGAGATCTGATCACAAGTGGACAGCGTCAAGTTGGTCTGATCACACCTGGTATTAAAGTGTCTCCTGTGACCCCTTGTGATCAGATCTCACTCCCCCGCTCTATGTCTCTTTGCATATGTGAGTGAGAAACATAGAAATCATGATGGGGTAATCAGTGTTGATATTGTGGCCATAGACAAATCAAGTTATGGTCAGTGAATAGACTAAAAAGTTGTTTGATTTATTGTGAGAGTGTAGTGGGTCAGAGACGTCAGCTGAGTAGGTGGTCCTTCGTATCATATGTAGATTTGCATTCACACAACAAAAAGAAAGTGGCTCAGACCGCCTCAGAATGGGGTCTTGAGGACACATCTGGGTACGGTCACACCACCTACGATCAGATCCCTCAGGACGGAGGTGAACACCAGGTCTGAACGGGGCCTTTGATGGAACATGTCTGCCAGTAAAGGTGTGAAATATGAACCATCCTTTCGTATCGAGTAGAAAATGTATTTGGCCGTTTTTTGACAAAACCACTGTGGTTAACTCTAAAGGTTAGAGGAAGTTTTCACCTTTTGCTATTATTCTGAATGCACTCTCTCATTTTATATATTTGCTAAAAAGTTTAATACCGACTGGATTTCAACAATATCTGGACGATCCTTTCTTGAAAAAAGGTGCATTTTAAAAGGGACAGTGTGAGGAGACCTGTGTAGAAACTGTATGTTTGATTAACTTATATGTAAATGTATGTAATATAGTTGATAATGTTTCACCAATGTGCAGTTCAGCTACTGTATTTGCTTACACTGACGGTTTGAAATAATTGAAGTAGGGCGATTTTGTCAGTGCTTCTTCAGGATTGCCTTTAGGTTTTATTTATTGTGAATGACGGCCAGTAGCAGCGTCCCTGCAAGCACAAACTAGTCCCCACTGCTACTGAGAGGCTGTAAAACCCACTTCTTGCAACCTGTAGATCACAAAGAGAATCTGCAGTTTGACACTGTGTTGGATAACACATCCACAGAGTAATGCAGCTGGCATAAGCCTTTGAGCAGTACTATTTCAAAATGGCAGCTACTTTCATAGTTTTAAGATTTAGGGGCTTAGATTCATTAAATTCCAAACCTGGCAGCAACGTACCTTGGTCGTAATATATAATCCTTGACAAGACAGCTGAAGCGTGATTTTAGTGTTTAATCTGAAACATTAAAGCATGTCAAAGTATTGGCACATTTGTTAATTAAATCATAATCTAAGTCTTTTGCACTGCTTGCTAAGCCTACCTCTTTTACAAGGCCATAGAATATGTGAAACCTCTCGTTGGGTTTGTACATCAAAGATCTTTAAGTGAGCTGTTTTCTGTTATTTCACATTTTAAGAGGGTTTATTCACCCTTAGCTTTACACATCATGCCATATGAATTGGACACAGTTAAAACAACCCAAAAACTTGTGTATTCTCATGTGTGTCACCAACTGTACCCATGAATAAAGGCGAATCAGGTTAAAGACAGAATGACGTGTGTTTCTTTGACAGGGCAAAATTCTAAGTTCTTCTTGAGGCTAGAATTTCCCCCCAGACTCATATAAGGCCAATAACAGATTTTCTAAGGTCACAGTGGCCTTTGACCTTCAACTCTCAATTCATTTGTGAGTCCGAGTGAATGTTCGTACCAAATTTGAAAGGATTTTCTCAAGGTGTTCCTGAGATGTGTTCACAAGGCAGAAGATGTGTTTTGTGAGGACCTTGACCTTTGACCACAAAAATCTAAACAGTTCATTGTTGAGTCCAACTGAAAATTTGTACCGCATTTTAAGTAATTCCCTCAGGGCGCTCTTGAAATATTATGTTCGCAAAAGTGACATACGGATAACCCAAAAGCATAGTGTTTCCAGCTTCTGGCTTACGCCATTGCAATGGCATAAAAACTCAAATGTAACTGTGGTCTTTTCCCTTAAAAATTTGAATGAGACACCTGCAGTTTAAATTAACATAAATAAAACACTATTTATTTATCAGTCCATCTTTGCTCTTGTTCACAAACAAGTTTGATATAATTTAACAATAAATGAATGAAAAGGCTACATGAAGACTGGCACAATTCTGAGACAATCAGATCGGGGGCGTCACTGTTTCTCAGGCAAGTGCAGGAGTAACACTGCACTCCTTTATCCTTTCACGCCATCCCCATCCAGAAGCATGAGTCAGAACCCAAGTGAGATCTAGGCATCAGTGTACACACACACACACATATATATCTATATATATAGATATATAGATATATATAGAGATATATCTACTTAACAAAAATAGAAACTATTTGATCTTGCCAGTAAGATTTGGTCATGCAAAAAAAAAAAAAAAAGACAATCAACTCATCACATTATTATTATGACTTTGAAACCATTACATGATAGATAAATTATAAACTGTACCATCAAACAGCAAACGATTAATACTGTGCAAATACACTTTAGAGCTGTACAAAAATATTTTGTACTATTGTTGTTATTCGGAATTCACAAACGTTTAAAACAACTACATGAGACATTTAAAAAGTATTAACATCACATCTGGTGAAACAGCAAAAATATACACCTTTCAATTCCCTGTCTTCTTCCTCGTCTTTTTGTGCATTTCATTCGTACATTCTACGATAGTGTCTCTGATTTGTCTACAGTACAGGTTTAGATTATGGGAAAAAAGAAGCAATGACAATAATGAATTGACGTTTATCATGATGATGAGCTACGTTTATCATGATGATGAGCTACCTTTTCAAAGTGCAAAGAGAGCAGGTTGAGTGTGTGTTTCAATTGTTCATGTTTCTGTACCAGAGGAAATCTCAATGAGATAAGAATTCTTTAAGGACTTTTTCTGTTGCGATACAAAAGTGCAGGCACTGTGAGAAATGCGGAACATCTCTGTCTTCAAGTAAGGTCAGTGTCAATGTTCATCTCTTCCAACATTTCGTTGTGTTTGGATTCGGCCTTTTTACGAAAAGCCCCTCAGGAACTCGTTTAAATCCATGTGAATGTTGGCAGGCTGGGAGGCGGCACACTCGCTCAGGCTGGTCCCCATCTGGGCGTAGAGGGCTTGGCACAGGTTGGCGGTAGCTGCCCGCACGCTGCGGCCACGGATGGTGCCGCTGTGGGTGGGGGTGCCCAGGAGGTGCCACAGCAAAGGCAGCACTTTCTGCTCCACCATCTGGGGTTTGCGAGGATAGAGCTCTGTCACAATGTCTAGAAATGAAAAGAAGAAGTAAGACATACAAACCAATAAGAGAGTGGAGGTCAGAATGTACTACAGTGAACAGAATGATTACAACAGACATACCTGCGACCTTTTCAATAAGATCCACCTTTGCTTTGCCATTTAAAAATTTAGCCTTGGTGCAGAGAGGCTGAAGGAGAAGTATATTATCTGTCACGGAAACAAAGAAAATCACAATATGAAATAAAAATTCTCTAAATCAAACATGAAAATTCACCCTTAATAAAATAATCTGAAGGCTTGAAGTGTGTACCGAGATTTAAGATAAGTGCATCAATGGCTCCAACAGCAGCAGAGTAGATGGCATTGCTTTTGGAGTTGAGGTGATTGTCCACGATTGCAGGGACCAGGATGTTGACCACTTGGGACAGGTTGTCCTTCATCATGAGGATGATTTTCTGCAGTGACTCGAGGGCATGCAGGTTGACCTTACTGTTGGACTCCAGCAGCCGGGCCTTGAAGGCATCAAACAGCTGACGGTAGGGAAATGAAGGATGAACAACAAGAAGGTGAAAGAGACACAGTTATGTTATGAAACAAAATAGTATGATAGTAACTGGAATCTTTGACAAAGGCTTGTACTAACCGGGAATATACTATTGATGACCATGTTGGGGTTGTGCTGGCAGTCGTCCACAAGCTGGTTGATTCCCTTTATCCTCTCTCTGAAGTCTTTTGAACCCAGCAGACCTGAGATCTGCTTGATGTATTCAGTCTTGTCTGCAATACTCTGAGTCTGAGATCTACAGCTATAATGTCTATTAGACTCCCTGTAGAAGAAGCAAAATACATCAAATACATTTTCCTTTATAAACCTGTGAGTCAATTATAAATAAGGGACATACCTTTTGAATTTTCTTTGTAATGATAAGTGGGACTCTTTAATCGATTAACAATTTACTGACAGGATTAAAATTGTATATAAGGGATGAGTGTCTGACACATTGGAAAAATGGCAACATGTTTGTTTTACAAGGAGTTAATTGTTAACATCAGCATAAGCAGGAGTAAATAAGGTTTCATTCATTATCACACACCTATAGCGCTTGTTGTGCTTTCTCTCTCTCACACAAACGCACGCACGCATCAAGCTGTGCACTGTTCCCTCAGCCACAATGGGCATGCAGTCACTTTGATGCGCATGAGAGTGCGTGCGTTCTTTGTGGGCAATCATGATTATCACCTCTCAATAACAGGCAAAGCCTACTCAGTCCTCCACAAACAACTTTTCTACAGTTCAGAAATAGCAACATGTCCACATGCTGTGGCGTCAGTCTGTGAACTGTGAGACCCACAGAGGAGACTACCTGCTTGGATGGTGCCAATGTCAAAGGAGATTAGCTGATAGTATCAATCTGTCAGTTAACGGTAATAATGAACATCAAATTAGAAACAATTATTTTCCATATGAATCAAACAAATTGTGAAAGCTACAGCTCTGCTTAAAAGGCAAAATCAGTGTTTACAGGCACATCTGCTGTACTGCTTGATAGTCACACTCACCTGTTGGTCTGGTTGAGAGGCTTCCTGGTGAGAGACGAGGATCTCAATGTGCCACTGCCTTGGATCGAGCGTCTGCACCTTGCTGACTGGGTTTCTTGGGGCATCTCGCCACAACCCTAAAATAACCCACAATCTCTAGGTAAGATGACAGCGTGGCCTTCAGCAATAACATCAATCTTATAAACACAGAGGAACAAATGGAGCACCTTTGTCTTGAGACTGAAGACAGTATCTCTAACAGTTGGCAGGTCATTGGTGGGGATGCATTTCTTCAGGATATTGTCAAAGTCAGGATGGGATGACAGGGACAGCAACATTCGACGCCCAAAGTACCTGTGTGTTGAACCAGTGTAATCACAACTCGGACACTGACGGCCAATGTTAAGAGACTGTAGTTATGACTTCTGGCCCCTCAGCAGTGCAAAAAAGAAGCAGTAAAAGAAAGCATGAAACCTACTTGGGATCTAACTACTTTTTCCAAAGTCATGCAACCTGAGCAATCACAGTACAGTGTTGTGAGATAGAGATATATATATATATATATATATATATATATATATATATATATATATATATATATATATATATATATACCCAGCACCAGAACAATACAGTACCACCACCATAAACTATGACATGAAAATTCACAGAGCTGAGTCGGCTCTGTCTAAAACTGAGAGTGGACTGAGAGTGGTTAAGCATTGTATTATGCAGGGGTTTCTATTATTCTGGTTTAATTCTGGTGGAAATATTCATATTGTGTTTTTCCCACTGTCATCTCTGATGTATTTTCTATAGTAATAATGTTAAAAACAAAATAAGTTCTTAATCTGAGCAATGCAAGATCACATCTCTGTGTATAAATTTCAAAGAGTAATAAAATTGTAACTTTACCTGACTTCCTGTGAGGTGTCTTGTGTGAGTTTTGTGACAGCAGGTAAAATCCTCTCAGTGACATCTTTACTCCCAGAGAGGAGACGGGCAGCACCAACCTTCTCTACCAGATTGGCCAGATGCTGAGCAGTGAATTTTCTCACCACTGCATTGACGTGACTATCGGTGGAGGTAAAATTAATGCAATCAAATATGTGAAATTGTGAAGTAGACTTAATGTACCCACAGGAATGTTACATTTGGTGAGACAACAATTTAGTGTGTCTGCACTGTGTGTAAATATGCAAACCTGAGTCCTCCAGTGAGTAGAGCGTGGATGCCACGAGAGGGGCTGCAGTGCTGCACCATGCAATCCAGGGCTACATCAATATCTTGCCTGATGAAGGCGTTGGACTCCGCAGCTTTCTGCAGTAAAGCTGTAACTGTCCCCTCCAGCTCCTGGTCCATCCCCTTCTGCAGGTTGGTGTACAGATTACCCAGTGTGCACACTGCAACCCTGGACACGCATGACCGCAAGTTCTTCACCTGAGGATGATGGACATCAAGATACAGGCAGTCAAAGCACAGAATATATGCTGTTTAATTAATTAGATGCTGTTGATGGGCAAAATATTATATTGACATTCAAATTAGGTGAGAGGCTGTTCTAGTTCAGATGGAGTGATTACAGCAGCACAATGAAAGCATGTAAAAATCATGTGGGAGTGTTATCCAACAGGTTATGCTACCTCTTGAATGAGAGAAATGCAGACATCATGAAGCCTGGCCTGGAGTGTGTCTGAGTGGTAGTGGGCAAGCGAGCGCAGGGACATCAGACCCTTAATCTTCTTCTCCCTATATTAAAAAAAAAAGGACAAAAGTTGGCAACATAATTCACAGATATTGGTTGTTGTTGAACTTGATGTAGATACTGTATAGAGAGATAAATCTATAGCTTTAAGATTTTGTTGCATAACAAATATCAACATACTTGTGATGATGGTGATTTAAAGTGGCATAGTTTCAGATTTTGAAACTATTCTTCATATCTTGAACATATGAAAGATCCCTAGTTTTGAGTTATGCTTATGATGGACGGAGTGTTTCTCACCATTCCACAGAATTCAGCAGGTCGAAGCTTTCGGTCAGCGCCAGGTTGGGTTTGGAAAACGGACACAGCTCCGGTGGCTCAGACCTATTTTTCCTGTGGTCCGTGGTGCCAAGGGAATCAAGCTCATCTAAATGGCACATCAGACACCACACAACACAGAGAGCCACAGATTAGGTTTCATTTTACATCTCTATCTGTCTGAAAACATGCTGTGTGTGTGGGTGGGTGGCGGTGCATTAACGGTAGGTTGTCAAAACAAAGCATTGTGGCACATTAACCAAAGCAAACATCTTATTCAACCATGCTCTGATGGCTCTGACAGTTTAATTAATTCATGTACCAGCTTTTTTCTACAAACAAAGGCCTTAAATCTCTGGCTGAACTATTTATAAAGCAGTGGAGTACAGCTAAATTGCATGTAAGACCAACAGATTACACACAGCTACATAATAAACAAAAATACACAAGGACATTAGTTGGTTTATTAAAGCAGATGAACTCGACATTAGAGACAGCATGAAGCTGAGATGTTGGGTTTAGAAATCCACCAACCTGTGCTATGTGACAGTGAAGGTCGTGTCCTGCTGAGGCTGGGAGCCCTCCGGAGCCGCGAGAGGTTTTTAGGGTTGGGGGGCACTGTGGGGGGGCTCGGCTGGAGGGGCAGTGTGAAGCCCTTGAGGGGGCTTTGGGGTCCCAGTGGGCTGACGGGGCTGCTGGGGCTAAGAGGGGTAGAGAGGTTGTCTGCTTTGGAGGAAGACAGCGTGCTGCCGTTTAAATGCAGATCTACAACACAGAAGATCAAAATTTCATGTTTTTGGCTGCAAACAACTAAAACCATATTCTCGGTTGTGTTATGTGAATAAAGACAATTTAGATGTTTACGCTATTATCTGACAATTTAATATATAGACCGACAAAAAGCTAAAAAGTGAATAAAAGTAAATTTACATGCATTTTAAAGCAACCAAGAAATGATTACTTATGTGAGGAGCTAAAAATCACTTTGAAAAGCTTCTTTTTACCCAACCAATCAGAAAATCGAAACTCGTTTTTGGAACTCAGAAATCAATTGATCAAATATAGAAAGGCACTTGAATCACCTGCACCATTTATTATGATAATGACCTACAATGTAATTTCCTGATATCTCTCAGGCCTTTATGTGTCTTGTTCAATCTTCACTACTGGATTAGTTACCGTGATGAAGGCCAGTGAACCACAGGGCACCAGACTAACTTTTTACATTGGTTGCGCCAAATCTTTTCATTTTTGATCCTGAGTCAGCGGCGCTAATCATTTCCTGTTAGCAGTCCATGGTGGAAACACTGTATTCACACTTTTTGTCCCCACGGTTTAGCATTTACCGCCTTGTTCACCGCCTCTTCTCTCATCTCTGCTTCACTGTCCGTGTGTCAGTGTGTGAGTGAGTGGGGGCGGGGTCAGTTGTTTGTGTCCTTTTTTCGTTTCACAATTTATCCAATAATCCAATTTCTGACAAATTGCATATTGTTGGTAATGTTTTCAGTGTTTCTATCACCTTTGATGATTAATGGTCTGTTCTCCTCAGTTGGTGAGTCAGACAACATCTGTCTGACACGGTGGCGAATCTTCTCTTGTGTGCTGTCCCCCTGACCACACTGCCACTCCTGCTGATTAAGACGCTGCAGCTGCATCTTGTCCCGGCTGAACCTTGCGTTCTTCACCCTCTCCTGAACATACATCCATTAAAAAAAATTTTTTAAAAAATCACACATACACACACACACAAGGTGCTACTTTGGTAACAGGAAACTTTACATGGTGTACTATAATTTACCACTGGACAAAAGTATAACTAACCTTAAATTCATCAGGAAGTGGGCTGTCATCACTATCTCTCTGATTGTCATACAGAGTGTGGTTGTAGACACCAGCTGAGGGATAAGTGGGGGGTTTGGCCATAGATTCACCCTGCTCAAGTGACAAGACGACTCCTGGGCGGCAGGCAGATAAGAGATAAGTGCAGGTAATTGAAATATATGACCGGAATAATGTACATGACTTAAATGCTAAATAACATCATCAGTAATAAGATCGACAATATTTTTTGGGTCATAAAATTGGGACCATAAAAACTGGACATCATCCCTTTGAGTCTGTTGTAAAACAGCACTAATGTACAACACCAAATCATTAAGAAAGCAGAATACTGGACAGATGAACAATGATTTATGGCCTTTACACACTGACCTTTTCCAACGACTCCTTCAGGCATGTCTGTGCCTGGTGAGTTCCTGCTGCTATGGTTCTGTGACCCTAAAGATTAATGCAGAGCATTTTTGAATTAATTATGCAAGCACACTAAACATTAGCATGTAAATCCATTGTCAACGATGGCTGACCTTTTGTAGGCTTCAGACCCCTAACTGCTTCACGAAAGTCAGGTTTGACCAAAGGAGGGGAGGTTCCTGTTGTCTCCATCTCAGGTTTGATTTTCCCATTGGAATAAGTCACTCTCTGCCCAACAACACCCACCTCAGATGGCAGTTCATTTCTTAATCCTTGAAAAAGCAAAAGACAAAGTTGTTTCAACCCAATTTAACAGAGTGGGGAAAACACTTCTTCATCCCTTTTATACCTTGAAGGCTGCTGAAGTCCATGGACACAGAGGTCTTCAGTTTTGCAGAAGGCACTCTTGCGATGCGAGGTTTAATTCCTGTAGAGTTTCCAGGACTGTTGACAGATGTGACAAGTGATAAATTATGCTGCCATCACACAACAACAGATAAGTACCAGTTTATTACATCAGTGTTTTCAACATTCAACAGGCTTGTGAGAGGTTTAAAGTGTTTCAAATGCTGCAAAAAGTGCACAAAGATCGAATAAATTATTTAGTCTATTGGAGAAACCTACAGTAGTATCATGATCTTAAGTTATTCTATGTCAAGTATGAGCTTACTCAAAGCTAAAAATGATTATATATTATCCAAGACCTTGATCCCAACATTAACAAAATGCATCAAATGCAGGTCTTTTACCTGGTTTTGAAGCCATTAGCCACTGAGCTCAGAGTGGAGAGACCACTTTCACTGGCTGAGCTGGTAAGCTTTGGAGAGGTGTGTGATAATGAATCCAGATCTAATCTCACAGCAGAGTCAGGGCTGCCTGGATCTGGACTGCTAAGGCTCACTTTGGCCCTCTTCTTGGCCGCACTATTGTGCAATGAGCGCAGAGAGTTCCGCATCTGTGAGGAACACACAAATCAGCACATATGAGCATGGAAAGGAAAAATGGTTGGAGCCAAGCTTCAACCCCTGAACAAGCAAAGTGTCCTCATGTACTGGAATAAGGGTCCATAAACAGACATTTTGCTGACCTCCTGCTTGTCCAGAGGATCATCTTCTTGAGGATCCTGCACTGGACTGAAATCATCGGGGTCCAGTTGAAGGCTCTTTTCTAGCTGTTGGTTCTGAGGGCTGCCTGGAGCATTGTACCTCTGGCCGTTATGAGACTGGGCCTGCTCTCCTGGAGGGACTACTGGTGAGATAGAGAGGGTTGCCCTGGTGCTGCTCAGAGCCCGGCGGAAAGATGAAGTGGAAGAGGAACTCATTAGGGTGGCACGGAGAGGCCTGGGAGAGCATCTGCTGGAGAGGTCTCCTGGAGGGGAAGGACAGGGAAGAAAGACAAAAAGATTATACGAGAAAGAGGTCACAACATTTTCACATTTAGCAGAAAAATCAAATTCTTTTCTACTAATTTACCCTTTGCTGTGCCTGCTGTGTCTCTCCAGGGGCTGGTGTCTCGCTGGTGAGGGCTGCTCTCCCTCTTGTTGGGCCAGGTGTTGGACATAGACAGGGAGGGATCTCCATGGCGACGGGACAGTGTTGGGGTAAGCATGCCTCCTGGGAGTGTAGCCAGTGGGTAGGAGGGCAGTAGGAATGAGCCAGATGTGGTGGGGTTAGAGGGAAGGGAAAATGTGCGCTCAACACTGGGGTTCCTCTGGAGCATGTGCCCTTTGGGTGCCACTATGAGACAGGTGAACACACATCAGGAACCATGAAAAACTGGGTGTATTGGAGGGCAGTATGGTAGAGATATGGTTGATGCTTGGCTGAAGATTTAAAACCTTCAAACTTTTTATTGTGACTGTAGCTCTTAGTGCAACTTAAACTTCTTACCAACATCTGGGTCACAGAAGTTGGTGGTTTTAAAGATGTCAGGGTCCAGGTTGAGGCTTCCACTTCTTCTGAGGCGAGCAGGAGGCCCCATACTTCTGGAGCATTGTTGCTTCTGTGGATCTGCAGAACCTAGATGGAAAGTACATTTTTCCATTTTGATTACAAACATAAGAGTCTTATAAAATACTATATCATGATGAACATGGCAGCAACAAAGTCCTTTGTAAGATGTTATAGACACAGTAAATAAGTTTAGATTAATTATTACATTGAACTGCATTAAACTGTAGTGGTAACTACTTCTGGCACACTTTGCAGCCAAAGAAGCTCAATAAGTTTTAAGCCCAGTTGTGCCTGTGAGCACAGACACGCAGGGTACAGAAAACAACACTACAGTGAAATATTCTAGAAACAAATACTACAATGGTAGTCTCCTTTTTAGGATTAGCACTAGCATGTGTCCAGATTACACAAGATATAGTAGGAGCAGTGGGAGTGAGTCTTATCCCTTTGTCGTCATGTAGTTGACATCAGTTTCCGAGTATATCGTGGTAAAATTCTTGACGATATGTTGAACCGCTTCAATCTACAATTACCGCGTTTGATACTGTAACAGCATGAGCTAGTGCTCTGGCTATGGCTAGCAACTGTTAGCATCCACTGTCACCAAATTATGTACGTTTAACAAACGCTGATATTTTGCGCTGACTAAGGCATTTAGGGTTCAAGTCTGCACTAATCATAACAAGTTGTCAATCTTCTCTGCTCTACTCCAGCTCCTCTTGTTTTATGTACTTCTTTATGTCGTCAACATCTCAAATCAAATGTATTTACATATGGTTGTATTGTTCTTACACGCTGATACATTATTCATAATGGATGCTTTTATATGCACATTTGATTTACTTATTGTAAAACAAAAAGTTTCTTCAGGAAGCTAAAGCCTTTCTTCTTAAATGTTAATGTTGCACATTTGAAATGGTGTTATATGGTGCTATATTATTTATATTGATATTAAATCTTAATATTACTTCAGTTTGCCTATAAAGCACTTTTTGAACATTTTCAACACATTTGAACAATATTGCAATAATACTGATAACCGAGGTAATTTGGTCAATATAATCATGATAAAAGATTGTCACACTCATTTAACACATACAAAGTGATAATTAGATGACTAAACAGTGTCTTGGCTTCTTGTGAGACTGCTGTGACACTTATCTGCTCTACAAATGTGCTCAACGCAGGGCATCTGGTGACATGTGGCGTGGTGACTCCAATGACTCAGCATGCCAATCCAATTTACAGCCGCTCTAATTCGAGTCCAGCGGAAGTTGGCCGTGACATCCATTCAACTGTAAACGTTGGCACTTACTAAAACTGGGTATGTAGGTCTCTGGACTCAGCCTCCTGGACAGGGGAAGGAAATCCTTGCTGGCCACCTGAACGTGCATGGGCAGACATTTTTTTATTTTAATAGCAACAATAGAGGATAAAGACAACAACTATTAACCATAACAAGAGCTTCAGTGTAATTCCATCCACTGGCCTGAACAAAGGGATGGGACAAATATTTAGCCAGCTCAGACATGAGACACTGGCCTTTGAGTGGATCTTACCTTAATGTACATTATGTTTACTGTTCTCATTTAAGTTTTTCTATCATCGTACAGTGGTCAGAGATAAATTAATGAAACACAGAAACAGAGAGAGGGTCATAATAGATTTTACAGCCTTTTGAGAGAGAGAGTGTTGCTGCTGAGGCCAGCCCCCTCCCTCTACAATCACAAACACTCACTGCAGACCACTTGGTGTGATTGCAATCAACACCAGAGCAGTAAGTAAGGCATGTTTTACAAGCATAAGGCTGTGGTGTTGCCAATTATGTTTGACGTTCCTTTCAGTAAGTGCACTGTGTGATTATGAGGTTGCTGGGAAACGAGACGCTGCAGTAAACAGAAGGTCTTTCAAATGGAGGCTCTGAGCAGGATGATAGCTTCCAGAACCAATATGGTCAATTAACAGCTCTTCTAACAAAGCCACTCGATTGTGTATTATTAGAATAAACAAATCATTTGCGTTTGTAAGCTAATAACATGTGATGCAGTATGCGTTCCGCAGTAACTCTACAAAGTGGGAGGCTGACTCTGGCTTATTTTTCAAGACAATGCTCATCTTTGCAGGGACAGTGTCATTGTGCAGGGAATTGAGTCACCTACTGCATTTCTTCTGCAAATAACATCAGTGTTCCCTGAGTTCACCTATCTATACCTCTCTCTGTATACATCTCTGCTTATAAAGAATTAAGAAACACATATTCAGCGACACCTGTTGAAGGTATACCCCATCTCTCGCTCAGCATTGGCTGGGATTGGCTCTAGCCCCCCTGCGACAGCTAATAAATGGATATTTAGTGATACAGTTTAGCCTATTGTGACCCTGCCAACACATGAAAAGAAGCCAAGCATTGAGCATAATGGAGAATATGTTCCTATGGAAATGTGTATTTAATAATATTATGTTATATACAGTGAGAGATGGTTGAAGCAATACGGTATACATAGATATGTAAGATATAACTGTGTCCCTCTCAGCCACCTCTATGATATTTTTAGTCTCTTTGGACCGGTGCCTTTGGGTGTGACTCAGCTTGTTTGAACAACAAGGTAAAAGGCAGAAAAACAACATTCTTAAATCATGGGAGAAATTAGAAGGATAACAAATTTTTTACGGTGAATAATTTCTAAAATGGAAGCAGAGAAATCTAGTGCACCACTTATACCTACTCCTATGCTCCTTGCAATGTCTGCATCCCCTGCACAAGATCAGGGGCAAATCAACACAACTACCTGGCCACTGAGATGCCTGAGGTTACACCCTAAATGCTTTGGATGTCAAGGAGTATTTTTAGAAGTCAATTCAATAAAAGAGGTGAACACTGCTTCCTGTGTCAATAGCTGATTCATTAATATCAAACACTAAGCACGAAATTAGTAGAAGCATATGCTAAACCAGGGATGGTTCCCAGATGGATTAATTATCACAACAGATAAGTAAGAATATGGGATGTTGACAGGATGAAGGACCCCACCTGTTCTGAGCACTTTCGATCTGGTGTATTGCATTGCTGGTCATTCTCAGTGGATGAGAAGCTCGACATCTCCCAGGGAAGTTTGTTTTTCCCTTTGCCCGCGCTGACAATCCTCCTTTGGAATGGAAGGTCATCAGTGAGGGAGCCTAAGCTGCCGTAGCCATACAATCGGTTACAGTCTGGTTCGGTTCTGTGGCTCCTGGCACTGCTGATGCGCCCTCTGTTCATCACCCAGTCCAGATCAGCTCCAGAAACGTACTGCAGTGAGCACCTCTGTCCTGGTTTGGGCACAACTAAGCCATACTCCACTATTCCATCTGAGGAGAGTTTAGGGAGGACACGCCTTGCTCGTCTTGCCTGTACAGCGGCCATTAAACCCTCTGCATCCTCGTTCAGCTCAACCATGTCCACAGCTTTCATCAGAGGCTGCTTTTTCCCGGTGTCAAGGCAGTAGTCAAAAACAGCAAACAGCTCTAGGGCAGCATGGCGGACTTTCTTTTTGCTGTCTGCCAGATATGGTGCAACCTCATAACAAAGCTTAGGGATGTTGAAATCTCTCCTAGGATGAGTAAGCATAGCTGCCATAATGATTTTAAGGACATCTTCCCTAACCCTTGAATTCTTGTGCTTCAAGTTGCTGACAAGAAGATCTAACACTTGTTGCGGCGCAACAGTTTTCATCAGCCTTTGAAACACATTCATGTATTCACTCCTGGTGATAGTGCAAGCATCCCCGAGGGCCTTGAAGGCCACCAAGAGTAACAGTTTGAAATATTTCTCTACACTCGTGCCTAGCTTCTGAATGAGAATGTTTAAAACCTGTAAGGTGCCATACAGCACTTTGAAATTACTGTCATCCAGGAGTCGAGGGAGAAAATTGATGAAGTCCTCAACACTCGCAGAGGGGACTGACTTGATGTCCACCTCTGTGAGGATGCGTTTAAGTTCTTCCACGCCATCTGTGCGGTTTAGGTAATTCTTTGGGTCCAGAAGCTGCTTGTGTAACTCCTGGGAGATCAATCCAGGGATCATTATTGACGGTGTGATGGATGTGGTCAAAACTGAGAATCCTAAGATGAAAGACAACTCTGCGAGGACAATAATATTCCTCCTCTTTAGTCGGAGTGGTTGGTGATGGAAAACCACTCTGCTGTTTGTCAAGCTGTGGATGTAAAACACAGTAAGGAAAAGCTGAAATCATGGCAACGGTATACTGCCATACTGTTTGGAGGCAGCTGCCTTTGTTGCCACACTGGTTAGAGGCAGATGCCATTGTTGTCACACTGTTTAGAGGCAGATGCCAAACAGTTTGACAACAAAGTCGTCTGAAGAGCCTAATGTACGAACATGAATTGGCTAATGATACATTAATAACAGCTTCTCACCATCATCATTTCAGACAGAGGAGTAAAGTCAGAGCAAATTTGAGTCTTTTTATGTATCTCATTGAAAAGAAAGCAGTGTTCCAGTTACAGGCATTAAGCATCATGTTCCATTGACATCACTGCCAAGTCCTACCACATTCGTGTGTAGCAGATTGTTGTACATCGTTTTAACAACAGCTCAACTCTCTATCAACATCTAAAAATGATGCCTGGATAAAGGACAAAGTAATAACAATGTCCTCAAAAGTTGTTTGACAGCAGAACATGTAATATAGCCTACACGTATCCAACAGTAATATCACTATTTTTAAATGCAGTTGAAAAAAAAATTACCAATCAATGAGGACACAAGAGAAAAAAAGAACATCTTTACCTTGTTCTGCTTGATCTTTAGGGAAACCTAGTGTGGCTACCCACACTAAATTTGAGCCAAAGCGCTCATCTACATTATGTACTGACTAGTCAACTGCTTTTTCCATGGAGACTGGATTTCTTTGGCATTGGCTAAAATATTATGATGTTATTTGTTCTGTGTCACTGTTAAGAGTCTGGAGTGTGGCACAGGCACATCTTATAAATTAGAAAAATACAAGAATTAACATGGCATGGACCCATAAAATGCACAATAAATATTGTTAAAGTTTAACTAAACGCCTAAATATTTTTTTTCAGATGAAATCCAATATATCTGGATATTTATCTGGATATTTATATAGAGGAAATATTTATTTTGGAATTCGGCCGTATTAAAATATAGTACATATGAGCACAGAAAGTAGAAAAGAATAAAACAGATGTGAAGGGATGACACCATAACTTTACGCAGCGACTCAACCATCCATTCCCCGGAACAATAACAAGTAAGTAAACGTTCACGAACTAGTCCAAATCTGCCCGAGTAAGTCACAAACAGCGGTGGTTGCTCTCAGACAGTGTGGCAGCAAAGGCAGCTGCCTCCAAACAAAGGTGGGAGCTGCCGCGGCAGGTGCCCTAATGCAGCCTGGCAGCAGTGTGCTTCCAAGCTTCAGTTCAATGACACAAAACACAGGCGAAGCATCAACCGCATTTAAGCAGAATCGGTTAAAAAAAAACATTAAAAAAAACAGCCACATAAACGAGCATGTTTCCCAATACAAGTGGAGAAATACAGATCAATTATTCGTGGTGCTCAGAACAGTAACACGCTGATAAACATTCATAAACTAGGTATAAATCTCAGGGACGGAGTCACAAACAGCGGTAGTTGCCCTCAGACAGGAGGGGCAGCAAAGGTACTAATGCTTATAAGCACTGAGACACGGAACTGCATATTCTAACCATTTTAAGTGGGATTGTGAAGTTGCTCCACCACGGCATCCTGATCGATCCCCACAGCAGTGAATGGACACAACCACTTGTGGCTGTCGGCAGTTATCAGCACACCGATGGAGATCACCATCACTGCTGTACGTTACATGACTCCCTGCTGTTGTAGTTAATATAAAGAGTGTCGTCAGATATACGACACCTAACAATGTCTTCAATTAGCTTCTTTACTACACGTTACCGCTAAGCAGCCTCATTAGTTAGCTAGCAACGAGAAACATTTGCTAAGTACAACAGCGCTGAAGCGGTGCTAAGCTAACTCCGCTAATTGCGTTGTAGTGTGTGTTGCTGACGGACTGAGCTAGCAAAGTTAGAAAAACAGAGAGAACACAGACCCCGCATTTCTCCCGGTCCTCTCCGGCGACGCTCGACGAGACTAAACGCTACGTCGTCCGAATGCCCATGTCGTACTGCGGCAGCTACGGCTCTTCTCCGGGTGCAGACATGTTTCTGCTCCGGTTGCTGGAGCTGGTGAACGGACTGAGGGGTGTTTGGGAGCTGCGGGGGTTTTCAAGTCGAGAGGAGCCCACACAAACAACACACACACATGTACACGCATAGACACACAGGCACACACCGAGGCAGCAAAATGGCGAATGCACGTCGCAAACTGAGCGCTTCCATGGTGACGCGAGCTCCAGGCTCCTCCAGGCGGCATCACCGCCACACAGCTGCGGGAGAAGAGTGAAATAATTAAAGGCCCCATATTGTGTGAAATACATTTTTCTGGGCTTGTGCGACTTCCTTGAAGGGGGTCAGCATGTCCCCTCAAATTACGAAAACAGTCAGCCCACGGACTTTTTCACTTAGTCCATTCCAAGACATATGTAATTGAAACGGCTCCTTTCATACTTCCGGGCGAGTATGACGTACAATTGACCCCGCACTCTTCTCTGAGCCCAGCCCAGCCGGTACCGGTACCAGTCCAGCCTCAGAACCCCCCCTTATCTTTTGGAGGCATTCCACAGTGTTGTCCTACTTTTGCCTCAAAGGATGTCATCTTCCCTTTCATCGGATGTTTTGCAGATAAGAAATATATAATGTATTGTATAGTTAATGTCATTTAAATCCAAATTATTTGTAAATCTATATTTTACGGGGGGACTTTTACAATGTAAGAATCATGTGACCACATTTATAAAGAATTTCATCTGATAATCAATGAATTAATGGAAATCTAGAGATCTAATTGAGATCTATAAAATAAAATATCCTAAGGCAAAGAAGAGGCACTGCACAGCAAAGACAGTCAGAACAGGGCAAACATACGCTAACATACCAAAATATTTTTTTATTACAAAGTAAATCAATTTACATAAATAAAATGAGCTGCTGTCCTCTCAGTTCGAGAGACTACCAAAAGAAGAGGTCATCGCTGGTTGTGTCAGTCGTTTCCGTCGAGGGGCGGTCTGAAGACAACGTAACTGTCGCCATCACCAGGGAACTCCTCGCGTATGGTGAGGACTTCACACGAGGGAATGACAAACCTCACCTTTCTCCCAAGATGGCCCCAGCAGCAGCTGACAAAAGCTGACAAATATTTTTGTATTAATACATTTTCTACATTTAGATCAAAGTCTTTTCTAAACACCAACATGTGTGTCTTTTACTGTTTATTTTCTGTAATAAAGTAATTTTTCTACTGAATACAAGTGCCTCAAATGTTTCATTTCATCAAGTGAAGTTAACATAACTAATAATCAGTTTATAATCTTTTTTATCATTTTCTTTTTCAGTTTTTCTGTATTTTAAAATATATTTTATGTCCTTTTCTTTTAAACATAATTTAACCTGTTATGTTTTATAAAATCTTCTCTTATATGAAATACATTTTAACATGTTTTTATTTTGTATCTATTTTGTATGTAAAGCACTTTGAGCTGCATTTTTGTGTGAAAGGTTCTATACAAATTAAGTTGAATGATTAATTATGAAATAATTACTAACTTACCGGTATAGCCTGAGCATCAAAGGTCAATAGTCAGCCCGATAAAAGTTGTGTGCATTTTGCAGAGAGTAGACAGTGAAGCACACAGTTTCCAGGCCAGGATGCTCTGTCATGCAGATTGTGGGGGACTGAAGCTGCTTCATTCTCCTAAGAACCTGATGAGCAGAAAAAATAAGAAACTTTGGTACCACAACGTAAAGACTTTGGCTACAGTGAAGGTTACTGTTATTATTATTTGAGAATATACCGTGTGTGTGTCTCCCTGCAGCATATTCTCTCTTTCTGTTGTCATCATGGCATCATTACCACAGCTGCACCTGTAGAGGAAAGAGGACTGTAACCTGGTCTTCTACAGCTGTATCCAAACATAATAACGTGACTCTCAGCTGTTGTTGTCTCCATTTGTGTTTGCTGGAGTGGTCTGCAATGCTCCAGAATGAGACCGGTGATAGGCCTGGTCGTGTGTCACTCAGAGGAGGGCCTCATAAATAATTAATGAGGCAGGCGAAAAACAGCCTGCTGTGTCTGGAGCTCCAGAGAGAGGCAGAAGAGGGGTCATGGAAAAACACATTGCAGTAGTTTTTCGACTTTAAACCACTGATATGTCATCTCAGGGGTACCAATACCTCAAATTATTTCAGAAAATGTAAATGAAAAATGAATCCAGTTTACAAAATTTCCAATTTTACTATAAAATTCTTATTCAAATCGAAGAAAAATAACTCTTATCATATCCTTTCTTTGATTTAAAATTGTGCAACTTCATACATAATATCTTTTTTATTGTTTCAGAAAATGTTAATTAAAATACATTTAACATTTTACTCCACTGCTTATCATCTAGAGTAATTGCTACATTTGCAAAATATATTTATTAATGCAGGACATGATACATTTATATATTTTATGTTAATATTTTCAACTTCCACTTTAAAATAAATTACCCCAATTAGTTTTATATGTACTATAGAATTCATATTCAAATTTTGTTCAATATAATAATACAACAAAAATCTTATCGTATAAAATCATATTATATGTAACACCTTCATTCATATATATATCGTATATGATATCATAATATTACACATGATTAATATTTAATAAAATATTGTTAATAAAGTTATAACTACTGATATATAATATTACAAATATATGATATTATATTGTCAATAATCATATATTTATTTATATTGTCATTAAAACCCTGTAACTTTTTAGAACGTTTGATTTAGTTATTGAATAAATAATATTATATCATAAATAATATATCA
The DNA here is from genome assembly GCF_022539355.2 of Hippoglossus stenolepis. Classification (NCBI taxonomy): domain Eukaryota; kingdom Metazoa; phylum Chordata; class Actinopteri; order Pleuronectiformes; family Pleuronectidae; genus Hippoglossus; species Hippoglossus stenolepis. The sequence goes on along the minus strand of NC_061492.1, from coordinate 15,723,760 downwards.
TTCATGTTGTTATTGAATCACTTTTATGAATGAAAAGAGCAATGAAAGTAAAAGCCCACTTCCGACATCCTTCACTTACTTTAAAACATAATACTTGTATTACTTATTATTTCTGGGTCAAATATATTTTTTTATCCACTGTATAACATCTAGAGATACTGAGAAATTAGCAAATTAGATAATAATATTAGTATTTTATCTAATTATCTTGAACTTCCACTTTACAATAAATGTGCATTAGGGACTCGTATCCCATTACACTGTTGTTATGAATCGGGTCTATTGGACAGTGTTGTTCTTCCTCTAAAAATGAAAACACTGCTGAAGTTTGTACATTAGAACCATAGATCATAAACGGATTCTGACACTTTTACTGCGTGTGAAACATGGAGCAGTGGCTGCGTGGTTTTATTTTGAAGGCAGCGGAAGTGGGTGTGCTCCTCTCATGGCTGGTTCGTATAAAAGCTGCTCGGTAGCTGTGAGCTTAGCTTCACTGTGGTAGCTGGTTGTTTTCCTCATCGCCGCCCGGGGTCCCCACTCGTCGCCGCCGCCGCTGAACTCCGACGCTGCAAAACCCGTCGTTACCTTTCCAGCGGCGCTAAAGACGGACCACAGGCTACAGGTTTGTCCCTCTGCGTGTGGCGCTGCGTGCATGTGAAGTGAAGCTGAGCTGTGGAGTCACGTTTAGTGTCTGTCAGCCATGTTACTGTATATCAATCAATGATGCAGCTAGCCACAGTAACCGTGTTTATTTTTAGCAGCTAACGTGCGCTCACTGCAATGCAATGGAGCAGATGTCGGCGCCGTGTATTTGATGGAGTCGGACGTTGTTGACACTATGACGGCGACATGAATGTCAATGTAGACATGACATCCGCGGGATTTTGTTTCTGGGCAAAAAGTGTGGTAGCTGTATTAGCTGTCCGCTGATGTGAAGCTAAGTGGTAGCTAGCGAGTTGTGGACCCGCCGTGTACAGAAATCAAGCCAAGGCCCCAGACAACAAACCGTTACCGGTCTGTTTCTGGATGTCATTAAGCATAAATGCAAATAGACAGTAGATTTGAGGCTAACCGGTTAGTTATTTGCTTTCTGGCCGGTACGACTGGTTAACTTTAAGCCGCGTTAGCATTGGATTAAGAAGATCATGCTCCTTGGAGGACAGCGAACAGAACACGTCTGATTTACCACCGTGTTACTTCAAAACATCCCTGAATGAGTCATACACGTGTTGTTATTGTGTCATGTCGCACAGATCTGTGTTTACTCTGGGCTTGTGGTCAGGATGGCCGCTGCTTAATTTCCAGCTACATGTCAGTAAATCTAAAAGATCTCACTAAATCGCAATGTCAACACTGCACTAATGTGTGGACCCCTCCTCGCAGATGGACCAGCAGGACCAATCCTACATGTTTGCCAGTCTCACACGGCCTCACTCGGAGCAGCTGCTGCAAGGCCTCCAGCTCCTGCGGCAGGATCATGAACTATGTGACATTGTCCTGCGTGTGGGCGATGCCAAGATCCATGCCCACAAAGTAGTGCTGGCCAGCATAAGTCCTTACTTCAAGGCCATGTTCACGGGTAACCTGTCCGAGAAGGAGACCTCTGAGGTGGAGTTCCAGTGCATCGACGAGACTGCCTTGCAGGTATGTTCGGAGCCGGCGGTCATTAACTGCACTCACTGGTTTTTATTTATGTGACATGTTTACTCTTTCTGTTGCAGGCCATCGTAGAGTATGCCTACACTGGTACTGTGTTTATCTCCCAGGAAACGGTGGAATCTTTGCTCCCGGCTGCCAACTTACTCCAGGTTAAGCTAGTACTTAAGGAGTGCTGCTCCTTCTTAGAGAGCCAGCTCGATGCTGGGAACTGTATAGGCATCTCTCGCTTTGCAGAGACATATGGCTGTCACGATCTGTGCCTGGCTGCAACTAAGTTCATCTGTGAGAACTTTGAGGACGTCTGTCAGACGGAGGAGTTTTTTGAACTGACGAGGGCCGAGTTGGACGAAATTGTGTCCAATGACTGCCTTAAGGTAGTCACGGAGGAGACTGTATTTTACGCCCTGGAATCGTGGATCAAATATGATGTAACTGAGAGACAGCAGCATCTGGCACAGCTGCTGCACTGCGTTCGCCTTCCACTCCTCAGCGTCAAATTCCTCACTCGCCTATATGAAGCCAACCACCTTATACGAGATGACCACGCATGCAAGCACCTGCTCAATGAGGCCCTAAAGTATCATTTTATGCCAGAGCACCGACTTTCCTATCAGACAGTTTTGTCCGCACGGCCCAGGTGTGCTCCGAAGGTGCTGCTTGCAGTCGGAGGCAAGGCTGGACTGTTTGCCACACTAGAAAGGTAATGATGATAATGTCTGGATAATAATTTAAGCACTGTTATAAAGGTAACTTTCCAAACTTCTGTATTGTCTAAGCCTTTGGTATGATCTGTTTTTAAAAGCGATCAGACTAATCAGATTCTGCCTTTCTCTTGCAGCATGGAAATGTATTTCCCTCAGACAGATTCGTGGATCGGACTGGCCCCTCTCAGCGTGCCACGATATGAGTTCGGTGTAGCAGTGCTGGACCACAAGGTATATGTGGTGGGAGGCATTGCCACACACATGAGACAGGGCATCAGCTATCGGAGACACGAGAGCACAGTGGAGAGCTGGGACCCCGAAAGCAACACCTGGTCCTCGGTGGAGCGCATGGCCGAGTGCCGCAGCACCCTCGGGGTGGTGGTGCTGGCCGGAGAGCTGTACGCCCTGGGGGGCTATGACGGGCAGTATTACCTTCAGTCGGTGGAGAAATACGTCCCTAAGTTGAAGGAGTGGCAGCCGGTGGCACCCATGACAAAGTCCCGCAGCTGCTTCGCCACTGCTGTACTGGATGGAATGGTGTATGCTATTGGAGGCTATGGCCCAGCCCACATGAACAGGTAAATCCACTGAGAATGGTTATGATGCCTGTTTGATCTGCTGAAATTAATGTCATCTGCTTGTGGGTTTTATGAAAATATACAGTAGGGATGTTCTGAACATTACGAGTTTAATGAACCTGTATGGAAGTGAGAAGATGCTGCAAACTATATTCCCCAAAAAATTAACAAAAGTGAAAATCATTTATTCTGTAGCAGCTCAGTTTCTTCATATATAATCAAAAACCTGCAACTCACCGTTGTTTTGATCCTACAGATGACATTTGACCTACGCTTTGTAAGGTTGTGGTGCTCTGTCGCACCTTTTATTTTAAATAGACCTTGATCCCAGTGAAAAGCTTGTCACCCCTCTGAGATCTCCGAATCCAACTCTCTCTCAAGGTCTTGTAGTTATTTAATAGAACTGGCAATCAAGTGAAGGATGTCAAGTGTCTCTGAGAAAATGACCAGGAACCTGTTAATGAGTGAAGAGGAGTCGGAGCGTGAGTGGTTGCTGAAGTTTCCCTGAGAGGCTGCCTGACTGTGTGCTGCCAGTTCAGACCTCTGTTGTTGCTGTAGATCTCTAGAGAGCCGTGTCTCTGTTGCTCGTTTCCTTGACTCCTGAAACTCCTCAGGAGAATGTGTTTGGACAAACAATCTTTGGGGACTGTTTTTTTTTCTTTTCTTCCCCCAGTGGCTTGTATGTCCTAGCACACTGCAAAACAACCCCACATTGCCAGGGTTTCATTTGACTGTGTTTATGAGACCATCTAAACTAAGCACTTACCCTCTGTAGTTTGAAATAAGTCTTTTGAGTAATTATTGCTTTTTATGTAGTACAGTGCTGAAAAAATGTGCGTGTGTAGGTTTCCTGCTCTTGAAACATCTTTTGAAGTGTGTTCAGATGTTTTTTGCTTATCATAGCCAATTTACTCCAAATTTCATAAACTTAAAATATACACCTCTTTTCCAAAACATGCACATCCTTTTATATTATTTTCCGTCAGCTGTTATTTCAGTACATGTCTGTACGTTCATATATTTGGACACATTTTGTTTGTAGAAACTTGAAGTCAGACAATGATAGGAAGTCCATTACAGTTTTAAGCTGGGGTATTGCAGGGAGCTGTGAAATATATCAGTTACTGTTTGGACTGCAAGTTACTGAATAACCAAAGATATTAGTATCTAAGTAAATCCTTGAATCAAAATGTGCAACTTCATTCCCTGTAACGGTTTCTTATCTGATGGTTGCAGATTGTTGACAGATTTTCAAATATGTTGCGGGTGTGTCACCTCAAAACAAGAAGGTTCCCTCTTCAAATCCTGACTTGTTCTTTCTGTGCATTTGGCATGTTCTCTCCATATCTGCGTGGGTTTTCTCGGGGTACTCTGGCTAGCCACAGTCCAAAGACAAGCAGATTGATGTTAGGTTAATTGAAGAATTGAGCGTAGATGTGAGTGTTAAATGTTTTTTGTCCCTATATGTTGGGAGATCTGTCCAGGGTGTCCCCCTTCTCTCACCCAATGTCAGCTGGGATTGGCTCCAGCTCCCCCTGCGACCCTCATAGGATGTGCTGTATAGATAATGGATAGATGTATTATCTAATGGTGCATGATTTGAGGTGTGGTAATGCAATGTGAGTAAATATTGTTTGTTTTGAAAACTTGATGTGTTAAAGTATAATCTGACATAAGGGTTAAAAGCTTAAAAAATGTAAAGCACATAAAACCACAACTGTCTGCCCAGCTCTGTACCACCAGTTGTAAGTGACATGTCTTATTCGAATGAACTGACGTTTATTTTTAACCATTGTGTTATTTTGTTCTGCGCAGCGTGGAACGGTACGACCCCAGCAAGGATGCCTGGGAAATGGTAGCCCCCATGGCAGATAAGAGGATCAACTTTGGAGTAGGTGTCATGCTCGGCTTCATATTTGTGGTTGGTGGACATAATGGAGTGTCACACCTGTCCAGCATTGAGAGGTACGATCCACACCAGAACCAGTGGACAGCCTGTCGGCCGATGAACGAACCTCGCACAGGTGAGTTCATGCCCTATTCATTCTTATAGTATTAAACCCACTGTTGGAGGATATAATGCATCTGCTGGTAGTATTGCATAGAATAAAAGGAGAATGATGCCTCTAACTGGCCACATGTGACATCGCTGTTTTACAGGTGTAGGCTCTGCCATTGTGGACAACTACCTCTATGTGGTGGGAGGTCACTCTGGGTCGTCTTACCTGAACACTGTCCAGCGCTATGACCCCATCTCAGACAGCTGGTTGGACTCAAGCGGCATGTTGTACTGCCGTTGTAACTTTGGCCTGACTGCCCTTTGACCCATGGCCCAGCCGGCTAGGACCCAATAAGAGAACTTAGACACGAAGACTTTTCTTTTTTGTTGTCTCCTCCTCCGTCCCACATTCATCCTCCAGGTGCAGAGTAGCGCTGCACAGCAATGGGAACACCAGAGGAGAGTGAGAGAGCCTGCTGGGTGGATCAATGTGCTGGGCGAGCTGGCTGTAGAGAGAGAGAGAGAGGGGGACCACAGACATGGCTGCGGCGATGAAGAGCTACGAAGTTGCGTGGATGTGAAAGGAAGAGAGTTGGACGGCTGTTGTCACAGGCACAAGGAGACGACCGCTCTACTGCTGCTGGACCACAATAAGGACTCTGAGCCATTTCCCAGAGGATTGTGGGAAAAATCTTGTCACTTTTTTCTTCATTATTCTGTTACGTCAGCACACATTTGTGTTTTATTTCCTTCATACCATTTAACACCTAAATAGTTTTTTTTTTCTTGTTAATTTCCCTGCTGCAAAACGGAACCATATCTTCAAACTTTAGTAGAACACCGCTTGTGTACTTGTATGAAATATGTGGTTGTCGGCCATGTTAGTGTGTATGTCCGTGTGTATGCTCGAGGAGTAAGTGCATGTCGGATAGGATTGTTTTGCTGAGTGTTTACGTGCAGAACTGATGCTCGGGCTCAGCGACCCACGAGTTCTGCATCAAAATCAGTGCTTCACAAAACAAACGTTGGAATCTTTATATTTTCTCAAAAAGGGCTGCCTTTTTTCCTCTCTTGTAAATGGTCAAAATGAAATATATAGATGAATATATCCTCTAGTGCATTGCCTGTAAATGTTTTTTCTGCACTGGGTCACTAGCGTGTGTGAATGTGTGTAGTTTGATTCCAAGGGTCAATTTAGAGGTGAATGACGAATTCTCCTCGGTGTTTGCCACTAGTCTCTGTCATTCTTGGAGCCATGTTAAAAAAAAAAAAAAGAATCCCCATGTTCTAGCTTCTGTTACAGCCTCTTGAGGTCGGGTCATGCACTTGCTACTCTTCACAATAGTTGTAATCGACCTTGGCCCTATGTTCACCCTTTGGTCTGTACACGATACCAACTGGTGCTATATTTAGGATTCAGGATTCAGCTGTTTGTCTGTGTTGCCTCACACAATTAGGTCAATCTCTGCATCATTACAGCTTTACATGTTTAATCATATTGATTTATGTGCATTTAAATGCGTTAAAAATCTAAATGGGCCCCCAACCATGCAATAAAATGAAGTCGTACTGAAAGGGACGTCCTTTGGTTGGACAACCACAAACTTCTGCCCCCATAATCCCCCCAAAAAAATCAACACTATTTTATTTTTTTTGGTATTATTTATGTTTTTATAGGCATTTATTTTCTTCACATGATCCCTAATGCAGGATATGAGCATGCTTTGCCTTGTCTCAACACCTGTTGCCAGTACAATGTCACTCTCAGCTCTCGCCTCCAATCAGGTGTGTGAGTAGTCTTTATGCTCGCCAACCTGCTACCAAACACGTGGCAATGGTCTCGCGTGTAAGATCAGGTTTGAGGTCATTGGTTCACAGTTTCATGTAAAGTGCCAAAACATGCACCTTCTTATTTTTTTTCTCTCCGTTTGTCTGACCCCTAGGGGCAGAAACTGCATCCCTCTTTGAATTGAAACACTTAATTATTGCTAATGTATTAGCATCACATTCTTCCATACTGTCATGGATATGGAAGACAAAGCACCATGGGCTGTGTTAGCCAAGTCGTCACTGTCACCAGTCCTGTGTCCTGGGAGAGAGACCTGATTAGCTGAGTCCGAGTGCTCGTCTGGGTGTGTGTTATGACCCCAGGCTGGCTGAAGGTGTCGCTCTGTGCAGCCTCGGGGTCCACTGACAGAAAGGTCAAGCGACGCACAGCAATAGAGGGGGTGCCAGACTAGGAAACGACTACTCGTGGTGCCACTTTGTTGAGTCACTGTCGACATTCAAGTCTAGTTTTGAGTTGCTTTGTGCACTGAGGTTTGCACATACATGGAAACTTAAAACCAAGCTCTGCATTGCACTTACCAAACTATTTGATACATATTGTAATTTGTACATGTTTTATAATTTAGGTTGATGGCATTTAGAAAATGCAATAATATTATTTCCTGTTCCGTGTGTGGACGGCGAGTGTGTTTTGTGTTTGTCTCTTTTAAAAAGCCAAGGCATTTCATATTGTTGAACCCCCTCCCCACATGGCATGTCTGTCCAGTCACTTTTGGTACCATTGATTTTTGCCTCATCTTACCAGACATTTTGTGTTGTCATTTTGTTGTGCATGCTGTTTAATTTTGTACAAGGCATATGTTTATTTATCTAGATTCTAATGGATAGCTCACAATTTAATGAATTGGTGGCCAAACTGAAGTATACACATGAAAATACTGATAATCAGCAGTTTTTACCATGTACCGGTCATGTAAACAGCCCACAGGACATGTGCTCTTCCACTTTAATGACATTTGCCTTGTATGTTGGTCAGAGTGTCACTGGTGAGACTTTGTCTGTCGCAGATTGTTTGCATCACCATGTGGAGTATAAGCAAACTGATGTATGTTCCTGCATAATTATTTTATGAAGATGTGAATGACTTCTTTTATTCGTATTTATGATTTGTATTGTTTATGTTCTGTAACCAGATTTTTTGTTTTTGTCTACTGTAATGGATTTTGTTATGTCTCTTTATCACAGCACAAATCATGCAGGCGTGATTATGTGCTGCCGCCATGGTTCAGCTAGCGTCAATGTTACGTGTAATGTCATGATCATCTGAGGTGTATACTAACTACTACTTTTAGAGCAAGGCTGATGAAAAGCTGCAAACGTTAATCTGCAAAAGGAAGGCGTGTTTAAAGTTGAGTTTGTGTGTGTATTTTTTTGTTACGGCCTAACTAACCAATGTCCTGTTTAATTTTGCCACCACTCTCACCAAAGTGCTTGTTCAAAGAGAGCAGATGGACGACGACTAACACCTGGTCTGCGACGGCCTGCCACTCTTAATGTTTGTGTCTGAAAGAAAAAAAAAATCCTTTTTGAAACTGATGTCAATGTTTAGCCAAATGACCACTCTGCTTCTTTTACGTTTCCCCCCCCCCCATCGTGTGTCCGGAGTAGTGAGGTGACGGCGATCTTGAATTTTATATCCTGTGGATTAATACTGGAAGTACAAGATAACCTTAGGTGTAGAAAAAACGGTAGCTTTTCACATTTTGACCATGTTTTTGATTGAAGACATTTTACATACATTCTAGTCAGTTTGTGTGGTGCAGTTGTACCCAGTTTAAAAATAAAATGCCTGCCTTAAAAGGTACTCTGCTGTTATGTGGCTCTTTTGATCCTCATCCACTCTGTTCATACATGCAACACAATAAATCAATACACACGTAGGCCAAAATATTTGTATTTTTCATTTTAAAGACAACGTTTGCATAGAAAAAATTGCCTTGATAAAGGAATTATGCTCAACAGAGCTCACTTACATACTAACTCTCATTGGCAGAGGCACCGTGTGACACCAACAATTCTTTTTAAAGTTATAAAAAGTAATATCTTCTGTGGAGGAGAATGCAGTATATGCTGAGTCAATGCTGCCAGCTTAGTGGCCTGGAAGCCAAACAAGTAACATTTAAATGTACAATTGTACTTTAACATTCACTCAACCCAAACATGGTAAGAAACAAAAGCTGACCTGTTAACCTGACAGGGACCTTCACCTTGTTTCTGACCCTCACACCACAGTGTACATACAAAAAGCACCAGTTCAATTTGAGCAAGGGCTGATATGCATAAATGTAGAGTTCAAAACACTTACAAAACTGTACAAATGTGGTACACGGCTAATGTAATCTCCTTAATAGAAAATGCCCCCTCATGTTGTGATGAATTTAACAGCCATGATGTTTTTAAAATCAAATCAGTCCCTTGTTTGTGGCAGATAATTCACACAATGTGCATTATTCATCGATATGGTCATTTATGATTATCAACCCAGAACTATTATAGTCCATTATATTCTTGGATTCCAAGCATGCCCCTAAAAAGAGTTAAGTAACTTTCATTTTGCACGGTGAGCTTGCTGCAAGCATTCAGGTGAAATGAAGCATGTCATTCAGCACTCTCACAGCCAACAGTAAGCAAATGCTGACGGGAAATACTAAAAGATTCAAATGATGCGATAAGTAGAGGGAAATGGCTACAATCATGTAATGCCAAACATGGGGTCATATCAAAATAATCATAGGAATGGTGATTGAATGCTTTCACTCTTATGCTTAGTGCTTCTCCTGCTCATCGTCCATCTTTCCGTACAGTTCACTTCTCGGAGGCACGGATGTAGACCAGAGAGGACAGCAGCAAGAGCTCGGGGGGCTTGTGTAACAAGATCAGATTGTCGCTCCTCAATCCGTCATAGTGCATCCAGCAGCCGTCCATCTGGAAGGCTGCAGAGTAGTGATGCTCCTCCTTGTTGAAGAGTGTGGCGCCCTCAAGTAAGTACCTGTGAAGAGAAGAGGACACAGGAGGTTTTTCTCTTTAATGTTGTGATAAAGGTGGTATCAAAGTTACCTGCATCTGGTCTCTCTGGTTTAATGACAGCTGGGGCACGTTCAATATCAAAACGTTTTACACCATTTTGGTATGATTTTCCGGATTGAGCGACATGTTTACTCGAAAACAGCATTCAACAGGAATGGAGGTACATTTTCTTTCGTTTGGTGGGTGTGTCAGAGGTGTTGCGGTGACATGTACATAACCCCGCCATATTATAAAGGCAGTGCACACAATGGATTCTGAAGTCCTCTACAAATGTGGCAGCTGCTGCTTGGTGTAACATCAAGCATCCTTTGATGCATTAAACATGTATTTAACCCCATGTCATCTACCTCCGAGATTTATTCCACAAAAACCTCAGCTGCCAGAGCTGCAACACTATCACAACAGTGTTCAACATCCTTGCATCTTTTTTTCACATTATTAAGTCCAAAGCCAGCAGCTAGAAACGTAGTAGTTTTTTTTTTAAAGGAGTTTGCACTTTAATTAGCAAGAGTTTTAATTAACCATTATTTTAACACTGTCTTTCAAAAATATTTATACAGGTTTCATCAAGTTAGATTTAAGATTTCAGACCTTAATGCATGAAGTTTAAGTCATGTACGACAGATAAGAAGGAACATCGGGGTCCCAGAATTACTTGCACGTCCCTGTAACTAAAGGTTAATAAAGTGAAGTAACAATAAACCTCGAAAGGCCATCTCTCAAACTACAGGCAGATATCAATAGTAGGTATCCATAGTATTTACCACAGCCAAGCAGAGTGTTCTCAGATGTTTTCTGACCAGGGTGCTTATAGACTCAATTATCAGTTCCATGTTGGTCTTGTTTGTAGTTTTATTATAGCTGTAATTGTAAGTGCTAATATCTGTATATCAGTTGAGAAAGAACTAAAACAACACAGAGAGATATTGCAAACTATGCAGGCCGCCAAAACATTTCTCACAAAATAAATGAATAAATAGAAGAAAATTATTTTAAAGCATGACAGAAGTAGCATTAAATGAATGTTTACATAATTAACATAACCTATTATGTAACATTTTAAAATATTCAAGGTATTTTTTAGGGCCTAGAATTCAGATTATTGAACTTTCCAAGACCCTGCGGTAACCCTTTTAAGTCCATAGGAACCCCAGCATAGTTGATGCAATCATTCTTTGTCTATTACTCCTAAAAACATGAAAATATTTTCAAAAATTAACTATCAATGCGCTTTCATTTACCATTTACTACTGTTTTTAGCCTCCTTTTATGACGCTTAAATAGTTTTTATATCTCTGCCTAAAAACTGAAAACATGGCCCCTGTGCCAAAGCCATAATACTAGGTCAGTGCAGTGGGAGTTCATGTGATAGTGATTTGCGCCACAGTGAGGCGGACGCACGCTGCTGTACACCAAACATACCTGTGCTGACAGAGAGCCAAGTGGTATGGAACGTAGGACAACTCCTCTGACTTCCACCGCTGCATGTTCAGAATGACAAAGGGTGGGGGTCCGTGGCAGAAGACCCTCTGAGAGAACTCCCTCAGACCATCACACCTGTAACACAAGACGAACAATCGGTCACAGAAGTGGAATAAGACTGAACCGAGTCAGAGGGTCACGAACGTCTTCCTCGCTTCTCACCCCAGTTCTGAGCAGAGTAGGAGCTTGGGGCAGAGGAACTCGTCCACGGCCGACTGAATGGGGTCTCTGTGAGGCAGCTCATGAGGAGGGCTGGTGGAAAAATGTGAGAATGACATTAAAAGAAATGTAAATCCAACAACACTCCATTCAGGATTTGACCTAAGGAAAATATCTCTTTTAAAAGAAAGTGAGGCAGCAGGGAATGCATCCAGGTTGAGGTTATTACAGTTTAGTACATCAAGGGACAAAAATCAGGATGGCAGCATCTTTTGGCTTAATTTCTGGACCATGGGAGGAAGTGTAGACACGTTGTCCATCTTGTGACTGTAGCATCAGGTTATTGTACTGCCTGTGTGCAGTATACCTGATGTTGTATTACACTGCCTGTGTGCAGTATACCTGATGTTGTATTGTACTGTCTGTGTGTAGTATACCTGATGGTATATTACACTGTCTGTGTGCAGTATACCTGATGGTATATTACAGTCTGTGTGCAGTATACCTGATGTTATATTATACTGTCTGTGTGCAGTATACCTGATGTTACATTACAGTCTGTGTGCAGTATACCTGATGTTATATTATACAGTCTGTGTGCAGTATACCTGATGTTATATTATACTGTCTGTGTGCAGTATACCTGATGTTACATTATACTGTCTGTGTGCAGTATACCTGATGTTACATTATACTGTCTGTGTGCAGTATACCTGATGTTACATTATACTGTCTCTGTGCAGTATACCTGATGTTACATTATACTGTCTCTGTGCAGTATACCTGATGTTACATTATACTGTCTGTGTGTAGTATACCTGATGTTATATTATACTGTCTGTGTGCAGTATACCTGATGTTACATTATACTGTCTCTGTGCAGTATACCTGATGTTACATTATACTGTCTCTGTGCAGTATACCTGATGTTACATTATACTGTCTCTGTGCAGTATACCTGATGTTACATTATACTGTCTGTGTGTAGTATACCTGATGTTATATTATACTGTCTGTGTGCAGTATACCTGATGTTATATTATACTGTCTCTGTGCAGTATACCTGATGTTATATTATACTGTCTGTGTGCAGTATACCTGATGTTACATTATACTGTCTGTGTGCAGTATACCTGATGTTATATTATACTGTCTCTGTGCAGTATACCTGATGTTATATTGTACTGTCTGTGTGCAGTATACCTGATGTTATATTACACTGTCTGTGTGCAGTATACCTGATGTTATATTACACTGTCTGTGTGCAGTATACCTGATGTTATATTATACTGTCTCTGTGCAGTATACCTGATGTTACATTATACTGTCTCTGTGCAGTATACCTGATGTTACATTATACTGTCTGTGTGTAGTATACCTGATGTTATATTATACTGTCTGTGTGCAGTATACCTGATGTTATATGACACTGTCTGTGTGCAGTATACCTGATGCTATATTACACTGTCTTTGTGCAGTATACCTGATGTTATATTATACTGTCTCTGTGCAGTATACCTGATGTTACATTATACTGTCTGTGTTATTTATCTGTGTGCAGTATACCTGATGTTACATTATACTGTCTCTGTGCAGTATACCTGATGTTACATTATACTGTCTGTGTGCAGTATACCTGATGTTACATTATACTGTCTCGTGCAGTATACCTTTATACTGTCTCTGTGCAGTATACCTGATGTTACATTATACTGTCTGTGTGCAGTATACCTGATGTTATATTATACTGTCTCTGTGCAGTATACCTGATGTTACATTATACTGTCTGTGTGCAGTATACCTGATGTTACATTATACTGTCTGTGTGCAGTATACCTGATGTTACATTATACTGTCTCTGGCAGTATACCTGTGTTACATTTAGTGTAATTTGCAGTATACCGTGTTATTATACTGTCTGCAGTATACCTGATGTTATATTATACTGTCTGTGTGCAGTATACCTGATGTTATATTACACTGTCTGTGTGCAGTATACCTGAGGTTATATTACACTGTCTGTGTGCAGTATACCTGATGTTATATTACACTGTCTGTGTGCAGTATACCTGATGTTATATTACACTGTCTGTGTGCAGTATACCTGATGTTGATGGTGGTCTTGATGAACTCCTGGAAGCGCGCTGGGCAGCTCCAGTTGGTGCACAGGCTCTCCTGAATGGTGGACATGAGGTTCTTCAAGTTCTTTGTGAAGTTCTCGTGCTCGTTGCCGAACAGGTCGATCTCCAACGCCGCCTGGTGGACCTCGGAGCGGTACTGTCTCTTGGACATCCTATCCCAGATCCACAGCATCTTCACGGTGGTGTAATCGCAGGAGTCCATCAGGTAGAGGAAACACTCCACGAACTGCTTGCCCAGGAAGACAGCCAGCTCCCGGGGGAAGCCCTGGTTGTCCCGCAGGATCACGTAGAGGATCATGAGGAAGCCGTCGATGGTGCAGGTGTTCTTCAGGTTGATTTTGACGTACAGGGGGGTGCATGATATGGCTTTTCGTCCCGCCTTGATGGTGAAGACGCCGCCCCAGGGGAGCACGGGCCTCCAGAAGGAGCGGTCCTCCTTGTCATTGTTGTTGATGGAGGCTCGGATTTCCTCAAACAGCGTCTTGGACCTAAAGACACATGATGCACGCGAGTTAGCTTAAATGTGGATGAGGTTTAGTTTGTAGCAGCGGTGTAGTGCTGGTGCAGTTTTGAGAGTGGGCGGAGCAACGTAAACAGACTATGTGCAAACAGCTACATGGAGTTAGCTCACAGTGACAAAACAAAGCCCTGGCAGGGACAAGTAACGCCCACACATCCTCCAGGAAATACACAGAGCCCCCAAACCTTCCTGTGTGACCAATTAGCATCTTGCTACCAACTTACCTCTCGGAGTGGGGGTTGTTCTCGGTGTTTCGTGTTTGCAGCTCTTCGTTGTCGCTCAGGACACAACATGTACTTTCCATAGCTCCCGGTGTTTCTTCATGTCTCACGTCGGAGTGAACGTCAGATAAACGAGTGTAGTGTTTTCTAGCTCTTTCTAATGACAGTGTGAATGATGACACCTCCGCTGGCCTCAAAACAAACCTGCAGTGAACGTCACGTCAGGCCCAGGAACATAAACACTGCTGCTGCTGCTGACAGGTCATAGGAGGGCTGTGGACATACAGTGCTGCCCCCTGCTGGCTCTCTGCGCAATTACACCCTCTTCTGTGTGAGATAGATAGATAGATAGATAGATTCAAGATTCAAGATTCAAGAGTTTATTGTCATATGCACAACGATAACATTAAGCAGTCGCTTGCAATGAAATGCTTGGGTCACAGGCTCTCTTATAACAATGCTCAATCAAAATTTAAAATTTAAAATAAAATATACATATCTAAATATATATATACACCTAAAGAAAAAGAAAAACAATAGTGCAAGTGTGTGCAATAGTGCAAATATGCAATGTGCAAATATGCTAAGGTGCAGAGTTATGACAGATTGGAGGAGTTTAAAAGTCTTATGGCCTGGGGGATGAAACTGTCTCTGAGTCTGGTGGTGCGGGCCCGGATGCTGCGGTACCGTCGGCCAGACGGCAGCAGGCAGAACAGTTTATGGCTGGGGTGAAAGGGATCTTTAATGATCCGGTTGGCCTTCTTCCTACACCGCTGGGTGTAGAGGTCCTCCATGGATGGTAGCTCCGTCCTGGTGATGTGCTGGGCAGACCTCACCACCCTCTGTAAAGCCTTACGGTTGAGGGCGGTGCAGCTGCCGTACCAGGCGGTGATGCAGCCAGTCAGGATGCTCTCTATGGTGCACCTGTAGAAGTTGCAGAGAATCCTGGCTTCCATGTTGAGCCTCCGCAGCCTGCGGAGGAAGAAGAGCCGCTGTCTGGCCGTCTTCCTGATGGAGTCTGTGTGGTTGGTCCAGGTCAGGTCATCACTGATGTGGACCCCGAGGAACCTGAAGCTGCTGACTCGCTCCACCGTAGTCCCGTTGATGGAGAGGGGGGCGTGTTCTACTCCTTGTCTCTTCCTGTAGTCCACGATCAGCTCCTTTGTTTTGCGATAGATAGATAGATAGATAGATAGAGAGTGATAGGTAGATATATAGATCGATCGATAGATAGATAGATGGAGAGAGAGAGAGAGAGAGTTAGATAGAGAGAGCGAGCGAGAGAGAGCGAAAGGGAGGGAAATGGATAGACAGATAGATAGATAGATAGATAGATAGATAGATAGAAGAAGAAAGATAGAAAGATAGATAGAGATAGATAGAAAGATAGATAAATAGAGAAATAGAGAGAGAGAGATGAGGGGAGGGAGGGAGATGGATAGATAGAGAGAGATATAGATAGAAAGATGGATAGACAGATAGATAGATAGATAGATAGATAGATAGATAGAAAGATAGATAGATAAATAGAGAGATATAGAGATAGAGATAGAGAGATAGAGAGAGAGAGAGATAGATAGATAGAAAGAGAGAGAGAGAGAGATGATAGATAGATAGACAGATATATATATATATATATATATATATATATATATATATATATATATATAGAGAGAGAGAGAGAGAGAGAGAGAGAGAGAGAGAGAGAGAAATAGATAGATAGAGAGAGAGAGATGATAGATAGATAGATAGATAGATAGATAGATAGATAGATAGATAGATAGTTATTGTCTGCTGAAAAGCCTTTTAGTGGAAAACTGACTTATGAGTTGTATTGTTGCCTTGAATATATTTAAACTAATAAAAATAGTTAAAATTCCCTGCATGAGGTAGAATAATGCACAGGGATAATTGCAAAGAGGTAATTGCTTTTCTTTTGTACTCATCTATAAATCATGTTAATTAAAGTCAAACCTCCAAATGTAAAACAGATTTGACAGAGACACACTTTTACTTTTACCAGGGACATACAACTAAGTGGGTAAGTTATGTGTCTGATAAAGCTTTATAAACCAGGTAATACAGCTTTAAGAGACTGTGCAGTCACCCCTGTAATGCTATTGGTCAATAGCTTCCACTAGCCGTCATTATGGATATCTGATTGGCTCTCGGGAGTTGACAGCGTTACATGCCCCGCCCTCCTCCTGTCGCCACGCCCCAATGCGTGGGCTACGTCCGACGCTATTCCTGAAAGTTCACATGCTAGTTTTACTGCGGCTACACCTCCTGTGTGAACGGCGCCTGCGTCATAAACGTGTTGACCGACGAAGTTTGGTGAAGTTCTCATTGCGCTTCTTCTCTTCTTGTTGTCAGGCGGTGAAAGAGCGGCAGGTCCCAGCATCACGGAGCAACACACTTCCTACAAAAAGATGTCCGCTCAAATTATAAGTGGGAAAGAGGTTTCTGCGTAAGTACCTTATTTTTACTGCAACTTTCTGAATGCACAGTTACACATGTGGGGGAACCTGGCGTAACGTGTGTCTGTGCACTAGCTAACATGGCAGCTAACTAGCTATCGAAGTGAACTCAGCAGCCAAAGTGACACACAGACGCCTCATGTGCTTTATCCCAGTGTGATGCTGATTTTACACGCTGCCGCTGCCGCTGCGTTTTTAGACCCTGGTGTGCAGCAGATTTCAAACCTCGGCATGAATTGGTTGGACATGGTGCGGACCACGTGAATCAAGTGTGCTCTTTATCAAGCTGCACGAGGAAATGCGATTGTCAAACTTGTAATTTGGTGATCGTGTTGAGTGAGTGAATGATTGCAGATCTGACATACAGTGTTATGTAAGATGCAGTGGAGGTGTGTTCTGATCTTTGCTCTATTGATCCAGTGAGATCAGGTGCTGACAGTAACCTCACCTCACCTCAAACTCAGAAATCCAAGAGGAACTTTAAAAAAACAAAACAATTGTTCATTTAACTTTAGGTTTTTCATAAAGTTGTTTATAAATGAATCCACATATTGCCCCCTACCCAAAGATTTTTTGCAGTTCCAATTATATTTGCCTAAAAGACAAAAAATGAAAGTGCACGTCATTTAGTTGCATGTGCATGTCACAAGACATGACAGCCTGCACCCTGTTAACCTCCCCTCACTGTGCCCATTAGCTAAATTATTCTGTGCAACACAAATAGCCTGCGCCTCTCCACTGATCTGCAGTCTCTTAGTTTTCTCTGAAGCTTCACAGGAGCCCACATACAACTGATTGTGCAGAACAAGTGACCTTTTATATTTGACGAGGCTGCCTCTCTCTTTCAGGAATTGTAGCTTTATACGTCCCTTCATTTAAAAGTGTTTTCTTTCAAATACAGGGGAGAAGTCCGGGAATGATTTTCAGTCATTGATTCACCCTAGAGCAGTAGAGCACACACCTCTGCCAAGGCCCAACAACTGTCCTCTTAAATTCAATCAAGCTGCACCATATTTCACACACTCATAGATATCAGTTCTCATCAAGAACGATACGAGTTATTCTCTTGGATAACAGAGAAAACGATTTGAATCCGCACCAAAATTTCGAGTTATTTTTGTGTAATCTTGTTATAAACCAACAAACAAATGAACACGGGTGAAAACTTTAGTAGAATGTCATTAGGATCGGTTTGAATGAGGGTTGTCTCTGAGCACAGAATGGTAATTTGGTCTAAAAACTGAGGTCACTGAGGCCACTGAGATTACTTTAAAGGAAGTTCAAATTGGTGTCACCCCTTCGCCTCATGCATCCATGATCACGCTCATCATGGATTTCTAAATTCCAGTTACCCTTGAGTCACTTTTGTGTCGCTCTGTCTTTGATTGGCTCAGCCTCATCTTTATGTTGAGTTGAAGAGATCAATCACAACCAAGACAAAGTCTACACAACATGAATAAAGATAAAGCAAAGACCAAAGATAGGACAAGTCTCTTGATCTGATTCTGGTGTCCTGGTTTTGCATCTGCGGGGGGACTGGAAAATGATTACCAGATTCAAAATACAAAACCTGCTGGTTGCTATATCTGAATACAAAATTGGTACAAAAAGAAATATGTTGCTTAGTATCTTGACACTTCTTTTTTATGATTCAGCATGCACAGTGATTTTTTTGTTATCATGCGTTCTCAGGCAGGTGAGGCAGCGTCTGAAGGATGATGTGGCGCAGATGAAGCTTCAGGACCCCAACTTCAGTCCTGGTTTGGTGGTTTTACAGGTACGTGCAAGATGGGATGATGACCTACCTCTGGAGATCCTTGGCATATTTGGATTTTGGTTATTTTTTGTGTAGCTTGTGTTGTTGTGCGCTGCAGCATGGAACCAAAGTTTATGAGTGTCTCTTTTTGTAGATGGAAGTGTTTATGTACACTAAGTGCTCGATCTGTAGGGCAAAAGGGGCCTGTTCTTTCAAACGAGCAGGCAAAGTGATCCTTCATATCATTGCAGGTTGGAGACCGTGATGATTCAAATCTGTACATCAGCATGAAGTTGAAGGCAGCAGCAGAGGTAATACGAGTCGTTTCTGATATGCAAGAGATTACATGCAGCATTTACCCTGTATTTAATTGCACTGACTAACTTTAGGGTCAAACTCTTTAATATTTCTAATGCAGATTGGAATAAATGCCACACATATGAAACTTCCCAAGACGGCAACAGAGGAGGAGGTGAGGTTACGGCTGTGCATAATAAAGCTCCCAAGTTACTTTACGTGCACAGAGAGTGTAAAGTTCTGTCTGTCCTTAGGTTCTTCACAAAATCACAGCGGTGAATGAGAACTCGTCCATCCATGGCCTCATTGTGCAGCTGCCCTTAGACTCCATCCACAAGATGGACACAGAGAAGGTCACCAATGCCGTGGACCCAGAGAAGGACGTAGACGGGTAAGAGCACACATGAAACCGTAGATGTAGTCATCTTGAAGGTTTGCTTACCTTCCTTTCTGGATCGAGTCGGTGTGTTTCCTTGCTTCCTTTCAGTGAATGTAAAACAAGGATCTAGCTCAGCTACTTTTAAACATGTAGACGTTGATTATTTATGATATTTAATGTATTCTTGTATGTTTTGCAGGCTAACCAGCATAAATGCAGGGAAGCTGTCTCGGGGGGACCTGGGCGACTGCTTCATCCCCTGCACACCAAATGGCTGCATGGAGTTGATCAGACAAACTGGTAAACACAGTCACAGCTGAGCAAAAGTCTAAAAACATCGTGAAAACAGAGCTCATACTTCCCCTAAGGCCCCTAAATTATTTCTAGCTGCAGCAAATTCACACATGCATAGATAAATGTTTCATGTTGTCTATCCTGTCAATAAACAGCCTATGCTCCATCCTTCCACCAGGTTTCTTGGAAATCCGTTCAGTTCTTTTGTGTGTAATCCTGCTGTCCGCTTTTCTACAGGTGTGTCCGTGGCAGGGAAGAGAGCTGTAGTGATTGGCCGCAGTAAGATCGTGGGAGCGCCGATGCATGACCTGCTGCTGTGGAACCACGCCACCGTCACCACCTGCCACTCTAAAACAACCGATCTCCCTGAAGAGGTACAACATCATCACTCTTGTCCGACTCGGGGAGGGAAGTCAGATATCACCATAATGTGTGTCACACCAGCGCACACAGATTATCTTGGCTGGTTTCTGTTTTTTCCAAGCAAACAGCTTTCTGCATTTCTCTGTAGTGATGATGATGATGATGATGATGAGTTGACATATGGAAGGTGGCAAATTAAGAGACTAATGCAATTTATCAATCTACCTACCAATTCCACAAACCTCCGTCTCTCTGCCTGTATGTGGAGCACTTATCTCCCAAACCATTCATCTTATTCGCTTCACAATATGTTCAATATTAATACAATTAGAAATAACAGATAAACAGCATACTGTAGCAGGCAGTGGGACCGGGCAGCGTGCCCTCAGTCAGTGAACAGATTTGAACATGTCTTCTTCTATGTCCGCGGATAAACTACAGCAGGGGTTTGCAACTGGGTTAAACCGCGGGTCTAAATCAATGCTAGGGCATTTTTATAATTAAATTATTTTTAATTGACCTTATTGGACTTACTCAGGTCACGAGTGCAGCAACATTCATAAAAGTCTTGTTTGGCAATTTGTCCTCAAAGTAAACGCACAACATTTTTTCCGATACTATAATGCTTTTCATGGAGCTGAGTTATCAAGCTTTTGATAAACATGAACGGTGGTTCTGAAGATTGTGTCGAACGACATGCAACTTATGAAACAATAACAGCACTTAAATAAATCATTCAAACTTGTATATAAGCCACGTGAACAGTAAAATATAGCAAATTATGTCTCATTTTATGAAAAGCACTGACTCTTAAATCTTTATTGCGGATAAACCAGGTAGGATGAACTTTACTTACTTCACTCTACACCATAGGCTGTTAATACAAATATGTGACATTACATTGTAGAAGTGATTGAGGAGGACTTGCTAATGATGAGGAATAATTCTAAAGTAGCTCTGGACCAGTAACACAGGCCAGGCAAAAAGCCCATAACAAACAGGCCCTTTCACGCTTCAGTACTATTTGCAATTACAAATATTTGCTGCCACCAAGTGGAACTGTAATGTCATTTATAAACCTATTTAGAAAAATTATGTGTTGAGCCTGGTAAATGTAATATACTGTATGTAAAGAATCAGTGTTGCACATGATATTCTGTTTCTTATGGATTAGTTAATTTGTGTCTGTCACTGTTTGTGTGTAGGTGAGAAAGGCAGACATTTTGGTTGTTGGCATCGGCCGAGCAGAGATGGTGAAAGGAGAGTGGATCAAGCCGGGAGCAGTCGTCATCGACTGTGGCATCAACCACGTTCCAGGTTTGACTGATTCTGTCTACTTGAGTCATCGTGGTGCTCTGGAATGAACTCAGTGGATGTCGGTGGTAATATTGAAGTTTATGTCCATTTCAGATGAGACAAGACCCAGTGGGAAGCGGGTGGTAGGTGACGTCCACTATTCCTCAGCTAAGGAGCAGGCTGGCTTCATCACTCCTGTGCCTGGTGGAGTAGGACCCATGACTGTGGCCATGCTGATGGCGGTAGGGTTCACTCATAAAATGGAAACTTTTTTTTTACAGAATAAACATAGCAGAAAAGATGTGCATTTATGTTTGCAAGAAAAAAATATCTTTATAGAAATTCTATATATTTGGTTGTATTTGTGTGTTCTTTTTATTTATAGTTATTTATAATAATGTTTATGGTTAAAATATCAAGCTTCAATTACATGTCTTTGTCATAAGGGTTTCATCTTAGGAATCATTGCCAATTTATATGAATATATTTTTAGGTATCTTAGGTATTTTCATTACCTAAAATTGTCATCGGCCCTCAAAAATCCACATCAGTTGGGTTCAAGTATCTATGTGTGTGTGTGTGTAGAACACAGTGCTGAGTGCAAAGCGCTTCCTGGAGGGACATCAACCAGGAAAATGGAACATTTCTCTCACCAAACTCAATCTGCAGAAACCGGTGCCAAGGTTTGTCTCCTCATCCTCCAATCCTCTTAGTCATGTGTGTTGTTAATTGTCACTGAGAGGCTGGAGAGTACGTCGAATTCAACAAACCACATTCCAGAGTAGCCAGTAGAAAACTTTCAATGTTCTCCATGTCTTGTTGTTTCCTCGCTGTTCCTTCCTTTAGCTCAGATTGTGTGTTTCTCCCACAGCGACATTCTGATCTCTCGCTCCTGTGTGCCCAAGCCCATTGACCGTCTGGCCAAAGAGGTGGGCCTTCTCTCTGATGAGGTGGAGCTCTATGGCAAGACTAAGGCCAAGGTCCAGCTGAATATCTTCAAACGCCTGCAGGCTCAACCAGACGGCAAATATGTGGTTGTCACTGGGTACGATGTCATTATTTGTATGTTCTTCCCTGGACTATAGCATGTTTTACAGGAGTGTAGTTGCTTATGTTAACTGTTTATGGGGTAATGCTAATGACCTTTATCAATTTGTACATAAGAATACTGATTGTTGAAAATGAAACCGTAAGTTGACTAAAACTATTGCTTAATGGTTACACATGTATCCTTTGAATATGTTCAGTGCTGACAGTATTGTCTAACTGCAGCATTACACCGACCCCTCTGGGTGAGGGAAAGAGCACCACCACCATCGGCCTTGTGCAGGCCCTGGGAGCCCACATGAACCTCAATGTTTTCGCATGTGTGCGACAACCCTCTCAGGGACCCACCTTTGGCATAAAAGGTGAGCTTTAGTATAATGCACAGTCACAGAGGTTGCACAGGTTACATACAGACACTTTACAGTTTTTCTCGATTGCTTAAGCACGATTTTCAAAACAGGGCCCGGTGTTTCAAAACACTACACACAATTAGCACAACCACACACCCAATTAGCAAAACACCTCAGATCCTTTGCAAAATTAAACATTCTTGTAAAAACTATACACTAATTTATCAAAACCATATTTTGTTACCATATGAAACACACACGTTTCATATGACTTAATTCTGTTTGAACCAGTTACACACTGCTGTTGCTAACCTAAAACACTTTTAGCAATTCTACTTCTCAGTGATTAGAGTACTGTAAGTGAAGTACACAGAGAAAGTGCAAATATACAATAAATTCACCAAACACTACACAAGACCAATGCTGCAGACTGATGAAATTATAATTTATTTCTCTCCATATTCCCAAATCAGTCAAAATGTCAACATGGAGAACCACAACAAAACATGTCCCAGTTTTCACGCTACTACACTAGTGTGCATAACACTGTAAGCTCAGCAAATATCAGACAAACTGAAAATTCTGTTTGCAGTACAGGTTACAATGACAGATTTCACTGTATATCTGCTAAGATTTGGCTGAACTCTTAGTCCAGACTCCCTCAGCGTCAATCCGTGGTTCACGACATGGTCAACTAGTGTTGCGCGAATTTCATTTGATAAATTTGGTCCTCTTCTTCTTTGAGCACGTTCTCCTCCTGCTTCAGCTCTTCCTCTTCCTCTTCCTCTTCCTCTTCCTCCACCTCAGCCTCTTGCACGGCCTCCGCCTCTTCCTCTTCCTCCTTCTCCTCCTCCGTGGATTCCCCCTCTCACCCTCACTCTTCTTCTTCTTCTGACTCCTTCCATTTTGGTTGAAGACAGGTGAACTCACCTGCTGCATTTGTATAGTGCTTAAACCTGATTGGTGTGTCTACAATTTAGCAATCATGTGTTTGCGCACCTGATGGCTGTGTTGAACCAATTGGCTCATAGGGGTGGTAATTTAACAGTCAGTGCTTTGGAATTGCAAGGAAGTGACATCTTGATATACTTCTGTGTTTAATGTATACAAGTGTGTTTAGTGTTTTGCAAATACTGTGTGTATTGTTTTGCAAAAAAGTGTGAAGCTGACATTGTGCTTATAGTGGTGCAAATCTGGGCTGTTGTTTTGCTCCTTGAGTGTAAGGTTTTGATAATTGTGTAATACTTTTGATTTTAGTGTTTATGCAATCGAAAAAAACTGTAAAGTCCTGTACTGATTCATGTATCTGTAATTATGTCTTCTGTCAATAGGGGGTGCTGCAGGAGGTGGATATTCACAAGTCATCCCAATGGAAGAGGTACTGCACTGTTGTTTGACGTTAGAAACTCTGCAGATGATATAACAATACAAAGAAAGCACACAATTAAATGAATAAATCTGTTCGTTTTAGTTCAACCTCCATCTCACTGGTGACATTCACGCCATCACAGCTTCCAACAACTTGGTAGCTGCTGCCATCGACGCTCGCATTTTCCACGAGGCCACACAAACTGACAAGGTGTGTGTCCTGTTCTTTTACAGTTATTTTTTAAATATAAAAATACTTATTATAAGATAATGAATGAGTGTCATCTTTCCCTTTGCAGGCTCTGTACAACCGCTTGGTCCCACTTAGTGGAGGACAGAGGAAGTTCTCCCCCATCCAGATCAACAGGCTGAAGGTAAGTGATTACAGTTTGATCAAAACCTACATGTGCTTTGACTCAACTCACTGTCGCTTTTTAACACTGAGGTTTTATGTATTTGTGTAGAAACTGGGCATAGACAAGACGGATCCCTCCACTCTGACTGAGGAAGAGATCACCCACTTTGCCCGTCTGGACATGGAGCCTAGCTCTGTCACCTGGCAGAGAGGTATGAACATCTCACATGACTCTTAGTCCGCGTCACTCTGATGTCTTGCGCTTTAGTAGTCGGCTTTCCATTGGATTTAACCACATACTGCATTGTGTGTGTGTGTGTGTGTGTGTGTGTGTGTGTGTGTGTGTGTGTGTGTGTGTGTGTGTGTGTGTGTGTGTGTGTGTGTGTGTGTGTGTGTGTGTGTGTGTGTGTGTGTGTGTGTGTGTGTGTGTGTGTGTGTGTGTGTGTGTGTGTGTGTGTGTGATGTTCATATGGTGTGTGTGTGTGATGTTCATATGGTGTTTGTGCCTTACCTCAGTGTTGGATACCAATGATCGATTCCTGAGGAAGATCACCATTGGCCAGTCACCAACTGAAAAGGGATTCACAAGAGAGGTAAAAAGTAGTTCATTATTCAGTAAGGGCCATAACATGCAATGTATGAAAATGATTTACTTTGGTGCCCCCCAGTGGCATTTTATTATTATTATTATGTCAGGAAAATGTCCGGACTTCAGTGCATGTCTGAAAGCAGTTATAAGTAGAAGTAAAGATAGAAGCTGTGATCGGGGCAGTAATGCAACGCTTTCGATGCCAGCTGCCATAAAACCTCAAAGAAGAAGAAGAAGCTGTGATCACATACAGATTCTACACATAGGGGATTCCTCAAGTCTAGCCAGAGACTGTAGTGTTCTTGATAAGGACCCATGTAATAACTGTGCCCTCCTCTTTCCCACAGGCCCAGTTCGAAATCACGGTGGCGAGTGAAATCATGGCCGTGCTTGCCCTCACCAGCAGCCTGGAGGACATGCGTCAGCGTTTGGCAAAGATGGTGGTGGCCACCAGCCGCAGTGGACAGCCTATCACCACAGAGGACCTGGTCTGTGCCCTGGTGTCTTCTTCACAGCCCGACCTGCTATATTTTTTAATATATTGGTAAAACTAGGCTGCTATAATGTTTTTTTTACATTATTTTTCAGGGTGTGAGTGGTGCTCTGACTGTGCTGATGAAAGATGCAATAAAGCCAAACCTGATGCAGACTTTGGAGGTGGGTGAAACACAGCACGTACACTAACTCGTACTGAGATTTTCTTTCAGGAAAATGTTTTTAAGTTACCAGACTTACCGGAAATAAACTCCTACAAGCTTCCAAATGTTTGTGTCTTTTGACACATTGTTTTAATTGTTGTTGTTGGTCTGAAATATATATATATATTTAAAACTAAAACTTTTAGTGTTTTCTTAAGAGATGCTGATGTGCCTTGATATCTTTTTTGTATGACATAAATCCACAGGGAACTCCTGTGTTTGTACATGCGGGCCCCTTCGCCAACATCGCCCACGGCAACTCCTCCATCCTGGCTGATAAAATAGCTTTGAAGCTGGTTGGACCTGAGGGCTTTGTAGGTAAGGGGAGCAATAGTTCTACTGCTGCTGTTGTGGATGGTTTGCTTCTTCTGTACATGTGATTGTGCAGCAGATGTTATATTAAAGTTAGATATTCCTCTGTACTCCTCACGACTGTGTTTCTGTTACTATTCTCTTCATCTCACAACCACTCACTATTGTTTCTCAACAGTGACTGAGGCTGGTTTTGGTGCCGACATCGGCATGGAGAAGTTCTTCAACATCAAGTGCCGCTACTCAGGCCTGAGGCCGCAGGTGGTGGTGTTAGTGGCGACTGTCCGAGCCCTGAAGATGCATGGAGGAGGATCAAAAGTGAGTTTACTGCAGCATTGCAATTACAAGATGATTCGTTTATTGGCTTTATTTTGAAATTTCACAAATGATTTTAAATTTGTGTACAAGTTTACATAATAATCTCGCCTCTCATCCTCAAACACACAAAGATTTCGTCTGCACTGACTGTTTCACCCTCTGTCAGTGACGGTGCACTGCTGGGAGTGTCATATGCTGCTGAGTTGACTCTCACTTAATTAAAACACTTTAGCTCCATGATAAAAAAAAACAAAACATAGAATGCTCAATCTCATTGTGTCAGTTGTTGGAATGATCAAATTAACTACCACATTTTTCGTGTGTGTTGTTCAGGTTACTGCTGGAATGCCACTGCCAAAGGAATATGTTGAGGAGGTAATGTAGGATATGCTTTACTTTAAATGATATTCTGTAGATCAACATTGTGTATTTATTTTATTTGTATGAAACATCTGAGCCACAGTCTCAGTTGCTTTAACACATGTCCAGCAAGCATTAGGGCCGGAGAATATAACAATATTGTGGCAATTAAATATCAATAGCAATATAGCTAAGGTTTAATATGTATCAATTTAATGCTTCTGTACTTTGTAATCAAAGTGATAATTGATCAACCTCAGATTTATAAAATGTTTTTGTTTTTTTTATCAAGTGTTTGTCATTCTATTATCAAAAAGAAGAGTTTAAAACCAAACCTTTACGGAGGAGCAGAAGTCAGCCTTTTTGCTTGTGTGTGCATGTTCTGTGTGTGTAGAACCTCGAGCTCCTGGAGAAGGGCTGCAGCAACATGAGGAAGCAGATAGAGAATGCTCAGCACTTTGGTGTGCCTGTGGTGGTCGCTGTCAATGCTTTCAAGTAAGTGCTGATCACATGGTAGAAATGGAAGAGACATTTTTTTTAAATTCCACTTAAAGCTGCACCAATCAATATTTTTACACTTGCAAAGGATCAAATGACAATATGAACGATGCCACTTACACTGACAGATCCAGATCATTTTAGCAACACTTCACTCTTGGAACTCACATCATCACTGTTTGTCAAACAGCAAAAAAGCTAATGTATCAGCTGGCTGGTGAACGTTGTGTAGCAGCTGAAGAGCTAAAAAAAAGAGTGACAACAACTTAATATGTCTTTACAGCTTGTTTGTGCTGCTCCTAAGTTGAGGTGGTTACATTTTTAATTCAGTTTAGGTTTTTAAAGCAGGATCAAGATTTTGAATCTATGTTCTTATCAATTAATTTCCATAACAATTATAATACCCTTGCCTGACAAATGATTTACAAAGAGATTAGATGATAAATATTGATGCAAATGTTTTGTGTCATATTGACATGTACTGGGAAATTCTTGTGTTGTTTGACCCCTCAAGCATTTTCTGTGCTGATTCCTGCAGGACAGACACTGGGGCTGAGCTGGACTTGGTCTGCAGCATGGCCAAAGCTGCTGGAGCGTTCGATGCAGTGATATGCTCCCACTGGGCCGAGGGTGGAGCCGGGGCTCTGGCCCTGGGTCAGGCCGTCCAGAGAGCCTCCGGGGCCCCAAGCAACTTCAAGTTCCTTTATGATTTGGAGGTATAGGCTCTAAACTGGAATTCTGAAGTTCAGCGTTAGGTTTAAATATAATACCTGAATATCTAGACTAACTAAACAGTCTATTTTACCATTTTGAATTGAAATGGATATTTAAAAATGTAATTTTCTTTTCCACGAGGAACTGCAATCCTTTGTTTGGGCCCTAAAAACCAGTCTAGTATTGAAAATGCTATTGGTGCATAGCCATGTCAACTAAAGGACTGTCTTGACGGCCATATTTATATTTCTAATTCCCATTCAGCTCCCCATTGCTGACAAAATTCGAATGATTGCCCAGAAGATCTACGGTGCAGATGATATTGAGCTTCTCCCAGAGGCCCAACACAAGGTGGAGCTCTACACCAAACAGGTCAGTGAACCTCAGTGTTGACTTGTTTCTGTCGTCTGTCAGTGTAAGTCAACTGTAATTGTTGGCCTATTGTGAAAGATCCAATACATTTCCTTGTGTACTCTTTGCCCCTCAGGGTTTCGGCAATCTGCCAATCTGCATGGCGAAGACGCACCTATCGCTCTCGCATGAGCCTGAGAAGAAGGGTGTGCCTACGGGGTTCATCCTGCCAATCCGAGACATCCGAGCCAGTGTGGGCGCCGGCTTTCTGTTCCCACTGGTTGGCACGGTACGCTCTAGTTTACTTGAGGACACTGGGGCTTTCCAGATTTTGGAGTGGGAGAGCGGGGGTGTGACACCTTCCTGCTCTGCACCTTCAAATCACATGATAACATTCATTCATCAGTACTCAATTAAACTGTCATAACACATTCTCATCATAAATACTCAGTAGTGATCTACGACTTTGGCAGTGGATATATGCAGTGTACAGAAATAAGCAATTGAGTCCTTTCCTATTGCCAGTAGAGGAGTTTGCCTTTTTTCCATCACTGTAAAAAGGTTGTAATAAAAACCATGTCGACTGCAGAATCATTTGACCCAGGAGTGAATGAGGATTTTATCCAATCCTACTTCAGACAAAAGATAAGATGTTAGTAGGTTTTTGGACCTGTGGAAAGGGGGGGTTCTAGGTGTCAGCAGGTGTCCACATCAGTTTTCGTCAGCTTGAGGCCAAGCTCTATTGTGTGTGTGTGTGTGTGTGTGTGTGTGTGTGTGTGTGTGTGTGTGTGTGTGTGTGTGTGTGTGTGTGTGTGTGTGTGTGTGTGTGTGTGTGTGTGTGTGTGTGTGTGTGTGTGTGTGTGTGTGTGTGTGTGTGTGTGTGTGTGTGTGTGTGTGTGTGTGTGTGTGTGTGTACAGAACATGAATGTGATGAATGGCCTGATCTTTCATTGGATATTGTTTTCATCAAGAATGAGTCATTAATCTCTGTCCTCATCCCTAGATGCCTACAATCCCCGGTCTTCCCACCAGGCCTTGTTTCTATGACATTGATCTGGATCCTGAGACTGAACAGGTCAACGGGCTCTTCTAAAACAGGGCTGTACGATGGTAATGAGTTAAAAAACACACATGTAAACATCTCATGCATCTCTTGGGTGGTTGCGGATCTCAGCTGTATTTAGCTCTTTCTGTTTGCTTTATTTCTCAGTGAATAGACGTGGCCCAGCCCTCCACTCTCCCCACTGAGCCTTACCGAAATAGGATGGACTAATAACTGTGTCTCAAGCTGGTCTGCAGGTGTCTTTTTCTTTGTCTTTTTAAACAGACACTGACATCTGTAAATAATTGATTTGCTTTTCCCAGAGGGCTGCTGATGAATTAATCAAATCTCTCAAGTTTGACAATCTGTGATAGACAAGTGTCTCCAGAACTACCAATAACTTAGTGGTGGCACATCTGGATTTGAGCATTTACCACCTGTGTATGTTTTTCGTACATCAGGGGCTTCAGAAAATCATTTTTCTCAGTTTGACTGATCTCATTACTAATATCTGTCAAGTGTCCTGTGTTGCTGCACCATATTCTAAACGAATATTTCTAATACTGTCTAATATTGCCGGACCAATCTGCACTGCTGTGAAAGTGAAATGTGGTAAAGTTGCATTGCTGTCAGGAAAGATCAAATAAAGTCTTCTTGACGTTAAGACACATATCAGCAATTCTTGAGTTTTTTTTAAAAACTTTTAATGTATATCCTTGTACTTAGATGTTATGATTTGTTGTCTACTTATTCTGTTAATATTATGTACTTACAGTTTCAAGTCTTTCTCTGAAGTAAGTCATTTTCATTGTGCCCTCAGACCATCAGCATATTGAGCTGTCTAGAGCAGGGGTGTCCAAACTATGGGCAACTGCGGCCCGTGGTCCATTTTAAATTGGCCTGCAGCAAATTCTAAAAATATAATGGAATGGTCCACAGGAAGGCTAAGCTAGCGGATGTTAGCATTTCCGACGATCCCTGACTGCACCTCGTCGAAACGCAGAGAGTTTCATGCTGCTTAAAACATTCAAGTGTCAATTTATACTCGATGGTCACGATATAGTCATTTTCTCTGATGACTCTGAACAAGAGCAGATTGAGAAGCAAAATGACCGACAGCCATCTCTGTGATGCCCTTCGCATCTCAACCACCTGCAAGCCATGCTTCAGTCCAGAGCGCAGCATCACTGCTCCCACTGAGTGCAATGCTGTTCCCATTATAGGTCAGTTCAAAATATATTACACAGTATTCATGTGTTAGCCCAATTATTTATTTGCATAACAATCTTGATATATATACCCATCCCCTTTTCCCCTTACCCCCTTTTTATACAGGGCTGTGAAGGGGGAATCACCATCCTGACTAAGAAGCAATCTGAGGCTACTGTTTTCAGAATGAGCAGCCAACCCTTTTTGTAACAAAATAAATAAAAAAACATTTATTGAAATCTGTGATGTAGGCTTTTTTTTCTTTTTCTTTAAGCATATTCAATTATCAAGTGTAATTTACCAACATTTGATTGATTTTGCTAACTTTAATACACTAGAGAGTAGGCAATACACCTCACCTCTAGTGAGCGGCCCAGGCCTTAGTATATTTTTCTGTATGTGACCCTTAGTGAAAAAAGGTTTGGACACCCCTGATTTACACACTGGTGAAAACATGCACACACACCTCCAAACAAAAAAGGCCCAACCAAGGAACCTCTTGCTATGAGGCAAAGATATAGTACTATACATTTTTCTCTTTTTTTTTTTAGCAGCAGATTAGGTAAAACCAATCTGGTAATTTCTGAGTTTAGATATTTATTAGTCCTTTATTTTTATATATAATACTACTACTAATAACAATAACAATCATTAATTTATCACCACTATTAAATATGAAACATTTTTATTGAATGTGTCACTGACTTTATATGTAGGAAAATGAACAAACCAGTCTTGTCTTTTTTTTTTTGATTAGTTTATTAGAGATGTGTAAATTCTTTACAATCAGCAAATCACAAAATGGTGATTCAAGGATTTCTTCCTTATTTTTTGCAGCCACCGCCACCGCCACCTTTCATTTCTCCCGATTTTCCTTTTCCTTCACCGCCTTTGCCATTTCCATGTCCCTTGCCTTTACATTTCTCTCCCTTCTTTCCACGGTTCTGTGGACAACCATGAAATCAATGACTGAAAACACAGAAAGATAAATGGCTGTATATTTTGAATTCAAAAGGTTGTCAGAGTTTTACCTTTTTACACCTTCCTCCATCCTACAAAAGATAATGTGAGATTAACATAAGGGTGCTAGAAAAGGATTGAATCTTGCAGTGAGTGCACGTTAAGAATGACTTACTCCGTCTGATTCAGACGATCCAGAGCTTCCGTCTGAGTCAGATGCACTCTTCTTCTAAGACAAGAAAACGGCTTCATAAGAATATGTTTTCGTGCTGTTAGTCTAAAGAACTGTGAAGAAAGTAAGAGACTCACCTTTTCCTCTTCTGTGGTAGTAACACAAAAGAAAAAAAAAAGTTACAAAATAATTGAAATTGAAAAATATATATTATTACTGGACTGAATTTATATTACATAATTATTGACAGTAACCACACAGGGATGATTAAATTACTAACCACTGTTTAATTCTTAGTATTTATCATTTGTTATATCAATCAGCTTATTTCTGTGTTTACACATGGGAGTACATACGCCAGTAGTCATATCTAGCACACACAGTAAATTTGACCATAACCAATATTAAAAAAAAAAAAATTCTAACAATCTTTGTTGAATTTAAGCAAACTGCATCATGGAATGAAAATAGTTCTCATTAGCACAGTTTAGGAAATGACCTGAATAACTTTTTAGCATTGAATTTTCTACTTCTAATTTGTGTGAAAACTTCTGGGTATTTCAGGGAAAACTCATTAAATAAGAAAATAATCAATAAATAAAAAAGAATAAAAGGGTATATCGGTAAAACTGTATAAGATGTATAAATAAAGAGACAGTTTTTCTTTAAAATGCAAGTTTAGGGACAACTTAAATATGCAAGTCGTGTTTGCACAATTATGAATGCTTCTTTTGGAAAATAAACTAATAAACTAATTAAAAGTGAAAAGCAATTATTGCATTAAAATATAATACAATTCTCAACTATACAGTCAATAACCAAATACAAGATGAAGCAAAATGTGTGCATGAAAATGGAATAAAGTAGAGTGAGCTTTGAAGCAATCGAACTCCAGCATTTTAGTTCATTTGTGCAATAAACATATTTAGACATTCTGCACAGAAAAACAATACAAAGCACTTTTTGTAAACAGATATAACAGTTGATCAAAGAGACTTACTGTCACACATGTTGTCTGGTTGATGGCTGCGGTAGAAAATCTTTTCCTTGAGACACGGAGATTGAAACAGACGTTTTAAATATTTGAACCTGCAAAAGTCAGTAGAAAAAAGCAAAGACAGTCCCAACCTACCTGGTGCGGAAATCAAACTGACTGTTGTTTGATGTGTGTGTTCATTCTCTATTTATACACTGGTGCTGCATGAGACGATGTAGGTCTCATGCAATGAAATGTGACTAATAGTTGCAGAGCAGGTATGGACTGGGTGTCGCTGGGAAAACAACTGCTAGTGTGGTCACTTCTACCTCAAAACAAAAAAGTAAGGACTCGTAAGCAGAAAGGTATGAAGCTGGTCCACTCTTAACATCAACTCTGAATCATCAAAACACATCTCAGTAAAAACATTGAACATGTGAGACAAATAATCACAGTCATTGTATTGTTCTGATTATACATGTGATCAATGTTCAACATATATGCTAATCACATGGTTTAGATGAAAACATCACAGCCATGTTTATATTTACAAATCTTAACAAGTCAAGTACTGGAACATATTTTTCATGAGTCAAGATGCAAATCAGGTTTTTCAACAATAAAGTAAAGCATGGCATTCAATGTACGAGTCAATTTGTGTGAGATGGGGGGGTAACATTTGTTCCTTCATGGCATTGTCCCTTCTCACGCTGCTGCTGTTTTGATATGTTACCATAATGATCTGCTTTAAGGGAGTCTTTGTGCGACAAGTTTCAGTAATTAGACCTGACAGAAATATTACAATGAAGATTCTGTGATGGATGCTTTTTTGATTCGTGGCCAAATTGTTTCATGGAAACAGTTTCTCTAGGGTACAATAGATCCAATAGTGTCTAATAGTGGCAACGTATATGTACCTGTGGCGACAGGAAATCCAGAGTTTCAACTGGACCCGGTCAAACCAAACGCTCTTATTTATGGAAGAAATATTCTGATCTTTTCCTAAAACCAGCTGTCACTTCTTTAAAAATACTAGGCCACAAATGTGTGAGCAGTAGAATATTCATGTCCTTGAATTTCGAGTTTCCGTCTGCATTTGTTTATCTGTGTGTTTGTCAGTTAGCAGGATTAGGCAAAAACTACTGGACGGATTAACATGCAACTTGGTGAAGGGTTATGGGTTATGGTTATGGGTCAGAGGAGAAGCTTTAGTGGAAAAGGTCAAGACAAAAAAACTAAATGCAAAAGCTGAACCACCCATGACTGAATCAGTCCTCCTGACGCTGGTTTTGTAACCGTTCAAACGTCAATAGTGACACACATTCCCACTGTCTGAGTATAATTTTTCTATAATTATATATATCACACCTCAGACACACCTGTTACTGTCTTCAATCATTCACACTGACCTAAATCTAAAATGAGGAGAACACACGCATCTTATCATGACCTGAAATGACATGTTTTTTTCTCTCAACTGCCTGTGGGTGAGGCACATGTCCTCATGTCAACTCTGTTAAATGTCATATCAGGTGATCAAGAAGAAATCAAGTTTGGCATATACCTCATGTGAGTTTCACAGACATGAGGCACACACCTGAATGATTTTGATGCATATTTTTCTTCTGTGCAAGTTATAGCACTGGGAGCAGAGCTGGTTGTATAGTCTTTCTGCTGCAGGAAGGAATGTTCTGCGTATCAGTCTGACGTTGAAGGAGCTGCCCAGTGCTGTGATGGTGTCCTGCAGGGGGTGAGACTGGTTGTCCATCAGAGAAGACAGCTTCGCCATCATCCTCCTCTGTCCCACCACCTCCACTGAGTCAAGAGGGTATCCCAGGACCAAGCTGTCCCTCCTATTCAGTCTATCCAGTCTCTTCCTGTCAGCAGTGGAAATCCTGCTGCCCCATCAAACTACTCCAAAGAAGATGGCTGATGCAAACGCAGAGTCATAAAAGGTCTTCAGGGGGCGGAGTGTCTGCGCCTGCGGAAATCAACCAGTTCTTTAGTTTCCCCCACAGTGATCTGGAGGCAGTTCCGCTGGCACCAGTCCACAAAGTCATGCATCAGTCCTTTGTATTCCCTGTGGTCCTCGTCAGTGGTGAGGCCGACAATCGCAGAGTGATCAGAGAACTTCTGCATGTGACAGGAGGGTGAGTGGTAGAGGAAGTCTGCAGTGTGGAGGGTGAAGAGGAACAAGCCAGGACTGTTCCCTGCAGGGCCCCCGTACTGCAGACAGCCGTACACGACACACAGTCCCGGGTCCTCACATACTGGGGGTCTGTTGGTCAGGTAGTCCAATATCCAGGATGTGAGGTGGAGGTCCACTCCAGCATGCTCCAGTTTGTCTCTCAGAAGTGCCGGTTGAATGGTGTTGAAAGCACTGGAGAAATCAAAGAACATGATCCTCACCGTGCTCCCAGGCTTCTGCAGATGATAAAGAGCTCTGTGTTGTAGGTAGATGCGGGGGTCATACACCCTGATGCCAGGCTGATAGGCGAACTGCAGCAGGTCCATCGATGGTCTCACCAGGGGGCGGAGATCTTTGAGGACGAGCCACTCAAGGGTCTTCATCAGGTGGGATGCTAGTGCCACCGGCCTGTAGCTGCTGAGGTATTTTGGGTGCAGAGTCTTTGGCACCAGTACCACACAGGAGGTCTTCCATAGCAGTGGTACTCTCCCCAGCGCCAGGCTCATGTTGAAGACGATCTCCATAATCTCACACTGCTGGTCAGCGCAGGATTTGAGGAGCCTGGAGCCGATGCGGTCAGGACCCACCGCCTTTCTTGCCTTTATCTTCCTGAGCTCTTTTCTAACCTGGTTTATTGTGAGACAGATTGGATCAGTGTGTGTGTTTGTGTGTGTGTGCTGCATTACCTTATTGTACTTGTCTGTAAAATTGAATGCTTCTGTCCAGTAACACTGCAAGACAGGTCTCATTAAAAACTTCAATGTCACTCAAGCTGGAAAGGTTTGCGTGGCAGTAGACCTCGCCACGGGGCTCTCTGCACAGCAACCAGAGACGAACCATTCGCTTTTTAACATTCTTTATTAAATCAGACACCTTTAACAAACATAAATAAATTTCAACTTAAAGTAGACTAGCTTTGCAGCTCAGTCCGGGCGTCTCTCGTGTCAGAGAGTTTCTCCAGTGTCTGAGTCTCTGAGTTCTTTTGCGAGGCAGCGCAGACGCGGCCTTTTAAGCACGAGGACCAATCAGCTAACAGCTCTCACCTGCGCTGATTGATCCTCTGTGGTGCAGGTGAGGGTGCTCTCAAGGTGATGGATAAAACAGTAAACACAACTTGAGAAAAACAAATGTGTGAAAACAATTATTTGAATTGAACACAAAAGCACAAAGAACAAGTAAAGATCGAGAACAAAATACTTCCACCACCCTCCAGTGTGAGTCAGGTTTAGAGGAGCAGTCTCTGGATTGGAAGACATTTGCATGAGTCACAAAAGCCACAGAATCCACAACAACACTGACATTTTGGTGAGATTTTAAGTGGGGCTGCTGAGGTTTTTTTTAAATCCAAGATCCAGGTAATTAAATATGCTCCGATTATGTTAAAATAATCTGTGGATGGGCTGTTGCCATGTAGTGATAAAATCAAGCAAATAATGTCCACAGATAAGGTGCTGCCTCAGTCTTGTCTTCCCATTCACTTACATCTTCTGTCTTCTTCGGAATGCATTTCATTTATTTGCGTAGGGGTGTCTTACACTGAAACAGCAGTGGGTAGACTTTCTCCACACCCTTGACCACATTCTTCACATTTGGTCCTGTAATTGTGATGCTGCCAGTGGAGAACACTTGAACAGTAGCCTTGATCTTTTTGTTCCTGTATGTGGCAGATGGATGGAGCTCTGGTTCGTAACTGACATTGGGGAAGTTGTTCTTAGTGAAGTCTATGAGGTTGATTGCAAAGGGCATGTAGCAAACTGCCAGCACATTCACGACTTTGAAGGCTGAAAACCTCACGTTGAAGCCTAGTTTCTGCAGACAGCGCGCTACCCTGCGAGCACCACGTTTCGACTCATCCTCACTTCTTGCTCCAGTGCACATGACTTTCCCTGATGACCAAATTGAGGCGGTTATCTTGGGTTTACGAAGCTTCATCTGGACTTGTCCAGCTTCTCGCTTATAGATGACGTTGAATCCATTTAAGGCAATGGTGCGTAAGATGAGGGGACACTGGGTGGTGAAAGTCGCCACCACATTGGTGACGAGGATATCGATTGCCTCATTGCCGGAATCCATGCCGAAGTGTGTGGTGCACTAGGAGCAAATAGATGGTTATGGATGTTTGAAAAACCCTTTCCTCTTGCCAAAAAGTGAATGAAGCTCCTGTTTAGTTCAATGTTTTTCTTCTTCAAAATGCCTTCGGTGCAGTTAATGGTGGGTGGCAAGTTGTAAGGTGTATATATATCAAAGGAGTTCCTTTACATTCCATTGTCCTCTACTTAGCAGCCACTTTGATGTCTTTGATATTGTCATTGATGCAGTATATAATTGATAATTGATTAATTTAATTATTTATTCAATAAATTAAAGAAGAAGGAAAGACAGTAGGTGGCGGTAATGCACCTTGATGTTGGTTTCCACCTGCCAATAAACGGAACAAAAAAGAAGAAGTTTATAATTTTGTGCCTCAATTGTGATCAGTCTCTAATGATGAACGTTAAATAACAAAATTATGTGTATTTGCAGCATATGTGGCATTTAAACATTTTCTCCATTTACCATGATAAAGAAACAGAGGGAAGTGTGAAATGCAAATAGGGAACAAAATTTGAAGTGTGATAAAAAGACTGAGAATCTAGTGTGCCAAACAAGTGGTTTAATTTTTCCCCATTGTTTCTATTGCATTTATTTATTCCACTCTGTCTCTGTGGCTCCTCCTGCAGACCATAACTGTGGGTAACGGTATCGTTTTGTGAAGATCAACTCTTCTTGACAAAGGATTTGGCGCAGACTAGTGGATATGGTGCGAAGTTGCTGTTTCTGCTGTTACCTCGACGATCCAGCTGGAAGAGGTATCTATCTATCTATCTATCTATCTATCTATCTATCTATCTATCTATCTATCTATCTATCTATCTATCTATCTATCTATCTATCTATCTATCTATCTATCTATCTATCTATCTATCTATCCATCCATCCATCCATCCATCCATCCAAACTTTTGATTTAAGTTAAGGCAAAAAGTAAGTGTTCAATAGAGTTGCTTGGTGTCATCACAGCTAAAAACTGAAAACTAAATAATCAATAAGAAAAATGCTAATGTCATAAAATATATATTTTATAATCTCTTATTTAGTCGTCACTTGAGTTTTGCTAACATGCTAAACGTTACACCTGCTAAACATCAGTTTGCTAACGATGTCGATGTTAGCGTGTTAGCATGTTAGCTCGCTGGCCTTCAAATTTAGCTGACATTGCAGTGCACTGGACTGCAGACTCCTCCGGTCGTATATCATTGTTAATCTCATATAAATGACATAGATTCCAATAGTTAACATTGCTAATGTGTTTTGATTCGTTTAACTACCACAACTGTACTGTTTAGAAAACACCACCTAGCATAACCTTTGACCCGACATTAGCCCGGCTCATGCAGAAAGATGGCCAGTTTAGAGACGATGCTACAGACACTAACTTCTTACTTTATTCATAAATTAACTCAGATATGTTCCAGACTCAAAGTGTTTGTAAAGGGCTTTAGCTCATTAGCAGCAGTATTGATCTGTGTACAATGTAAACTATGTGTATGTTTTGGCATCTTAAAACTGCAGAGACTGTGCACCGACTATCAGTCTGCTGCCTGTGTGCCGCCTGTGTGCTGCTGCCTGTCATCAGCTCTCACACTGGGCTCTGGCAGATGCAAAATGTCCTGCATGGAGATTTGTGGGAACTTCAGCAGCCAGTACCCTCCCACCCCTTTACCAACCCATCCACCCTGCAGTCTTTAGGAAGCTTCATTAGTGCTCTGAACAAGTCGTCTGGAGCTCGTAGGAGACGCAGCTGTTGTCTCATTTGTGATTTCTGCATTTATATAGTTTCATTATAGATGTGAATGAGGCCCCATGAGAAATGGAATCATTTAAGAAGCTTTCAAATATTTTTTTTTCTCTCTCATTAATTCTTTTCTTGAACCGTCTTAGTTAGTTGGGACACAGTGGCATACGTAGCAAAAAGATCTGAACACACTCACATACACATTCAATAATGAAGTGCAAGTCTGAGACAAAATGTTTTATTTTGTATATATCTTTACAATATATATAGGTGTAAACAGTATATAGGCCTAAAGTTTACTTGAATGTTAAATGTAGCTATTGAAAATGATATGATAATGAAATGATATACACACATACATGCGCGGAGACATACACACATGGAAATTATTTAGGAAAGAATAAATTAAGAAACAGTAATTTTTCTAATGTTAAGTGTAACAGTTAACAATTTTGACGAAAAAATACGAGGAATGATATAAATAAATGTTTCTCTCTTTAGAAAAGAGGGAAATAATAAATGGGTGCCGTGCCCTGGCAGACCCACATCTATCTGGTGTTAAATGTTATATTTAAAAGTGATAAAGAAAAAGTATAAGGAAATTTGTATGTACTTGTATATATATATACACACAGACAAAAATGTGTGCGTGTGGAGAGAGGGTGACAGGATTTAACTACAGCATGCTTTGAGCGGAGGATAAGTGAGGAGGGGGAAAGAGCAAGTGCTTTAGAGACGGAGAGAGGGAGTGAGAGAGCATATGTGCAGTAGGGTGGGAGGGTTGGCGAGAGAGGGAGAGAGAGAATGAGAGAGGGTGGACGAGCGGGTGGGTGCTGTGAAATCTGTTAACAGGGGAGCTCTGTGCATTTGTGAGACATCTTGGCTGCTTGCCCAACTTGGCTCATTGTAATCGAGGCATGATCGTCGACTCCAGGCAGCCCTCTCTGCCGCCTCGGCAGCCTCGCGCCTGGACTCAGCCCAGCTCTCCCCGCTGACATGGAAAGACCCGTGAGTGTCTCCTTTCTCCTTCCCCTTCTCATCCCTCTCTCTCAGTTTGAGGTTCTCTCGCTTCCTCTCCTGCTCTGTCGCAGATTGAGCTGCGATTCAGTTGTGTCTCCGGCTCTTTCCTGTCCTCCGTTGTAGCTCCTGTAGGTGGCAGGAATGCTGGTTAGGGAGGAAGCCTTGGCAGCTTTCTCTCTGCAGGCCCCCCTCCTCCCCCTTTCGCCTGCCTGTCCAGGCATGGGTACCGTCCCCTGGCAGACCCACAGCGTTTCTGTGTGTTTTGTGATCGTGTGTGTATATGTGCGTATGTTACCCTTGCTGCTGCACAATCAAAGAACTGGACTGCTGAACCCGGGAGGGGTACCGTCCCCACACATAGTCTCCCCCACTTTGCAGAGGCCAGTGCTCACTTCAGTCTCCGCCATTGGCCTCACTGAGATTCAGAGTTAGCAGCTTGTCTCTCCCTTGCGCCTATTCTTGGTGGCATGTCCTCATGGTGTGTTGTGTTTGGATACCCTGACAACTAGAAGCTGTGAGGTAACCACTTTCCAGCCGGCCGCCTCTTTGAGTGAGTCCCAACTTTTCTCTCATGCTGTCTTTGACTCTACAGGTTTGAAAGACTCATATGGATTCAGGATGTATTCTCTTTGCTATTTCGCTTTAAAGTCTGTGCTGACAACTTTAGTGCAAAAAGGCAGATCTCTCTGACAGCAGGATTTAAGTGCTGTAGTTGAACTCATCCTCTCAGTGGCAGCCAGTCTCTGCAGGCGTACCAGCAGCGGTGATATTGAAACAGCACAGAAGAATTTCTTGCAGTCCCAACGTGACGGCCTTGGTGTGCCTGTGAGCCGTGAGTCATCATTCCGAGCCAGTAATATCACACAGAAGTGGCTTCAGTGTTCTAGCAGTCACTGGGGCAACAGTGGAGGATGACTGACTCACTTTGGCACAGCTGTTTGCTGCCTCTGTCGAGAGGGTCTGACCCCTCGGAAATAATTTGGGAGTGGGAGTGAGAGTGGGATCCGTCTAAACAAGTTGTGTTGCTTCACAGTTTCAATGAGCACCAGTGGTAACTTTTCCTATTAGTCGGTGTTATTGACACTTCTCTGCTGTGAGTGACAACAGAGGATGAAAACACTGGTTCTAGCTCATTGAGTTGAATGACTGTTGTTCATTGAGGATTATCTGAGCACTGTTTGTGTGCTGAATGAAATCCTTCTGATGAAGAAAATTTGTTCTGGCTTGAAATCAGACAGAGGGAAGGATGAATCAGCAGCAAACTCTAATAGCTCTGATTCCATCGTTTTAAAGTTGGGGCAGATATTTGCCCGACACATTAACTATAAATCCCAACAAACTTTAGATCCTGCCTTTTTTTCCGTGTGAAAAAGAAATTGGTGATTTGATTACAGAGATGTGTGTTCACATGCTGGAGAGCATTTATCATGGTTACCAGTGGCTGCCCGCATCCGTTTCAAAACATTAGTACTTGCGTACCGTGCTGCGAACGGATCGGTTCCAGTCTACATCCAGGACATGGTCAAACGTTACACCCCAGCCCGTTCACTCCGCTCTGCATCGGCCAATCGGCTTGTTGCTCCCTCCCTGCGAGCTAAGCACTCAACAAAATCACGACTGTTTGCTGTCCTGGCTCCTAAATGGTGGAATGAGCTCCCCAATGACATCAGGACAGCAGAAAGTCTATACATCTTCCGCCGCAAACTAAAAACACATCTCTTCCGACTATACCTTGAACAAAAGTTTAAACTAACAATTTAGTAGCACTTAAATGGCACTTACTTATAGCACTTTGTAGTTTGGCTTTCTTGAAGAAATAGTACTTTCTTGATTCTTGTTGTTCTGGGTTTGTACCCGCATGGTTGAATGCACTTATTGTAAGTCGCTTTGGATGAAAGCGTCAGCTAAATTAAATGTTATGTAATGTAATCATGGGGCACTGAGATTTATTACGAAGTGTCATTCTCTATACTCACCATTGAGTTCTTCACTCCATAGCAATTGATCTTCCTTATGTGTGTGCTCTCTCAGTCATGGTGTGTATTTGATTCATGTATAAAAGCAACCCGGACAAAATTTCTACCTATTTAACTTCTTTTTTAAACTGGAAGTCATAATCTTTGTAGTATTTGAGATTCATTGTCGCCAAAGTCCAGACAGAATATAGGGAAATTATGTTATTTATCTATTAGTTTAAACTGTGTTGCTGCTATTTTTGGCCAGGTCTCCCTTATTTTTAAATCTCAAAGGTACTAACCTAGTTAAATAAAAGCTAACAATAATAATAATGACAATAATAATACTAGATTACTACTGTTAAAAATGTGGTTTCTCCTCTAGGCAGCTTGCATCAGATCAGAAGTTTTTGTTTTCTTTTTGTATCATCTCATTGGGACATGACAGAATATTACATTTTGGATGATGAATGAGCTTCCTTGTGACTGGCCATTTCAATTGCACCTATTGATAAATTCAAAGGAATGTTTGAAGGAACATTTGTGGATTAAGAGTGATGCTACAATCAGCACTTGATTAGCTTAACTTAGCATAAAGATACGAAACGGTGGGGATGCAGCTAACCTGGTTCTGTCCAAAGGCAACGAAATCCATCCACTAGCACATTTAAATCTCACAAATTAGGTATTTTGTTTAATCATAATAAAATCTATTATAAAAATGACAAGTTGTGATTTTACAGGTTACTCTGCTGCTTGCCACAGGTCTGCAGTCCTCTCATCTTACTCTTAAGAAAGTGAATAAGCGTATTTCCAAAGATGTCCAACTTGTCTTTTATAACAGGCTGTGCAGTTCAGCGGTTGTTGACGTCTCCGATATGTCCTGAACTTCCAGTGATCGTGTCTTCACTGTTGTTTCATTTATTCTCACCTGCGTGTTCTTCAGCTCGGCTGCAGCGCTCAAACACGGGGGCAGCTGTCTCTGCAGAGACTTTCATTATGGGGGCCTCTTGTCGTGTGAGGAGGAATGCCCTGCTGACTGCATCAGCATGTTTAAGATGCTCTGCATATGCATCCTGGCCGCATTTGTAACTGAGCTCCATGATGAATACTCCATGTGTGTTGGGTGTGAGCGGTGTGTGTTATCGCAGCACATGCAGTGGTGTGGACACAAGACATTTTCAAATTGTATGACCATGCATCAACTATAAGTTCACCTCGTTGTCACTCTGTTTATAGGCAGACTTTATTAAAATGCTTGTATTATTTTAAATCTTGTTTAATGGGGACCTTTATTTATTTATATACAGAATACATTAGAATATAATAGGGTAACAACAGCTGAGTATTAAATCTCATTGTTTTTGTACAGACAAAATTGTTTCTATAGCAACAAGTGTGCTAATCTAGCCAGCAATGAGAGTTGGCATAAAATATCAGAATGGATTTGTTGTTTACTTATTCTCTTGTTAAATGATTTCTTATTGAAATCAAGTTTTTCCAGTATTGGACTATTTTATGTTGGGAAAGTTCTTGCACAACTGTTTTGTCTGTGTAAAAAGACTTTCCAAAAAGTATAATTTTTGTAGTGAAACAAAAAAATACATCAGCATTGAAGTAATAATAATAAGCTTAATTTACACCACACTTTCCATACTTTGCTTACTCTATGTTACAAAGTACTAAATTAGAAGAAATAAAACCAAAACATTTAAAACCAGACAAGGCAGTTTACTGAAAGGACATTGGCCACACAAGAGAGAAACTAGTACAAATAAATAAAACAAATAAAAACATTATAGATTAATGCAAATCAAACATTCCCTAAAGCTTTCAGAAGGTGAAGGGTTTTAAGAATTTTTTTTAAAGAAGCTACAGAGGTAGCGTGTCTGAATTCAGTGTGCAGAGAGTTCCAAAGTGGGAGTTACCAGCAGGACTCAATCTGCAGATCTTAGCGGTCGAGAGGTCACAAATCAGCTCAAGAAATATGGCATGGGATTACTGGAACTAAGCTCAAAATATAAAATTCTAACCTAATTTTTGCTGAATATTGGTATATTGTGTCCAGCAGACTGCAGTATTTTGAGCAAATTCTTTATGATCAAAGGTCTGATGTGTCTCCTCTTAGAGCCCCAGTGACATGATGCCCAAGAGGGATCATGGCAGGGACGTGGAGCTGGACAAGAAGATTGAGGCTCTCCGCAGGAAGAATGAGGCGCTCATGAAGAGGTACAAGGTGAGGACGTGTTTGCAGGCAGGGAAGTACCTGTGATGTTCAGACGTGGTTTCCGAAGTAGAAATGCAAGTCTTTGTGTGGGGTCTCCTTCAGGCTTCCTGATTGGTTGTTTTCATTGGGTTGCATGTAGGAGGTGGAGGAAGACAAGAAAAGGGCAGAGGAGGACGGAATGGCACTGCAGAGCCGCAAGGGCAAAGCTGAGGATCTCACCATCACGATCAACAAGTCCACCAGTGTGAGTGTCTCAGAAAATGAGGTGACTGTTGCTTATAATGCTGGTTAGACG
Organism: Hippoglossus stenolepis; assembly: GCF_022539355.2. Taxonomy (NCBI): domain Eukaryota; kingdom Metazoa; phylum Chordata; class Actinopteri; order Pleuronectiformes; family Pleuronectidae; genus Hippoglossus; species Hippoglossus stenolepis. The sequence continues at coordinate 15,679,722 of NC_061492.1, read as the reverse complement.
ATATGGTAAAGACAGATTTTCTATAGAAGACATAATATAGTCCAAGTTATATAAAATGAATAATTTATAACATGTTCCCCTCTTCGGTTTGAAAGCAGGATAGTCGTGTGGTGGTGACAAAGCCATTCAGCGGTGGTTCACCAGCTGGTAAAGGACAGCAGGAGGCCGGGCCTGACAGGGGGGGAGAGGGCCCCTCGCAGAGCGCTGCCCAGGGCCACAGGAAGCAGTTAACAGTCACCATGGCAGGAAAAACGGTAAACGCCAATTTCCACTTGAAGTGACATGGAAAAAAATAAAGAACCCCGAACCCCTGTAGTTTTATTGACAATAATGAAAGTTCATTCAATTTCATTCATTCAAATCAGTAAGCACACCTTGCTGAAAGCAGTCAAACAGTAGGTTTCAGGAAGAAAACAAGTTGCATAGTGTTTCAGCTTGAATTGGATCGATTCTTATCGAGCAATTTAACCAGTTGAGCACACATATTTACTGGAACTTGAATAAGTCTATGTACTAATGATGTAGTTAGTTATCAAAACAGGCTAAATATGCCTGTTTGATGCTCAGCTTAGCTGTGAGTAGTCAAAAAGAGGAATCTACAGCCTGCTAACATGCTAGCAATCAGCTATGCAAGTGCATTGTTTTCAATGTTCAAGATCTTAGATTAGCATGTTGACATGCTAACGTTTAAACATGAGGTAGGGATGAGTCTGACATGAGGCTTGGATGTCATTCGTTATATGGGTGTCAGGTAACAAGCCAAATGTAAATTTTAAAATATTAGTCTGGGGATCACCAGGTTTTTAGTTATTACATTCTCTGGGCACCATTGATATCTGTACCATGTTATAGGACAACACATTTAATGTTTATACAGATATTGTTTTTCATTCTTGGGTCAGAAGTGGACACAAGTGGTGGACTGACATAGCTACCCAAAGAGACATGAAGCTAGCATGGCTAAAATGTGCAGCTGGTGGAGGTACAATATTCCATTTTCATTGCATTTCAGTTACATTTTATTTGTATAGCACCAAATCACAACATACATTATCTCAAGGCACTTTACATATCAAGGTCGAGACCTTACAATATTATAGAGAAACCCAACAGTAATGTATAATATGTAATTTTGTATAAAAAGCTTACATTTGTATTTGAGCTGTCAAGATCCTCTATTTATGAGTGGTCTGTATACAGTCCAGCAGGAGTATATGTGTTTTACTGCATAAGCATGACATGTGTTTGCACCCTCAAAATAAGAATTATGCAGAATTCGGTCATTGTATTTCAATGCACCTGGTGGCAGTTATGACACTAATGAGAGTAACCGTCTCTCCAGGGTAAGAGGGTGGTGAGTGAGAGGCCTGAGAAGAGGCCGGACGCCGCAGACGTCAAGAGCCCTACGGAAGATGGACCGCCGAGGGGCGTAGAGTCAGCTGGGAGGGGGAAGCAACCACCTCACACGAACAAGAGAAGCACATCAGCAGCACAGGTTTGAATGGGACACACTGAACACTCCAGCGATCACATGCTTCAGCGTTAAAAACACGGCACGCACCCTACTGTCCTCTTTCACTCTCACACACCCCCTTTGTTTGTCCTCCGTGGGCTGCACGGACGTGTTTTACATAGATGTCAGACATGTCGGCTGGCCACAGCCCTCCAATGATGGAGCACAATGGTTGTGGACAGGAGGCGTGCTGGGGCTGTGGCTGACTGCTGTGGGATTAGTGAAAGGGGGGCTGCTAACAGAGCTATGGACCAAAAATTCAAAGAATCCAGCATCGTCTGGGTAACTTCTGACTTCTTTGGTGTGATCACACTCATGTCTGATGGTTATTCAGTATATTTTCTCCCTCTGAGGAATCTTTTGTTGTATTTTTTAGAACAAAAAAAAAAATCGTAGATTCTGAGTGTAGATGCCTTTGGGTGTGTGTGGAACAGGCTGTAAAGTTCACAGAGCCCCTCGAGTGCCATGAAGACTAATTGAAGACAGATAGATGCAATAACTGCTCAACAAAAGGCTGCGTTATCAGTAATATAATGAGACAGGAGAAATGACTTTTTAATATCAATAGCTTTACCATATGCCGGATGCTTGAGATCCTATGTTTAACACACATAGGCAGAGAGACATGCACCACCCCCAGCAGGGATGTGAAATGCCACACTATCACTGACCTTAGCCCCCCCCGGGTATGTAGCAAGTCTGGAACAGCTGCTCTGCCTCAGGCTGAAGCATGCGCACACCCACACAAACACACACACTCGCATGCACACACACACTTGCGGCCCAATCAATGAGCTGATGCAGGGCACAGACAGCTGATCCTCACCACTGTAAACACAGACACAGTCCAGCCACAGGAGGGGTCTCTGGACACAACACAAAGTGGAGTCTCTTTCTAAATATATGTACACACACACACACACACACACACACACACACACACACACACACACACACACACACACACACACACACACACACACATCATGTTTGTACTTCTATCTTGGTGAGGACACTCATTGACATAATACATTCCCTAGCCCCTTACCATTACCCCTTAACCATCCAAACTAAATGCCTAACCCCAACCTTAACCGAATTTTAACCCTAACCCTAAAACCAAGTCTTAAAGGGATAGTTCACAGAAAAATGAAAACCCAGTGTGTGGGTGCGAACGTGAACGTGGCTCCGGAGGAGGATCAGAGCGGACATTTAGGCTAAAAACACAGTGTAAATGACACTGTTTTGAGTGAAATTTGAATGTCGAGGCATAGGGACTCTTGGATGACACCACAGGAGCAGTATGGAGGCATTTTATGTTTTTTTTCTGTTGTGTTTTTTACGTTTGAAGAAGTCGTCACCCTCTGCTTAAATTTTATTGGATTTGGCTGCAACACTGTTTACCCCTAAAACTACAGAAGTGACACTACACCCACTCCTCCATCGGCATAGTGGTAAGTAGATAATGAGTGAATTTTCATTTTTGGTTGAACTATCCCTTTGACCCTCAAACAGCCCATTGAAAAAGTGAGGACCAAACTGTCCTGCTGCAGCGCTGCTCACTGGCCTGTGCTAATGTGCACTAAATCTAGGGGCTGAACCCGCTGTTCTCTTGCCTTTATTTCTGGCCCGTTTGGTCTGTCCTCTTTTTTATTTATCATGTGGATTGAATCAGCAGTTGAACAGTAGCCAGCGCTCCAGTGCACCATGCCAGTGAATCCCAGAGACCTGGTTTCCACGTGGTTGCTGTTTGCAGAACCATTTTCATTTTATATGGCTTATAAGAGAGCAAAGAGGATGAACGCTGCTGAAGGGTGAATCGGGAGGAGGAAATCTCATGTATCTATGTGGTCTCAGAAAAGTATGTGTATGTAAAAGGTCCATGATGAACTGCAGACTACCTCTGCAATATTTTTCTAATGAGCGTGTTCATCAGACATGCTGGAAATGAACAATGACTCTGTGACAGGGGTGTGGTTGTGTGGCAGTGTCCCAGGCAGATCGTAATGCCTGTAAGTGCCTCATGACTAGACGTCATCTCACACTAATGAGAACGAGAGACAGGCGAAAGGAAGTCCAGAATGGACGAGTGAGAGGAAAAGTAAGGAGGGAGGAAAGAGGGGGAGACACTCCTTTGCAGAGCCCACTGTCTGTCTCCAGCCTCCGTTTCTCATCTCTGGATCCTTTAGTGATCTGTCCTCCTGTGGCACAATTGTTTCCCCATTCCCACCATCCTGAAAGGGGTCGATTTGATCTAATTAACATTCGACTGCCTTCTCGGCTCATTATGCTGCCACAGAGACAGGCCTGGCAAGGTGCCAGGAGAGGGTCAGAGAGTAGAGAGGAAGAAGACGTGTAAGGAGGGAGAAAGAAAAGAAACACAGAAGCCAGGGGTTCTTTGTTCCTGCGTATGTGCTAGACCTCATTCGGGAGTGGATAGGAGAGTGTGTGAGTGTGTATGTGTGTGTCATTGTCTGTAGTTATACTAGACCACTCTGCCCAGCATTTATTGTCTTTTCCCCGATGGTCTGTTGATGCAAGTGTTGCTGTTACCGGCAACGTGACTCATGCACTGTTTTCACACGAGCACAACTTGCAGTCAGAAATACACCAGAGCCAAAATTCACACTATTCTCTACCTGCAGTCAGGTGAGTAACATTGACATTCAGCCATCTGTAACTGCACTCAGCTTCAATGACACCCTGTTTGCAAAGTGGACATTTAAAAACCAGAGTACCCAGGGCATGCTATAACCTCCTCAGTCCACTTGGGGGCAGTGTCAGCCTCTTAATCTTTGTGTGTGTGCTCTTGCTTGATTTGCTTTTTCAGTTTGTTGCAGCAGTAATGTGAGTCTTTACAGCCACGTGAAATCAGTGGCAATAAGCAGCTGTGGCACCCTTGTTTTTGTTATGTTAATCTTTCGTCCCCTCTCGGACAGGACGAGGTTAAACTGGGGCAGAAGCACACAGAGGAGCAGCACAGTGCCATGGTTTCCAAAATAGACACACAAACATACCAATATTTAAATGAGAATATTGATGCTGTATCTCTAAAACATCCTCTTCTCAGGTTTGAGATAACTCATAAGCCAAAAGGTTGTTGTTCCAGGTTTGCACCCTCATCACCAACACACAGAAAGCCACACCCTCCTTTTCTAGCTCGTGTGGTCACATCACTGGAGTAGCTCAGAGATGTCTCACAGATCAGGCGTGCGATAAACAGGCTGACGAGGGAGGCAGGGACGACGGGCTTCAAAGGCCCGCCGAATATGCCACATGACAAATGATGCCGTTCATGCCCCTTCGGCTCTCCGTCCGTCGCCTGCCCTAAAGTCTGAGCCGAGTGAAAAAAAGGATGTAAGGTGCAGTGTTTTTTGCATGTGTTTCGAAAGCGTGACTGTTTTGGTCAATAAAATAAATTGTAAACCTCTGCAGGCGTATTCAGGCCGAAACAATGGCAGCTTCTGGAGGCTTGACAGTCCAGAATGAGAGCAAACCTTTCATTTTGTCCCCCTCTTTAGCAATTTTTACCATCTAAAAGTCCTACTGCATTGCCCATACTCCATGTGATGTCTACATTACCTGTCTTGGCCCCTGATCCCGGTTAGGCCCTGTGGAGGCCACCAATTGAAAAGTGCTTATTAGCAGGGCGGCAGCAGGAGACGGCCTGTTGGAACATGTGAGAAGCACTGTCCCTTGTGTCCACTGATGTTCTCCAGGGCCAGAGGAGAGGAAATTGAAAACACAGGGATGAGCACAGATGCTATGTACAAAGCAGAAAGGCAACATGTTTACTTGACTCTGATTGGTCCACACCTGCGGGGAAAACATCACCCATCTTTTTCTTTTTTTTTCTTTTTTTACTGGAACTGTGTTATGTCTCTTTCTCTGACAGTTTGTTTCTGTAGCTGTGAGACATAATATGCAGAGGAGAAGCATGTACAGTAGATGGGTTTTTTTCCCTTGGTAACACAAAATTTTCATTTTCTCTAGACATCGATGTAATCTCCCTCTTGCTGTAAAAGAGAAAGAAAATTGAACGCTGACAGGCACTGTCCCTCAGAGACTGCTGTTTTTTTTTTACATAATGTCCCTCAAAGCACAGCACTGTTTCTAGACCGGATTTACTCCAGGCGTTTGTAGCGAGAACCCACAGCCTCTGTCTGCTTTGATGTGTTAAGAGCCTGCATCACATCTCCCTCCTCTCCCTTTAGTATTAGCCAACAAGCCTTTCTGCTCTAATGGCACTAATCAATAAACAGGTTAAGAGGGGGAAGAAGGAGGAAGGGGACCTAATTACATTTACAAAGCAGTACACTACATTTTTTTGTCTGGAATATTGTCTCAGAGAGTTTGATTGTGTTGCCTCGCAGTCAGCACGGTTGACGAACAAGAGGCTTTTTGTAATGGATGCTCACTGGGCACAGCGGCAACCTTTAGTTTTGACAGTGCGGCAGTGATTGGCATATGCAGAATGCACGAAAATACTACAATACCTCTGTTTGTTCCCTTTTTTTTATTTGATCCCAGTTGATCTGTATTGACCCACTGAGAAATTATTTGTTTACAGATGAGAAGCTGCTCTTGTTTATGACCACCCATGTCTAATGGGAGGCTATTGTTTAGCTGTTTTCCTCCATTGCTCTGGTTAGTGTGTAGAATGATGCATCAAATATATTATAATGAGACACAGAGTGGTGCGGGTGATTTAATTTAGTAAATGCCAGTGATTCATTACCGAAGAGTGGATAGCACTGTGATATAAATCATAGGCTGTAAATAAAGATGGACGACGCAACAAAGCCAAAAGGCCGCCATCTTGCGCCTTTGTTTGGTCTGTGTCCCTTCCATTAACATGGAGGAGACAGGATCAATGACTTATACTGCAGCCGGCCACCACTGTAACAATATAATATACCATAGTCATCAGTTTTCATAAATGCCTTGACATACATACACATTAAACACAAATGTCTGTATATCTGCCTGCAACATTATAGAGTTTGTTCAGTTTATTTTTTCTTATAAATGTCAGTCAGGGTTTAAAGTTAAGTTTTTGTCTTCTATGTTCGTGTCCTTGAACACTGATGGGTACGAGTAAATTATTAAATTATTAAATATCAACTCATTCTTTGACCTCCATCCATGAACATGACAGAGGAGGAATTTATGACCTATACTGCAGCCATCCACTAGGGGGCGATCAAAATGCTTTGGCTTCCCTTTTCATGAGCAGTCATGTCTATGGTCCATCTCTATATACAGTATATGATATCCATCTACATTGAGAAAGACACTTGCTTTTATGTATTAAACCCCACTGAAATGTTTTGTGTTCACGTAGGAGCCAGAAAGCCCTCTTGCCAGCACAGACCTGGACATCCCCACACTGAAAGAAGAGCAGGAGGAGTATCTGAGGTGGAAGAAAGAGCGCGAGCAGATCGACAAGGAGAGAGTGGCTCGGCATAAAAACGCAAAGGGCCAGTGGAGAAGGGAATGGGACGTGGACAAGACTGAGAACATGTGAGACTTTTCCCGAGGCACTTTGATTTTTCACAGCTGTGATAGTAGATCTCTCTCAGAGAAATCTTTTTCAATCTATTTCCATGAAATTTCAACTGAGTAGCTTTATTCTTCTTCAGAATTGGCTTATGAAGGGACACTTGGCGGTGGTTGTTTAAGGAGAGTAGAGCTTTATTTGGCCAGTTAGAAATAGTCACGAACTCCTGGTCTTCAATCAATCTCATAAAAACATAAAAAAAATCTTTATCTCTCTAGTTTCCTCTAAAATCAGATGCTTCTTCATAGTGGTTTCCATTAGTATCAAATAATGAAATTCAAAAATTACATTCTGTTTTCTGTAAGTAATACTTAAATATATATATATATATAAATTATCTTTTATTGTGATATTTTTGCAAAAATGATTCTGTGCTGTCTTGCCTATCATGTTAATGAGAAGATGGAAACCACTCATGTTTGCAGCAGTTTGCTAGCTTGGCTTAGCATAAAAACTGCTAGCTGCCCAAAGGTTAAAACATAAACCTACCTACCAGCACAAATAGAAACGTAAACATGATTAAATTCGTGGTTTCACAGGCAGAAAAGCAATGGAGCTGACATAATTTTGTGGCTACAAAATTGATAACTAACTAGAGACAGTTAACTTGTAAGCTTCAGACATGCTGGTAGTTAGGTGTTTTTAACCACTGGACAAAGTTAGGCTAGCTAATTTCCCCTGCTTCCAGTTGTTATGCTCTGCTAACTGTCTTTGAGTTAATAGGCTTTGTAGTGAAAAATTAAAGCCTCTTCTTTTACCTCTGAAGTCAGCTAAATTGAATTTTCAGTGCAGATGTAGATAACAAACAAACAAAACTAAGCTTGAAGAACAGCCTGTTTATTTCTAGGGGGATGATTCAGTAGAAGCATCTATTAGATGAGCTGTCTGGATTTTATGCCACATGATCACAAGACTATATCAAGTCACAGGATTAAATCAAAACTGATTACATCACAAAGTAATTACTGTTTAAGTGAATTGTGTCATTGTATGTGTTATGTTACTATAACGTGTTGCAGACTATCTCTGATTCTAAAATGAGTCGATGAGCAGTATGTTGGAGCCTGCCCTCACTTTCCTTTGTGAAATCACACGATAGCGCCTCCGACTAACTGGAGGGAAAAACACAACCCATTCATTTTAAACAGTTGTTGGATTTGAAACAATCTGGGCTGTAATACAAAGGGTGAAACCCGCAGAATAAATAAACGGGCTGAGTAAATTAATGTGCTGTTTAAGGAAGCTTCAAAATTTAAAGAGACAAGGAAGGAGACGCTATTTTTAGCCAGGGCTACGGGATGGAATGCCTTGCCTTATTTGGCGACACTTAAACAAGACCCTTGAGTCAGAATAGGGGAGGAAATGTATTTTTGACTCAACTATTTAGGTGGTTTCAGTGGATGTACAATACAAGGGTGTGACACATGGAGAGAAAACACCTCTCACTGCTTCTGCATAAAGGCCTGTCAGAAATGTGCAGTGATGATACTCAAATATTAAAAGAGAATGTTGATGGGGCTGTTATGTCACTTTGAAATTAAAATTGTTTTTCTGTGTATCTCAACCTTTGCTTTTAGGTTTTCAGACAAATCCCTGCCTGATAGAGACTGGGGGACTTGTAGCAGAGGTAAGACCGAAAACATGAGAATAAGACATGATAAAAGATGGATTTCAATGTTCGTGTTGTATTATTTTTGTATTATTCATTATTTATTATTTTTAATTTCAGGTGGACGAAGTGCTAAAAGAGGACAACCCAGGGCAAATGTGGACCCAAGAGGTATCCCACTCTGAACTATTGTGTATTTATCAGATAAGTCCCTTAAGATAATCATACAGGGTACAGAAAAGGTAATAAAGCCCCTTTTTTGTGAGATGTGTAGTTTTTTTGTTGTCAATTCAAACAAATTCAAGCACAAAGAGTGAAGAAACTATAAAAATGTTGTTTGTTTATTTATTTGATAGGGACAGTGCTCAATGACAACCGCCAACATTTTTTTAAATGAACGTGACTTAGCTGTATAGGCTAATTTTCATCTCCCATTCGTAGACAGTTCTTACAAGGCAACCTGACTTAAAAAATAACGACCTCTTATCTTATAAAATTACAAATATCTATGCATAATTCATGTGCGTTATATATAACATCTAAACTAACTGTACAATAAACTCATGATTAAAACTTTACACTTGATAAAAACAAGTAAATAACCTACGATTAAAGCACAACACCATCAAATCATATGAGATTAAAAGGAATTCTTACACATGATTACAAGTTCAATTTGCTTTCAGCCATATCTTAAGTTAAAATTTAAATGTTAGCTAATGTCTACTTCTTTTTAATTGAACATGTAAACTTTTCCCATAGTTAATGACTGACTGAGAAGACTGTTTACCCAAACTTGCTGCATCTGTACAGCACAACACAGCCCCCCCTGGTGATTGCTCTTGTTACCCTGCCACTACTGTCCCTCTGCATTATAAACTGATTAGATTGTAGTTTCGTATGTGGCAGTGGTGATAGCTATTGTGTGCTAATTGTGACTTCCTGTATTCCCCTGTCATACAGGACGTGAGAAGCGAGGAAAAGACAAGGTAGCTAAAAAAGTGCTGGTGATGAGCAGTAACGCTAAAGGCAAAGATCGCTTGACTGGGAGGGCCAGGAGGTCAGTATCAGTGAAACACGATTTAGTGCTACACCAAAAAAACATCTTGATGTTAAACTTGATTGGAGTGTCTCTCACCACAGCCTCAATGAACTGTTAAGAGAAAAAGTTACTATGACGAATGAAATATGTGAATTGGCTGTGAAGGCACATTGTTTTCCCGCACTTTGCCGAATGTACGAATTCCCCTGGATGTCATGAGACATGATTTAGAAGTTGTGGCAGCTGACTAAATCACCCAGAAGGCCTCATTCACGTCTCACTGCATTCACTTTTTATTTTTCTCCTCCAGCTCCTCTGTTGTGAAACAAGCCACTGTGCTGCCTGTTGACGAGGCGTTCAGGCTGCGCAGTTACACAAGTGTTGCTCAAAATAATCATAATCTCAAAAAGCCATGCGACCACAGAACCGGATGTGTGAAAATGTACCCGATGATCTATTGTATCTGTGTGTCTGTGGTGGCAGTAGGTAAAGGGTCAGGGAACAACGTAGAAACCAACTCTCAGTTGCATCCAGACCAATTCTTGGTATCAGGATGTGCTTCTGTCACAGCTGGCAGTAGATCATGGTGCAGTGAGAGGCAGCCCACAGGCCACTGATTCTACAACAGCTGAGATCAAAGACTCAGCTGGTAGAGCAAAGCTAGCTGAGCTTTTATTTGAATATACAATAGAAAGAAATATGCTTATTTGTTTTATTGTCCAGGGTTGGATGAGAAAATATCACTCTCATGTCTGTACAGTAAATATGAAGCTGTATACCAGCAGGAGATCGTTAGCTTGAATAGTAAATAGACTGAATGGACTGAATGGCTTTTCTACTAAGGGTCACTTCAAAGCACATGTCACATTCACACACACATTCATGCAGTGCATCCATACACTGTTGTTTTTTTTTAATCACAAATTATTCATACACTGTTGGAACAGCCGTCATGGGCAATTTGGGTTCAGTATCTTGCCCAAGGACACACAGAGTGGAGGAGCCGAGGATTGAACCACCAACTTGCTGGGCAGGGGAAGACACCCTCTTCCTCTTGATCCCCAGCCGCCCCAAAATAAAAAAAAATTGCATGTGGCTATGTGCGGGACAATTTGTGGCCAGTCATAACAACTCCTTTGCTTGTTTTTTGTGTGAATTAAACAAAGAATATCACAGACAGATTTTTACCTTTGGGCAGGACCAGGCTAGCTGTTTCCCCCATCTTTCCAGTCTTTGTGCCAAGCTAAGCTAACTGACTTTAGCTTCATCTTTGCCTTACAGACATGGTATAATGCTAACAGGAAATGAAATGATAATAGCATCACTATTCTAACATTGTTACTGAGATGCTTGATAGAAGTTGCTTGTACATTACATTTTTACATTTTCATTTTTCAGATGGCAGGCAGGTGAAGAGGGAGAGAACCTACAGGTAAGAACTCAAACCTGTTTCAATATGAACTGTGCAGTGGTTAATAAAGGTTACTAAAGAATCAAAAGTACCTGATTTGTTGTTCTAATCTCATCCTTTAGATGTCTGATACAACATTGGAGGAATTCCTGGAGGAACTTGATGCCCTCACAGATGTTGACGTAGAGGATCAGACAGGTCAGGACACAAAAACAAAGCTGTCGCCCAGCTCAGATCTGCAGAGCGTGTCTGAGGAAGTGAGTGGATCCGCAGCACCCGTGTCAGCTGCTACGTTGAGAGAGGACGCCTCCTCTCAGGGGCACCCAGAGGCCCTGTCTCCCCGGAGTTCAGAGAAGAAAGTACGCTTCTCGGAGGAGCTCATCCAGGGAGCTCGTACGAGGCAAACCGCAGGCTCTCAGGACTCTGCCAGCTCGGAATCGAACTTAAAAGCTTCATCACCATCATCTAAACAGAACAAACAGGAAGTGCAAGGGCCACAGCAGCCTTTCGAAAGTGCCAAGCAGGATGACGGAAGTCCTCAGGATCAGGGCGATGATCCGTCTGCTCCTCCTGTCGCCCAGTGGGAGTCTTATGAAATTGAATGTACTAAAAAAGACAGCAACCCCCCCACATCTCCCAACTCGCCCCCTGCCGAAAAAGCCTGTGCCTCTCCAGAGAAGGCCTCTCTCCAGCCTGTAGAGCTTGCTAAGTGCAATATCAGCAACACAAACGCAGGTATGAAATATTCTCAGTGGCCCTGACTTCTCTGACAACACATTTGGATGACATGTACCTGAGATACTGTTGGTTTTTTCTCACACAGACGAGCTAATAGACTCTGGTCTGTCTGTCCTGAGCCTGGAGTCAGGAGAAACACACCCAACGCATTGTACCAGCAGCGACAAGGTCAGTGTGAGAGACAGGATGAGGGATGGGAGGATCAATAGATGTGTAAATCCACTGATGGAGGGAAGTGCAAATGGATGATCAGTTAAAATGATGAAGAGAGACGGGCTGTAATATTCAATTTCAGTTGAAGTGTTTTTACCACCTCTGAGGCCTGTTTCGCGTTAAGGAGAAATAACATCTCATCCAGCATGGAAACAGCCAGCTGATGTACAGTATCTGACCTTAAATCATCCCCACAGGAAATAACGTGACGGGCCTGAGATTAATAAACAAACTCTGCATCGTACAAGTTAAATTACTTTTTGCAAGCTTAATTTGTTTTGTATGTTTTTTGTTTTTTTGCAGGCGAGAGAACACGGGAAGATTGTCTGACTGACATTTTCAGGATGGAAACACCGAAACCAAAACCCAGCCACACAGAGCGACACAAAGCTCTCGTGTCTTTGTATTCGGATGCTTCATTTCGCTTCAGGTTGCTCTTTTTCGAGATGTCAAGTTTTCGGCTCACACGCGAAACCGTGGTTAGTGATTTTGCTTTGGTGCGTGGCCTCCCATTGAAGTTCTCAAACATCTAAGATTTGACATAGGAATGGTGAGCCGTTTCCCTGCTCAAATATTTTTGGATCAAAGCACTTTATGAACATAAAAGTACGTGTCCTGACACCTTAAACAGTATGTTGGTATGCTGCTCAAGTGCAATATCACTAAATGTTTACATGTGGATGAACATTTCAAGGTACACATCAGGAGGCCAGCTGATCTGTTCATCGTAGGTAGCCCTCGAAAAGATAACTTCAGCCACACCCATGTTGTCTAGTGCCTGAATCTGCCTTAGAGGTATTTTCAATAATGGAATAAAGTCTGTATCACAGTGTATGATGATGCAGTCGTGACAGACCTACAGAGTAGAGTCTGTGTATCTACACTCACATCTGAGTGAGTGGAAATTATTTGTTTACTGCTTCCAGCATGGGTCAATGTCCTTACCTGAATTTAGAAATCAATATATTATTGAAGGGCACATTTGAGACTTATTGTCTTATTGGCCTCTGACCAAGACACTGGTAAGTTTCCAAAATATTACCACTCGCTGTGGTATTTGCTTTTAAGGAAATTTAAAAGGGATGTCCACTGATTTTACTTGAGGGGCATAGTTTTGTCATCTGTGTTAGTGCGACACAGTGTGAAAAAAGTTGCAACATGTCTTCTGTGGCTCCGGATGTGAAAATCTGAAAAAGAAAACCCCCGATGATGTCATAGTTAAGTTTGTCTCAGTTTGGGAAATCTGTTCAGACTATTCTTTCCCCAAAATTCATAGAAGTACAGGTCTAAAACATTGCTGTATTCTTTTAATATTAAGTATCCAATAATGCTGTTATTAATGGTCAGCTGGTAGTTACCAGCCTAAAAGTTTGCAATTTTAAAATCAGTCTTCCCAGGTGATCAATAACACTGTAGAATTAAAACCTCAAACTTGCCCTTAAACACATTGCTATTGTTTCTTAAAGTCAGCACAGTGTCACAGCTGAATCCCAATCAGCTGTTCTTCCCCACAAATGTAATGTTTTACACACTTAATGGAATTATAACATACGATTTACAAATGTAAACAATGGTCAGCACAAACATGAAAGTCAAAGTTGTGAATCAAAAACTAATTTTTGAATATTTTGCTCAAGTTGTTTTTAGTCTTGGAGCGTGGGACGGACAGACTCGTTCTAATGAAAGAACATTATCCAGGTCCACTAGGATTTAGCCTTTAGTCCACAGACACCCTGGATTCAGCTGTAATTCCCTCCTGACACTGTTCTGCCACTTGGTCTCTTTTATAATCATGAAAAACAGCTAATATTTTTTAAAAGGGTTTAGCCTGCTGTCGTGCCTTGCATATCGGCTTCTTCAATACTGAAGGTGTTTCATGGTTTGTATCATAACATACTGTAGTGTTAAATGTACTGTGGTAACAGTGCAGCGTCAGTATTGATTTTATTTATTTGCCTCTCCCAGCGGACAAGAGAATGTTATAACTAGAATGATTGTTGCAAATCTAAAACTGTATGTGCATTATAGTGGCTGTTTTTATTGTCTGTGACATGTATGGATTTGTTTTTATTTATTGCCAGTCTACTGTTGTGTGTTTGGTATCAGTGATAGTAAGAATGCCTCACAAGAACTCTGTCCTCAAAGAAGGTTTTTGGCGTTCGTCAATGCTTCAGTTTAGTAAACGGTTATGTAACCGTAAGTAGACGAGATAGTGGATATGCTCTGAGCTGCTGGGCCCTGTCAGCCTCAACTGTGGTTACATAAAATACAAATAGTCCAGAATGTAGTCGAAGCACACTGGGAAAACGAAGAAACACGTTACGATGATACATGCTGTTTTTGAGTCGGGGCTTTATTCTGTATTATATATGGAATTTAAACGAGAGGTAAAAGAAACAAGTTTAAAAAGCTGGTTGGTAAAATGAGCTCTGAAATATAAAAACATCCCTGTGGGATTAAAATTAGTGATATGGATTTTCGGACCTTCAACCACACAGCAGCTCGTCCTTGTTTAGTTTGTTCATTTAGTTTTCAGACATCTGCATCATCAGCTCACTGAAGTGACAAATGTAGGAGGAGTAAGTGACTGTCTTGCTCTACCACTGCTGTCCTCCATGTTTTTACACACACACTCACGAGGAATGAATGTGTGTGTGTGTGTCTGTGTGACCTCAGCTCATCATAACTTAATTCTAGCTTCATTTACTGTAGAACAACGTGGAAGGAACGAGCAACATCAATAAAGTTTTTCTCTATTTCAAATTCTCTAATCACGCCTGGCGTTATTTTGTTGCACCCTCTCATATCACCCTTGCCACCTGCTATTACACCATGGATGCAAATTAATTCATCCTCTGGAGAGTCTTTGAAAAGCAAAGGCCACTCCAGTGAATCTCAGAGGGAACGAAAAAGGGGCAGAAATTGTAGCTTTACCAGCCTGTTAAGTTTGACCTTGGTCCGTTGACTCTGCCTTCATGTTGGATTTGATTAATTTCTGCTCTCTCTGCAGGGCTGTTGAATTGAAAGCTGCAGCCTCTCGGCCCTACAGGTGGGACCTCCCGTAGGTGCTACTATTTTAATTATCTCCTCCCGCGGCTGTCTCCATAGCAGCCTTCTGCCACTGAGGCTTTCAGGCTTTTGTGTGTTATTGTAGAGAGCTGTCTAGACCTGCTCTGTGTGAAGACAGCTTCGAGATAACTCGTGATTTGGTGCCATATAAATGAAATTGATTTGATTTGACTTGTGACCTGTTGTACAGCATCCTCACTCTCCTTGAAATGTTGAGCTGTCCTTTTTTTAACACAAGCTGAAAAGGTTTTTCGATCCCTGCTTATGAGATTATAACACACACAGTTTCCGTCTATCACATTGCCGGTTCACTTTGGTGCGAAGCTAATAGTTTGGAGTGTCTGATGCAATAGTGCACTACAGTGGGGGTGTTGATATTATGGAAATAAGAGCTGTAGGCTGTACTAAAGGATTGAAGGGCAGTGTAGGATTATGTCAGCTGCTCTGTGCAGTGAGGGGAAGCTTCACAGGGGAAAAAAATCAAAAGACTCAACTTTTGGGCAACACAGTGCAGGGGGCTGTTTTTATGTGCATCAATAGACTTTTTTAGTTTTTGTGCTGGGTTGGAAATTTGCGGCTTGGAGAAGGGATTCTTCGACAGTAGCTTTAGATTGATATCAGAGCGTTATCAACCTTCTCCTCGATCTGCGAGAAAGCAAAAATGTGTATTTTCTTAAAATGCTTGAGCTCAAATCTGCATATGGTTCCTGCAGGTTTGTGCTGCCTTATGTCATCCCTGTGTCTGTGGCACGGGGATAATAGAAGGTGGAGAGCTGACAGTCAAAAGCCTCTCTGTTTCATTAGCGTTGATGGATGTAGGTTAAGTGGAGGCGATGGGCCGGCCATGCGACCCTGACAGCACCTCACACAGGCAGGTTGGCAGTCCCCACTGAGCATGTGCGTAACAACCCCCCAGATCCCCACCCTGTCATGGTTCTGGATGTAACAACCACGCCTCAACAGCTGCAATGATCAAGGGAGTGTTCTCCCCCCCTCCTCCACCACCATCCTCCCTCCTTCATCCCCACGCCGAGGAGACAGGGGGCCGGGCTGACAAGGTGAACATGTGCCCTGTCTGCCATGGTGATCGTGGGTCGGCCCTATTTTGGTTTAGGTCGCATCATCTAATAAATGAGGTCAGTATAACCAAAGAAATAAACAAAGAAATTGCTTTTCTGACTTAGCAGAAATATTCACTCAAAAAATAACTAATCCTAAAACGTTGACCTCAATTAAATTTGCATGTCACTTAAGTACATACGTTTTTTGACTTTTTTACAATAACTCAACATGATAGAAAATACCTTTGACCATGGAAATACATAAAGTCAATGTTTTGGACATAATTATTATTTGAGTGTTTGATTTAGTTTTCTGTTGAAACGTGTGATTTAGTTTTTATTTCTATTGCTTAAAAATGAATATTATAATCACACTGACATATTGTTGTTAGGTAACAATTGTAAAGGCTAGCTTAGTTAGCCACACGTGAAGCTAATTTTAATCAGCTAAATGGGTCAGATATCTTGTCCCACCTCTCAGCTTTAAAATCATTTCAATATTTCTTCCTTTTTTGACCTTGACAGATTCAACATTTTATTTGCTTCCTACATAATAATAATATATAATATTCTGAATATTTTTAGATCATCTACATCATATCTATTTTTTTTTTGTTTCAGTTGTGAAAACTAGAAATATTGTGCCATGAATTTTTCAAAAGGTCAAACGACATAATTATTAAACACCAAAGCTGACAACGTTGTACCTAGACGCACAGAGCATCACGTTTTGTTTTAAAATGCATAACTCCTCACCACTGCCCTTTTGTTAATTGAAAAAGCTTTTGTTCACTGCCTTCACATTGTTCACCGGCGCTGCCAGACAACGTGCTAATATGAACATACATTTTGTAATGGTGTCTTGCTCAAACAATGAAGGCCTTTAATCCCTGCAGCTTTGGTGGAAAAGGTCTCCTGGTTGTAGTAGTAGTCAACCCTGAATACGTCAAAGCTGGAGGGGAAATAATCTTCCCTCAACCCTTTAATGTTGTTGCATGCTTTAGGGCGGCGGGGGGAAAACACAACCGAATGAAATGACTGGTCGGCGTGTATCTGTCACTAACCGACCTGCCTGCCTGCGTTTCAGTCTTCAGCCGGCGAGACTTACACCTGAGGCCGAGACGATAGCCAGCAGTTAGCGAGCGAGTCACAGAAAAGTCGGATTCTTGCAGTTGTCAGTCAGTGCATGTTCATGTGTTTTAGGAGCGTAGCTTTTGACGAGAGTAAAGAAAGTAAGGGGTGGGACGTCGGTTGCATACTTTCAAATTGTCGCCTGCTCTTGTTACCTTTCCACGATTACCAACCCTAGCTTTAATCAAACGTTTGGAAAAACAAATAGGACAGATTTGTCTGTCTAAAAAAGCCTATTTGGAGTGGAGCTTTAAATATGTTATACACCATATTAATTACCACTCGCTGTCTCACCAGCACAAGCACACCTCTGTCCTCCCTGCTTCGGACACAACTCCCACCTCCCTTCTCACTAATGTGTTGCCTTATACATTCTATGGGTGACACATCCCAGTACAGCTGCAATACCAAAACAACTGTAGTACAAAAATACTAAAAACTAACTTTTATATATTTCTTTAATGATTTGATAAATTTCCTGTTTTAAGATCTAATTTGATCTATGACCTGACTACAAGACAAATTAATCTCATTCTGCTTTTTAATGTATCGCATGAATAATTCCCCGCTAGATAATGTAATCATCTGCCGGGGTGACTGAGTTCAAGAGTCATAAGGTCAGATGCTGCGTCCTGAGTCCGGTGCAGCTCCCAGCAATAACTGTCAGTGCTGATGAAGTCCCTCATCAACAGATCGGCCATTACTCCCGCCATATATCACAATGGGCCGCAAGAGGAACTGGAACTACATCTGTCAAGGCTGCTCTACATAAACAGAGGCCCCCGCAGCATTGACAGGCCTGTCACTGTGCTCTATGGACGCTCTGTTTTACATATTTCTGTCGCACACATGGGAGATGCTTGCGTCTAGCGCTGTCTCCCCTGATGAATTGACTTCCCGTTTGGCCCACCACGCGCATACCTTGGCTCCGGTTCCAAACAGAACCTGTCACATTGACACAACGCGTGCATGTCGCCGCCGTTTACATCACACCGGCAGAGACAGAGTGGCTTTTATTTGTCAGCGTGATAGTAAAAGATGCTCGTCACCGCCAGCACAGAAACACAAACCTTTCAGCAAACACAGTCCCTTTCAGAAAGAGAGCCGGACCAAAAATAGCAGCATGAGCAGCAGCGGCATTGTGTAATGTGTTCTCTTGTGTTGTACCGTGCACACAACAGAGCCCTCGAATCAATACACCTCCCTCACATGCTGCTGAGAGAGTGCACGGGGCGGTTGGTCTTATTTCCACTTCAGACCACATGTGACTGAAGTGGTTTCAGGGAGAGAGGCAGCGAGTGAAGCTGTGGCGGACTGGGAGATAAATGCCGCTCTTTCTGCAAGGGGGGACAGTCGCCTCTGATCACAGTGGACAGTTCACTAGAGCAATTAAAAAGGCCCCCCATCAGAATTGGATTGAACACCCATGATCACAAGACTGACCATAAACTGCCTGCTCCGTGTGCTGAGCGTGCACTGATGGGATTTCTGATGAAGCTACTCCTTCATATCAAATGTGGGGTTTCCACTCTGAAGCCAATTTTCAACATCACCCTCCATTCTGGCTCTGCATAGATCAAATGTCATTAACATACCGGGTTATACAAAACCATAGAAGTGAGTCATTTTTCTAAGGATGTTTATTTGCACCTTGTGATATAGTTATACCTATCATACATGTATCTTTAATAAAAATGTATCTAATTACACTAAAAGCTCATCAAGGCCAAAAAAGATCTATGCCTTCCCTATATATGTACACAACCAAATCCACAGTACATTTACATGGTTGTATGCACATACCTGAGCATAACTCAACAATGCAGTTTTTCTTCTACTCGGAATCCAGGTTTGATCCATGAAAAAAAAGGGAAGAGTACAGCCTATAGATGTTAAAATGCTATTAGTGATTCTTAGACCAGCCCATGAATGGCAGTGATGTTAAGCGCTGCATGTTTGCATGTTCATGTCCTACAAAAAAAATAAAAATAAAAACAACCTCTGGAGCCTTTGTCCCATTCATTTTAACAAAAATATCTAGAGCCGTCTTGTCCACACGTACAGGCAGATTAGTGGCCTCAGAAGCTGGAGACTCACACTGATTTTTAAGGCATACAAATGGCCTAAAAGGGGGAGCATGGTTAGTGTTGAAGGGGGGGAACAGTGTTTACAGAAGAAGGGATGTCTCCTCTTTTCTCAGGCGTAAGAACAAGAGATGAGTTCACGCGAGCAGTTCAGCATCCACAAGAGGATCTGCAAAATGAAAGAAGACCTGCGTGTTATCCGACCTGCGGCACTGAGTCTGTAAAACACTCCTCCATGGGTCAGTGTGTGCGCGCGGGGTGACGATGGCGACGATGGGAATCCGGGCCTGATCACTCTCCTCTCATGCTCGTCCGAGGGACGGTGGCCGAATCTGCAGGCGCCTGCTCCGGGTCAGTCGCTCCATCACCCCCATTGCGCGCCACCCTCTCCTCCTCCTCTTTCTCCCCTTCGCCCTCTGTCATCGCGGTGTCTGTCGGGATGTGCTGGCTCACCCGGGGCTGGGACTTGCTTTGCGTCTGTCTCCCCGAAGTGCCCGATCTCTCCGTGGATGATGCGTAGAGTCCTCCCTCCTCCTGCCGCTGCGAGTGCGCAATTTCAGCTCCGGGCGAGACGGCCACGCTCTCGGCCATGTCGTCCCACTGAAACCCCGCCGATGCGCGGCTGTGCGGGGCTGCTGCTGCCGCGGTGGTGCCCTGCCTGGTGGTGTGGTTCAGAGACAGCAGCAGCCCCGTCTGCGTTGAGTTCCACTCCGACACGGTGACGCTCGTGGACACGTTAGTGGAGATGTTGGCGCTGGGGGTGACCTCCTCTGGCACCCCCGGCCTCCCCGCGGAGGAGGACGCACTAGTTGGTTTCCAGATGAGGCTGTAGTAAATAGCCAGGATGATGGCTGCTAAGGACACGGACAACACATATGCAAACACGGTGGCTAGTCTCACCCACTTCTTGTTCGTCTTAGCAGCCATCTTAGCCTTTTTGTCCCCCGTGTAAGTGGCAGGTTTGCCCCTCTCCATATTGGGCATGAAGTCCCGCTCTCTCATGTTGCCCCTGTTTTTCCCTCGATGCTCCACCGCCCCCTCCGTCTTGAAGGCTTCTTGTTTTCCACAGTCCAGGAGAAGACGGGAGGCTCAGGGATGAGCACAACGGGGATGCTGGTCCGCCTCGCACCGCAGGAGCGTTGAGTGCAGCCCAATTGATTTCTAGTGATTCACTGGTTGTCAAAAGCGCTGCGCCTCACACTCGACAGTGCACCATTGCGTTTCATAATGGACATCAGGCACATCCACGGGGCTGAGTGCGCGCCTCAGCATTCGACAGCGGCGGGACGAACGTCTCCCTCCCCCAGGTGGCTACTACAGGCCCACGGCGGATCCGCAGTGTGTGGCAATTGATGTCATTTATTGAAAACGATTAAGTGAGCGCCACAGCCCACGGTACACAGCTGTCCGTCTCATCCAGAGAATGAAGTGGCTGGCTCAGCTAAAAATACAGGAGAGGGGGGCGGGCGGTGGCTCTTAAAGAAGCAGCAGCTGTGTGTGCAGCAGCCGCACACACACACACACACACACGCACACACACACACACACGCACACACACGCACACACACACACACACACACACACACACACACACACACACGCACACGCACACACACATGGAGAGCAGCAGGATGCTGTAGCTGGGATGAGGTGACGCGGGAAAGTGGATAAACAGATTGACAGTGCGTATGACAGTTTTTTTTGTTTTGCTTCTGGATCATTCTGGACCTCTTGTTACCTGTTGGCACCGTGCGTCATTTCAGCACAATGGACAGCGCCCGGGTTTCTCACAGCGCATGTCCTGTGGGAAGGTGTGGATATGAAACAGGTTAAGCAGGACATGTGACCAGTGATGAACACAACTCACAGCAATAAGTAAAACATATACTATATATATACTATATATATATATATATGTACATTTGTCTATGCATAAATTTACATTTCTCCTTCATAAAGATGCTCTTATACTGGCTCACATCAGCATATACTCATTATATAAGTATACATTGTTAATGTTTCCAATTTCCAAAATCCTCCATAAAATGTTGTGGTGTCCCCACGAAGATTGAAAGATATTCTGATGCCAAAAAACTGACACTAAATAATCCTCCATATCTAAATGGCTTACACAAGGTTTGCAAAATCATTGCTTATTGATAATGGGTATTTATCATTTATTGACCACAGTTTGTATCCTCTCAATAGTCTATTCTACTATTGCATTATGTCAAACCTATACACTACATAATATCGGTCTACCCACCCACCCACCTACCTACCTACCTACCTACCTACCTACCTACCTACCTACCTACCTACCTCCCACCACCCTACAACCTACCTACCTCACCTACCTACCCACCCACCCACCCACTCACCCACCCCCCCACCCACCCACCCACCCACCAACCCACCCACCACCTACCTACCCACCCACTCCCTGCCCCACCCACCTACCTACCTGCCCACCCTACAACCCACCCACCCACCCACCCACCCACCCACCCACCCACCCACCAACCCACCCACCCACCCACTTCACCCTACAACCCACCCACCTCCACCCACCCACCCACCCACCTACCCACCTGCCCACTTACCCCACCCCCCCACCCACCCACCCACCCACCCACTTACCTACCTACCTACCTACCTACCTACATACCTACATACCTACATACCTACCTACTTACCTATCTACCTACCTACCTACCTACCTACATACTTACCTATCTACCTGCCTATACCTACCTACATACCCATACCTATCTATCTATCTATCTATCTATCTATCTATCTATCTATCTATCTATCTATCTATCTACCTACCTACCTACCTACCTACCTACCTACCTACCTACCTGCCTACCTACCTGCCTATCTTATTGTACATGTCTCCATGTGGCAGAGGAAACAAACACACTGCACAAACACACTGCACAAACACACTGGGGGAGATGGGAGGAAGACAGTGATATGGCATGATTTGTTTGTCTGTTATCTCTAAATGACAGTGTATTAATATTAAAAACACGAGTGTGTTAAATGAATGTAGCCTGTGGTTGTTCACCAGATGTCTCTCCTCTGGTCCCTGTCCGGCTGAAAGTTTGCATTAGATAGGACATGGTCTGAGTGTTTGTTTGAATGTTATCCAAATGACCAGGAGTGCTTTGTTGAAAGGGCAGGCAGGATCCTGACCACAGTAATAAATAACACTGTGTTATGACCACAGACAGGTGGCTGTGGCATTATTTGATAAAAACAATAAGCTGATGAGTCCTCTAATTCCAGGTGATTTGCTGTAATTGTAAATTATAATGTGTATGGATCATTTATTTACACTAAACAAGGAAACAAATGAGGTAAATGAGCACTCACACCAGCTAGTGATAAATAAAAATCACTTATTAAAGGGTCAGTTCACCCCAACTACAAGAAAAACCTCTTACTTACATGTAGTAGTCTTACTTTTGGTGGTATTTGCCAAAGTTTTAGTCTGAAATTTTTGCTTCTAGTCCAACACAGTGGATGTGAACAGAATTATTATTCCACAAAATTATATTTTATATTTAAAATGTAATATTTAGTCCAAACCCAGTTTACAGTGTCAGAACTTATAGTGACATCAGGAATTAGTTCCAATTATGTTTGTGGTGATGTCTGTGTTTTTTGGAAAAAGACACTGCTTTAAAAAATTTGGTGCTTACAGAAACATTTCTGTAAGCCAAAAAGAACGTGTTTTCTCTCATTCTCTCATCATCCCAATCCATAGTCCTGACTCTGGAGGCGTCACACCCACCTTGAGTCAAGTTGCTTATTTGTTTGTTCAGCTTAATTTGCAAGGCATATTTCCCCTGGTGTGTCATGGGTACAGTCAGAGTCTCTGCACTTAAAACCTCCAAAGAGTCAGGCGCTTGATGTCACCATGGTGGACATCTACACTGTGAATATTGTTCAGTAATAACATTTACCTGGAAGAAAGAGCTACACCGGGGGGACAAAATGAACAAGAAAAGATATTTTCTGGATCCTCCAGAGGTCAAAGATTACCTGGTCAAAGGAGAGAGGTTTACCAAGTGGTCAGAGGTGAGTGGATACAATAAATCAGAGCTGGTGAATATCATAATTAATAACTGTATGAATCTAATCTGTAAACTCGCAGAAGTTTTGTTTAATACCATTATTGTAACTGTTGTCCTATTGAACTTCAGTCACTGATGTTTCCTTGTTTAACTGTTCTGGAAAATATCCAGAGAAGATCCTATTTAACATAAGCACATCACCATCAAGCAGCTGTTTTTTCAGACGTTTAAACTCAATAAATGTCCATTTCCCTCGTCTCCATCAAGGACTCCACAAAGACCGTCCCTGTCACCATGAAGATGGATCCTAAAGGTTTTTACGTCTACTGGATCAACCAAAGCAAGGTAATCAATACGAAGATCTGGGAAAAAGAAAGAAAGAAAAAAATGCCCTCGCACAGTGGGTGATATTGAAATAAAATAGTTTTTTCTTGTGTGCGTCAGACGAGCCCTAACGGACAGATTAAAACATACATCAAACAGAGGTGGTCATGTTTCAGCGACTCACACCCACAGTGTGTGTAATTAGGATGTGTCAGAGTTGTGAGATGGCCGGGAGCTGCGCTGCACCTTCTGGTCCTGGCAGCTTGTGGAGGTTATTGATTGGTTTGTGTTGTGGGCTCACCATCCCGCTGCACTGTGCTGCTGAACCGTGATGCACTCGGTGGAGAGAGAACTGTTTGTCTTTACCGCTCTCTTTCTCTCTTATTGATGCACCTCTCCATTTATGTTTGACACTGTCTTTTCTCATGACTGTTTTCAATATTGTTGTTTTGTTTCATGTGATATCTATTTCACTTCTGTGTGTCATGGGAGAGGGATCCCTCAGTTGTGACTCTCCCTGAAGTTTCTTTGTTTTTGCACCTTTTCCTAACTCTAGTCGAAGGTTAAGGACAGAGGAGGTTGCACCTTGTACAGATTGTTACAGGCCTATGAGGAAAATTGTGCTTTCGGCTGGAGGGTTCTTTCTGTGTGGTTTGCATGGTCTCCCTGTGTTTGCATGGATTTTCTTCAGGTACTCCAGCTTCCTCCCACAGTCCAAAGACTTGCAGATTGGGGTGAGGTTGATTGAAGACTCTAAATCGACCGTAGGTGTGAATGTGAGTGTGAATGGTTGTTTGTCTCAGTATGTCGGCCCTATGATTGATTGGCCACTTTTCAAGGTGAAGCCTGCCTCTCGCACAATGCCAGCAGAGATTGGCTCCAGCTCTCCTTACGACACTCAAAATATTTTGGGGTATAGATAATGGAGGGATGGATCATAATATATATATTTCCACTTAACATGTGATATTCTTCTGTGTTTTTACATTTATTTTTTATTAAATTCTAAGCATCCTTGATAAAGAAGAGATTTTACTGTAAAATAACAGCAATTTACTGTATTTGTGCCACATGCTCTAAATGTTATTTTATGTGTTTTGATTGTTCCAGTATTCAAACTTATTTTGACAGTAAAAACCCTGTTGTTGACTATAAATGTCTCATGTGTATATCACCACAGCTGCTGGGTCAGGACGTTCTAGTCAAAGTAAATCCCATAGTTTCTGCACTTGGCCAGAGGATGACTTGTATCTCAATCCATATTGGGACCAGCACCTACATGTTGTATTAGAGATGATTCTCTGCTTCTTGTTTCTAGGAGACAACGTTCCTGGATGTTGCTGCCATCAGAGATACCCGGACAGGAAAATATGCAAAACTTCCCAAAGTGAGTACAGTAGGATGATGTGTGTGCACTCTGATTTGACAATTAAGTCCAGCCCATATGTTGGTTGTGTAAGAATCTCTGCTGGCATGCAAATACGGTGTCAGGCCTTTTAGCTTGCCCATTAGTATGAGAGGCATATTTGCATTGCAAAAAACATGGCAATGGACACATGAGCCCAGGCTACTCCCCCACTGCAGAAACACACACACACACACACACACACACACACACACACACACACACACACACACACACACACACACACACACACACACACACACACACACACACCACACACTCTGAGTCATGATCTGAGATTTCTGTGAGCGAGCTTGTTTGTGTTTTGGTTTTGTCAGTTGAAAGTTGAAAGTCCTCAGCGGCCTCCTCAGAGAGCAAAGATCACAGAGCACGACATCCTCCCAGTGGGGGGGGCTGGAAACATTTTCTACTCTCAGGGCTCCTGGGGAGATTTGGGTTCCAGTGCTGACGTCAGCTCTGCACTTTGAACAGAACAGAACAGAACAGAACAGAACAGAACAGAATAGAACAGAACAGGACAAAATAGAAAAGAATAGAAAAGAATAGAGGCCTTTTTAAAATTAATGCCATAATAAAATATCATAAACATGACAGCAGAGTTCAGGGGTAAAATATATAGGGATACGGTCTTGCTTCGGTTAATGTGTAGAGAGTGTATTGACATGATTTTTAAGTAAACAAATAATGAAAAAATAGATAATAGAAAAGATATAAAACAGCTATCTAAATTTCATTATACTGTGAGCCACTAATCTAATTTGCCAACAATTCTCTTTGATTCAAAGGAACACAAAAATGCAAATTCACAAACACAAAACATACAAAATATACTACTCCCACTAGAACTGCTACTATTAATACTACTACTTCTATTACTAATAATACTAATAATAATACTAATGATAATAATAACCACTGTTGTCCTTCTCTCTTGACTTTTAACAGCACCCTAAGGTTCGCAACGTGTTCAATCTGGACTTTCCAGACAGCAACCATCTTGCCAAAACTCTGACCATCGTCTCAGGTCCGGACACGGTGAATCTGACCTATTATAACTTCTTCGCTTCTAAGGAGAAAGTGACACAGGTAATAAAGCTCCATATACACTGAGTCTGTGTGTTACTGGCACCGTGTTCTTTCTTTTGCTGTTTACCATCATCCCTCCTTCTGTCACTGATCCTCTCTGATTGTTGAAGCCGCAGCCATAGGCCGTTCCCCCCCCCCCTCTCACACACACACACACACTCTCCACTCCTGCGTCCTCTCTCTCTTCCCTTTTGTCTTTATTAGACTTTATGACTCCAATATCCGGATTTAATCGGCTGTAATGAAATCACAGTTGTGTTTTGTTCAAACGCAACATGCACCACTCTCATTTCCTGAGGTACCATTATGTTAATGCCCTCTAGTGGTGAATTTGTGTGTAATTTAAGAGCCTTTCTAATTATTATGGGGCATATCAGGCACAATTCATGTCAGCACTCAAGTGTAATTTTGCTGTTTATTTTTTTAATGGAATGCACAATCAGAACTGGGCTAATGACATTCTTGCAATTGCCTACAACCCTGCGAGAAACAACGCCTGCAGACAGGTCTTCCTGGACAAAATGTGAGTGCACATCATGTGGCCCGTCACTTCAGATTGGAGATGCTGAGCGAACACAATAACATTTAATTCCATGTAATTTCATCGTGTTTAACACAGTTTAGAATTATCGCACAGAAACAGTGACCCCTCTGTGTTTTCAATCCTAGATACATCCGCGTTTCTCTTCAGACCAACAAGGACGGCAAGATCCCAGTGAAGAAGTAGGTTAGAGTGCAGCCATGTGAGGATGCAGGATGTCACACAGTCGTACGTTTATACAGTGAATTCCCATGATACCTGCACAATGTTTCGCTGTGTGTGTGTGTTTCTCAGTATTTACAAGATGTTCCCTGCGGATAAGAAGAGGGTGGAAAGTGCCTTAGCATCGGCACATCTCCCTAAAGGAAAGGTTAGAAGCTACATTCTGTCCCCTGGCAAATATCTTATTGTATTTTAACACTCTAGCTGCATGATTATTTCAAGATGAAACCAAAGGTTTGTGAGTTTATCCTTTCTGTCACAGTTGTATGATGTGGGTGTCACATGTTCACATTTCAGCATGACACCATGAAGCCTGATGTGTTCACTGAGGCTGCCTTCAAGGCCTTCATGATGTATCTCTGCCCTCGGCCGGAGATTTACGAGATCTTCAATTCTTAGTGAGTCGACCTCTTTTATTTTGACGATTATCTTCAGGGTAATCACACATATCACTGTATATCCTGTAGATTTCCCAGATTCACATCCACTGAATCGGAAATATCACCTCCTACAAGGAAGTCTTTTAGTATGGTATTTGTAATTGGTATTTAGTACAGGACCCGGATCCTGGAATTTTTGTTCACTTTCAGAAAGAGATAGGCTGGTTTTTCTAAATCTTTGTTGATTTCTCAAAGAATAATTCATAGATCTTAATTAAAAAAAAATCGGACATGTTAAGTTGACCCATATTTTTGAGTAAGTGCGATTTGTTGCAGATCCAAATAAAAATCTGAACCTAGTGAATTTAAATAGTTTCATAAGACGATTGGACCTTGGTGGAGGAATGCACTGTACTGAGTATCCTTCTAGTTCTTGTAACAATTTATTTACTTTAAAAAAACATTTCCACACACACAGACATACACAGACACACACTCATCATCATCATCATCATCATCATCATCATCATCATCATCATCAACATCACCTGTTATCTGACATCTAAATACACTATTCCAAAAGGGTGAGGTTATTTCTTTTATCCAATGGTTCTGAAGACATAAACATGCTTCTTTACATTTTCTGATTTGGAAGCCAGAGACGTCTGCTGCTAATGACATTGTGGACGGCCTCATGCTTGGCCAATTCTCCTACTCAAGCATTAGCTACCTGACAGTCAACATGAGCAACAGTTCTGATGTGATTGTCATATGTTACTGTGACCCCCAGCTCTACAAAACCCACCATGACGAAGGAAAATTTCAGCAAGTTCATCAACGAGAAACAGAGAGACTCTCGGCTCAATGAGGAGATCTTCCCACGCCTGCGGCCGGACCAGATCAAGGCTTTGGTCGACAAATATGAGCCCTGTTTAAGTAACACTAACAGAGGTGAGATTAGTGGATGATAGGTTTGTTACATGGACGGCTGGTAATTCATGCAGATTTGTGATCGCATGTTTGGTTTACATGCTTCTTTTTTTTTTTCACCCGAAGGTCTGATTTCACCAGATGGTCTTCTGTTTTTTCTGATGGGGCCGGAGACATCGGTTGTCATGCAGGACAGGCTGGCTAAGTGTCAGGACATGACCCAACCCATACCTCACTACTTTATCAAGTCGTCCCACAACACATACCTGACAGGTCACATGCAGCTGTGTTATTATAGCTTTGAAAATGCTAATGCTGTCCCTAATTCCTATGAGGTGGCCCTAATCAATCCGTATATATGTAGGCTGACAAATGATATGACAGGATTTTTGGATACATGTTTGGAGACTCTCTCTCTGTCTGTGGCCCTGCAGCCGGTCAGTTCTCCGGTGTGTCCTCCCCGGAGATGTACCGACAGTGTCTGCTGTCCGGCTGCCGATGTCTGGAGCTGGACTGCTGGAAGGGCAAACCTCCGGATGAAGAGCCAATCATCACCCACGGCTTCACCATGACGACTGAGATCCTCTTCAAGGCATGTTAACGAAAACATTACTCGGATATGAACCGATTTGAACAATAAATATTTTTACAGTAGTTTTTGCGTTAATTTATTGTAGAAAACAATCCAGATAATGAAGATCACTCCCTGCTTCATGCATCTCCCACTTCCAGTGAATACTAATCAAGGGCCTTTCTAGGAAATGGCCAACCTCTAATTTGTGTTGTTCAGCACTTTCTCAACAAGATTACAAAGTGCTTTACGAAATACATTTGAATCAGATAATGCAGACCAAAACAAAGAACAATAACATAAAAGAAAATATTAAAAACAAACAACATCCATTAAAACAAGTTACAAATCAGGCGTTAAAAAAAGTGATGATTAAAAAACAGGTCAGCCAAGGAAATCCAGAGCATTGATTTACTATAAAGTTTCTTAGATTAGATTTTGGAGCATAGGGAACTCCGTAACATAACTGGGGTCCAGATTGTGCTGAGCTTTAAAACTCTAGAACTGTAGAATCAACCCTAGATGTTGCTGGCAGCCAATGAAAGGAGGCAAGAATGGGAGAGACATGGGGCCTCTACGTTTGGTGTTGGTTAAAATGGGAGCAGCAGCGTTTTGCACCGGCTAAAGCCGAGACACAGAGAATCGATAGGTACATGTAAATAGTGATAAGCCTATAAATTCTCCGACTACCTTTGATTCATGTCCATGTGCACATTAAAAGGGCAAAGGTGTGTGAAGAAAAAGTGACACAAAAACACACAACATGCTGTGCAGGGTGCAGCCTCCCCCCCACCATACGCTCCGTCATCCTCCTGCACTCAACACTTCCATTTAAGGGCAGCCGCAGATCCGCGGTCTCAGGGGCCCTGACACAACACCTCAGTTCAGTTTAATGTCAGACTGTGGATGTGATGGGTTCGGAGCTGACCTCAGGGCCTCTGCATAGACGCAGTAGTTCTGCAGTTTGCCAGCACTTCTCTCATCATGTTTTGGGAGAACGGCTGTGATGGGCTCAGTCTGTCATGCTCGTCTGTGATTTGAATGATTTTAATCTATTTCTGCTGCTTGTTTTTCTGCTGCCTGTTTGTGCTGTCCTGCCAGTTGCATCTCTTCAGTCATCAACTAGTCAAATGCATAAACAAAACACATTGTTCATGTGTGCAACAGGATGTGATTGAGGCCATTGCTGAGAGCGCCTTCAAGACTTCGCAGTACCCCATCATCCTGTCGTTTGAGAATCACGTCGACTCGTAAGAGCTTTCCCCAAGAACTCATGCCATTAACACAATGTACTAATGCTCTGAAGCCATTATCCCAAATGGAGTATTGATGGGAAATACTGAAAGATGTAGCTGAACCTTTTCTAATAGTAAGAGGTGTGGCTGTGTTTTATTACAGGGTGAAACAGCAGGAGAAGATGGCCAACTACTGCAAAACCATATTTGGTGATGCCCTGCTGACAGAGCCGCTGGACAAATACCCTGTGAGTACACTGCTGCAACACAGCGCACTGTCAAAGCAATAGAAAGTTAGTACACAGGGGGGGATATGTTAAACAGAGCACTTTGTCTGATAAATCTGATAAGGCAATATCCTGTTAGACTGTGCGACTCAGCTGAGCGCTGCAGACTAACCACATTAGCATGAAGGAAACGAATGTCAATGTCCACGTTTCATGTTTGTCCTCTTTCTTATCTCTGCTAGACATGACCCTAATAGGCTGCCATACCCTTCCTCTTAGCTGTGTGTACTCTGTCTCCACTGATCACACACTGATTCGTCAGTTTTCTAAGTTTTCTCAACTCATTTGTGTGTGTGAACTCCAGCTGAAGCCAGGTCAGCAGATCCCCAGCCCTTCTGAGCTCATGGGCAAAATCCTCATCAAGAACAAGAAGGGCAGCCATGAGAAACCAGTCCAGACCAAGAAAACCACCACAGCAGCCTCAGAACAGACCACGGCCACAGCCGCACCTGCCCAGGTCACAAGCAACACTTCCCAGGATCCTGCGCCCAGCACCCAGGAGAACCAAGGTGGCTGCACCGAGCCAAATCTGATTACACTAAAATAGGCCTTTTATTTTATACTATTAGCGTTTATCTATTTGTTATGTTTGCATGTTGAAACAGACGGGGACGCAGCTGTGGAGGACAACGAGGAGCAGGAGGAGATAGATGAACAGGATGAGGAGAAAATGAAGACATCGGACGAGGTGGAGGACGACAGCCGCGATGACACTTTTACTGCGTTACATCATCCGGTGTCGGGGCAAAGAAACGGTTCAGTTAACTTCCTGTCAATCCCCCACAGGGCACAGCTGGGCAAGAAGTAACATCCTACGAGGCCATGTCATCCCTGGTCAACTACATCCAGCCCAACAAATTCATCTCTTTTGACAACGCCAGAAGTAAATACAGACCCAGACAAAAATACTTTTCTTTTATACAACATCTACTTAAAGCAATCATAGGTAAACAAATCAGAGTTGGTGCGAGTCATGTAATTTTCCCTGCTGTTTTCTTTCCCTCACAGAGAAAAACAGGAGTTATGTCATCTCGTCTCTCGTGGAGACCAAAGGGGAGGCAATGATTTCCAAGACTGGCGTCGAATTTGTGGAGTATCCTTTAAGGCCGCTGAAAAATGAATGCAGCAAAAAGAAAAATACAAAAATGGAAATCTGTGTTCAACATGGCTGAGTTTGATTTTAAATCACCCTGAGACCAAAATATTTTTGCTTCAAGCTGTTGCAAGTAGATTTAAAATTGTGCTTCTTAAATCGTCTTTCTCAGATACAATAAGAGGCAGATGAGCAGGATTTACCCCAAAGGAACAAGAATGGACTCATCTAACTACAGCCCCCAGCCTTTCTGGAACGTGGGCTGCCAGATGGTGGCGCTCAACTACCAGACAATGGGTAGAAATGCACCCTCAGTGCAACTACAATAAATTAAAGGATGTCACCATTTATGCTTCTTGTTTGAGTGTGACATGTTTAAAATATCATGAGCTTCTATTCTTTAAGAGCTGAGTTTCAGTTTTTCACCACAGCAGGTCAGTGTTGCACCTCTCTGAGCTGCACAGGCCTGTGCTGTGCTCTCTGCTCTGCTCCTCCGTGTGCTGCAGAGAGGGGGCATGAATGTTGCTGCTGTCTCTGTCTTTATTTCCAGACTTCCCCATGCAGCTGAACATGGCTCTGTTTGAGTTCAACGGCCGGACGGGGTACCTGCTGAAGCACGACGTTCTGCGACGCAGTGACAAGAAGTTTGACCCCTTCTGTGACAGGATTGACACGGTGGTGGCGAGCACACTGACCATAAAGGCAGGTTCACGGCCTTGGTTTCTTCAATTTGAGCATCCTCACAGTGTGTTTGGCCTGAGAGGATCTGTGCAATCTGAATAGAAAAAAAAAAGAATTCAACGGTGCAAATAATGACTTTAAAACCCACATTATTACGATTATTACTACAGCACATTGTAGAGAAACTAATTAACTAACAATACAATATGTATAGAGCTTAGAGCTGTTTTTTTGCTCTTCTAAATTGAGCAATAAATTGCCCTCGATAGCCTTGGGAAGTCTATGTGTGTGTGTGTGTGTGCAGCCACTTGGTTTTCTCTGTACTGTGAATGCAGTGATAATAATATGAGCTCCCTACTGCGACTGATACATAGTTCCTGGTATTCAGCAGACTCGGCATGAGTGAAAAACCTGAGCTCTATTTATATCCACCGTGTCCTGAACATGGATCCACACAACAGGACCCATCCATACTTAACCAGATTCATATATGTGTGTGTCCTTACAACCTCGTTCCTCTTCACCAGATCTATTCGGGACAGTTTCTGTCTGATAAGAGCGTGAAGACGGGGGTGGAGGTGGAGGTGATTGGGCTGCCGGGGGACCCCAAAAAGAAGCATCGCACCAAGTGGTCCACCACGCCCAACGCCATCAACCCGGTGTGGAATGAGGAGCCTTTTGTTTTTGAGAAGGTGCAGGAAACGTGGTCAACTACAAGAGAACATTGTGTAGAGCACTTACCTCAGCCAAGGCCCAACAGTCCCTTTAAACTCAATCAAGATGCACCAAGTTGTACACACTCATGTCCATCCATCCATCGTCTATACCGTTTGTCCCTTGAGGGTCACAGACATACAGACAAACAATGAGATAAAGAGCAATATATGGGAAAAAAATAAAAAAGTAAAGTAATATTTCCTGGATCCACCCCCGATGTGGATCCGCACCAAAATTGAATGGGTTCTTTCCTGACCCATACCACATCCTTGCACCAAGTTTCATGCTAATCCATTTAAATAGTTTTTTAATCTAGCCCACAGACAAACACACAAAAGGGGTTGAAAACATAACTTCCTTGGCAGAAGTAAATATGCACAGATTCATATGAGGATGACTGTGTTTACGAGAGCGTGACCATTATAACCTGTTGTGCTTGTTTTTGTCATCATGGACAGATCCTGCTCCCAGAAATGGCTTCTCTGAGAATTGTCGTCCATGAGGAGAACGGCAAATTCTTGGGACACAGGATCATCCCAGTTGATTCCATCCTATCAGGTCAGTGAAAGTCAGAAAAATAACCTCACGCCATTTCACGCTTCATCTAATGTGCATCATCTAAAATTTTACTGAGTAATCAAAAGCCTCAGGAGCGCTTGTTAACTTGTTTCAGCCACTGGATCTGGGCAGAGCTGCAGCCTTGTCTTTAATTCACAGGGGTTTGTTTTGTGACCTGCAGGCTTCCATCACATCTGCCTGCACAGTGAGAGCAACCTGCCGCTCACGCTCCCGGCTCTCTTTGTGTACATTGAGGTCAAGGACTACATCCCTGCTGCCTTTGCAGGTCCTTGGCTTTTCACTTTTTGCAAAAGAAAAAAACAAAACCCTCTGCTGTAATTGAATTCACGCTGCCGGCGTGACGGTCAGGGACAAGACTCTGATTAGATCTAGATTGGACGTGTGGGACTCATATAGCTCATATAGAAGCATATTGCTTTTTCAATTTGGTGAATGCTAAATAACAAATTGCTTTGTACTATTTACACACCGGTGTATATTATTCTCCCTCAGATTTCACCGACGCCTTATTTAACCCAACAAAGGGCACAGAGAAGACCAGCAAGACCCAGAAGGAGGTAATGAAAAGCTGCTACAGCAAATCTAACTCAACCATCACTCAGTGATACGTGATGATGATGCTGATGTTCCTGTTCTATTTGTGCCAACACAGTCGTCCTCGAACTTCATCTCTCCATATGAGTTACCTCTTGTGGTCAAAGCCGCCACAGACAAAGCAAAGGAAAGTGAACCCGCTGTCACAGGTAATTTGATAAAATCCCCAAGGAGGTCCTGTTTGTTTGTTAGCAGCGAAAACTACACAACTGATAACCTTGAAATTTAGTGGAAGGGTGAGACATGATCTTGGGAAGAACAGAATCAATTTTGATGCTGCTCCAGTTTGGGGGCAGATCCAGGATTCCTTCATAGATTCCTCAAAGAATAATCCATTAATATTGATGAAAATCTTTGTGTTATTTGGTGCAAATCCCCCAATTCTAGAGAATTTCAATGTGGTTTTATAACGAGACTGTTGGGCCTTGGCTGAGAGTGTCATTCTAATAATGAGCTTGTTCAGTGAGCGGTTGCACCAGTAAGAAAGTAATACAGCCCCATGTGGTGATTTATTCTGCGGTGCATGAAGTCCCACACATACACCAAACTCCATTTAGAATTATTCATATTTTAAAAGTTTCCTTAATCATTTATCAGGGATTAATTAATGACTTCTAATTCTTTTCAACTGATCCACAGTTCAGCATTACTCTTTAACTTTCTGGGTCTGATGTGACAATTTAAGTCAGTTACACACTTCTCAAAAGAGATCGTTACCATTACATAGAACAAGAACAGATGTTAGGGTGAGGAGTGGGAATTCTTCCTATTCTTAATCAGTCTAAATTTTAAAGCTGCTATTTTAAGGCAAAAAAGTTGCATGTGATGCTTTAATATGACTCTTGTGCCAGGTTTAGAAGATGTAATTGATGGCTAAACCCTTTTGCATCCACCCATAGAAAAGGCTGTGTCTGAGCCTGCACCTTCTGCTGACACCAATGACCAACCATCCCAGTCTCCACCAGAGACAAGTCCAGACCAAGCTATAGTAGAAGAAGAGAACACAACAGATGCTTCACAGCCTGCAGCAGAGCCTCCTCAAACTCCTGATACTGCTGCTGAAGATTCAGCACCAATATCCGAAACTCTTCCTGAAGCCGCCCCCGAGGAAGCTGACCCTGAGAGAGAAGCGGCTCCGGAGCCAGAGGCAGCTCCTGATATCAAAGAGGAACCAGTGAATGAGTCCGGCACAAATTCTGAGTCTGCTCCAGATGAGAAAGCTGCCCCAGAGGAGGCTCCAGGAAAAACTGCTGCTGTGGTCGTGCCCTGTCCAGAAAGTGCATCACCTGAGTCCTCAGGATCAGACGAATCCCCTCAGCTGCCGACATGCAGCGAAGGTAACGCTGACAAATGGAAACATACTGGAAAAAAGGCTTGCAAGGCTTAAAATATGACGAAAAGGTTTTGCATCATTGAAAGTTTTGAAGTCTTGCATAATGTTAGGATATAATTATAAAATCCATTCTATGCTAATATTATTTTGTATTAAATTGTTCCTTCTTCAAAACTGCAGCATTCCCTTTTTAACTACATTATATTGCAACACTATATTGACAACAAGGTTAAATTCAAGAAGAGGCGCTGGAAGTCATCAGAAAAGGATCATGCCCATGTTTTTGCTTCGACTCAATTGTCTTTCCATAATGATTTTCTGAGAAGTCAATGAAGATATTAAATGAGAAATTCAGGAACCAGAGCTGTGCGAAAAGGGGGCGGTCACTGTTTCGCTGTATTGCTTTCTGTTGAGTTTACAACAACCTCTTTCACGCGATTTTTGGCAGCTATGTCTCGCAGCTCTGATCTGAAACTGCGTAACTGAAAATAAAAGGCAGGATCCTGAAAGCAGAGGCATTTGCTCCTTTAACCTACTGTTTGCTCTCTGCTGAAGTACAGTCAAATCACATTTATAAATATACCAGGTTATTTGGGATTGATGCACCTTCATCTGCTGCAGTCATCCGTTTTCTCTGAACACACAACAGGGTAATGTCCTGAGACATAAAAAGCAGACCAGTTTCAATTTTTAATTTTTGTTTGAGAGTTTCATCATGAATGCATAACCTCTGTGAGTCTCCTCACAGCAGCGCTCCTGTGTGCTCATCCTGCAGATCCCTCGACTGTGACCATTGAAGAACTGACACAGCACAAGAATTATCTGAGGGTCATCAAGCGTCAGGAGAGAGAGATGAAAGAATTGGAGAAGAAATATCAGAAAAAAGCCGAGGATCAGATTCAGAAATACTGCGACGCCTTCAAGGCTATAAAGAAGAAGGCCTCGCTGAAGAAAAAAGAGTGAGAGAAGATTTTCTTTTCCCTATTTGTTGACATTTTGAGAGTCATTGTCAAGTTTAAATATGGACGGATGAAAAATGTTTGCCAAACAGGCTTGGTGTCGACTGAGGCCCCTCTGTCCAATTGTTTCTCCTGTAGCCATTCACCAAACACTGTTCTGCTTCCCGTAAAGTAGCGGTGAATTCTGCAGCATATTAATACCGACCCACTAATGAAGTTGTTGTTGTTTTGGTCAGTGTTATTAATGAGATTATAGTTAGAGGCACGGAGAATATTCCTCAGCTAATGTGTTTTTCTTGCTGAAGCCGAGTATTAGAGGGTGAAGAGAACAGCTAAATGAATATGGATGTTAGTCCTCCACGCCAAGCTTTCAGGGTAAAACATGTATTATTCAAGGCCACATGAGCATTTCTGTGGAGGACTTCCAGTAACTACATGGTTGTAGCCTTATCTCTGTACTTGGAGGGTCGGCAGCAGTTACTCGATGAACTCTATGCCCTACTTTGTGCCATGCTATGATGTGTCCTCCAGGGAAGGAGGGAGCACCCCTGACTCCAGTGTGCAGACGGAGCGGGTGCAGGAGCAGAAGGAGAAAATGCAGGCGGAGCTGCAGGCTCTGTGGAGGGAGCAGGGCGATCAGCTCAAGAAGAAGAAAGAGCAGTTTGCTACAGAGGTTCGTCAAATAAAGATTTAGATTGAAACTCCACTCAGAGATAAACAAATGTTTGCATTCTGTTTAAAATCGGTAAAATACATTGCTGGATAAAAGTAACAAAATGTTATCATAAAGTAAAGTTTTCATATTTAACAATCAAACACATCATTTCATATATATGAAGGTGGACAAACCAAATACTGTTTATGAAGATGGATGACATGACAGCTCCCAAAACAGTGAAGCCAAATTCTCAATCGCCTCCTGGTGGCTGTTTACAGTCATAAGCCCCGCCTCCTCCATGTTAGTGGATGGGACATGGGCCAAACTAAAAAGTCAAAGTACACGTCAGATAAATTTCCTCAGAGATGTTTTCTGTAATTTTAGCAAGTTTCTGTCAGAGATTAAAACAGAGCTAACAGGAAATCACGCATTACGTAAATATGTCAAGTCAACAACTTTATAAACTCTATAATTTATACTTTATAATTGTAAATATAATTGTTCTGCTCCTCAAACATGAACTAAAAAAAATCATATTTGAGGAACTATGAATTCCCATTTTCCCTCAGTTATTTATAGTATTAAACAGAAATGGGATCATTTGTGTAGCAGAAGATGACCTCGATATCTCATTTTTGTTCATTTAAAAAATATTAGTAGTATTAGTAATAGTACTTTTAATAGCTACCTGAAAGTCAACATCAGCTCCTTGTCCTAACATAGTTCTTCCATCGTGCACGCCTCACACTCTGCTCCTGGCTGCCTTCATCATATCTAATAATTAAACTCCCAAAATAGGATTATTATTTCCATCGCCCAGGATGAATTCACGTGTCTGATGGATCACCTAATTTTCTCTTGCTGCCATGTGTCTGGGCTCACGGGCAAAGGGCCAGCGCTTTAGAGGCCTTATTGATTACACATCAGACCTAAGTGCTCAGGGGGTGCTCTTAGCATAAGCTTTAAATCTGCATGAGGCTGAGGGGTCAATCAGGGGATTTTTCAAAGGTTGCCACCTCAATAGACAGAGTGTAGTGCGTACTGTAGAAGTGCTGCGGAGCGAGGTGACAGTTAACGTCTCACTTAGCAGCTCTCGAGCCAGATGCTCCGGTCAAACCCAAAACCAGAGGGCTGACCTTCACAGAGGAGAGTCTCCCATCACACACAGCACAGAAGCAGTTATTCAAAGTCACATTTTTTCTGAGTGTGTCCCCTTCTCCCTCCATTGTGACAGAGACTGGCCAAACTGATGGAGACGGCCACAGAGAGACACAGCAGTGAAGTGAAGACCCTGGACAGGTGACAGCACCCATACGAACACATCTGGGACATGATGTAAACACTGAGTGCTGAGTCCACCCGATCTGGGCCTGTGTGTGTGTGTCAGTGTGTGTGTGTGTGTTCATGCAATGTGTGAGTCACCTGAGGTTAAAAATTTGACATTCTGCAAAGAGAATACCTCAGATAATGGATGATTCACCTCAGTGCAGGTCTTCCAATGTCCTTGGCTGGCTTATGGTGTGTGTGTGTGTGTGTGTGTGTGTGTGTGTGTGTGTGTGTGTGTGTGTGTGTGTGTGTGTGTGTGTGTGTGTGTGTGTGTGTGTGTGTGTGTGTGTGTGTGTGTGCCTTATCCCAAGTCCCCAGCTGGCGTATGGTTATCTCAGGACAGCCATTATCAAACAGGTGTTTAAACAGCGGCAGCCCTGGTCTTCTACCTGTCCACACAGAGACTACAACTTCGTGTTTAAGCCTTTAACTGTGAACAAAAGGTCACATCAGGCACATACAGCCCCGCAACTCCACTTTGAAGGAAAAATGGTTGTTTATGGGGCCACATCTTAAATCGAGCAGGAGGAGCCCTCTCCTCACTTTCCTTTCCTCCTTTTTGCCTTATTTTGCAGTGAAGCCAAAGAGACTAAGAAGAAAACGCTCTCAAAATGTTCATCCTCAAAGAAAGCAAAGTGAGTTCACAGCACGGCCTTGAGTTACTATGTCTGTTTCCATTCATTGCCATTCCTCTCACTGTGTTTCCGCTCCTTGTCTAAAATGAAAGGGGGTGTGAGGAGAAAGACGATGAGGAGCAGCTCAGCTTCTTCACTTCTCTGCCACGTGGCCACGCACATTAAGCCCGGAATTATTCGATGAATTTTCAGCGCTGTGTGGGTCTAATTGAAAATTACAATTATCTTCTCTCAGGCTGAAAAGGGCGATGAGCATGGAGCTGTTGGACGAGACCAGTCAATCTGATGGTGCTGTAAGTATAGACTTTTTTTTTTTAACTACTTGAAATCGTCCAACACCTAACCACACGTACAACAGTATTTGTCACATATACAAGCTCTGACGTGGTATTCAGTGAACTTCACAGCCGCTGATGGGTGGACTGTGTTAACTGTTGACCAATCTCGGAGCCAATCAGCTGCCAACAAATAAGAAGAATCTTCTTCCCCATACACCGTTTACAGTCCGACTAGTTTCAAACGTTTCTCAGCACAAAAACTCAAACAGTGATGCTTTTTGGAGGTGTTTTAGGTCCACACCACATTTTGGCTAATCTCTATGAATGCAGATAAATTAAAAACATGATGGCCGATGCATTTCCATCAATGCGTTTTTCCTTTGCTCTGTGCAAGGATCTTGCTGCTTGTCTACAGATTCTAAATATTCACACATCAAACTAATGGAAATTCTCTTCTCATTATTCTATCTTTGTTATTTGTTTTAGAGAAATCACCAAAATCCTCAAAGATTTTAAAACAATATAAGACTGATCCAGAGGGTTGTTTTGGTAAAGAACAAAACATTGTCTGCACATGAAGAAATAAGAAGTGTGTGTTGTGAATGGTGAGTGGCTTGAAGAGCTACGACTGTTGTAGTGACTGAACAACAGGCTCCAAAGAAAGAGAAAATAAAAGTGGAGATATCTACTGGTCTGTTCAACACCTATTGTACTTAACAGCGTAACTATGGTTACGGAGAGGCTGCAAGTGTCTAAAGATTTGAAGAAAACATGAAACAAAAATCACCTTAGGCATGTAACAGTACTTTCATACATCTGCACACATGGTCACATGCAACACACCCACGTGCTGCTTACCCACACACACACACACACACACACACACACACACACACACACACACACACACACACACACACACACACACACACACACACACACCACACACACTTATCTTACATTACTTGTGAGGACTCTCATCAGCAAAATGCATTCCCTTGTCCTTTACTGTTACGTTAACCATAACCTAAATATAACCTTAACACTCAAGCATACACACCACACACACACACACACACACACAAACACACACTCATGCATGCGCACATGCACTCATATCATATTAGTTGTAAGGACTCTCATTGGGATAATGCATTCCCTAGTCCTTTACTCTAACTTTAATCGTCACAAAGGAACCTAAATATAACCTCACACACACACACACACACACACACACACACACACACACACACACACACACACACACACACACACACACACACACACACACACACACACACACACACACACACACACACACACATTGTTGAGCTATAAGCAAACTTACATGCACATGAGCATGAACACACCCATTCACCTCTTTTCCTATACTGAGTAAAGTGCAGCAGGCCCTGACCATAGCCTGGGCTTGTCCATTACTCAGAAGCTGTTTACAGGGAGCAGGCTAATCCATGGTCGATGACTCACTGAGCTCTGCTCTTGTTCCTCAAGTTGGCTCATCAAGATTCAGACCCGCTGTATCTGGGTTAAAGACTCGAACATTTCACTCTGCCCTTCTCCGATCGACTTCCCTTGGTATGGCAGCAAACACCCACTTTACCACCATCCCGGCCTCTCCAAACCCACACACACACACACACACACACACACACACACACACACACACACACACACACACACACACACACACACACACACACACACACACACACACACACACACACATTAGAGTCACATAACAGCCTCATTTCGATCTACTTAATCAGCATTCACCAATTAATTACCACAAATACTTATAACACAACTACTTGTTTAATCAGCCCAGCCTCATTACTGCATTGGCAATAAGCTGCAATAAGGGCTTTGTAACTGGAAAGGACAAGTACAACCTGTTGTGACTTAACTCTATTGATTCTCCCACTCAGGTTGCATCCCGTGGGTGCGTTCCTCTTCAGATATTTGTACACACACACAGAAACACAGAAACACAGAAACTCACACACACACACACACACACACACACACACACACACACACACACACACACACACACACACACACACACACACACACACACACACACACACACACACACACACACACACACACACACACACACACACACACACAGCGAGAGAGAGGAGAAACATGAACAGATGACGTGCTTACAGACAAGCAGACAGACTTTATCCCCCATGTGCACACACTTGCACTCAGATGTAAACCACTGATCGATAGTGTTTCTCAGTAGTGACATGTTGTATTTCCTGTATTATGTTACAGTCTTCAGATCACAGCCCACAGCAAGAGGCTCTGATGAAGAGACAGGCGGCTACACTGGACGAAATCAAGACCCTGACCAATCAGGTGCGCACACTGACACCACGATATATACAAGTTTTTGAAATGAACAGTTATCAATGATATCTTTTACCAATAAAGAATCTCCAGCACGTTTCCACAAAGGGGAAAAATATTAAGCAACTTAGTTTGCTGACATATCAAAAGCCTGGTATTAACTATCTTCTTCACATGGCTCAAATAAAAAACAGGTTTGCAGTCGCAGGTTCTTAAAAATGCTGTGTGGGTGAAAATGATTTGACGTATATACTTCGACTTTTTGTTTGATACATGTCGGCTAACAGGGAGAAGACAGGTGGCAATCAAGATGCTTTGGTTTGACTTTTGAGGAGCTGTTATGTCGTCCATCTTTATATGCGATCTATAGCGTGTACCAATACTGTCAGAAATGTGTATTTGTTCCTAAACCTTCACAAAGTACTTTCCTCTGAACAGGGG
Source organism: Hippoglossus stenolepis (assembly GCF_022539355.2). NCBI lineage: Eukaryota > Metazoa > Chordata > Actinopteri > Pleuronectiformes > Pleuronectidae > Hippoglossus > Hippoglossus stenolepis. The sequence continues at coordinate 15,637,531 of NC_061492.1, read as the reverse complement.
AATTTTGAGAAGTAAAACTACTTCCCTATAGTAGCTCTGATGGAAATGTTGCGTTCCTCAAAAGGTTTCAGCTTCCTGTGGAGAGTTCCTGCAGTGAAAATGTTCTATTACATTTATTCCCTCAGCCTAACCCCAAACCTTTAACCTAACCTTAATCCTAAAACATAATGGTTTACCTTTAGTATGCTGTGCTTTCCCATAATGTTGCCAGTCAACAGATCTCCCCCACAGGATAATTAAAATGTAGATTCTACCACAATCGTGCATATACACACAACACATGCACCAGAAACAAATCCTCGTTATTTTCAAATGCATTGTCAACTGTGGCCATCTGTCCATTCAGTGATTGCACGCAGAGCTGCCGAGTGACACATCCAGTTCGGCGAATTGAGAAAACAAACTGTAAATGATGTCAGAGCACTTCACTACGACAATGCTTTGCTTTGACTTAGTGAAATGTTGGCGGTTGGTATTGCGGAAAGAGGTGTTAGAAAATTTAGATATTGACGTGTGAGCTCCAGATGGTTGTTTGTGTTTTTTGTCTCAGCAGTAGTATCAGCCTACAAACACAGTCTTTGTTTTTTTGTGAGAAGCAGTGGGAGAAATCAAGTCAGGCCTTAAAAACAAAGGGACAAATAAGGATAACTCACTTTCTTTGAACACTAATCTATGCAGTATGTATTTAACATCCCCGATTCAGTATTGAGCCATTTTCCTTAACGTTGCCACATTATCAAACATCCTGACATTTAAAGTCAATCCATGGCGTTGGGTTGAAGCCAACTCCTCAGCTTGAGGTTAGCATTGATCTGTATTAAACCTTTGTCAATGCAGAAATCTATTCTCTAAAGATTATGATAAGCACTTGGCGGGCAAAGAAAAATGCTTTAAAAGTGCCAATCTGACCTTTTGATAAACCTTCTAATCTCTGACGGAGTTTTGGCCCCTGTGTCTGCAGCTCAATCAGGAGGCCCTGAAGGAGCACGAGCAGAAGTTGAGGTCTCTGGCAGCGGAGGTGAAGGACGCTGTCAATGTCTGCGTGGGTGCTCACTTCCCCGACCTGGTCGACCAGGCTGGAGACAAGAAGGTGGAGGGAGTCGGCTTCTATGGAGATGTCTTCCTCGGTTAAACTCGTCTTTTGACCCCTGACCCCTCAATGTCACCTAATTTTTTATTTTTTATTGTAACTTCCATGTTTTTTTTTTTGTCAACCTGAGTACAACTACTGCATTGTAGACTATTCAATGATGGAAACTGTGTGAAATTCAATATTATATTTAGGTGCTGTTCATGGAGAGGGTATATCTTTAGGAGTGTTTAAGTGATAATCATGTTTTTATGGATGTTATGGATGATTTTGAACTTTTTTTTAAATTTTAGTTTTAACTCTATATTTTAGTTGTTTCCCACTGGATGAAAAAAAAAATTCCATTGGGCTACTCAGGGACAAATATCTTCCAGACGAAGGCCCATCACCAAAAGCACAGTTGATGAGTTGAATGAGAATAAATGTATCAGGGAAAACGGGTTATCTGAGTTCGCAGGCTGCATCGAGACAATGACTCTATTTGTGACACTTGAGTGCAGCTTGATTTTCTGTGTGAGACCATGAAGCCACAATGAAGCTGAGAATTTTCGGTGTGTTGAAGATACAAAAAGGGAACTCGGCAGAATAAAGATAATTTAAAATCTGTGGCGAGGAAAACAATCCTATGAGGCCATACAAAAGAAAAACTCGATTTGTGTTCGGATGCCACCAATAGCCAGTTAACATCCATGTTTGTCTGACTCATGTAATATGTAGTGAAGACTTTGAAGTAATTAATTGAAAGGTTCTAAATATATTTTTTGATTTATGATAAAGGGACATATAAAAGAATAATTTAACTGGCTGACTTGTTGAGCTTTTTTTCCCCTGTGAGATACCTTGTGTGTGTTCACCTGACCACTGTGAACAATGTGTTGTAGACATGACGATAGACAATGCTTCAAAGGTGCATGTTGCTGCGAACAAGCCACAGATTCTAAGGTGTGGATGCTTCACCGACACATTCAGCCTCACCGCACAGAAAATATTAAAACACCACTGATTCAATGTGGACTCCATAACTGTCATTATCACTATCCATCCAAAAGGGAAATATGAGCTGTGTCTCATCGGCCGCATCCTTAGGAGGACGTGGTCTACTCCAACGCTGCGTAGACCGCGTCGGTCGAACTGAAATGAGGCGGCCAGGGTAAGCTTGTACCTCCCTTGCAGCCGTCGCCCAGCAACAGAGCTAAGGACGAAAACTTTATTCGCTTGATAAAAAAATATGTTTTACCGTTAGCTGTTTAGTTCAGTGCTTACATTTAAATAATTACCTCTTTGGAAAACAGTTTGTCACTAAAGCACAATGAATCATGGGATATGTTGGATCGAGAAGGATCCACCTGGTGGAGCTTCTGTTGCCCGAGGCTGGAAGGACACATTTGTCTGCCGCATTTGTCGGAAGCTTCGAATCGAGACAGCCCAGCCACGCCACTGTGATGTTACTGGTCTACAAACGCAGCTTCCGAAGGATGTGGCCCCTGAATTGAGACACAGCTACTGTCATGATCTCCTCTTAGGTTCCCAAGTGAAGGTGTTGAATAATGGGCAGAGCAGTATGATGTCACAGTGAAGTGGACCTTTTTAATATAAAGTGGCATACAATAATCTCATATGTATATATATATATATATAGGCCAAAAACATGTTTTGTCACATTGACCTTGACCCTTGATCTTCTTCCAGGTGAATATCACAACGAGTTAACCTGATATGTCCAACTGGTGCAGAGGCATAAAACCATATGCAGAACCAACACATAAATATTCCCGGTCAGAATTGTTATTGTCAATCAATAGCTCCAAATAGACTCTAACTTACATGTTTTGTTCTTTTTCTTCTCAAAGGCAGTTCCTGGCACCTGACTTCATTTATGGTTCATTTACATGCACATTAGAGTTTGGGAGAACTGACCTAACCTGCAGGTGTGTTTTGATCACATTTACAACCTGGTTCTGTCTGACTGGACTTCCTCTACTCTTCAGTAAACGAGGAGGAGAGCCTAAGTAAATAGTATCAGCAGCTCATAGTCCAGATATCATATCCAGGATAGGACTTTAAAAAAATGTCCAGGATGTAATTTAGACTCTAATGAACTGACACTGTTCATACCTGCAAGCTGCCAAATGCATCCACAGTGTGATCTGTTGGACCTTAATGCACTGTTAACGCCTCCCTACTGGCCCAGAACTGACATCCCACTGTTTACAAGCCTGTTTATCTCATCTGAAGCCAATGATTCCCAACATTCAGGGACTTAAACCTGTAACGCTATAGAACATTTCTTACAGTGGCTGAGACGTCTCACACAAGTGCATGAACAGAAAAACACAAGCGCAAAAGACACAACACAACCACAACGCATAGAGCACCCAAAAAAGAAGAAAGCACCTGTAACTAAACAAATTAAATAGACATGCATCAAATTTGAAGTGGTGGCTGGCTTGACCGTGTGACAGCATACTTGTCCGCAGTTTTAACTCTGCACATTTCTTGTCGACATCCATTGTTGTGTACTAGTGTTGTGGTTGTGTTTCCGTTGTGTGGCTTTTAAAGTTGTGTTTTCCATTAATGCACTTGAGACGTCTCTGCCACCATAATGTTTCAACAAAAAAAGCCTCAAACTTTATGAAGGTTTTGAATAGAATCATTTTGTTTTGTTTTTCTTACTTCTTAAACGGGACATTGTGTATTCAGTACCCTTTGTGAGTGTGTGTGAGAAAATATTTTTTTTACGATAGATGGACATACAACGAGTAGGTACACATGATTACTAAAGTAAGAGAAGAAGAGGCAGCGGTGACATGATGTCAGAGTCCCGTGGTTCAGTCAGTGGCTGGAACGTGAGTGAAAAGCTGTTGCAGGCTGGTGATGATGTCTCTCTTTGTTTCTCTCTCTACACTGCTGAGTGTAATTTGGTACATTATGCTACGACTGATTCATAATAACACATAATTGCGCCGTCTTTTCTCTGGAGCTCTATACGAGCTCTGCGATGGATCAAGTGCTCTTATTAAAAGGGAGCTGTAATAAAGGCACGTGGACCAAAGAGAAGTTATTTGGATTGAAAAAGAAAACTCACTAAAGGGAAATGTTCCAACTTAATTTCAGCTCCCAACATGTTTACACAGAGATGCGATGAATTTATTAATGAAATAAGCCTCTCCCTGACTCACCATCCAGAGCAATCTGTCCACTTCTCATTTTTTCTTAATGGTGCGACACCCTTCCTCTGAAGCGAATGACGAGTGACCTTTGAAAATGGAGGATCTGGACAAACTCTGTTTGCGAGACACAGCTTGTGCCTGTGAGTGCTGCCACCTCATGCACAACACTGATGAACCGCGAGCTTCAGAGTGTGAAACCAGTCAGCCCTGAATCACTGGGTGGATAATCTTACATAAGACAAGGACTACCCCGGCAGCTCCGTCTCTGACCGGCTGGAGAGGGATGAGCAGGATCTTTAACCACATGGCAACCCGTGGCTGCTCATTGACACGTGGACGGAAAAACAGAGGAAGGAAGGAAGGAAGGGCCTCCAATTACACACACACACACACACACACACACACACACACACACGCACATAAAATTAAAGAGTGGGCACTGAAGCAGATGTTCAGATGGAACATGTAACATTGATAGCTAGAGAAGCTCTCAGTGCATGTTTAGAGAGAAAAACTTCAAATGAGATTCAGTTCAAATGTGCATGAAGATGAAAGTGAACATGTCTGTAAAAACAATCTTTAAATCCAGTGTTTTAAATGCAGTCATAAGACTTTACATATCAAAAAACAAATGAACTTCTAATAAATTGCATGAATGTGTTGTGTTGATGTGCTGAATATATGTGGCTGTATTATAATTTGTACCATATATCTCATCTCAATAGGAAAAAATCACAATGATCTCACTCAAAGCGGAGCCAAAAGCTTAGTGAATCTTAACAATGCAGAAGAATAGAAAAGAAATTAGCTTTTGTACATAGCCAGTCTATTTTAATCCAACACAGTGTTCTAAATTACCTTGCAAGATTACGATGATATTAGCGGAGAATAGAAACTGGGTATTTATGGCCAGATAAGCACAAAGAAGAAGGACACTGTGAAGTAGAGTGGGCTCCATCTGTGGAGTGAACTACCCAGAGTTCACTCTGCTCTTCCTCTTGTTCTTTCCTGTGTATGGAAGCAGGTCGGACCCACAGGAGGAGGGGAGGCATGATCTATAGTCCATCTTGGCTTGAAGTGGATGCCATCCTGGATGAAGATTCAGCACCCCCACACCGCCCACATGCACACCACCTGCTGAGGCTACACTGTCACAGGCTGCATGCGTGGATGTGTGTGTACTGGATCGCTCTGTGGGCTGCAGACTGTACTTATACTGCCTTTACAGAGGTAAAAGCCATGGCCAAAGGAAATAAAATAGCGATTCCTTTGCACATGATTTCCACTCATGCTGTCACCAGGCTGCAGGATTTTATTTTTTTGTTCAAGGATGCATTGCACAATCCCATTAAAGTGGAGGTTTTAGCATGGGATTAGCAGCCTGATGAGTTTCCCTGGAGGTGCATCTCCCTGCAGTCAGTCACCCTCTCCCCCTCAAGTTACATGAGCACTGAGGGCCTGAGAGAAGCTCCTCCATCTTCTCAGGGATGCAAATTTTATCTACCTGCATGTGTCAAGGATACGATGCTTCCATTAGAGGCGAAAAATTACTTTTTCTCTTTCTCTCTCTGTCTCTCTCTCTCTCTCTCTCTCTCTCTCACACACACACACACACACACACACACACTTGAACACACTTGAATTCCAATCCTGTCATGTTTCCCAGACAGGTTTGGGACCATCAGGTCTGCACTGCAGGGTTACGCTGATACACCTGCACACATGCACCTAGCATCGGTCTCACTGTGACAGAGTCCTATCAAAACCCTGACTGTGCTATTATGTAATCATAAGGATTCCTGGATTGAACTGCACATGGCTGCACAGTACATTGTGATCTATATGGTCCACTCATCTCTGCACTGTTGATGAAGTGGAACATTGTTCAATTTCATTACATGTCAGGCATTGAATATTCCAATCAAATGAAAACATTATTCACCCAGAAAAATGGCCAAACTGTAAAGTGAAGAAGCTACGGCTTGCAGCTAATAGCTTAGCTTAGCACAAAGACTGGAAGCAGAAGGAAACTACTAGCGTGGCTCTGTCTACAGATGACAAAAAAATCGGCATCTCTGAAACTCGTGCAAAAAGTGAAGTATGAAAAACAACATGTTGCTGTGTTGGGCTAGCTTACCCCTGTTTTCTTGTTAAGCTAAGCTAACTGTGTCTACTGGCTCTGGCTTCATGTTTATTGAACAGAAGGAAGAGAGTCAATCTTCTCTCTCGTCTTGGCAAGAAAGTAGAATAAGCATTTTTCTTACAACTGCTAAAAGTATTTTTATTAAAAGAATAAAAAAGTTTGACCTGAAACCAACAGTTCATGGACCATCATTTCACTTTTATCCTCGCCAGACATGTTTTTGTATTCATAGAAATGTGATGAATGGTTCTTTCATAAAACAAGGTTACAGGTAGAGACATAAAGTGAGAAGAGAGATAACCAATAACCTGTTAATAAAGATGGACGACAAAACGTCTCAATAGCCCTCTGGTGGCTGGCTCATAAACCCCGCCTCCTCCATGTTTGCAGAAAACTAAAAAGTAAATGTTCACATCAAATAAAATTTTCAATAAGATGGTTCCCGTCATTTCACATAGTTCGTCCATCCTCATATACAGTCTATGGTCCAACTCTGCGTATAGATCAATCTACAGTGAAGGTATGTCCAAACATAGTAATGATAAGGTCATTCTTGAGGTCATGCCCCCAGTGGCTTTGTCAGTTAGTTTGAAGTCCCACAATTTGCATCTGAGAATGCATCTATATGAATGCGTTCATTTTCGTACAGGTAGCTTCTGTGTTGACCAAATCTAATCCCCACTTCTTTTTTTTCTTTTTCTTTTGTTTCTACTCCATGCGACAGCCACTGACAAGAGCAGTGGGTGTGTAGACTATGAGCCACACTAACACCCACAATGCCGACATGCATTTTATGCCATGCACTTAAGGCCGGTGAGTCACCAAGTGCCTCTTTGCAAAGCAATAAGTCTTACCCATTACTCAGGGCTCCATTTACTGTATACTGAGTGTAGCTTAAAACAAGTAAAGAAAGAGCCACGAGAGCTAACATGAGTGGCAGAGCGTGTGTGGGAGAAAACAGATGGCTGTGGGCTTCAGGGCTGTTTAAAAAGAAATGCAGGAAGAGGAGAGATTTGTCACTTACTCAGCTTTTGTATCCTGAGGTTTGACTGATGTGGTCTTCCTCTGCCACTGACATCGTGATAAGTCATGGTTACATTCAATGAACTGAAACATAGACTTGAGTTAAATGGGAAAAATCTGAAAAAAACCCGTCTACTATTCATCAGCAAGCATTGATCGGCTGAGTATAGATCAGTCCAGAAAATGCAGCTACAGTACATATGGCTGCAAGATCAGGAAGATGCATAACATACATGTAAAGTCCAAATAATACTTCTTACCCCACTCAGCTAGTTAACTATGAGCTGTTAGTCTGCAGCTAAAACACTAGCGTTAGTTAAAACTGAAACTAAAAACCAGCCGAGTGACAAAGCCCTTAACTTGCAGTTGTCAACCATAGACTGTAGCCTATATAAAGATGGATGACACAACCTCACTTCCTCCCATTGTACAAAAATTATGCCAAAGATACGAAAGCTGCCATCTTTCGCCAATGACGTTAGCCAGAGTCTGTGCAGTGGGGATTGAGGCATAGCATCGAGGTTCCGCTGATACTTGTCCAATTGTGAGTCAGTTTCAGCTGTCGATCATGGCGTTTCCCCACATTTTTGTAGCATCAAATAACTAAAACCAAACTTTACTAAAGAAAAACAATATGATGAGAACTACCTAAAATTAGAGAAACCATTTCAGATAATTTTTTTTTATGACTTGCAGTTTGACTTTTTTGTTTGGCCCATGTCCCATTTGCTATCATGGAGGAGGTGGGGCTTATGACCTGTACTGCAGCCAGCCGCCAGAGGGTGATCAAGATGCTTTGGTTTCACTTTTAATGAAGGCGTCATGTCATCCATCTTTATACGTAATGTTGCCAATACAAGTTTATTTACATTGTCATTCCCTACCACAGACAACTCTGCTGCCACATCATGGTTTCGACATCAAAACAACATCAAATTCCGACTTCATAATTTCATTTTGTGAAAACCTAGCGTTTGCTGCTGTCCCTCCTGCATATCTGACCACGTAGCAGAACTTCACTCAGGTGTAGCTGCAGTGTTACCCATCTCCGCACAATGTGGCTGTCAAACAAATACATTTGTTATCCATTTGTACAATTTATTGAGCTGTCAGAGTTGAACGGTGCCCGCAAGGCCAAAAACGGGGCCTGTCAGACGGGAGATGGAGAGGGAGCTCGCTGGTCCTCCATCTCTTCCACATCATTGCACGGAAGGAATTTCCATCAGACCACACAGATTAAGGAGGGGGTACAGGTGGCTCATGGGAAACAGCACGAAGGCTCAGCCCGGTAAAACCGATTGATGATCCGAGTCCTCTTGTTCAACAGGAAACCAGTGACATGTCTGATAACATGGGACATTGCTGTGTATTTTCAGATAAAAGTGTCGCAAGCCAGTTTTATCTTAGATTATTATGTTTGCCGAGGAGGTTATGTTTTCACCCCTGTCCGTTTGTTTGTAAGCATGTTAACAAAAAAACTACTCTAAAAATTATTGTGATACTTGGTAGAAGGATGAAATATGGGTCAGGAAAGAAACTGTTCAATTTTGGTGCTGATCCTGATCATTGTGAAGTAGAATATGTATTAACATTTTCCTTGATTTCTCAGAGAATAATTCATGGATCTTGACGAGTGCTATTCTAGTTTTACGTAGTTGACCTTTAACAAAAAATAGGTTTATGGCTATCTCATTAGTTTTGCAGGTATTTGATCTTAAAGCAAATATACTGACACATTAACCTGCTCATGGTTAGAGATAGTATCGTCAAATGTCACCAAAGGGGTTAGAATTCATGGAAAAATAAATGTCTGCATATTTCATGACAACTCATCCAACTGAGATATTTTCGTCCAGACCAAAGCAGTGGAGCGACTCTCTGACCATCGTTGCCATTCCGTTTCTGTGGCTAAAAACATTTGCCAAAATAAAGTTGTGGGATCAGCTGTGCAGTTTACAGATAAGATTTGCTTTTCCTCTCTTTAAACAAGTAATTCGTTGTCATTAGTTACTGCAGAGCAATAGCACCCAAATTTCAGTCATTACCATAAATGACACAGACCAGTCACGGTGTAGGTGCTAATTCCCTGTTGTCCAAAATTGTCAGAGTCTGAGCACTGATATTAAATCCCCCTAAATCCAGAGCAGCCTACTGTTTACCATCTGGTTGCGGGAAGCCTGCCTGAGCGGGGGTGATAATTTATGAGGGAAGAGGGAGCAAAGGCACTGAAGGGTCCGCCTCATGGCCAATAGCATATCAGTGGCAGCTCATGGCGTGCTGTCAGGGTCTTCAGCTGCAACCCTGTGACTCTGTGTAATTATCCTCCCTCGTCCAGCTCTGCCCAGCAGGATCTCCAGCCTGCCTCCGCTCTCTGTCCTCCAGTCGGGTGACACAAAAGATAAATATCACAGTATCCTTTGAAGACGAACACAGAGGACAACAGAAATGCGGCTTTAATTAAGGTGGGACATTTATTTAAAGATTCAACAGTTTGCCATGACATTTGTTCTCCTCTGTGGGACAACCACAGTGACCTCGCATCTACCTCAGCGATGATACAAACACACCATGGTTACAGGATGACAGCGGGCCAGCTGCGGCCTCTTTCCTGGAACGGAAGGCGAATCCCCATTCAACCTAACAACTGCTGCATATCAAATCAAAGGGCATTAGAGGGACTGAACGGACACAGAGACACATGATTGTTATGATACAAATGCATCAATTCGGTGCTTTTGTCCCCGTAGGAGTCGCCCTCCTCCGCTGCTCAAATGAAAGAGCTACCTGTGTTAGAAACGTGACATAACTGCAAGGACACAAAACCTTGGATTCGATTTTTGATGAACTAGGACGTCTTAACGCCTTACACGAACATGATTAGTTTAATTCAGCCTCAGCTGCCGATATTTTCCTTGTCGCAAATGTGCTCACAGAATGGAAAACCAAGATGGCCACGAGCTACTTCCTGTTTTTTCCAGGCGATGGCTTAAACTGCGTCATTCTCAGGTGTGCTCAATTATCGGGGAATAAGATGAAGTAGTCCGTGGAGGATGAGGGCATGTTGAGTCACCGGTAAGAAAACATATTTAGTTACAGTGAATGGACCTTGTTGATTCTGGTCCCAAATGAACTTCATTTCCTACCCAGGGCTCACACGCTAATTTTGTCCCAGGTGTTAGTTAAGTGGAGTTACAGCGTAATGTTTTGTTTCCACTTATGAGGGTTTTTTTCGTTTCTCAATGAACCTTAAGAGATTTGCTGATATTGTGGCTCTGAAAGTGCATTTTCCCTGGTGGCTAATTAAGGCATTTCGGTCCACGGATAACACCTCAACCTGACACGAGCTTTAATTCCTAATCAGACATTCAAAGTGGCTCCTGGCCCGCAATGAATGGGAGATCAGGTATTTACCATGACATATCTGCTTTATTGCATACATGTGTCCAATTAGCGGGTCTCATGGTACCGACTGGTTCACATTCTGAATATTTCATCCGCATCCCTGCTAAGTCCATTCTCCTCTGTCAGCGAGCGGCCGGCGGAGTGGTTTTATGTCAAGCACGGAAACATGCTGATCATGATTTCTCTGGGCCTTTGACAATATACTGCTATTACTGTAATCAATAACTAAGTACTCTTACAAATCAATTGTCACTCCTGGGTGTGAAGTAATGGATGCAAATGACTCAGACCACACAGTCTAAGCAGGGAAGTAATATTCATCATAAAATATAATTACCCAGCTCACCATGAGCTAAAAATAATGATTAGATAAAGTTATATATAGCACAGAGACAGCCACACCAGATTTGAGAACCTGGACTCTATGAACTTACAGGTCGCAGCAGAAAATGTCGCCTACATACATATAACCAGCAGTGTAGCCTGAAGTCTTGGGGCCAACACTATAACTTCCTGCCTGCCTGTGAGCATGTAGGCTGTTTGTGGATAAACCATCCTCTGAAAAAGCAGCTAAAGGCCTCAAGCATTCGAACTGCAACACTTGGTAAGAAGTGTTATCGAGCTCTGTGCAGCACTTGATGACTGTTTTATCTGTTCACAGGTGGCCTCTTATTTGTTATATATTTACCCTCCGAGCTGATTCATGTAATTCTGCCGACTCATTCTTAGTTTTTAGACGGTTTTATCAGCGCACTGGCAAGTTTATCAGACGGGAAAGAAAGAGTCCAATCAAACTTTTTTAGGATATAAAGAGTAACAATGACAGCACTGCCTCACTGGAGTGGTAATTGTGTTCTGTGTTAATTATAATTGTGGTAGGTGACCTTTCATTTCATTTCCAGGGTCGTTGTCAGGAACATGTGATGTAGCACTGTGATGTATCAATTAAAGCTAGGGTTGGTAATCCTGGAAAAGCTAGCAAGAGCAGGCTACACTGGATACATGTAGCGGATACATCACAACCCTTCCAACGGGTTTCTCGTCAAAGCTACACCCCTAGAACACATGAGCGTGCACTGACTGACAACTAGTAGAGGCCGACTTTTCTGTGACTCATATTTGTATCTGTCCCTTTTGCACTGGTTGCAATAGATATTTGTTAAAAACGTAACTTTAAAGGACCACATGCTCTCTGTGATGATTCATTTTACTTAAAAGACTACAGAGTTAAATGCACATTCCTTGTATCGTCCACAGGATGCAACTTTCTATACGATCCATGCAAACAAAGTGAAGAGATTCAGTTATTGTTCCATCAAACATGAGTGTAAGAGACTTTGAGTTTGCCAAGGAATAGAAACTAGCCGTCATTTATTAATTATTGTTGCAAAGGTGAATTTTCATTTCATCTCCAGGGTCATAGTCAGAAACATGTGATGTGGCACTTTAAACACATACATTGATAAATTAAAGGACCACATGCTCCCTGGGATGATAATTAGAACGTTGAAAAGTAAGTAATTATTTCATCTATCGATCACTGGAAGTGACTTTCTATATGATATTAAAATTATTTAAATATAATCGTTCATATCCATTGATGTGCATATATATATATAAATTGGCAGAGGACTTTTCATCAGAGGACACAACACCTGTGGATCCAGGCAATGGGATGCTAAATCCAGAGTGATGTTGTGATATACCCCTGTAATAAAAAGATGGCATTGGTCTGATTCTATAATAAAAAAGAAATGTCTGTATTACCAGATCAGCTTCCGTCCAGTGAACGACGGAAGGTGAAAGTGTCTGTCTGCCGATGAATGTTTAATTGGGTGAACGGCTGCTGCTGCTGTATAAGGACCTGCTGAGGGTTTGATGAAGCCAGTTGGTGAACAGTGAGGAAGGAGGAACCCTGGAAATGTTTGTCTCACCTCTACCGTGTTCGCTCCGTTCTGGTCCTGCTGAGATTTATATTAGCAATTAAAATGAAATTCTGGTCTTGTGGAGGAGAAACAGCTGCGTGAAAGGGCATTTCACACACAAGCCTCGATGAGAGAGCTTTTTAAATTTGGTGCTTTCGACATTTAATGTTGGTAAATTTAGTAAATATCAAAGGTCTGTCAGTAAATTTAACCTGGAGAAAAAAAAATTGCATGCGTCACTGTGCCCAGTCTATTTCTGTCCAAAGCTTCAGCAGTTTTTACAATAACTGGATTAAAAAACCTGATTAAAAACCTTAAAATAATCCACAATAAACCAAACTCATCCCAATAGAAACTCGACTGAAACTGAAAATATAAGCGGCAGCATTTCTCAGATAATTTGATAATTTTACTACACTGTCATCACAAAAATGGTTTAGTTTTTTAAAGTATACATAAAAATTTGAGTTAGTGGCTGTGGTTGGATTAAATTGAATTAGACACCTTCAATTCAACGGAGACAACAAAAGTGCAGTTTAGCATAATTTACAGGAGAAAACAAGGCTTTAGAGGCAGAAGTTATCCTGGGGGAGGAAAACAAACAGAGAGCCATCGTGGACAGGAATGTGCGCTCCTAGAGAGTCACTGAAAACAGGAACATACACTTCCTGTACCTGCTCACTGAAAAAGACACAGAACAAGTGATGCATCAGAGGAGAGTCGGAGGAAATGGGGAGAGAACCAACCTGTTCAAGGAAAAACTGGACGTCCAAAAGCAATATCCTGCAAAATGATAAAACCCTGTCCACTTATTTTTGTCTGTTTTTAGTTTGCAGCTCTTTAAGTTTGGGTTACGAGGGCTTTGACCTTTTATGTGGCACTGCTCAAAGGATGACAATTGCATGTGAACAAAAGAACATTTTCATTGAGTATAAAGCAACTGTGGTCAAAATATACTGTAGAATCACACAGACTGATTTATAGATAAATACAGACTGCTTTAAGATTTTAATGGTAATTCAAACACCTCGCTGGAGAGCGATAAGTAAAACTAGTTTTCTGCTTTGATTAATTACCAGTCGTAATTCGCTGTATAAGTATTAAGTTTGTTCTTGTTTTTAAAACTGCAGAAGTGTCTGTTGAGATATACAGTATATACAGTCTACCTGGAAAGTTTAGATGCATAAACACCTGTCAAATCCACCTCAGTGGTAATTCCCGCAACAGTAGGTGTATCCAGGACAACATTATTTCCATGATGACACACAGACACACAAGGTGAAAACAACATGAGCCCTGACACTGGGGCAGGCATTGTCACAGGATAGATGTATATCCTCCAATACAACATAGCACTATTATAGTTTACACTGTAAACAGTTATGTAAAGAGGGGCAGTGGATCATCACATGAGCAGTTGACGTTAGTTTGCTTATGACCCCAGCAAGCAGCAGATAATGGTACTGATATCCTCATAGTCACAGCGGTCTGTGAATCTAGGTGATTACAGGGTCAGTGAGAGGACTGGACTTTTTAACAAAGAGCCGTCTCAACACAAGAATTATTCATTTTTTCTTACTCAATAATTTAAAACAAAGCACAACAAAGTCTGCCCTTTGCTTATAGGAGTTTATCAAGTGTATTATTTTCCATGACAAAAAATAACTGACCTGGAGGCAGAGTCATTATTATGAAACCTTGAGAAAGGCAAAGCACACCAGAGCCTTTTTTAAACTTGTTGCAATATATAATGATTCGTGGATGAAGCAAGCTACCTGCAGAAATGATGGGAGGAACGATGAATGCAGCATTTAAAAGGGAAGGGGGAAAAAAGAGACTGCTCTCAAAGCCCGGTCTTCTCCTCTTGTAAGAAGTAACATTATGCACAATTCATAGGTTTCACAAAATGCTGTATTGTCCTTTTCTATATTTAAATTAAGGTTTATTTGGGTGAAATAAAAAAATAAAAAATGCCCTCAAGTTAACCTGCCAGGCCTGACATGAAAAACACTGGCCATGTTTTTCTCCTTGAGTAATTATTCTGTTCAAATAGCATATTTTTCTCTCCAGGCAGGGAGTGCTTTGGCTGAATGGATGCTGCCACTGCATAATGGTCCTCAGACGTTTGTTTCCTTGGCAACGTGGGGAGGGCATGTGGAGAGGGAGGTATAAAAACACTGGCAGCTCCTCTCCGAGTCTTACTCTGAGGTAAACGTACTCACTGTCAACACGGAGAGCCTCAGAGAACTTGCCGCACACTTTCTCAGCCCGTTCTTCACCTTCTCTCTCTGCGCACTTGAAGGCTTGAGAATGATGCGACCGAAAGATTTACGCCAGGGCTCTGGTACCAAGACCTTCCTGGATGCCATGCACGGTGGCAAAGTTCACCTTGCACGCTTTATCCTGGATGCCTTGGATGGACGCATCATCAACTCCAAGACAGAGAACAGCCGCACACCACTCATGTATGCCGTCTGCCTACAAGACCCTGGAACCAGGGCCAAGTTCACCCGGCTGCTGCTGGAAAAAGGTGCAGATGTCAACTGCCAGGATGAGGATGGTCGCACAGCTCTGAGCCATGCCTGCGAGGTGGGTTACCTGGACGTCGTCAAGCTCCTGGTGCAGTTCAACGCAGACCCGGACATCACAGATGCCTGGGGCAACAGCGCTCTCATGTACGCTGCCTTTTCTGGACACAGCCAGGTTCTGGAGTTCCTAGTCCGCGCTTTCAAAAGACTGGGACTGAGGCTGGACAGAACCAACAACGCCGGACATTCCGCAATTGAGGTGGCCAACTTCTTCGGACATAACCAGTGCATCCAGATTCTGAACTTTCCTTGCAGGAGAGGTGTAAGCACGGATGATCCACCTGCTGATGTGGGTACCATTGATGAGGGAGAGTGCCGGCAGCCCAACAAGCTCCCCAGACATGTTCTGGAGAGATTCTCCAAGCAGTTGAATAATGATAACCAACTGCCCGGGGTATTTCAGAGGCAGCTGAAGATTGGAGACAGCGGCGGGCTGTGGAACCGCTTCAAGTGTCCAAGGAGCCAATCGCAAGAAGACAACCACCGGCACAGCTGGGCTCTGCCTCCTCAGCCAGAGAAAAGCCGAACTGAGGAGGATCACAGCGTTCTCTTCACTGCCAAACAACTGCAAAACTGCCAACTATGGGAGCTAAGAGGGGCTAAAACACTGACCGAGCCAAGCCAGAAAGCGGTCAGCCAAGGAATCCCCAAGAGAACACCAGAGAGTCTTCCTCTCTGGGGAAAAGCTAAGTCGTTTAACCTGGACCTTGTGAGCAGTAGAAAGCAGTCCTATCAGGGTGATGTGTGTGACATGAGCCTGTCAGCCAGCAAATTAAAGAGAGCCTCGCTACAGGATGAGAGATGCCTGATAGACAAGACGGAATGTCAAGGAAACACCTGGGGTCTGACAAACAACGCTGACAAAACTGTTTCTGTGCCAAAACCTCTTTCAAACAGCAAGAGTCTGCCCGCGAGAGCACTCGAGGAGAATGTCAAATCACAGAAAGCAGAAGCTAATGACACAGCCCCGCCGAGCAGGAGAGAGCAGCAGAAAAGGGGGAGCTTGGGGCCGAGTGGCAGAAACAACAAACTACTCTTCGCCAGAGGGGAGATGGAGTCGGGGAAGATCCCCGGCCGCACGCCCGGGTTCGTCGGCCTGGGGACCAGACTGATGCGTCGATTCACGGCACCGGAGTTCATGAGGATGGTGATAGACTGCTCGTCTGGCTCCTCGAACGGCAGAGGGAGGATGTCCCGTTCAGAGACCTTCCCGCTCTCTCACACGCACCAGCAGGTCAACAGCCAGCCGAGCGTCGACAGCATCAGTGGAGTCAAGTGTGAGTTTGAAAGCTGCTCTTCTCAGTCCACCCTCGATTAGCACCAGGACAGTGTCGAGCGGCAGAAACAGCCGGTAGTGACATTTTTACAGCACTTAAATTTCTGATAATGCAGTTTGGTTGCTTGGGGATATATTCAATTGAGACAAATAACAACCCTTTGCTAATGTTGCAGTTTATTAGTTTTTTTTCCTGATATTTATTAATAAATGGAACAAGAAATTTAAAGCTAAATGTTGGGTTGCATTCAATTTTACTATTCGATATATGAAATCATATTTTGAATTCTATCAGTCTGTGAGCTGCTAAAAATAATTATTTTTGTTTTACATATATAAGATTTATATTGGATGGAACCAACTGTATTTGATATTGCTTCTGTGTTTATAAGAAATATTGTACGTATTTTGCTTAAAGATATTCAGTGACTGTGCTCTGTATGATTCATGCTGAATACCCTAATAAATACTTTAAAACATACTCAACGTGCATTCATGCATGCATGTAGGAGGAAATGCCGGATGAAGTGAATTGTCAGATTCAATATGCATCATTTATTGATTTGTACAAAATTAAAATATGTAATTCTCTTTTCCCATGAATGATCCACACAAGAAGATAGAAATACATGAAACATGTCAACATGTATCCGTGTTCAGAATACAAAGACTATTATGTGCAAAGTGGTTCTCAGCAGGTGGACGTCCTGCAGCATCACATGCCAGGCCTGTGTGCTTTATCTAGGCAAACAAAATGCAGACACACTCACACACATTTTCTCGAGGAGCGACAAACACACATCTTGTAATTTTTAAAAATAATACAAATAGGGCCGTGTCAGAAGCAAACACTGAGATGTCACCACACACACACACACACACACATACACACACATACACACACATGTGCTCACATGCACATACACACACATTTAACTGTACACTCACATTTCTGTAAAGAAAAGTAAAATTCATCTCATATAATTTACTTCAGTGAAGCAGCAGGTGTAAGGACCCTAATATTCAGTATTTTAATATCTACATTATTATGTTTCAAGTCCATACGTAATAATGAAACCTTATTTGCAAGTTCACATCATACAAACAACCCACAACACCTTTTTTTGGAAATAAAGAATAAATAAGAAAAAGAGGAAAGTGGTACTGGTGGTTTTCCAAAGACCCTTAGTAGCAGCTGGGTTTTCGTCTACCCATTTATTATGCTAATAAAGGAGAAAAGTCTTTCACATCCCAGTTTGGTACCTATTCAAGCATTCACATCAGGCCAGGTGTGCCTCCGTTTGGCCATGCAAAGAGTCTACTGTCAGTGTCCGTGGAGTGTACCGACCAGGTCGTCGTCCAGTTTCCACAGCGGAGTGTGTGAGTGTGCAGAGGTAACTGTATCCTTCCATAACAATGTCACAATGAGCCTAACACCAGCTTCATAAGCTTCTCACGGCTAACAATAATGCCCACTATGAACACTATAAAGGATCTGTAGAGCAGTGCGTGTCCATTACATACTGTATAGTTACGTGGAACATTGATTTTTGCAATCAGTTGATATGCACCATGTTGTGTCGTGTCAAATCCCACTGAATGTTACAGGAAGCCGATCAATATCGTGTTGAAAGGTGAGGAACTGCATGCTGCCGTTAACTGACTCCTAAAGTGCTTCTCTCATGCCCGAGACCATGCGCTGTCTGTCAGCCTTCCATTAGCCGTCCTGCCACCGTCGCTCTGGCAGCATCGTGGCTGTCTGGCTCTGCTTCTCTGCAGCTGCATCTCCTTTTGGCTAGGGTGCTAGAGGAGTTTGACCTCGGTGCAGGGCTTGGAAAGGTCAGACTGAAGGTTGGGTGCGGGGGGGTGTACCAGGAGCCCCACGGGGGTCAGCAGCGGGACATGCGCTTGCGGTACTGCTCCACCAGTGGGACCAGGCACTGAGGTGAGCCGCACTGCAGCAGGAAAGGGTGCTCCAGCAGGTCGGTGGCGCTTGCCCGCTCAAGAGGGTCCCGAGTCAGCATACGATCCAGGAAGTCTTTTAGAACCGGGAAGATCTGGACCAGAGAGCAATGGACACATATATCTTTAAAATATGTAAAGATCTTGGGTATTTTACTTACTTGCAACTTTATTTCTTATATTGAATTATGATTCAGGGATATGGGAATTTCGAGAATGAAAAATAGCAGACTTCATACAGAACAGAGCTGCATGCTGTGTTTGAGGCGTTCATAAGTTTTTCTTATCATCCATTTTTCGTATTGTTTTCGCCTTTATATCTCTTCTTTCCTTCTCCTAGATTTCATCAATTTGATCCTGTAGGGGGCAGACACAGTCTCTATGGGGTTTTAGTACAGAGAGGTGTGTAGGACTGCTCTGCCTCCTAGTCCCTCCCTGGGTTGCCATTTTGGCTCAATAAACTTAGATATATTCTTAGATAAGAGAGTTGAATGCCGTCTCTCCTCACCAAACCAGGTTTCCTCTAGAAAGTTTTCCCTTTGTCTACAGGGCAAACTGTCACTTGCCAATATGGGCTGCACAAATAAAATTTGATTGATAAATTTGACTGATCATACTGCCAGAATGATATGGGTTGGATTCCTGGATCAACAAGTGTGTGAGATGAATAAAATGTGAGATGATAAGACGAGGAAGCTGAATTACATTATATGTATAGAAATAATTTATCATGATCAGCTATCAGCTTGAACACAATTAGAAGAAGGTTACTTGCTACATTTGAAGAAAATGGTTAAATGATACCCCTTTAAAAACAAAATTACAAAGGTATATATTCAAATCAAGCACCCGCATGGCACTGAATCTTATGTTGCAGTAAACTTATGGAGGAGTCAACGCTGAGAACAGGATGTTAGTCGATTTAAAAACATCATGTGTGTGTTTGTGTGTGTGTGTGTGTGTGTTTGTGTGTGTGTGTGTGTGTGTGTTTGTGTGTGTGTGTGTGTGTGTGTGTGTGTGTGTGTGTGTGTGTGTGTGTGTGTGTGTGTGTGTACATATATTTAGAAAGAGACTCCACTTTGTGTTGTGTCCAGAGAACCCTCCTGTGGCTGGACTGTGTCTGTGTTTACAGTGGTGAGGATCAGCTGTCTGTGCCCTGCATCAGCTCATTGATTGGCCGCAAGTGTCTGTGTGTGTGTGTTGTGTGTTCTCGTACCTGGCTGACATTTCGAACAGTAGGAGCAAGTTCATCCCTCAGCCTCTTCATAGCTGCTACAGGGGTTTCACTGAAGTACGGCGGCTCTCCATCCACCATCTCCACCACCATGATACCCATCGACCAGATATCCACCTGGTGCACCATCACACAGAGAAAACCATGTAACAGACTGTCAATGCTGGCTGCTTTATGCTACACATGACAGAGAACACAACACCACTGTTAATGGGAGAGTGGGATGTGACCCTCCTCACCTCAGTGCCATATGGTGATTTGGAGATGACCTCAGGAGCCATCCAATACGGTGTCCCCACCAAAGACTTCCTCTTAGGGATGTCCTTACTGATCTGAGCACAGAAGCCAAAGTCTGAAAGCTTGACCTGTAATGGACGAGAAGAAGACTTTACTGTGAAGATAATAAAAAAGAAAGAATTGAAGAAGGAAGGAGGGAGTGAAAGAAGGGAGGAGGGAAGGAAAGAAGCAAAGAGGGAGGGAGGGAAAACGGAAGGAAGGAAGGAAGAATGAAAGGAAGAAAGCAAGAAAGAAAGAGGGAAGGACGGACGGAAAGAAGCAAAGAGGGATGGAGGGAGGGAGGGAGGAGGGAAAACGGAAGGAAGGAAGGAAGAAAGTATGAAAGGAAGAAAGAAAGAAGGGAGGAGGGATGGGAGAAAAGGAAAGAAAAAGGAAGGAAGGAAGGAAATGAAAAGAAAGAAAGAAAGAGTGATGATAATGTCTTACTCTTCCGTCTAACGTGAGCAGTATAGAGTCACTCTTGATGTCTCTGTGGATGACTCCCTGTGAATGGAGGTAGGCCAGGGCCTGAAGGACAGCTTCACACACTGTGGCAATCTGCTCCTCATTCAGCCTGCAGGAAAACACACACACAGAAAAACAGATTTACATTAACATTTTACACTTTTTCCTCATTACGAGTTGAACCAAATCGGCGGCTCAGAAAGTCAAAATTCATGAATCACCACGCACATTGAATGAGAACGATAAAGAGTGCAAGGTTCAAAACAACAACAACTCCCACACAGCAGAGTGACTAACAAAAAAAGACATGTTCACACCTCGACAGTTTTAATGTGAGTCAGTGTAACATAAAGGTTCAAGAGCCAGGAGACCAGAGGCCGTGTGCAAACAGCAAACAAGATCAGGCGTCTACTGAAAAACAAGGTAACACGAGGTAATACAAGTATGTGTTCTCCCACACTATGACTATTGTAATATATAGACACAAAAACTTCCTGCCTTGCTGTTGGCACACAAACTGCGAGGAAAAGCAAAGGAACCGGGGAGTCTTCCTCCTGATTGTTCTGTCAATATACCGACCATCCTAATCCCTGATAAGGAGTGGCTGTGACAGCTGGCTCATTTTATATGTCATCTGGCTGGAGAGAATTTTTTTCATCCCTTTGAGTCAAGTGATCTCACCCTGAGGTTGCCCTTTAGAGACGGAGCCAGCCATCTGTCAATAATATAAAAAGACAGTGATAGCTCCAAACAATCACACCCTGACGAAACACCCCCCCGCCGCTGCTGCTCGATACTCTTTCCTTGTTTGTAGTATGTTCTGCTGAATAATGTGAGAGAAGCTTCAACACATGCTTTCTGTACATATTCTGTTGTTATTATTTCCTCCCCTGAGAAGAGCAGAGTCTGGAGTACAAAAGAGGACTGAGTGATGTCTTTGTGCTGCAGGGATCATCAACACCACTCGATACCACACTACCCCCTTGTGGTTGTTTTAGTTATTAAAAGATGATATCATAACCAGTTGGAATGCACCAAACGCAGCTTCCCATGGGGGGACTCTGGGTGGTGCTCGTACCTGGTTTCGGACACAATGTTGGTGAGCGCTCCACCCTGCAGGTACTCCATGATGACCCACAGCTCCTCCTCCACCAGGGCCGACTTAAACATCTCCACCACGTTCCTGTGCTGATAGTCCCTCATGATCACCACCTGCAGCAGCAGCACAAAACAGTCACGTTAAAACCAGTCAAAAAATAATCAGTGTTTCAAATTGAATACCCCAAATATATGATTCAGATTAGCTATTCAAACTTTTGATCTCCAACCCCAAGATATGATGACCCAGATGACTGCATCAGTCTCATTTTCTCAGACTTTGGAAAGCTCATTCCAGCATGTGTAAAAATGTTGTTCTTTTTAATCCAGACACACATAAAATCAAGTGTCCCTTTAACGTCAGAAGCTAAACACCAGGCCTGAGCTTTCAGATATGTCTGTAATTGAGAATGCATCACATTGTATGTTGATATTTTTCTTTGTGCTTGTTTTCTGGCGTCACGTTGTTCCTAGTAGGCTACTGTACCTCATTAAAGAGCAGTTCTCTTCTTTGCTGCCGCCGCAGGTCCATCATCTTCACCGCTACCTCCCTGCCGCTGTGCTTCTCTGTGGCGATGCACACCACCCCCGTCGAGCCCTCGCCAATCTTTACAAAGTTCTCCAGGTAAGACCGCGGATCGCCCTTGTCGACCACCATCTGCAGGGCAGCTTTGAACTGTTCGGCAGTTGCCTTGGTAACGGGGTCAGCGGGAGGCCTGCTTGTAGCTAGTGAGCCTGTAGGGGAGGGTCGAGGCTGGGAGGGACTGTCCTGCCTGGGGTAGGGAGGGTTGGGGCATCCAGAGTGTCTGAGAAAGGGGTCAGGCCCGCTGGGTCGCAGTCCCATGTTAGGAGAAAGGCCCAGGGTGTAGCTAGCCGAGGAGCGCACAGTTCGCTGAGGCCGGATGCCGCCCACGAGAGGACTGCTGGTGCCAGTGGGCAGGAAGCCGGAGTGGTACCTCACTGTCGACTCTGCCTGCACGATGAGAGGAAATAAGGTGAGGGACATTAAGAGCTGAGAGGATGTTGGCCACCTGCCTGCGGTTCAAGACCTGCTTTGAAACTGAATATAAGTAAAGTCCTTCGCTCTCACTCTGCATCCACTCTTCCTCCACCTCACCTGATGTGACCTGTGCGAAGATGTTGCTGTATGTGCACAAGCATCCCGCCGAAATCTTGCCAAACATCTCTCAAGTTTTACAGCCCCCACTGGCACTTTAAACCCAGATTTCATATTTCAACATCAGAATTAAATAAAATACTCAACCCCAGAGCTTTAATCACTGTTAATGTAAAGAAAGTCGATATGCTGCCTCTCTAAAGTTTCCACAAGCTAAGCATGAAAATGATCCCTGATGATTTCTTGACAAAAAAACTTGTATTTAATGTATTCAGTGCTAATGGAAAAACATGCCAAGTTCTAATTATATGATTATCGGAATGTGCATATATTGTATATTCTACAAGTGATGTATTATCAGTGCATTTAATTGCTGTTGTGATGTCAGGCCTACCTTCAGGTCGTAGGAGGAGAACGGCCTCCCGGGGCTGTTCTGTGGGTGCATGTACATCGGTAAATTGGGCCGCAGCTCCGTTGTGACTGTCCCTTGGTCCCCGTGGGGCTGTTGCACACTCATAGCAGGACTGTAGAAACAAGCTATAGGTCTCTGATTTGGTTGCATTCCCCTTGACAGCTGGAAATCTCTTTTCCATATCACTCTCTCCTGAGGACTGCCCACCTCGGAGTTCAAGTAGGCCTCGTAACTCGGCACCGGCATATTATGGGACGGAGCCGGATACGGGGGTCCCTCCATGGTGCTTACTTCGTAGGTGGATTTAGCCTTTGGCAAGATCCCATTGGGTTGCAGCGTGATGCTCTTCTTCATGCCTAGATAAGGGGTGTTGGTCTCACTGTGAATGTTCCTGGCCCTTTCCCTCCACCGGTCCTGGTCCGCGTCCTCATCGTCTGCGTTGTCCTGGGTCAGACCCTCATACTGGTATGTTTCTCCCTCGTTCACCTCTCCCAGCCTCCCCAGAGACTGGGCCCTCTTCCGGGCCGAGGGGCTGCTCTTCCTCAGGGAGTTGGAGCTGGTCACAGACAGACGGCTCATGTCGCTGATCATAGCTGCGATGTAGTCTCCATGACCAATCATGCTCCCACGCACAATGGTCTGAAAGAGGCAGAGGCGTTTTCTCTTTATCACACTGCGCATGCTATGATCACATTATAGAAATATTTGCGACTGACAGGAATAATGAGGCTGGAATAATCATTGCTCAGAGGGTTGGTAAATTTAGACTTGAGGATCTATAAAGGACATCTTTGTCATTCTTCAAAAAGAGACTTTAAATATTTTTGCCCGTGGCCTCAATTCTGACAATACAATGCCAAATACAGCAAGTTGTTTCAACAGATGCACAACAAAGACACAGCCTCTGCAGATGTGCTTATGTTGCAAACATCAGATATTATAGATAAGTGCTCATGTGACCTTGACGTGACGTGCATCATTAACAGGCAAGCAGAGGGTATAAACCTGATCAGAAAACCTTAAGATCTTTTGCCAGAGCAGTGTTAGTGTTGCGACTGTAAGAGAGAGTGCATGGTGCCTCATTAGTCAGTCTCAGGGTGGAGTCATGTTCAGTTCACAGCCAGTCAACAACTTCTCCTGTTTCCCTGGTTCGGTCACAGTGGGAAGAGGTCAGATGACATCTCACCTACTGTCGCACCTCTCAGAGAGCAGAGAACGACGGGGGATAATGGCCTTGGTGAGAAATCCTATTTTGGGAGATGATATCATGATAGATTCATTGTAATAATTTGAAATGAAGGGTTTGAAGTGACATTTTTGCATGACAGGGGTCTCGTGATCTGGATGCTGACGTGATGCTTCTCATATTGCACAGCTCTCATCACAACGTGGTGTTAATGAAATGTTGGTGCTCTCTCGTGTTTTTTTTCTTTCTGCAGGGTCATAAACAGCATTGGCAGTATATGCTCTGTGAAGTGTGGAAATCCTGAGATTTGCAGGCTTTATCACTCACTGGCGTTTCCTTTGCTGTACCTGCATTTTTTTTATCCTTTCTGCTTGACGTCTCTGGGAAGGCACCACGGACTGTTATTAATTGCCCGCGTGAAGTAATAAATCTTGTGGCCCCTCTGAGTATTCAACGTTGTACAGTCAGTGTACACAGCAGGGTCATTAGCCCAGCCCCATGATAGATAAGAAAATAAAGAAGATGGGGAGGGGAGCCGGCCTTCCTCCCGCGCTGTCATCTGAGGATTATGGCTTTTTCTGAGACGGCAGCATCTCTCTGAGGCACTTGGGGATACTTCTGCATCGATGCAACAAACAGTCTGTTTATGTATCATAAAAGCTTGTTTGAATTGCTTTTGGATTACCACTCTTTGTGGGGGCCTGGTTGAATCGTGTGGAGGTCATTTCTCATTAGTTAAAGGGGACATATTATGCTCATATCAAGGTTTATATTGTTCATAGTGTCCATTTCTATAGCTCCTCTTTTCAGCCTGTAATTATAGTTCCTCTC
This sequence comes from Hippoglossus stenolepis, assembly GCF_022539355.2. Classification (NCBI taxonomy): domain Eukaryota; kingdom Metazoa; phylum Chordata; class Actinopteri; order Pleuronectiformes; family Pleuronectidae; genus Hippoglossus; species Hippoglossus stenolepis. The sequence goes on along the minus strand of NC_061492.1, from coordinate 15,612,333 downwards.
TCCCACTACCATCAAAGTCCAGTTTGCTTTGATTGGCAAGCTGGCCCACTCTGTTGTGATTGGTCAGCTGCTTCCAACACGTGAAGGAATTGTTGGCCCCTACTCTTGCTTTACTCGGCTTTGCAGGGACGTGCCAGACTAGACACTAGTTGTGCATTATGCGGGGCATCGTCATATCACATGACATTGTGATGTCACATGACATCACGATGCCCTGGAAGTTTCAGCCGCACTACTGATTAATTTTTTTAGGAGCTTCAGAGGCAGTGTTTTCTCATACACTAAAAACCTTCAAGACACACTAGAGGATATAAAAAGCTTCGTACATTTCCTCTAAAGATAAGCTTACAGGATTAGTAAATGAAAGGTGTAGTGTACCTTCCTTGGCCTCAGCTCCACCTCTGTGATCCTGGAGGGGTCCACCATGGGTCTGGGCCTGCGCAGGTTCTCTATCAAGCTTTGCCATTGCGTTGGCAAGCCCACAAAGCAGCCACGCTTGGCGTCGAATGAGGTGTGGACACGGTGCTCGAAGTTCTTGGGCGCTGATATATCAGGCCTCTTCTTTTTCTTCTTGCGGAACATCCTTAGGTCCACGAGGACGTCAGCCTGCCCACTTCAAAATGTCCCTGCAGAGAAATATATTCAGCTTTTAATAAAACACCTCCAACATCACATAAAGTATTTTTAACTGACTGTATCTTGAAATGTGAACAGAAGCAAAACCACTGTATTCAAATGAAACTCTGACAACAGATGATCTGCTTCCACGTGGGAGAAAATATTTAAATGTCAACATCCCGGACATGGGATGTGTATGTCCCACGCGACCTTGCTGGCTGTCACGAGCCTGTGCCTCTGAGAACCGCTCCAAGGAAAGCGGATGGATTTGTAAGCACATGTGTAATGAAGGATATCTGGTCAATTAAGGCTTATTCATTCTCGGAGCCCTTTTACTGATGAGCACGCGGCTGGGTTGGCCAGCGCCCACAGGCTTTCAGTGCATTAGCAGTACAACACACACATACCCACACACACACACGTATGTATGTGCATACAAACACAAATACAACATTGCAGGCTATCCTTCAAAAACCCCTCTGTAACCCCTCCATATCGTATCCTAATTAGTAGCTTGTGTGCCCTTGATTGCAGGGAGGAGAAGCACTTAATCTTTGGATGGATGGTCATGTATTTGGCCAGCCACTAACTAGTATTTACTGCATGTTCAGCTTTTTTTCCATTCATGTGCCGGAAAATAATAAAATATATTACATCTTATTTCCTCAGCTGTACTGGGAGATAATCCCTCACATTGGAGTCGCATGTTTGGTATTAACACTGTTTTGTGTAGCTCAATGTGGGGACGTCCTTGCTATAGCAGAGCTGGAAGCGTGGCTCCAGGGATGGAAATGCCAATCTGTTGGTGGGTCTGTCGGTGGGTCCACCACTTTTCCTCAAGACTGAAATAGCTCCATAACTATTGGAAGCAAACATTTTGTACAGACATTCATGGTTCCCAGATGATAAATCCTGCTGATTTTGGCAATCCTGACTTTCCCTCCATAGCATCATAATGAGGTGCACTTTTGTGATTAACTATGTAGCCTCATCTCTTGACAGACTTTAGATGGATTGCAATGAAAAATTGCTATAGATTTCTAAGTTGATAAAGGATACATTCACATGGCCTGGTTGAACTACTGTGTTTTCCTCAGCAGGCGACAATACTTTTGTTCGTGACCGATACCAGCAAATCTAATGACAATCTCCTCAGCCTCTGCTTTGATCTGTGTGACTAAAGTTCAGACCAAAGAGTCCAGAAAATACAAAAATAATTTGCATACCCAAATAAACGGACTGTTGCTTTATTCAGTTTTCAATGTCAACGCTGTAGGGGGGAGTGTATACGACTTCTTCAGTATGCAATCGTCCTTCAGGTTCAAGGATGACTCCTTTTAATATTTCACCACTGAGTGTCAGACCATTAACCAGCAGGTGCACCAAGTGTTTACCTGTAGTCCCTTTATCAGATGTTAGCATGCTAACCATAGATTGTATATAAAGATGGAGGACATCACATGACTGCTTTCCAAAAGTGACGCCAAAGCTTCTCGATAGCCATCTGGCTGCAGTAAGTTAATAAAGCCAGCCACCTCCGTGTCAGTGGATGGGACATGAACTAAAGTTAACAGGTAAAGTCCATGTCAAATAGATTTTCTCAAAGATGCTTTCTGTAATTTCTGTAATTTTTACGTATTTTTATGACACCTCTATATCTTTATATGTAGTCTGTAAACTATATTGAACTAAAACTTTAATATTGCCAGCATTATTGAGAGCATGTAAACAATCTAATTACAGCTTCACAAAGTGGCTAGCTTGTCTGTAGACTCTTTGTTTATTTCAGCATGTAGCACTTGACGGCCATGATGTAGGTGGCCAATGCAGAGGTGCCCTGAGAATGATCAGATAAGATCTCCCATCATGCACTGTGAAATGGTGGGAGTTGAGAAAATGAGTTTTGCAAGTGTCCGCAACCCAGCAGGCGATCACGCTGGCGGCCGTCTCCTGCCTCCACCTCAGCTCTCAGACCAGCGCGGCTCAAATCGGCATCAGCAGCCCCTTTCATGAGGTGTATCGGTGACTAACCCATGCCGATCGCATCGCCACATCACCGGAGGGTAAAAGCAGGTCAGGCCCACTGGTCACGTCAGCTAAACCTGCCTCATTACAAGAAAGCGGGGTTAGGCTGAAAGAGAGAGAGAGAGAGAGAGAGAGAGGAATCGAGGGGATGGGGGTTGGATTACTGCTTGGAGAGATGTCACCCTCCAAGGATAATTCAGTCACAAGGCTAATATGCTAAGCGTTGCATAAGGTTATCACTCTGTGCTCTCCTTATATACATAACGTGGTGCTGTGCAGGACTTTAATTTTATCTGACAGGGACATTATGGCGTGAGGGCTCTCAGGAGGTGGGGGAGAAGGGGAGCCAGGGCCAAGATTACAATCAGACACGGATGTGTTAGAGAGACAGGCACCTAGTTTACACAGAAATGCTTCTATACACCTATCGTGGCAGATTCTTTGAAGAACGAATGCCTGAGAAAATAAGTTGCAAAACAGAAGATTGTGATCTCTTGTATTTTTCCTTTGCTGTCTGCTAAGATAGCTATTCGACGTGCAGATGTTGGCATCGCCTGAACAAATATTTACACATAGCTCTCATGTATCCTTTTACAAGTAGATCAATCAATATTTACTCATGAGTGAAATGCAAACTGCTACAGTCCTCCACTGCCAACGGTAATGGGGTGATACCAGCACAGACAGGACGACGGCTTTGTGTGGTACTTTATCGAGCTTCCTCGGTTCAGAGCAGTGCAGAATAAAAACTTATTACAGTATTCATAATTCATCTTCGACCACTGTTCCCCTCTGAAGACTCTAGAAATACAAGCTAACCACTGTGATATTACAACACATGCACCCGTATACTTTGTTGATTCAGGCCTGGGCAAAATGAATCGAGAAGTTGATGCAATTATTGATTTACAAGCTTTAATCACATGCAACTGGCCTCATGTTGACCTCTCTGACTCTGCCAAGCTTATGACTGTCTTGATAACAATGTGCTATTGATCCCGAAGCTCGCTGTACGATACATATGCGCGGAGCCGAACTTGCACAGTGAATCATTACACTTTCTGGTCACATCCCTCAAAACTGCAGGGACTTGACCCCATGCTTCAGAGGCTCGTCCTGAATCCATCAAAGTGCTGAGGCAAAAATCAGCCAGCTGTAGACAGGGATATGAAGAGCCAAAGAGGATGAGGTCACTCTGAAAAACAGTGCTACACTGGGTATTTACATCTCTGCAACTGTTTTGCAGGAGCAGAAACTCAAAATGCATGACCTGAAAAACCGAGCAAATCCTGTCACTGTGACAAAAAAGAAAATATCCCACACACGGAAAATCACATGAGTAAAAAGCTGTTTGTAGCAAATCCGGTTGTGAGATGTGACTAAAGGCAAACTTTGATGATGAAAAAAAGATGCTGAAGCATGCAAATTGTGAAAAATGTGAGAATAGATGTCTCTGCAGAGTGTTCAAACAATCCCATCCCTATTCCAAGCTAAAATGAAGATCCAATCACAGCCTTACCCCCCAACTGGAAGGAATGTCTTCACCTGGCAGAGCGGCCGGGCCTCTCATGCCGTGCAGAAATGCAACCAGGCGATCCATATGCTTCCCACAGACAACATGATAGAAGAGGAGGGGACAAGCTCGCCTTCCTCTCATGCTCAAATCACCCTGAGCAGGAGTTGTGGATGAGTGGGAGGGGATCGAGAGATAAGAGAGATATTGGATTTGTTCGACGTTAGCGCTCCAAGCCTTGTGGAATGATTTTTTTCCCTCCTCACTATTTGCTCCGATTTCTGCTTCTACCTTTTTCGTTGGCGTGCATGTAGAAATGTAGTAAGTGTGCAGGTGACAGTGCGCTCAGGACTAGTGCGGTGTTCAGTCCCTCACTGATCTAATTTTAGGACCCGTCACTTCTCCCTCCTCTCCTGCTCCTGTGTGTTTATTTTGTACAGGATTCATGTCAAAAAAGTGAGGTGAGGGCGGGAGACGATGGAGATGAGGTAAACCTCTTTTTGTGCTTGTCAGTGTGTGTGTGTATGTGTGTGTGTGTGTGTGTGTGTGTGTGTATAAGCATAATCCAGCTATTCTGAATTACAGGGGGCGACATCTATTTCATAGTGGCATAGTATCGAGGCCGTAACTGCTGTTTTTGGACTCTGCGGTGCAGTCTGCAGGGCTGGGAGATTGCTCAGCTTCATTATGATGACCGTTTTGCCCTTTGAGTATAATGAGACTGCCTTTCAAAGGGTGGGGGTGGGGGGGGGTATTGGTTGGTCATCTCTTCCACGTGCATTGTAAAGAAACACACACACACACACACATCTGAAGGCGTGAAAGAGGTACATGCGCGCTGGATGTGACCGGACAGTGCAACAGCAGCAGTGTTTATGATTGAAGTCGATGGCTGCTTTCTCTTTGAAGTCACCTCTGCAGACATGGAGGGATTGTCAATAGGAGACGACAACTGATGTAATAAGCTGCATTCAATGACATGGAATAACACGCTGCTGCCATGCATATTTCATGCTAGCGGCCTGATACATCACGCACAACAAAGCACTTGGAATAGAACACGAGGATCGGTGAAGAACGGCACGCATCTACTACATCTGTCGTCACCCATGTTGTAAATGTGGATTTTTTTGGGCCATGCTAGCAGATGTGGTTGCTAATGTTGGAATAGCTCAACAACTATTGGACGGGTTGCAATGAAATTTGGTTCACACTCATGTTCCCCTCAGGGTGAATTATAATCACTTTGGTAATCCCTTATCATTTCAAGCATTGCCTCCTCAGGACAAAATGTTACTTTGGTTGTGAAATAAATGCAAAAGTAAAGAGCTGCCCATCCAATCAGCTGTATGTTGGGTTAGTTAGCATGATGTTAGCATGAAAGATTCCTCCAAATGTCCTAAAACATGCAGCTTTGGTTAATTGGAGACTCTAAACGAGAGTGTGGAGGTTTTGTTTGATTTTGTGTCTATATGTCAGAAGTGTGAAGCCTGAGGAGGAGCCTTGATCTCGAGCTCTGAGTGTTGATCCAGCACCCATCATAAGATGTTTTTACTAGATTTACTTGTTATTCACATTTTTTGCCTACATCTCAGCGATGCGGCCTCAAAGGACCAGAAGTATAGATGATGGATGGATGGACATATGAATGGACATATGAATGGATAGATAGATAGATAGATAGATAGATAGATAGATAGATAGATAGATAATAGATAGATTGATTGATTGATTGATTTTGTTCATAATACCTGCATAGAATCAGGATGTTAGCATTGCTCTTGTGACTCTTACTCCTGTCTGTTGTGAAATCAATTCGCTGAAAACATGGGATACAGTACCTACAAAGCAAAATGAGCTACTCTGAGCCACTAAGAGAAGAGTGGATTTGAAGATGCACTGTGCCAGTTCTTTTTCCAAAGTGGTCAAAGAACAGCTTCCTTAGTGCTCTGTATCTGTCTCTCAGATAAAAGCTCCACACAGGGGTAAGGACAGAATGTAGAGCATACCCAAGGGCAAGTGAAGTGAGTGTAATGGACTAGTTTCACTTTAGATTTTAAAAACAGCCATGTACCGAAGGATACCAAAGGAAGTTCAGAGCAGGGATGATAAAAATAATTTATATGATGCAAAACATATTCAACAAAACAGCCGATTATGTTCATATTCTGCATTTCAGTTAGATAAACAGAACGTTGGGCAGGGATGACCCATATTCACACACAGAGTTCATTGAAAGTGACATATCTTGGGGTATTTCAAATGTCACGTAACTCGCAGCGATTCGTCATGTGTAGGCTTTCACTCCGGCCTCTGTATGAAGTACTTAAAGTCAGAAATGGTTGGAAGTCACGGAGCACTGAGAAAGCAAACAGCCAAAAAGCTTGTCTGTCATTTTCTTGTGCAAGGCCCGAGGATTAAAAGAACATTGTAACATGTGATGCCCGTGCTCGACAATGTGGCCTGTCCGTTTTTCAAGGGCGGGAGTACACATCAGTCCTGAGTTAATATTGACAGGAGGAAAGAAGAAATGGGAGGACACGATGGGAGGAGGAAGCGTGGGGGAGGAAATCAGAGTGTGGACGGAAAAAAAGAGAGGGAAGAAGGTAAGAGGACAGAGAGGAACCGAAAGTATTCAGATCCCTGTTATTGTCATTATATTGTCATATAGTGTATAATGATGGGAAAAATGGCAATTTTATCAATTTTGAATTAAATCTGCAACACACAGTGAAGTGTGCAAAAAGTAAACGGGTGTTTTTAAAGCTCTCATTAATGTTCCACGTGTCTTGTTGCCTCATTTAGTGGCCCTCTCTCCACTCTGAAGATGGAACGTCTTTTTTCCATCATCTCGGGCAGCGATGTCTGCAGTAAACACGCCACGGTAAAGGGGAAATGAGGACAGGACAGTTGCATCAGTGGAGCGCATACATCATTCTGTCACCTTACATATTGGCACTGATTCTCCCGCACGAGGAAAAAACGGACGGGGAAACTATAGCTTGTTCTTCCCTGCGGTGAGGAGCGGGGACATTAATGCGTCGTAAAAGCTACAGTCTCTATCTACTCCAAACACCTTAACATAATGACATTGTAAAAGCAGTGCTTCTAGTGTCCTGGGGCTTTTATGGGATGTTCTATTGATGCTGACACATCACAAGACAAACACTCTTAACTCAGACTTCTCCACGCAGTGTAACAATATGTATGCTGGAGGATAGAGTCAGGAGAATAAGGAAATGCAGCACTGACCAACACTCTGTTTAATTAAAGATCCTCTTGGCTCTCACAAGTGCTTTGAACAATTTGATGCTGCGCTGATAGAGACATATGATCAGCCTGGACCAATGGTATGTGCCCAACTCTACTCTCTTGGGTCTAATTTATTGATGCGCCAGGCCTCAGTGCAAGCTTTACTGTACGTGCATGTGCTTATGAAAGCTCTGATTTATGTTATTTTAGCCCAGGCCTCAGCGTGTCTCTCCGAGGGACAAATCACTAACCATTTTTAACCTGCGATCCTTTACAGCATCAATCTGCACCGGCTGTGCCGTCCTCCTCCGTCACCCAGCATGGGCGCTGTTTCAGCCGAGAGAGTGGGACTCATGGCACGCTGCCCTAATTTGGACTCAGAGGCTGATTTAATCCTTAGTGCTTGACGTCTCATTGCCGATGGCGATGATAAGCTGGTAATGCACGCTGTCCCCTCTTTCCGTAGACACGAACGTGACAAAAGCATTCCTGAAAACAATCATGGACGTCGTGGGGACACGTGGCGGTTTTGTACCACTTAAGGCCTGGGTGCTATGTTCATGCGTGTGTGTGTGTGAGAGGTTTCCAATCACTTCCTGTCCTGTCAGTGTCCCGGCACATGTGGCGGAGTCAGTGCTGCCAGTTTGTGTTGCACTGTGAGCCCGTAGGAGCGTGAAAGCAAGATGGGCGACAAGAGACAGCCTCCTAAAAAAAAAAACGAACAACTTCAGGGGACGCTGGAGTGCGCACATCACCCTCAGTGAAGCAGATGTCCAGCTGTGCGTGTGCGTGTGTGTGCACCAGAGGGACCTTCTCTGTCACCTCATATACCCTTTCCCTCCTTCTCCTTGAATCTAAACCTGAGACACAGACGCACAGTAGTTTAAGATTTGCAGAGCCTCAGTTACATCATCATCAGACTTAGGAGAACACAGACTGTGCTGATACTAGTGTGATAGATACCTGGATAATGCAAGATGCTCTCTTAGTCGAACAAGGGGTCAAGCATAGTTTTTGGTAGCAAATGCATGGATATTGAGATGATACGAATGGGTCCAACGAGTGAACTACATCTCAAATCTATACACCTCTTTACATCTGGCTTAGCCCTTTCTCTGGGGATTTAGCATCTATTAGAGGAACTCGCGGTAAGAGTTTGCAAACCTACAATACAGTCCTCAGTTCAAAGATCAAATCCCACATTAACGAAGCCATTAAGTTTTTTTAATGAAAGTAAATGTTATCACAGAAACATGTCCCAAAAGCATCTATCTCCGAAAGTGTGTGTGCACAGCAGCAGCAGCTTTAATCCTCATACACCAGTAGAACCAGAAAGATCACCTGAGACCTCAGCCTACCCACACACTCACACACACACACACACACACACACACACACACACACACACACACACACACACACACACACACACAATAGATACACAATGGCACAACAGCTTCCCTGCCCATGGAAGTGGCACAGTCTGTATTCGTCAAGTCTGAGCCTGCATCTCGTGTGGAGACGACGTGTTGGTGATGTTTGAATCCTTTTCCTTTGACATGAAGGGGGAGGACAGAGGCGGCAGGAACAGGACGTGGGGATTTTTGAGGACAAGAGGTGAGCAGAAGGTGACAGCTCCTCTTTTTTTTAGAGACGGTCCATCACAGAATACGACCCTCTGAGACTTCCCTTCTCCCGTCTCTCAGCCCCACATCAGCACCACCTCCTTCTTCTCCTCCTCCACCACCACAGCTGATGCCCACCGACGGTAGATTCGAGCCAGCTCTGTATCAATGACGATAAGCCTCCTTTTCTCGTATCCCCCTCTCTCTCTCTAACCCACCCTCCTCGATGTGGAAAGGGGGGATATCATTGTTAGATATAAAAAAAAGAAGAAGAGATCTCTATATATGTATCTGTCATTCCCCTTACCTTGCCGTCCAGTGAAGAGGGGAGCCTCTCTCCTCCAGGAAGGATTGGAAGCGAGGGTGCGCACATACACACTCACGTACACTATTACACAACACTCACTCACATCCACACATGCACTCACTCCCTCGCGGACATACACGCTTCCCCCTCTCATACACACAACGATGAGGAGGGCTGGCTCTCAAGCAAGCGCACACTGCAGGCTGCCGCTTGCCTGGGAAAGCCTGATGCGTTCCTCCCTCCAGGCAGAAGCGCACACTCCCATCTCAAAGGCTCTTTGTTGGGGCTGATTCATCCCCTGCTTCCGTGGCCGAGTGCCGGTCCGCGTGCCGGTGCCTGCTCCCGGGGACACGGGGTGACCGTACAGAGGAGGGACAAAGCCATGGAGAGGAAAGGCAGCATCCACAAGGAGAGAATATCACGGCCCCACACAGATCCTTCCATCCCCCCTTCTCTCTCTCTCTCTCTGTCACACACATACACACACACACACACACACACACACACTCCTCCCTCCCTCTCTTTCTCTTTATCACTTCCCTCCTTCTCCTTCTCCGCCTCCTCCCACTCGCTCATTGGGCTGCAAAAGAATTGATAGCAGGGTGTGTGTGTGTGTGTGTGTGTGTGTGTGTGTGTGTGTGTGTGTGTGTGTGTGTGTGTGTGTGTGCGCGTGTGTCATGAGCTGGTTTCCAGTGACTGGAAGGAAAGGAGAGCTCCTCTACACATCATCACCTGGAATACCTTTCACCCCCGCCCCCCCCTGTCTCTTCTACATGTGCATTGCGGGTGACAGGAGAACACGAGGGTGCTGTATTTGCCCAGTGTGCTGCTGTTCAGTCAAATGTATTATCCACGCAATGACAGGGTCAGGGATGGCAGATGGCGGGAGGGGTTGTTATTTTTGTGCGTGTGTGATTGTGAGTGTTGCATGAGGAGGAGGAGGAGGGGGGGGGGGGTGCACAGTGTGGGGCTATGTCTGCAGAGGGTGCAATCCTGTTTGGGACACCACCGTGACCCCACGAGGGGACGAGGGCACAAGAAACTGAAGTCACGACGACCTAGTCCAACATCCACATTAATCTGACTCAAAACATTCCCCTCTCTTTCCCACCACAATCATTTCCTGAATAATTCATACAGCAGCTACGACCAGACACAAAGCAGGAAAATGTATTAGGGTCAAGTCAGGCAGCAAAGGCTTGCAGAGCGAGCCAGATTTGGGGCATACATGTAATACATGGCATGTGATATGAGAGTGATGCTGGCACAGGCACTTAAACAGGCTTAAATGATGATCTTCGTCCTCACACATCAAATAAAACTCAAGTGAATATAGGCTCCACCGAACCCAATCTGCATTACAATGACAGATTTGCCTGTTGGTGGTGTGGCAGATGAGACCAGTCCCTCTCTTTCCCTCTCAATCCTCAGCATTATTGTCTCAGATATTTATTGGCGTGGCTTTATTTCACTGCCTCGCATGAATGATGGTCCTGATTTCTTTTGAGTTCAGGGCTGCGAGCAGCAGTAAACGATCCTGTAATCTGTGTCTTCATATGCAAGAGTGTGGTGGTTAACACAGTCCTGTGTGTTCTGAGCTGTTGATGTACTTTGTGGTCAGTCAGTGTGAAGGAGAAGTGGACAGAGGTCAAAAGGTCAATTAATGGACCAGTTCTACCAACGTTCATGACACGTTCGCTGAGGGACAAGATCTCCTTTCAAAACAATCAGCAAATACAATATTTTTTTCTCTTTGCTGGAGAAAATAGGGCACCGCTTGTCCAAAATATTGCACCGTTGGCTAAAATACTCTGTATTGATTTGGGGATGAAATTTAAATCAATCCTCTTTTTTTCGTTTTTTGTGTGTGATATATATTACTTATATCCAGGGTGTTTTTTTCCCAACTTTATGTTTATTGGGCAAAGTTAAACATGTATAATTTCCAGTCTTTACAACATTTTAAAGATATTGCTTCCCTGTCTCTTTCCTCCCGATCAACAAACCCCGTTCCACCGCCCACCCTATCACCTCTACCCCCACCCATTTTGTCGTCCATCATATTCAGTGTGTTTTATACACTGACTGGCTACAACATTAAAACCACTAAGTGGTGAGAAACAGATGATTATCTTGTTACACTGGCACCCTTTTAAGGGGTTGGATATATTATGCAGTAAGTGATCAGTTAGTTCTTACTCCCAAACAGCAGTTAGATGCTAACGTGGTTAAAGGTCCATGGAAGGTCAACAGGTTAACCAGTGGAAACCTGATGTATTGATGTGTGGGTGGCTGGCTCATGTGGTCCAGAGCTGCTGTAGCACGAAAGCTGAGAGAAACCACAGTGCATTGCAGCTTCGTGCATATGGGGCTATGTAGCTGCGGACCTGTCAGAATGTCCATGAGGACCACTGTCTACCATCGAAAGCACCTACAATGTAAACATGACCGTCAGACCTGGACCCTGGAAGCAGGTGACTTACTCTGACGAATAATTTTCCTACACATCCATGGACAGCAGGGTCTGTTTGTTGTTTACCTGCCATGCCCTGAGCAATGTCCTGCAGGGAAGCGTTAAGTCCTGGGATACATGTGGATGTTATGTTGACATGTGCCTTCCTACCTAAGCATTGTTGCAGACCATGTGTAGTATTACTTGTTGGCAGTGGCATCATTCAGCAGGATAATGTGTCTCACCACAAAAACTGGTCAGGAACGTGACAGCGAGTTCAAGTTGCCTTGACCTCCAACCTCCCCAGAGCTCAATCCAATCAATCAGCTGTGGGATGTGCTGGAAAAAACAGTTTGATCTGCGGAGGTTCTACCTTGCAATTTACAGGATTTAAAGGATATGAGGTCAACATCTACATACTTAACCGACTGATACACCTTCAGTGGTCTTGTAGAGGCATGCCTCGATGGGTGTGAGCTGTTTTGGTGTGAGCTGTTTGGGTGGTGGTAATATCAGGCGTTTTCCTGCTGTGGCTGATCAGTATATTGTTTAACAGCGTATCACATTAGAGAAACATTGTAACTATGTGTTTTGTTCACTCAGGGTATATTTAAATTGATCAGCTTCACATAGGACCCCCCCCCCCCCACACACACACACACTACCACTCCATTCAATAAAACCGGGATCTAGAAGGTTTTACAATGACAATAATAGTTTTAAACCACAGTGTCATTAATAGGAAAGCCATGGGGATGCATTAAGTGAAACTGCCTTAATTATTTGCATTTCAATTCACTCTATTGTTTAGGGTGAATCTGTGAGGATTACACCAGGGGTTATCAGGGCTCAGCCTACACAGCTGATGCAAATGCAGCTTTTTCCTTTAATCCACTGACATTTCCAGATGACCTATAAATCTATGTCAGCTTTGTTAGAGTGAGACAACTGGAGAAGACATAACAACAAAACTCGCATCATTCTCCTGTTTGCTCAGCAATAACATTACGTCTGGAAGCCCTCATCTGCCCAGATAAGACAAAACATAGTTGATAAAGAAGAAAAATGTGAATGGCTCTATCATAAAAAGTGAAATTATGACTTACCAAATGAGATGTAAATCATAACTTTCATTATTTTTAAATTATGAGACGTAAAGTCAGTCGGTCACTGAGAAGATCACCACTGCGACAGATCCATTTTACTGGTGTACAAGGCAGCAAGCAGCAGACCAAACAGAAAGATAAACTATCGATCTACTGCCTACGTGAATGGAGTCAACGGCCTTTTAGTGAGTTTAGCTGCAACACATGATACTAATTCTGGTGGGGAAAAGAGTATTAAAGTCAAATGTACAGGGTGCAAACACAGAGCGAAAAGCCTAGTACTACTATAGCTAAAAGAAAAACAGCCACAAGCTCATTTCAGTCCTGCCTCTGGAATTTTTAGTGAGTGTTAGGTCTCTTCTAAAGTGACATAATTAAGTGTTTAGCTAAATGTCGATACACCTTAGTCTCATGATAAACTGAATTGAAAGAAAACCTAAATCAAATGGTTTGTATTACATTGTGGTTATGAAAGTGTGAAGTGACCTAGGTAAAGAGTTTAGAAATACGCTAGATGATGTCAAAATATCATCTAAAAATATCATACCAAGTATCATGACAAACGTCTCATTCTTCTCTGCCTGCAGAGTTGGACACAATAAAGTCACAATAAAATCATGTGTTGGACTGAGTTGCAGCAAAGGGCATTTCACAAAATGAAGAAGTCAAAGCTTGGTCTGAAAACGCTCTGTTGACTGGTGCATGTTTAAAGCTGCACAAATAGGTCAACAGCACTGACTGAATGTTCCTGTCTATCGGAGTAACAGTGCTGGACTCTTCTCTGAGGGCCTGCCTAGAGCACATGGAGGAGAGGTAGCCCACTCCTTCCATCTCTCTGCTGCAGCGAGAGAGACAGAGAGAGAGAGAGAGCTATGGATTTTCCGTCTGACGCGCTATCGGAGACACTGGCTGCTTGCTTTCATGGGATGAGCTTTTAATAAGTCCTGCCAAATAGCGAGCTATAGAGGATGCATTATGATGTGGTTATGCTGTGTTATTATGGTGTGAGTGCATCATGTTGCCTATCATTTATCACTGAATTTCAGCTGCTCTTAAGTGCTAAGCCCAAATTTTAAAGTAGACAGTTTGGGAACTCACCAGTTGAGCGGATCTTGGCTGGCTGTGACATATTTCCAGTATGAGATTAAAGTCTGTTCCTCCGCTGCTCCACGTGCACGTAAAAAGCAGCAGCACCGTGTCCTAGTACATCAGGATAGTGGCCTCTTAGGGAAAAGCTGCAGTCCTGTTCTGCCCACAACTGCAAATGGGGGATTTCACTTGCTAATGAGCCAAGCACCTATCTTCCAGCCATTCGTCAGTGTGAGCTGCCTGTGTATGAAGCGGATCCCGTCTCCGCAACCCATTAAGGTTTATTCACACCACTTAAGTCACGAGCCTCTAAGTTACCTCTCCTGGGCAATGATTAACATCAGGTCAGCTGAATGCAAGATGTGTTCATAAAAGTCTCATGCCTGCCAAATGCTGGGGTTTCTTCAAAGACTCAAGTGTCGCCCACAGTGATAAAGTTAAATGAAGTAACTCCATGAAAATAAACAGCAATAACGGCATTTATGACTTTTTACTTGCAGTTTATTTTCACTCTTGGCAGCAAACGTTGACTCTTTAATTTCAGCGACAGATTACACCCAGCATCAAACTGTCCTTGCGCCCCATTAGTAATCCAACCACCATTACCAGGAAGGCAAACCACGCTTTCCCTTGCATGCCCCCTGCTGACAGTGCATTATTACAATCCTCCTCGGCCTAAAAACAGACAAATAACAATCCCACTAGTCATCAGGCAGACATTGTAACAGGTTTATTGAACGTTGAGACATGAAGCTCAGCTGAATCAGCTCAAATCTTTGTAATGTGGTGGAACTGAGCTGAGAATCTGCTCAAACCAAAAACTAAAACTTTAAAAAGGCAGTATTCATAAAAGGCACTGTTCTTAACAATGCCTCAGCGAAAAAAGGATAAACGGACTGGGAGAGAAATTAGGAACAACTGAGTAGTATTTAGAGTAGCAGTTAGACACAATAAAATACAATTCTATACTGTTCCATGTTACTACTGTGAAGCAGATGTTTGTTGAAATCGTGAAGTGTGTTGCTGCAGTTCAGACCGTACAGGAGTTTCCATTTCCTTGTCTTCCTGTTCTATATTTAATGAATCCTACCCAACCAAAATAGCATCTTCAGCTTGAAAGGTTTCTACACATCTTAAACCCTTTTATCTTTTTACTTTTCTGAGTAACTGGAGCTCTATCCACAAAATATGTACAACAGGATCACACAAAATGCAAAACAGTAATTACATGACAGTTACAGACAAAGTCAAAATGAAGGAAAATACGTGAAAAAAAGAGCAATCAAATGGTTAGTCTCTGTAGATGCTTCAGTTTGTGGCCCCGGCAATAGCTTGATCCTTTTGACCTCTGACCTCCTGCGATTCCTGTGCCATCTTTTTGAAGAAGCGTTCAGCACGCAGTTCCTCAAAGCAGAATTCAGTGGCGCCGCTGAGCAGCAGCTCTTTACAGTACATGCTCTGCTCCTGTGGCTTTCCCGACTCTGCCTCTCTCCGCTGCTGATGGTGCTCCTGGAGCCTCTTTAGAGGAGTTTCTTCTTTGCACGGCTTACGTGCTGATAAAACCGTGTTCACCGCTGGATTGATCTTACATGGAGTCCTGAGGGAGGGAAGGAATTATGCACTTAAATAAAAGAATTATCTCAGAATTAAGCCACAAAGAGGGCTTAATACATGTTCCCGCTACTGAATAATCTATTTATTATTCTTTTAAAGATTTGTATGATTTTTAAAAGGCAAAAATTACAAATTCACAACAATAACTTTGTTCAAACATCAGCCCTAAAATATCAGATTTTTATTTAACAGAGAAAAGTAGCAAATCATAAAAATTTGGAGATTGTAACAGGAAGTACTTGACTTAATTATCTAAATTGTTGATTTATTCATTTCAGTGTTAGAAATCCATTTTAACTATAAGTTGCTTCAAAATAGACCAATAATTACATTTGATTATTCTTTCACACACAAAAGAACATTTAAATATACATTTTTGAGCATAATGTCCACAAGAGGGCAAACTGATGCAATGAGGTTTATTTATTTCATCATAAACATGTATATACCTTCACATTATGGGTTTGAGATGAGACATGGCTGTTTCGAGTTCTGAACATGAGGCCATGATCACTTGGGTGCATATTTTTAAGATTGCCCAAGTCTTGAGTGCCCAAGATTTTGCAGTCTACTGAACAAAATCCAAAGTTTTTCCCCCACAGGATTTTTTATATTGCTCTGAGTGCAAACCACTGTCTCCACATTTGAGTTGAGTTGTGAACCTTCTGTTGTTGTTGGTGTCACCTTGACCTACGTTTCAGTTTTTAATCAATGGAAGTGACTCCTGTCCGTCAAAAAGTGTATTTAGTACTGTGCCATTTTGATTATATAATCGATTTAGAATATTTGCTGTTAACCTCGATGCCAACCCTGCACATGTGACATGTTTTAATTCAGTACAAAAAGAAGTGAATGAAAACGTTAGACTCCTGTTGTCACTCACATTGTTGGAGGCTGGTCTGACTCCTCCACAAAGGGTTGGAAGGTGGGTTTGGGAGGCGGTGGAGCCATAAGAGTGTGTCCATATTTGGACTTCTGGGGCATCTATGGTGGATAAAAACATTAAAGTATTAAAACACACAGGGCCGGATTATACTCCACTAAATTAAGTAATGTAAAATGTGCTTGTCTCATACCTTGACATCACACCATCTTTCTGGTCTCTGCTCGTTTTCCTTTGCCTTTGAAGTGGGAGGAGCCATCCAGGACTCGTGTCTAGGCTCTGATGGACCAGCACTTTGAGTCTTATTTTCATCAAAGACAACCATGCGACTGTTTGAAGCTTTGCCCAAAACTGGGGCTCCATGTGACTGCAGGCCTCCAGAAATATCTGTCCATAAAAAAATCCCCATCAAAGACTGAAATCAAACATCTTATCTAATAATATTAAAAGGTGTAATTTAGATATGTATTCGCTTACTTCTGATTGCAGCCCCAGTTCTGTTGATGGGGGCAGTGGCCCTTTTCTTCCCTCGATGTTTGAGGTCGACCAGAGAAACTCTCTCAGGTTCTTTGGGCTCATCATCACTTTCCCCCTCCTCAACATTCATCATCACCTGTCGGGACACACGTGCCTGCAGAGCCCTTTGATAAAAAATACAGAAAATTGGGATTGTGAACTCTCATGATACGGACAAGGAAAAAAAGTTGCATTTCAGGCCTAGACCTTTATATATTTCAAATTGTATTGTATTGATCCATACTTGTGAAACTGTAGAAGCTTATCATGCGGCTCAGCACATTTCTTGAATCCCTCCTGGTAGACCAGATCTGCTTTGCGACAATTGCCTTGATTCTCATACTCCTCAGACCAGGCAATGTAGAAGGATGGCTGAGTCACTCCTATTCCCTGCACCTGCATGTACCTGTAAGTGTCCAATGGTTCTGTGCAGTTCTCTGCCTAAAGACATACACACATATGACAACATTTATTACTCACATATTCGTTTGTCAAGTATAAGTAGCAAAATTGGGCAAGGGTTAACTAAATTTTACACACTTACAAATTTGATCCAGAGGTCAACATATCGAGGGTCATTGTGATATTTATTTTCATCTGTGAATTTGGTCACGACCCGTTCCAACAGTGTGGTGAGGTTACTCTCTTTTCCACCCTGAGGGAAGGTTTGCTCTGTCCACTTTATATACCTGGAAAAGACAGAACATCAGTATTCCAAATAAAACCTCTCAGATTTAAGAGCAACTCATATGACTACACTCTACTGTTTCCATATTTCGCTTACCGATCGTAAACATCAAGCGGATCATCTCCTTCATACGTCCGCAGTTCAGCCTCAAAGGCCCTAGAGAGACAAAACAAAGTCACAAAATTTCCATTATTATGTGAAAACTGTTGAGAGTAATTCAACAAAAGTTATGATCACCCAACCCAGTTGCAACATATTAAAGCTAATCCATACTGTCTCTGTTGGTTGACGGCCGAGCTGAGTCCATCCTGTTGTTGACTCAGTGCTTGGTGTAAGGCTGATATGGCTCTGCCCCGCCGCAGGGGCTGGATGTTTTCTTTGCTCAGCTCCCACTCCACATCTCCTCCTTCTGCCATCGTGGAAATTAAAACGAGATCTCTACAAAAAGAAAACAAGTGCAACAGTTACTTTTGATAAGTGCCTTTTATAATAGCTATAGCAATTTAACCAAGTAGACAAGACCGTTCTTTGGTCCCTGCTACTCCAGTATGGAGATTTGCGGATTTTCTATGTTTTATATAAAGCATTAACTAAATTTTTTTGGGGGGGGAAAGACACACAAAGACATTACATCAAGTCTCCTTTCTTGTATTTATTGTTATTTGACATTTTAGAGTGAAGAAAACTGATTGTAATATTAAAAATTAAATCATTTGCAGATTTACTGATAATGATAAAGGCTTGTTGTTCACAGCCCAAAATTGTCATAGTTCTTACTGCTGGTAACTTTTGTGTAGCTTCCCATTACATTAAACGTCTTAATAAAATGACAATTATTCAGACAGAAATCTTTTGGTTTGACCTACAGAGTTAAACTTATACTTTAGCAGCTTTAAAGTTGTTGTTTATTTAATTTCCTTTAACTTGAAGCCTCTTTTAAAATGTCTAACTATGTTTGTAAAGCACACTGTGGTGCATTTTCATGAATGATAAAAACATAGTCTACTATACACTCATTATCAAAGTCATGATTGTTATTATTCTGGGTTTAAACTTGTGTCTCGTTCCTCATTGTTAAAGTGAGAAATTGCCACGACATACTCTTACATCACATAACATAACATAACATGCAGCACAGAAACAAAACAGTGCAGTCACTACAGAGACTGAGGGGGATGCTAACGATCGTGAGGTCATGACGTGGGGAGCTAACACACAAGCTAGCTAATGTGCGCTTTTGCTCGATGGGTTTCCTTGTCGTTCTTGACATCGGCGTGATTTACCAGTCGACTGTAACTAAATAAAACAATTGCAGCATAAAATCATATCTTTTCATACCGTTTACAAGCCTCGGTTGTGTCTCTTTTTCCGGGTTCAACCACACGTACAAAGCTGCAGCGCGACTCGCTTTGGAACGGTCGGATCTTCTGTTTTGAACGGGGACCGCCAGAGAATTTGGAGAAAGCTGATTGGTCGAGGGAGAAACCGGAAAACGGATATTGACGCATCGCGACGCATCTTCCGGGTTGATTCCGGGTTTGATTGCAGCGACACTGACAGGTTGGAAACAGTTAGCTAGTTGCTAAATGATCGTACGTAGAGTGTAGGTCGCATTTTTTTTTACCCACAATAGTAGTTACGGAAACATTTAAACCGCCTGTCACATGAGTCTCTCCACGTGTCGACATGGACAACCGCTGTGTCTGCTGTGCATCAAAGTTCAGCCTGTTCAAGAAGGAGGTAAGGTGGCTAGCTTCCATCAGTCACACACACACAGTGAAACGCTTTGCAGGAGAGGAGACAGTGTGATTCACCTTGTGCTGTTCCCTCAGCTGGGCTGTAAGAACTGCGGCCGCTCCTTCTGCTCCGGCTGCTTGTCGTTCGCCGCTGTGGTCCCTCGCTGTGGCAACACCCAGCAGAAGGTGTGTAAACAGTGCCATGGCAATCTGACAAGGTAAAGGAGGAAACCATGCAGGATGACATAAGATGAGTGTGGTTTTGTGACGCTTAAAGTTTCCTACTTGTCCACCATCTCCTCTGTATTTAGTGGGGAGTCTCCGAACAGTGCTGGAAGATGGTCTCCTCCTGAGAATTACAAAAAGTCAGTGCATGAGATTCTTTTTTAAAAAAATTTTTTTAGAGACACTTTGTCAACACAGCAGTGATATTTAAGGATCATATTTCTTCCGTAGACGTGTCGCTGCGTTTGAGGCCAAACAGCAGGGTCAGTCGTCGCAGCCTCTTGCACATGGAGGCAGTAGACTCAGCAAAGCAGGTCACATACCAACCAAAGGCCTGAGTAAAGAAGATCAGGCTATTGCTGACAGACTTCAGAAGCTCAAAGAGGACACTGCACCCAGTAAGAAAATCAGATCTTTAGCAGCTGCTACTTTAATTTGAACACACAGTTGTAGAAATAATATTTTACCTATTTGCAGAAGTCATTTTTTTGCCTTTTTACGTTTTCCTCAGAGTCTATCCCCTCTGAGAAGGAGATTGAGTCTCGCCTCGCTGCTTTGAAAGCTCCCAGCCGGCCGGTGCCTTCTGCAGAGGAGATGGAGGATCGTTTGGCAGCTCTGAGGGGTCAGCCTCCACCATCTCAAGCCCCTCCACCAGTGAGATGAACCCCTCCATACTTGTTTGAAACTTCATAGGCCTTTTGCAGCAAGGCTCAGTGACAGCTCAAAGCATTTGACGCTGTTTAAAAGGAACTGGATGCTAAATATTGGGTTTGTGCTGGGTCCCAAAAATAAAAAAGTAATAATCTGAATTTTAGGTCTTAGAAATTCCTAAATACATTAAATTATTTCTGACTAGGTCTCAAGTATGTTCAGGTAGTTCTTAATTATGTAAATGTTCATTAAATGCTACTTCTTTCATGCTTTGAAATATTTTTTAAGATAAATGTTTTGGAGTCATACTGAGTTTTGAAATGTCTCTGTGTGTTGTAGTTCTTTCTCAATGATACAGATATGAGCACGCTGTAATAAAACTACGAACAACACCAACATGGAACTGATAACTAATAGCTGACATAAATTTCATTTATCATGCTCTTACCAAGACTTCAAATTTAACCTTCTAAAACCTGCATAAACCCTGTAAATAGTTTGATATAATTGCTTTCCAGTAACCGTACTTTGTGTGCTCATCTGTTCAGGTGCACCAGCCTCCCGATGGCAGGACTCAGACTGAACTAGCCAATGATCTGCTCAGTCAGATGACAGAGGAAGTTGCCATTGATGACCAGCACTCAAATCCAGAGGGCAGTAAGCTCTTACTCTTGCCACTGTTTTCACACATATTCAGTTAATCGTTTTACAGGCCTTATACAATGACCACATCAATTTGTAATAATCTTGCGTTGTCAGTTGGTTGAATCAGGCAACAAATGTGACACTTTCGTTCAGCTGCTCTGTAGATCTTCCAAATTGGCTAAGACCTATATTTGTCCCTGCAGATGTGGATGGGCGTATGAACGATCTCAACAAGGGGGAGGGGGGAATACTGGATGAGAATTTGGAGGAGAACCAGGATGTGCACCAGGATGCGCAAAAGCAGCTGGAGGCTGAGAAGGCCCGTCTGCTGGAGGAGGCCATGGCGGAGCTGAGGACGGAGCAGCATTCCCAGGATCAGATCCTCCACATGGCCAAGAGACTGGCCCAGCTGAAGGGGCAGGACCCAGACAAAGGTACATACTGCTCTCTTTACCATATCTATTATTTATAGTAACCCAGTATGATAATATACAATAAGCGCTTTAATCATTGTTGCATTGATTATAGTGTTAATGTGCTTGTGTATCAGAAACCTGTCACTGTTTTTTTCCCACGTCATTTGTAGTTACTATGGAGGACTTCCAGCATCCAGACAGTGATGAGGAGACTGAGGAGGAAGCTGTGAAGAGAGTGTTGAAACAGGTGTGGGGCTTAAGGAAAAATAAACTTATATTTTAACATTGATGATAATGAAACTAACGCAATGAATGTGTTACTAAGTACATATGACACCTTTAAAGGTCATTGAGAGCAAACTCAAATCAATCAGGGCAACCACAAGGGGCTGCTATTTTGCCACATTTGTAATGTGAAATACAGATTTTTCAGATTATTTTTTCCAGCTCTCAGAAGAAGCTGCACTGGATGAGGCCAGTGGCTACAACATCCCTTTAGAACAGTGTGGACCAAAGAACACAGAAAAGAAGAAGACTTCAAAGAAACAGGTACTGAACAACCAATTTAAAATATTCATACTATTAGACAGAATAACATTTAATCCCTGGTTGTTCTGGTGTGTTTTAAAAACACAGGCTCCACAACCAAAAAGTAGGATTCCATCAGCGGCCGTAGCACATCAGCCATCAGACAGCGATGAGGAGGATCTTCCATGGTGCTGCATCTGTAACCATGACGCCACGATTCGCTGTCACACCTGTGACGGAGACCTTTACTGCAACCGATGCTTCAGGTAAACTGACAAAAAAAAACTCTGCAAAAGCTCTGGTTTTCCACTCAGCTTTGTATGGAAATCTTAACCTCAATGCCAAAGAAAAGACGCCTGTGATTTGGAATGTATACCACGACCCAGATACATTGTCGGCCGCCTGCTGCCATACTGTTAAGCAGCCTGACTATGAAGTATTTATTGTGATGAATTATCAATCTACACTCCCATTATCTCCCCAGGGAAGGCCATGATAAATATGACAGGATGGAGCATCGCACCACTAACTACACTGCGCCAAAGAAGAAGAGGAAGACATGATAGTTGGACTGTGCTGCAGATATTTTTGCCTTATCAGGCTCTTGTCAGTCATCATCCTTAGAGCTGTGCTTTAGCCTTAAGTGACCTATTATTGTTAAAAAAAAAAGAGATAGAAACACTACATGTTATCTAAAGCAGTGCAGAATGGCTAATTTTAAACTCTTAACGTATCTCATCTTATCTGTCCAACATGGTATAAACAAAGGAAAGCAGCATTTGTTTTCTGTAATTGCAAACACTGATCTAGATTAATTGAATAGGTAAAGACACAATGGATATACATGTGATATAATATATATAAATATAATAAGTGGAACATAGCTCTTATTTTTTCTGTAATGTATAAGAATAGAGGTAAGTAATCTTACAGATGCTGGTAGACAGTGTTTGTATTTTTGAAAAAAAAAACTATTCAGCTTTTGCACACAGAAAAGTTCTCACCTGTCCAACTTAATAAGAAGCTTTAGGGTTTTTTTCTGTCACTTGTCCCACTTCTTAAAAGCAGCAAAGGCTCATCTAAGTCTCTCTTTGCACTTGTCACCATTTTATCATTATTTTTTTGTAATTGACATCACAGAGAGAGAAGGCAGACACGTCATGAGCTCATCTGGAATGATGTACTGTCCCAGACCTACTGTCAGCTGTAGACTGAAGAAGCATAGAGGAGTCGGTATAAAAGGATTACTGAGGGCTTTGTTATCTTTTTGGCAGGCACTGCAGTCACTCTTGTAATCTATGTTTGGCTGTGAGTCTGACATGAGTATCGCCCCTTCTTGTCCTTGTGTGTAATTTCATTAGGAGGGAAACACAAGTGTAGAGCGCTGTCACGCCTCTGAGAGGAAGCAGTTTTATTTCTAACATCGAAGCCTCTTTTTTGGGATTAAAGTTATCATTACTTGACAAAAGCGTCTCCGTCTGGCAGGTCTTGTCAGAGGTGTAGCATTACAGTATGGAGGTCAGAGAAGCAAAAGTGGAAATGGTGGTCGGACATAGCAAATTACTACAATGGAGCCACTTGGCCGAGAGACCCTCTGTGTATGTCAGGGAGATGGCCAGAGTGCAGTTTCATCACTATGCATTACTGTCTAGCTGAGGAGAAACCATAATTACACTCTCCTCTAGGGGCTTGTCTCCATTAAGGTTTGCATGGAGGCCGTTACTGTGTTTGCCTTTTTTTTTTCTGGCCTTGTCATGCACGCACCACAGACAGGAAATGGATGAGGAGGATAATGGACGCATACTTAATGGACCCTCCTGCTGCTGATTGCACTGTGTTTACTCCTGGACTTGACATGTCAACGTCCCCTTTGTCTCCATCACCGCTGAAAGCACAACACACCCATGTTTTCTGGGAATATCGGACTGAAAGTCTGGACTGTACGACATTATCCTCCTTTAAAGACAAGTGTTTTAGAGCAGTAACGGTATATTTAAATGTTTTTTTAAACTGCTTGGTGTTATGGACATGTCAATATTTATTTGTATATGGAGGATGAATAATTTCTGATACCTGTTGGCCAGTCATATGATCGCCTGTGCTTGTGGAATCACACTTAACCCTTTTGACAATTCATCAACAGCCTTGTCTTGAAAATGTTCAATTTTTATTTTAACTTACAACACTGTCATCAGAACAAAAATATTTATGTACATAAATAGGCAAATGAAAATGTACAGTCTTACACAAAAAAAACCCAGTCTGTCTGAGTAATAGGCATAACAGCTTTTATCTCATGTGCATTATTGGTTAATGGGAAACAAAATGTTTTAGCAGTCCATACATGAAAGTGAAATAATAATAATAATAAAGAAAATCTATTCAAAACCCAACTGCTCTGGTGTCAGACTGATACTGACCCGGGAAGAGATCCCCAAACGTGAACCGCACGTACTGCCGTCTAAACAGTTAACCTCTTCGGATGATGGGAAGATACAGAAGCCCCGCACTGTCTCAATAATTTATTTGACCTAAAATTATTTCTTCAAGGGACCTGACATTTTACGCAGACCCTTTATCCTGTAGAGCAGGCCGTTGATAAAATCCTGTGGGGAGGACAAAGAAAATAGATTTCTTTAGTTCAGTTGAATGATTTATTTTATTTCATATAAGTCGTGCATGTTTTTGGTCTCACCTCTTTTGGCTTCCCGCATTCCTGCAACAGCTCCTAACAAAAACACAAACAAACAGGCTCACACACAACGCTGGACACTGCTTTTTTCACTGCAAACATTGCAACATGGGATTCCAGCAAGGGTCAAGTGTTTGTTACGCTATTACCCCACATAGCAAATAGTCAGGTGTGTGCCTAAGTGTCACCGAGGAACATGATGTTTAAATGTGCAACTTCTTTGGCCAGAATGTTTGACTCCTGGGTCTCAGGCAGTGGCACATCTAGGTTTGTTCTACATTGGGGGCTATTAAGGGGCCACAATTTACACAGAAGGGCCAATTATTTGTCCAACATCCATATTCAATTCCTGATTCAGTAAGGTGCACATTTAAGTCATTCCTTGTATATTGTGCCACACACCACTTAATATATTTAGAAAATTGTTCCTTGTTGTTCTTCCCTTGTTTTCTTCAAAACAGCTTAGAAAACAAACAAAATTTAATTTTTGTTAAAGAGTGACTAGTTAATAAAAGAAAGACTACTGACAAGACAGGGGCCAATCAGATTGCAGCTAGGGCCTGTGCCCCCATGGCCCCAAACCCTGGATCCGCCCCTGGACTTTGTCAATTGTTTGCCCTTTTGCCGCCCAGTTCCATTAAGTAGCCCCCGCTAGTAAATGACTGAATATATGAATATGTTAGGGCAACTTGCACTCGCACAGTTTTACCTGCAGCCGGGTTCTCTGGCCTTCATCTGTCAGCTCCAGGAGCTCATCTATGTCGATCTCTAACTCCGGGATCTCCTCCTCCTGTGAGAGCAGAGGTAAATATAAGGGAGAAATAAGTTCAACAGAATATTTCTCAATAATCCTCTTTGACTTTAATGTTCATGCCTGTCTTTCCGCATGCTTCAAAAGCTCTTGCAAATTAGGCTGTATTAAGTGGGCCTCTTGGCATCCATTCACCCATGGTGGTAAGACCTAGTGAGCAGAGTCACTGAGAAGGAAAAGAAAGTGAAAGAAGTGATCCGGGATGTGATGTGACATGACAGGGATTTCTCTGCTGCACAGCGGCATATAAGCATTTTGGATGTCAAATTTAAAAAGGGTCAAATCCTTACTTTTATCACCTCAGTGTGTGTTATTACTGAAGGTTGTATTGCAGGAATAAATACAGTTTTCTTCCAGAAGATTTGCAAATAACAATGATTTGAGTGATGATGATGAGCCAAGCTGAAGAGCGCTGAGGCGTGAAGGCAAAAGGGCTCCTGGAGACCGTATCTGCCACATGCCACCATCACATTTCATGGATGGTTTATCCTGCTGGCATTTACACTGTAGCTCAGACATCACTGACAGTGTATTTCCTTTTCAAACGTTTTACAAAGAATATTTTAATCACAGATTGGTTGGGAATTCAAATACAAACCCATGGGCAGCATTGACTGGGATATAGTGATCTGTGTTTCTGTCGCAAAGATTGTGTAACCTTGTGTAAAGATTGTTAAAAATAAGAGGGCTCAGAGTCCCAAGTTATAAAAAGCAAATATAGCAAAGTAATGTCGCTTGCTCTTATCCACACCTATCAACTACATTTTCAGAGGGAATGAGGAGTGCTCACTGTACGAATCCTGAAGATATCTGGAGTCAGCACAAGCACTCTAATATATTTGTCAAGCGGGGCCACTTTTTAAGAGGAATATTTTCCGGTTGGGGGGTTTTCATGGCTGCTGAGGATGGAGCAGCTTTCTGGATGAGGAGAGAACTAATCAATGTTGGAGTGCTGAGTGGCGGAATAAGATGGACCCACCTTCAGAGTCCCCTGTGTCCTCTCTAACTGATACACGCTGCCAGAGTGGACCCCGTGTGATTCTGCTGATGTCTGTGGGATGCATACAGGGCTCTTTGTTTCTTTTTTCACTCCATGCTGTGCATTTCTGTTCTGTGTGGGTTTTGCTTTACCACCTCCGATTTGTTGGGCTGTGGTGAGATACAGCACTATACTTGTACGGTTTTGTGTGCTTGATAAAGTGCAGAATATTCTAGTCTATCAGCCTCTTTTCCAGTTGCAGCTACGAAGCATTGCCGATGTAACATTTTAGCAGTAATGCTGTGTTTTCGTAGTCTAGAACATGCAGCTTGATTCAAGATTCACTACTTTATTCCCATAACTCCTGAGCCGATTGGAATGTGTCTTGGCCAGCTCATTGAAACACAGACAAGAGAAAACACACAACAAACACACAAAATACATAATAGAGCAAGACACAAAAGAATAGGATAATTAATAGAATCATATAGAATAGAATAGAATATCCTGAAACCATTTTAAAAAATAAATTAAACAAACCTATAGATATCTAAAATCTATAGATAAGACATTAGCATTTGTAGGGTGATAATTGGCAGCCATTTATACTTAACTGCAAAAACGCTGACTTATTAACAAAATATGTATTTTCTTGGCAGTACATATCAATAAATATATAAATAACTGCTCTCATTTGATGCAATATGATTGTGGTGGCTGATATTCAGACTTATAGAGTGCTCCATGTCTAGTAAGTAGGCCTATAGAATAAATCCGATACTACATGAGCTCTAAGTGTAAAAAATTGATAAACTTAAAAATATACAAGCTGCTCCTATATCTACTTTGCTCTTAAACCCACTCTGTGACTGCAGGTCCATGCAGAGCACCACTGAATATCAATGAGAGACATTTCCACTAGCACAACCCTCCCAGTTACTGTTTCATAATGTACGCAGTCAAAATCCTCAGCTTGTTGAGATTTACCCTCATTGTCAGAGGAAAATAGCATTTTAATCAGGCCTCTGGGCAGAAGTGTCTCAGCAGCACTTTTTTAAGTTAAAAGCAGCAGACTGAAGCTAAAATGAATGTTGGCACTAATATTGGAATCCATGAATATCAAAGTGGTTCTCAGAGCTTCTCTGGTTCAGACAGCAGTGCAGATGCAGTCCAAATAATAAGCAGTTGGACGTTGTCGAGATAAGATGACCTCCGCTGCAATTTATAATTCAGGAATACTTCTTTATTGTCGTGTGAGGAGTGATTATCTGCACTCACAGTGGTAGTGTGATCATTTAAATGTATTTCCTACACAACCCCCTAACATTTTATTTATGTTATTCTACTTTGTCTTGTTGCACTGGAGAAACACTTTGTTTAGGGAACTCCATCGTTTACGAAAATTGCCCAAAGACAGAGCAGTCAATCAGCCCTTGAAGTGCTGCGAAACTGTGGAACTGAATATTTATATTCATGCCCCCCAGTGAATCAGGATTCATTTTTGTGACAAACTCTCTTGACGTCTTCAAGAGAGTGTTAGACGCGTCATCACCACCCCCACTAGCTCACGATGAATTCTACAGGGAATCTCCTGCTGTTTTCTTACATCAGCTCCCTCAGACTTTCTGCAAACTTTATACCAGGGGGCCAGAAAGAGAATCGCTGCAGAAAGTCCGGAAGCTCTCACTTGGACATTTGTGTCCACACATACAAATATTACTCCAGAGGATCTCCAGAGTTCAGTGCATGTCTCAAAGCACCTTTAGCTTAATAGCTTTAGAGATATCTTTTGATATAATCAGGCTAGCAGTTTCCCACCATTTACAGTGTTTATGCTAAGCTAAGATAAACTAACTGGCTTAACAGATAGAAATGATCAAATTCATGCTATTTCCAGACATGTGAAGCAATAAAGGCTTTGGTTTACAGATCTATTCTCTACGTATACACATTAATCCACTGACCTTTCATCAACAAAACATCAACATCACATGCAGGTTGGATCTGTGTTATTTTCAATTTAAAGGAAGACATGCCCAGGAAGTGTTGCTGTTTTGAGAAGATACCCGAGCTGTGTTTGACTTATCGTAGCCTTCCCTTTTCCTGCCTGAGGCACGAGCTGCTCAAACATCATAATATTCATTAACTGTACACTATGAGATGGGAAAGTTTCAACAGGCAAAAGAGGTTTCAAACCGTCCAAACCCTTTTGTCCATTCTAGAAAGTATTGGACAAATTCTAAGAACTAAAACTCAGAACAATGCTGTGGTTACACTATAACTTGAGCTAATTTAATCATATATAGTATAAGTTTCTCCCAAATAATTTCAATAAAATGTAGATTATGGAAACACTGATCCAGGCTCTGACTTACTCCTCACACACAGGCCTAAATGTTGCTCACCATTTACACGTATATTGAGAACAGTTTTTCACACATTTCTCAAAGGGTGTGAAGTTTGCAAAGAGGACGGCCGCTCCAGACCGAGGCAGCACTTGTTTGAATTGGAGATGGGGTTTAATAATTCAGCCGGTGACACAAGGGACTGATAAATGCTTCCACGCGGAAGACACAGAGTATACTTGCCCTGAGCCGATGCAAAATTCATTACAGTGGCCAGTGCACATGGACAAGACTGATTCCACACAAGTGACTAATGCAAATATCAAGTCTTGTAGATTGTACATGCACATTCACTTTATCTGCGCTGTGCATGTGCTGCACATTAACACTTATGTCAGAGTCAGAGCATGAACGGCTACAAATGGGACCTAATCACACGTTTTTTGGGTCAAGATCAAAAGAATAAACAGGAAAAGACATCAGATCTGCTTTTGTTATCTTCATGTCCTGGTTTCCAATCATTTTATCTACTCCTCCCTTCTTTATCCGTCACAGGCATAAATTACAATTATAAAATAAGTAGTGTGCACAATATTTAAAAAATCCCTGGAGCTATCACCACAGTCAGATGGATGTACATGCATGCCCTCTCTGCAGCATCAGTACAGTATACACCCTATTTAAAAAGGCAACTTGGCAGTGAAAGAGGGAACCAGACATTGAGGTGGCTGCAGACCATGAAACAGTTTCCTCTCCATGTGGTTTGAGACATAACTGAGAAACACTCTGACTCTTGTCGTCTCCGCCATGAAACGGAGGCGGTGCTGTCATCCGATCTGCAGCGTCATTAGGAATCCTAGTGCTCCTCACCAGACACCCCTAATTCCTCTGTGTGCACCGCGCTGCCTCACGTGGGCGAGGAGACATCTGTTGCCATGGTTTCCCCTCAGAGAATGCCAAGCGAATCAATATGGAGCCTCTGACATAACTGGATTGAGTCCCACTATACAGAAGAGTTGAGCTGTGTGTGGGAGATGGCTAACGTCTCGCTGTAACCCCTTAAATATGTAACAAACCCAACCATGTGTGTAATAAGGCCATTAAATAAGATCACTATAATAATAATGAGCACGTTTCCATGTCATAACTCTTGTGTTCATACATGTACTGTGTTAATACAACACCCTATCGTACAGCATATATGTTTATATACAGTCAAGTTCTCTAATAATCACTATCATCATAAACCATCCTCTATACATGGGACACTATCAAAGTATATTATTAGGTGTATTTAGGTGTATATATTTTCAATTAAGAATAGTAACTTGTATATGTCTGCAAACAGAGAAAGGACACACACACACACACACACACACACACACACACACACACACACACACACACACACACACACACACACACACACACACACACACACACACACACACACACACAACCTAACCTTAATCCTAATTTTAGGCCTAAACCTAAATGTCATTGCTCTGTTAGTTCTGAGCTCAAAATGGCCCTCACAAAGATGTACAAGTATACACACACACACAGTATTAAAACATTATAAAACTACATATAATGTGCATTCAAACATAAAATATCATTTTTTTCTGTCTTTCTCTAACACTTCTTTATTACTATATCACACAGTTACAGTGAAAATGTCCTGGTGCTTGTTTCGTTTGTTACTGATCCTAGAATGTAAATTACATTTTCTCACGCTGTGTAAACCCATCACCAAAATTACTCAATTCTGGTAAAATGTAACCATATGGCAACCATGTGTATAAAGTGACGTAAGAGGTGAGTCATGAGGGTTGCAACAGGCTTTCAAATGACTGTAATTAGACATCGTATCTTGGCAAGACTTATCTCATCAGTGTGGGAAAACACTGTTCCTCTGATGGGATGATGACACATGAGGGCTTGTGAGCCAAAGACGGCAGCCACGACAGAGCAGCCACTCGCCTCCCACCCACTCCTCCTTTAGGTCGCTGTAATCTCTCACACATGATGGATGGACCACCACGGGCATCTATGAGCAGTTCACTGCCTCCCATGCACCCTTCACCTCACCTCCTCAGGCACCCACCACAGTGTACCGCCCTACCCTACCTCGCAGTCAAACAGCAGGTGCAGCTGTCCGTCGATCCACTCCTCAATATCCAGCCGCCTCTGCAGGTCCTTGCGGTTGTACTTGACCGTCAGCTTGCCCAGCTTGCGGTGAGCCGGCTCCTCTGTTTTGTCCTTTGCCTGGAACATCACCCTGGACTGGGCGCTGGGCTCTGACGCCATGGCTGCCACGGCCTCAGGAGAGCACACACGCGCACACACACACACACACACACACACCCACACCCACACACCCACTCACACACTTACAGATCCTCAGGCTCTGACACGTATGTCTTGCACACCACCTCCTCTACCCTGCCTCTATATCTCTTATGCCTCTGCTTTTCCAGTGAGCTGCTGTTCCCATGCGGATCTCTTGTTGTGTTGCTGAGTGTTGTCCCTCTCGATAACGCTCGCTCTGGTTCTCTGCCTGTCCTCCTCCTCTTCCCCTCTCTCCCTCTCTCTCTCTAAAGCTCAGTGTCTTGCTCTCTTTCCCTCCTCCTCTTGCAACACCCACTGGCTGCACTATCAGGAGGATGGTAATGAGATATGGCTCTGTGCGAGACAGTTTGTGCACGCATGTGTGTGTGTGTGCACATGCACCTTACAGGGTGTGTGTAGGCTTTGCTCTCTTCCTCTGTGTTATTTCAGGTGGGAGAGCGTAGGTCAATTGCAGCTATAAAAAGTGGAGAAAGGGTAGGAGGGTAACCACTGCAATCTAGATATGGTTATAACTCTGGCTGGAGATATGCCAACATGCCCGAATAAAATCACAAAGATTATAAGTGCATTAGTCTTTTTTTTCTTTTCCCCCCAGTCATATGATCTGAAGACTTATCTATCATCAGACACCTCTGCATACCAACACACCAGCCATATCTTTTTTACTCAGTAAAAGGGTCTTCAGTTTTTATCTGCTGACAGACTCAACAGGGTTTGATATGCTGAGGGCTCTTGTGTTCGCAAACACTTCCAACAATGGCTGGGTCCCCCTGACAGGTGAGCCAGGGTTCCTCTAGTGTGATAGCCACCGCGTCCTTTCAGAACAGCCATTATCAGGTGTACGTTTAATAAGCCTTGAAGTCAAATTGGCGTCCTCCGTTACGCACCCATCCATAATGGATGACTAGCAGAGCACTGTTTATGGCTGTTTAAAAAGTCAATTTAACGTCTGGAAGCCGTTTGCGAAGTTAAACATCAACAGTGGCACATAACCCAAGGTCAGAAATTCATAGTTCTGCATCCCAGTGCCAATTTTTTTTCACAGGTGAGACAGCAGAGACAACAGGCCGCAGAGTTTCCACAGATCCTATTACGATATGAATGATGGGGTTCAGCTTTTTGTTTTGGCAGGGACTCAATCAATCAGCCATAGCTGCGCGTGTTCACCCACTGATGCACCGTCTGTTACAAACGCTGAATTATTGAGTGGCTCCTGCAGCTCACCTTTCTGGGCAAACAAATTCATTCATCTCGTCCGAGGCTACTTGGTTCCGCAACGCCGGCTTGTCTAAAACGTGGGACGTGGACTGGAGCCGTGCACTGGGCCTCCTCACCTCAGACCTGGCTGGGTGACTCATTCTAGGACAGAGGAATGGAAAACACAAGCAGAGGATGAGTTAGAC
The DNA here is from genome assembly GCF_022539355.2 of Hippoglossus stenolepis. Classification (NCBI taxonomy): domain Eukaryota; kingdom Metazoa; phylum Chordata; class Actinopteri; order Pleuronectiformes; family Pleuronectidae; genus Hippoglossus; species Hippoglossus stenolepis. The sequence goes on along the minus strand of NC_061492.1, from coordinate 15,579,862 downwards.
GTCTGGTGGTTTGTTTTCAGTGTTGAGTGAAGATTTCATTATCCGGTTACTTCCCTCATTTCCCCCAAAGGCATCATTACCTGGCAAAATTTGTTGGGAAATATGATTCACTCTAAATAACAACAGCAAATTTTCAAGATTTCATCAGAGCCACCACTTCCTGCCTCTCCCCAGGTTGTTGATCGGTACATGGGTGACGTCAAGATTGCAATGTGATTACTTAACCAACTCAGTATCACCTCCTGTCACAACAACATTGTGTTTCTTAGGATCTGAGTGATAATTTGTGTTAATGATCCTATACTGTACTATACATATACTATATGACACATACTTTCATTAGGCGAAAGTATGAGTCATACTTTGTTCACCCTGAAGATTCTTCCTTACCTGTCGGTGGGATTATACTGCCACCTTCTGGATTAAAGCTAGCAAATGATAAATAGACGTTTAAACGAGCAAGATAAATGCGGTTTTATTTGGGTATTTTTGCCGAATAACAACAACAGCAATAACTAACTTCCCATGTTGTCTGATTACAGGTAATTCGATTTCCCACCAGTTTTTATGCTGCCTTTGTACTTTTACTTTGTTTTGCCTATGTGTCAGAATTCTGTTCAAATTAGATTTGTTTTACCTCATTATCATAGTGTTTCATATGCATCATTGTCTTTTTAGAGAATGTTGGTGCTATTTGCTTGAAAGTAAATAAAATTAAAAACATTTCTTATAAGGTAATAATTTGTACTTATCTATCTGGTATAACAAAGTGATTATTTTATTTTATTTACACTTGAGTATTCAACATAATTAAATCATATTTATCAATCTTATTATAAACCATGTTTTCCACTATTCCCTTGGGTAAAAACAGTTTTATTATTCCCAAGTAGCTGTTACATTTTTGTCTCATTTTATTATTCTACATTGTGCTTATAGAATTTGTTAGTGCAGGGTTACTTTTTTCTAGGGGAAATACATCATGACAGCTATAGTGGAAAAATTATAAAGTAAGGAGATTAAAAGCTGTATGAAAGGCCCACAGACACTTCATGACTGTACATAATTATGTAAGTATGTCCGTGTTTTAACAGTGAGGTTCACACATTGACTCTCACTCACAAAGCTGCGGAGTGTGAAGCCTCAGCCAGTCTCAGTATAATCAGGGAGTGGCATGTCAGGAGTGGAATTTCACTTCCTGTATCTCTCAGGTGAGTCACCTGGGCCGACGTCGTTGGTGGTTTAGGTTTGTGTCGACATCAAAGCAGAGGATCGTCCCGGGGACAGTTTCAGGGTTGTTGAGGATCAGCTCGGTGTGCACGGACTCTGCGAACATCACCGATCACCGATCACCTCTGAGTGCTGCTCAGGAAGTCGCTTTCAGGTCATACTTAGTTGAAGGTTGTTACTCGAGAGGAGGAGAAGTGTTGTTTTTTTCCGTTCGCGGCCTAAACACTCAACAGAGAAGTTAATTAATATTAAGCGGTAGTTTTTTTTACCTCACCTGACGCCACTGCTGTTCCAGGTGATCTTTGTGTGTGTGGTCAACACAGACAGGACCATTTCAACCATGGTTCCGGTGCCCACGGGACCCCTGGGCGCGTGTGCGCTCCTGCTCTCCGCGCTGCTGCTGCGCTTCGCCGGGGCGCAGGAGACCGGAGAGGAGTGTTTGGCCAATTTCAAGGGCGGAAGAGAGGATTTCGTCCTCGACACAGACGAGTCCGTGAAAGCCGGAGCCACGTTCATCTCGTCGCCGAGGCTGGACCGAATCAGGGACTGTGTGGGCGCCTGCTGCAAAGATCCGAGGTGCAACGTCGCCTTCATGCAGAGGGCAACCGATGAAGGTTTGGTGAAATCCTGCTTTCTGTTTGACTGCCTCTACAAGAAGAAATACGCCTGCCGCTTCGTCAGGAAGAAGGGATACACAAACTACATCCTGGAGACCCTGTATGATAGCTATCTGGAAGTGGATACTCCTCCAAGTAAGAATCCAAACTGTTCCAAATTACACTTCCAGACAGCTCCACATTGATGCATGTCAAAGTTTGTCAGGAGGGAGCCCTTTGAATCATTGTGGATTCTATTATAATCATTCCTTTCAGCAGAAACATGTGTTAAAGGTGAAGATTTGACACTGTATCTAGTCAGTTATCTATAAAGTTAAGTTAAAGTTTTGGGCATAGCACTTAATTGAATCATATTGGCTCAGATCCTTTGTCATTGTTGTCAGTGTTTTCTAATAATCTATTTCCCTGTTTTTCCATGGTCTTTGTTTAAGCATTTTGTTCCACGGTCACAGAATTAGGGCAACAGCCTTCATTTCAGCATGTTCACACACGCCAGGCCGCCATGGCCCCTGGTGTAGTGGTTCAGGTTTCTGTTTCTACCTCTGCCTCTTCCTGTGTTGCAACCTTGTGTTCTCAAATGACTCCTCATTGTGTGTAAGTTATCGTAGAGGTTGTCTATAAGTGATGTGCGCTGATCCAATTTTGTCACCCCAGATGAATCCGACCGTCCACCAGTGGCCAACGGAGGCCTGGACCTTGTGGTGCAACCTCAGGACAGTGTGACACTGAATGGCATACAGAGCAAAGATGACAACGGGATTGCGTCTTACAAATGGCAAATGCTGTCTCCGTATCCTTACGCAGTCTTTGAGGTAAGTGACGGGACCGCAGTGCAAGGCCAGGCTTTCTACAGTCCAGTTTGGACCAGTAGTAATTCTGCAACACTGTCCTCTTTGATTCCTCGTAGACAACCAGCTTTACTGACCAGATCATCGTGTCCAATCTGACATCTGGGGTTTACAAGTTCCAGCTGACCGTCACGGACACTATCGGCCAATCGGACTCGATCAAGGTCACTGTTCTGGTCCTGACTCCTGAGCAGTCTGAGCGTGAGTATCTAGGCTGATAGAAACATCATCTGAACATATTCTTTCATCTGTTTTCCTCCATTTTTCTTTGAAAGCGTCCGTCTTGTTGACCAGGACATGAGTAATATGACTCTAACACACATGCAAATCCCAGCGTGTAGATCAAATCTCATATCAGAGTTGGCTGCTGTAGTTTCGTTAGTTTCTCTGCAAATATAGACTCAAAGTTAAGTATGTGACCGAAGAGTTTCACTATTAAACATGAGTCACCTCATGTTTAGTGTTGGGCCATAAGCAAGACATGATAATTCCATGTGGTTCTTAGATTTCTTTAAAAACGCTGTAAAATCCTTATGTTCTCCTTAACGTTTAAAATAGGAGTTTCCGGAAAAACAGTGTGTTATTTCAAAACGTTTTATTCGTTACCCCAAGAGGATTTAGCTGGAAAGGAAACAAACCACATCGGTTTACCTGGAATTGTTTGGCGTTTTTGTCACATGAGCTGTTCCATGTTAGTTGTCCTCAAACCTGTCAAGGCACGTTCGCCTAATTCCTACTGCCTGAATGTCGCAACGGCAAATGAAGATGATGGAGAGATAAAAGCTTGTTTTATAAGAAGATTGAACCAGATCTGACTTTTGTTGACAGAAAAAAAAAAACAGCTGAACTTTAGAACCAAGTGTGTCTTTTTCATAGAAGAGCGGGTTTTTTTTTTTTTTGTTGTATTTATTTTATACATCCCTGCAGTTTCACTTCCCTTGCTCACACGACCCAGAAATCCACATCGAATGTCTCTGGGCACGTTTTCTACAGAAAGCAAAGCTTGAGTCAACTGGTGGTGTGTTTTTTTTTTTTTTTCTCTTCTCACTTCTACCCTGCTGCGGTCCCACTCTCTCCACCCCCGACCCCACAAAACCTGTTCGTCTGGTTTCAGCTTGAGTTACACAAACAGGAAAACTCCAGTCACATGGGGATCCTCTTCAGTATTGATTAAACGTGATTGAAAGTCTTAAAGTTTCTTCCTTTTTGAAAGCACTTTCTTAAGCTCAAGTTTGTATCTGTTGGTTTCTGGTTGACAGAGGGACAATGAAAGACTTTTAAGCTTTTGGTGTTTCAGTTACCCATTAACAGCCTTTGTCCTTATTGGAGTTAGGAATGTACTTCACGCGTGAGCACGGCTGCGAGCGGAGCTGCCACATTTACTCCACAATAATTACCGGTTTGAATAAACTCATTCATAAATGACAGTCCGTGATAGTAATGTGAGAACTTGGTGATGAAAAGAGCACCTTCCAGTTGTTGTGTTGCCTTGTGATATGTGTACTTTATGTGGGCGCTGAATCATCAGCCACATATACAGACAATCAACAGTACATATTGTACCTCTGTAACTTCTCTGCTGAATCGCATATTGTTTATTCTCAGTTGCATTTGTCTATACACGAAAACCACATGTATAATTATGTGTCTGGATACTCGTGAGACAGACACAAAGAATAGGAAGTTGAGACAAAACACAAAATCATTTTCTCATTGAAGCTGGTGTCGGATATGAGACCGGAGTTTTGGATTTGTGGTGCATTGTTAAGTGTCCAGTGAGGATATCTGATGCATATTTCATTAGTATTTTAGTGCATTTCTGAGGAAAACTAGTTAGCTGACAACTTTTAGCGTCAGATTAACACCAGGGAGCAAATAGTTAGTGTTGGGGCGATTTCACAATTCACTAGACTGAGTTTGTTGCAACACAAACTGAGCCATGGTCATGAAAACAATTAGACGTGTTTACATGGACATCAATAGTCTGAACTAGAACGGCACTCAGTAACGGGATTACCTTGCAGAGGCCCCTGATTAAAACCACATTTAAATTCTTTAGATCCAGCTTTTTTCATTTTGGATTTGCACTTTGTACACACATTGCATTCACTCATAAATATCACTCTCCTAAACAGGGCTGATTATTTTCGCCAAGATCTATTCTACAATAATCAACTAACTGCTGCAAAACACCATTTTTTCACAATGAAAAAGATAGTAAAAAAAAAAAATTAATGGCTACCTCCTTGAGTCATGCCCCACACCTCCAACAAATGCCATGGAAATCGGTTGAGCAGTTTTTGCGTATTTCTGCTAACAAACAGATGAAAACAGGGATTGTTAAATGTGTCAAAAAATATTTTTGCAGATTTTCAGGAAGCACAAGCAGCATTTCTGATCCTTTTATTCTGTGTCTCACCAGTACAATGTATGGCCCCAAAGAAGATGGGACCATGCCGTGGTGCTTTCACCCGATGGCATTACAACGCCGCCTCGGAGAAGTGTGAGGCCTTCACCTTCGGCGGCTGCAGGGAGAATCTCAACAACTATTTGTCCATGGATGAGTGCACGAAAGCCTGCTTTGGCTCAGGTATCTATATCTTTTGTTTATTTAGCTCTCTCTGGGAAGCAGTATGCATTTAGATAAGAAGAACGTCACCACCGTCATGTATGTAAAGTCAAATGTAATGTTACAACCAGGAGATGGTTAGCGTAGCATAGCTTTAAGGTGGCGGATCTAGGGTTTTTCTAAATCAGGGGTCATTCTGGCGCCTGGCAATTATATGTCCAACATCCATGCACAACTCCTGATTCAGTGAGGTGCACATTTTCAGTCATTCCTTATTCACTGTTAGCTCTATAGCTTTGAGCAAAGCCACACATCATGGAATATATTTTGAAAATTGTTCCTTGTTCGAGCACATTCAAAAAAGCTTAGGAAATGAAAATCAACAAATTGTCATATTTATTGTTAGTAAGCGACTTTATTTTATTTATTTATTTAACCAAAAAAAAGGCAGCTGACCGGACAGGACCCCCAGATTAAGATGGAAACATGGGGGGAAATGGAAAGCTAGTCTAGTTTTGTTAAAACAACAAAACGGCTTGGATTTGTATTATATTTTAATAATATATATATTATTATTTAAATATATATTATTTTAATCTAATAAATTGTATTCATATATATGTATGTATAACAAAATGACAACATAACATTAGTCTTATTGTTTTTTTTGATGGTGTCAACATGTCATTTTTTTAAATCATTGAATTTTAATCTCATTTGTTGTTTTATCTTTCAGAGAAAAGTGCCATATCTGGTCGAGGTTTACCAATTCCCGCACCTAAGGGTAGGTGAATTCAGATATTTGTCACATCATCTTTTTTTAAACAAGAAGAAAGCAAATGATGAAAATCTCCTGTTGCTAATGATGCTCATCATCGGGTCTGTGATGGATATTTGACCTGGTGAGGCGTCTGAAAAAAATAGATCTGAGAACTATAGTCTTTTAAGTAGGCTTTGTTCCTTGAAAGGAAGGTCAGACAATCATACAGCATGTGAAGAGCATTCTGTAGAGGGAATGCTCTTTTATGCAGATATAGTGAAAAGGTGAAATGTTGTTGAAATGCACATTGCTAACATAAAAATATTGATTGTTGCCACTCCGAAGTGACATTTCCTGTTGTGTTTGTGTGCCACAGGAGAAAAATGCGGTGCTCCCTGCTCCACAAAGCAATTCACCTGTTCCAACGGCTGCTGCTTGGATCCAGGCCTCGAGTGTGACGCAACACCACAATGCAGCGACGGCTCAGATGAGCAGAAGTGCGAAGACTGTGAGCAGCGACTTTGCAAACTAGGCTTTATCTTAACACAGACTCATGGAATTAGAAATGTAGAAATAATAAGGGACTGATTTTAACTCTCAATGTGTCCTGTGTGCTTCTAGTGGACAACAAGTTTCAGGTACTGCTCCAGATTCCAGTGGATGAGCAAAAAGGTGATTTGAACTTTAGTAGATTTGTCCCTGGCACACACAACATTTCACGTTTCAATTTCTTTCTTAAAATTTGAAAAAAATTAAAGACGCTCTTGTGAGCTGTTAGCGCTGCATACAATCTCACCCTACCGGTTCATTTTATTGTCGTTGACAGTGCGCTGCACGGAGCCTCCCCACACAGGAAGCTGCAGGGACAGTATCACTAAGTGGTACTTTAACCCCATTCAAAAGGAATGCTTCCGCTTCAACTACGGCGGCTGCCAGGGGACTGAGAACAGATTTGACTCTAAGGAGGCCTGCAAGAAAGTTTGCCGTGGTGTTACAGGTGGGTTGTTATTAAGGTATTTTACCCCAATATTTGTATCCTGGTAAGTTAAAATCCTATTTCCACCAGGAGTTTCCTCAATGGCATCTTTTTCCCGATCCTCTCCAAACTGTCAAATTTCTCCTTGACTTTTAAAAACAGTGTACGAGGAGTTCACTCGAGCCGTTTGAGACATGAACTCCGGATAATGTCTGGGGGGGAAAAAAATATTCTGACACAGAAACAAAACTAATATACAAAGTTTTAAAATGCATGGGGAAAAGCACGGGAAAAAGTATTTTTACTTTTATGGCCTGTGCAAATGCAGTGAGTTATTAATACATAAAGCTGCTTTAATCAATGTCTTTACAGGCCCTATTCATAATGGATCATATTAATACATACAATGGGAATGGAGTTGCTTGTAGCTCTATTGAGATTATAGGAACCTGTTTATTTTTCATGACTCACACCTTTGCTTCACAGTCACTGGTTTTATCGCTGATGTTTTTTGGAACAAGACAAAGTTTACAACACACTGGTGAACTTTAAGCTCTTAGCTGAGCCTGATATTTGCCTCACCAGTTGGTGGAGAACAAAATGGAGCCAAAGGGTGAATGCTGGACTTGAGTTCAATCGAATGTTGACACTGGTCCACGACTTCTGGACGCAGAAATCTGCACCTGAACAAGTTAACCATATCGGCTTGTTTCTGTGGCCCAAACAATTATACGTTATTGTCGATTTTAATTTCCCTCCACAGTCGAGTGCAGTTGAATGAATTCTTTCAATGCTTTTTTTTACATGTGGTGTTCTGCGAAAAACTCATGAATATATATATATTTTGTCTTTCTCTTTCAGAAAAGGACATATTCGCAAGAAAGGCGGCGTTTGAAAAGCAGGTGTTTGAGAGTGAGCCAGGTATACCACCTTCATTTTTTTAATGTTCTACACCTTTATTGGTCAAATAAACTTTAATAGTTAGGTATAAGTCGACCTAAAATCTATCTGCTCCACCAGGTGTTTGACTTCTAGTGGGTACGAGCTGTTCAATAATGTCATCCAAGTTTCATTCCAATTCCAGCGCAATTTTCCAGTTCACGGAGTTGGTCAAAGCAGACTTTGATGTAGTGATCTGCTTTAGTTTTACCCATTTTAAAGGTACACTCTCTTTCATTCAACAGCTATCATTGCAATTGCTGCCGTCCTGGGTCTGGCGATCGTCATCCTTCTAGGCCTCCTGGTGTACTGCCTCTTAAAGGGAAGGAAGAAGTCAGTACAGCGCCACCGCGTGCCCGTCAACACCGCCCCGGTCACCTCAATGGAGGACCGAGAGCATCTGGTCTACAACGCCACCACCAAGCCCATCTGACCCTCAGCCCTCACCTTTGACCCCCCCGTCCCGGTGAAGAATGACACTGGTTGCCGAAGCCCGGTCATAAGCTGAACAGACTCAGACGATATCCGTCGACTAAGTTTGAATGCTGGAGGGGATCTGTTTTTATTTCGTCCATATAATGGATGTTGTTTTGTTTTTTTTAAGGGTGAAGTACACTGAAGCCAGAGTGTCGTCAGTGATGAAATGTGACGTCTTATGATTTGACTTTTAGCTTGTATTCAATGCAGGGACCTGTTGGAGTGAGTTGTTTGAAACTGTGTGTACTCAGGTTAAAGGGGAGGATTTTCATTAGTGAGGAGTTAGATTATCACTGGATATCATACAGTTCATACAGTCCATCAATAGGTTCTGATTTTAATGTTCTGTCGCTTCTATGACATGATCTGATAGTTGCCAGAAAAATACCTCTTTTTAAAATAGTCAGTTTTCATGCCTGAACTGTCAGCAGGTCTGTGCTGGTCTGTTACTCTAAAGTAAAAGACCAGATTATTTAGCGTTTTTCGGAATTTATAATGACACATGATAATCCCTCCAATATACTGAGGTCTTGCCACGCCACCTTCTCAATTTTGCTGTTTCATACGTCACTGTTACACTGGCTTACAAATACAGCTCATTCATAATGTTGTACATAATCGTAGAGTTTTGAGAAAGTGATATTTTACATGAGAAGATTATTTTTGTCTGATTTCTCAAAAGTGTTTTTAGAATAAGATGAACACATTGATACATTTATAAAGCAGCCTTCCTGTTGATTATTCAACATTTTATCAAATGTTTGTACATATGACCTGATTTGATTCTCTGCGACGTAAGCAGCATTGTGATGTTTATACTAAATAAAAATCTAACCCAAAATGTACTTGAGGGTCATTTTTTCCTGGAGTTTTTAAGTTGTTATTCACCTAAGTGTGATTGATAACTTCCGCAGTTCTTCACACACTTTCAGCTTCATTGCTGTTGCTGCTACAACTAAACGGATTTTTACCTGTTTTATCTCACTTCTTAAGATATATTTTCATTAAAAAAAAAGAAGCTTTTCTGATATGATTTCTATGGCTTTTATAATCTTTATTATTATTACTTTAAATGTTTGTGAGTTTCATATTGTTTGTTGTAAGGCATTTTCTTACTTGTATAGAAAAGTGCTATACAAATAAAGTACAATTCGCAGTCACACACTTTTTCTATAGTACACTGTTGGCACAGCTGTCAGGAGCAATTCGGGGCTTCAGTATCTTGCCTAAGAGCACTTCAGTATGCAGACTGGAGGTGCCTGGGGTCTAACTACCACCATCTGGTTAGTGGCGACCCACTTATTACTTACCTATATTAGTCATACTGTTTGTTCTTGTGGCCTCACAAAGGTTTATCATGTATTTTAAGAAGTACTTAGTTTAAACAGTACTTAGTCTAGCTATGATTCATTATGTTTTCTTCTTAAGCTCAAACGAATTGCACTTATCTCCCAGACAAATAAAAGACAGCCGCTCTGATACCATCCAGGCTCTTTCTCCTGTGACCTCTGGGATTCTAATATTTCTAACCAAAACACAAATATCCGCCCTGTAAGTATGTGCGCACAAACTTGACACATGAACTGATCCGTGAGTCTGTGCTCAGCATGTCTAGTTTCAAACAGCTGATGTTTTCACATTTTGTGTGAGGCCGAGACAGAGATAAGACAAAGCCTGTCTGCTAAAGGTTTTTTTGCTTATCGTCAACCTCCCTCAGGCGACAGATCCCTTTTTTATTTACAGTAACACACAGCTATTATCCAAGCTCCTCATAGGCCACATAAGTACAGGTTGTTTTTTGTTATTGGAATTTCAAGTGTAGCTTTTCCAGTAGCCTATATACACCCACCCTCTCTCTCACACACACACACACACACACACACTTTCTGTTGACATTAACAATAACCTACATTACCTACACATTTCCTCTATGTCTGTTGGTTGTGAGTTTGTTTCATGCAGAGTCACTAGTGATCTCTTTAGTCAGTCACTCAGATAATCAGAAATCCTCTAGTCTGGCACAAAAAGCAAATAAAATAAACTAGCAACATTTATTTGCAAAATTAGCAACAAAACTACATGTAACAAAAATAAAGTAGTTGGATTATTATGACTGCTTGCCTGTGGATGACCTCTACAGGAATCAGCAGCTGGATTTAGACTAAACCACAGCTGCAGGTTCAACTGTGGCCTCTAACAACACAGTAACAAGGTCTGAGAGCCCATGTTGAGCTCATTCCCGAAAGCACCTAAAGTAACAGATTGAAAACTTGAATTCACAACCCCTGTGACCATGTGGTCAAGTAGCAGAACAACATTGTAATCCTGATACCGACTTTCATCACCACTTCCCTATTAAAAGTTTTGACTGTGCAGATACTGATATTTAATTATTTGTTTGACAATTTATTTATTTGTTTGTTAATTAATTAAAACATGAATATATTTTTTTTCTTTTAACATTAACATTGGAGTTTCACTGGCAGGAAGACGCCACCCACACACAGGGCACATGCATTACCATGTTTACACCAGCAGATGGCGATATTGGTTCGTTAGATTGTTCAAATCTTCTGCCTTAGCAGCCACTTCAAATTACCTAAAGCTACTTAAACTTCATTTCGTTCATTATAACATCTTTGTCTTTTTCATAATTTGTTGCTCTTTTCAATTTAATAGAAAAAAAAAAAATATATATATATATAATCATCGAGACATCTCACTTGCACATTTTACTGGAGTACGTTCAGTCCTATACGCCTTCGAAGAACAATTAAATGTCCATTTCCACATTGTGTTCACTGACTGAAGTCAAGCAGCACATTGCCTTTTCTAAACACAGGCCTCATGGGGAGGATCTCCAGGAGGAGGGCAAAGACCCCCAAAGCAAAGGCGCCCCTCTCTATGTGATCAGCCGCATATAAAGTATCACCCACCAATTGATTCACTGAAGCCAACCATTGTGAGCTCCACCATTCTGCCGAGCTGACCCTCATAAATGTAATTGTCAGGGTGACAGTTTGTTATGTCCTTTCACAGGCCTGTCATTGGTTCGCACACACATGGAAAGTTACTTTTATAGTGAAAAATAATCAGCTGCTCTCTGTTTGTTTGTGAAACTATACTGGAGTAAAAGGCCAAGCGGTGTGATCCAGATGTTAGGATGTGGGAACACATCTGTCTTTCACTGAAATGACACTGGCCTGTCAAAAACAGGCGCTGCTTTGTTGCCTTCATTTACTCCTCGTAAAGTAGACTTTTTTTCAGACTAGTGGACTACTACTACTACTAATAAAAAAAAAAAAAATAAATAATAATAACAATAATGGTAAAACTACTACTACTACTACTACTACTACTACTACTACTACTACTACTACTAATAATAATAATAATAATGTAATTGTAAATTAAACTTAATACATCTTATACCAACAACGATCATTATTTAACCAGTGTTATCATTAGACAGAAAGTAAAGTAATAAAAGAACCCTATAAAGATCTTTATCTTTATTTAGTATTCTTTGTCATTTCCAGTCCAGATGAGCCACAATAGGGCTCGGCAATAAAACAATATAGATAATTATCATTATTATTATTAAATAAGACAAGACCAGACAAGACAAGACCAGCTAAGATAAGATAAGACTATCAATCCCAAAGGAAATTCTTGTACCAGCTTACTCCAAGATTACAGTATCAACAATAGAATACAGGGAATAAAAGAAGCATTAATTAATTATACATTATAGTATTATGTCTAAACGACACAAGTAAAATACAAATACAAAAAGGACAGCAAATAATAATAATAATAATAATAATAATAATAATAATAATAATAATAATAATAATAATAATAATAATAATGATACATTCAGAAACCACACAGAATGTGCAGTTGGAGCAATAAACCAACATATTTTTCTTTTCTGACTCAGAATCCCAGGAGTGTCGCTTTTCTTCCTGAGGCGTTCACTTGAAGTTCCCATATTTCCCGGGGACGTGAACGCAGCAGCAGCAGAGAGCAGAAGCATCATCCTGGAGCAGCAGCGGAGTTTCAGTCCGAGCTGCTGACCTGACCTGTGTGTGCGTGTGTTTCTGTGTGTGTCTGTGTGTGTGAGCGGCTTCTACCATGTGAAATGAACAAAGTGACGGAGTAACGTGACGCTTCACACCAAGAAAACCACCGGGGGAAAACCTTTTTCAATCCGCCGAGGACCAGGGGGAAAGACTTCGGCGAATCTCGGTACGTGAAGTTCCTCTGATAAGTTTCACCCGAGAGTTAGCCGAGTGAGCGTTGGCGGTGAAAACAGGTAAATAACAGGTCCGAGCAGCTCTCTGGTGCTGTAGCTACACACAGTGGATGTCCCCTCTGTGTGTTCAGTTGCTTTTCGTTAACTACAAGGAACATCCACCAAAACAAACCATTGAAACCACACAGAACCTTTTTTATTTTGTCCATTTTGGAGCAAATTCAAAGCACTTAAACGCACCTCCATGCATTGATGAGCCCCACAAGCCTCATCGTGTTCACTGCACACGGATGTGAGGAGTATTTCTATGTAGTTTCTATGACATGCGGGCTGCAGGTCCGGCAGATCGAGAGAGAGAGAGAGAGAGAGCAGGAGTTTCAGTCAGATAAGTTGTGTTTGACTTTGCTCTCTCAGTTGACTGGACTTTGATCAGCTGCTGCAGTTTATCTTTTCCTGTCTTTTTTTTAGGGGGATGAGACTTTTTCCCCCCCCACAAACTCACCTCCATGCTGCGGCTGAATCATTTTGCCATTTCCTCTTTCCCCCTCCACCAGCCCCCTATGGTGTCCATACTTGGCCCCCAGGAGCCCTGATTGTCTTTTTCTAATGAGCGCCCCACTGAGACTCAGTGAGGTTTTAAATGCAGGCTATTCATAGGTCAGTGACTTCGCCCCGTCCAGCTGCTGGGGAAGAATGGCACGGAAATCAATCAGTTACCAGTGAAAAGTTTCATTTTCTTCTCCTCTGACCTCACTTGACCCGTCAACACAATAACCTCTGAACTTCATTTTGAGGATAAATGTTGCTTCGACGCAAGGAACAACGCTCTCTTCCAGGTGGTCCAGACAGGAAACAGCCCGAGTGTGTCTTGGATCACAGACTTGGCTCCTGGATTCTTCCTCCTGAGTCTTGGTATGCTGCAGCTGTGATTAAAATTACCAGAGCTGCAGAATCCGAGCGTCACTTTCTTTGTTATGCAGCGGTTTAACACTGATTTTAATGCCGCTTAGGAGATACCAGGATCTCAAGGGACCGTGAAGTTCAAGCTTTTGCAAGTCACAGCTCGGATTTCACAGTGAGAGTTAAAGGTCAGCTTTAAACCTCGAACCATATACACAGTGTGTTTGTTTGACAGTGGAGAGTGTGTGCCATAAGTGATTCAGCAGACACCAGAGGGAGGTCAGAATGTTTACCTGCGCCAAGGAGGTTATGTTTTCACCCCCGTCCGTTTGTTTGTTTCTCTGTTAGCAGGATTAAACAAAAAAGTACTGAACAGATATTTGAAACTGGTGGAAGGATGGGACTGGGCCAAGAAAGAGCCTGTTAACATTTGACGTGAATTAGGGACGTGGAGAAGGGATGGATATGGGAATATTGATCACTTTGCCGGATTTGTTTATTTATTTTATTTTTATTTTTATTTTTTTACATTTTCACCAATTTCCCAGGGAATAAAGCATGGATCTTGATATTTAGGGGACTGTTTTCACACATGAAAATTGGTTTAAGAAATTTTTCAGTTTGTCTTTCACACATGAAGAACACAGCAAGAGGAAAATGTCTGGAACATTCAGATGCGGGTTGGCGTCTGGCTTGAGCATGCAGGTGACAGGACATAGAAATCACATGTTTTTGTTTACAGCACACCAAAGGCTTTCGAATCTTTCAGTCTTTCCAAGTTGACATCTTTGTAGGCCTCCTCTACCTGTATGTATGTATGCATCCATCATGTGTTAGAAAATTCATTAACACTCCCACTTGCCTACTGTAAATCCTCCTGTTGACGCTTTAATAGGGGGCTGGCAGAAAAATTTCGGGAAAATGTCCTGAGCAATGGACTCGGACATTTGCGTGGCCCCTCTGGAAAATTTCAGGGCGATGTCCAGACTTCGGTGGGTGTCTGAAAAGAGTGTGTGCAATTTGATGTGGCTTGATTGAATGTAAGTGGACTGTTGGGATTTTGGTGGAGGTGTTCGTTCTACAGAGTGCCATTTAAATTGTTGTTGTTATGATGTTGAGGAGCTTTCACGGAGGCACGGGGGAGCTGTTTGCAGATGTGGTGTAATGCACCTTTAAATAGGCTCACTGAAAGTTCTATTTCCAGGCTCGGTGTCTGCTTTCCCCCCTCAAACACTGCAGGACTCTATGGAGGACCACGAACCCCCCGGTTGTTCAACACTAAAGATTTTTAAACTCTGGAACTGTTTTCATATCATCTCCCAAATAAGATGGCACTTGCCAACTTCACTTGCCAGGTAAGCATTCTGGTGGTTATAGGTCACTGGCGTGGAGGTGAAAATAGCTGTTTCCTTCTTTTCAGCACAGCGGGGAACAATTATTCTCCCATTACGGGCTATTTGGGCCAGGGTGTGTACGTGCACCATATGGGCAAAACTCCTCACAGTGCCCTGCGGGTGTTCATAGGGGTGGATCGGTTATTGTCCACTCTTAAACAGCGTGCTGAAAAATGCAGCGGACTAAAATAAGAGGCTCGTACTCTGCGCGTCTGCGGGAAGTCACGGGTTAGGGCAGCGCCTTTTGTTGGAGCTGTTGTATTTAATTGAGATGAAGAGAGACTGTCAGGGCTTTATTGTTTTCCCCAGTGAATGAAAAGCTGTTAGTCTCTCAAGGCTTGTGTGTCAGTGGACAAACTGCAGCAGTGATGTGGGAAAGAGGGCACTCACAGAAAAGCTGTTTGTCAAGGGGTATTTTCTGTCAGGGTAGAGGGTAAGAGAGAGGTCATGCAAAATAAACATGGCACCAGTGCTGAAATAATAAAGACTCTATTTCTTGGTTAGCCCGTTGGACTCTGGACCTCAGCCTGCCAGGCTAAATTGGATTTTTATTTGTTCTAAACATAAACATCCGTCCAGACTGACGGTGTCCCTAAAGAAATCCGCTCCACCGTGTCTGAGTAGAGACGTCCCAGAGGACTTATGTCATGCTCTCAGACTCCCGTGGGCCTTGTTGGGACAGGCAGTGAATGCGGCGTGATGCGGTAGGTCGCTTACTGTGACAGAGAAGCGCAGCAGCAATTGTATGGATTATTTTTAGCCTCTAGTCCCATCAAATTGTTCTGCATGAGGAAAAGAAAACATTTTGTCTTGTTAATTGCTGCACAAAAGGCTGATTCAGTTCCTTTTTTGGATTCTGATTGTGGGTCCAAACTGTACGTCATCAGTTTTGCACATAAATCACTTTGCAATAGTTCAATCTGGACAGGTGTTTTCTTTGGAGACTGTTGGAATAACACATCAGGGTTTAAATGTAAATACAGTCCATTATTGGCAGCAGTCTTCTTGGTTAAATATGATTTCACATCCTTTCCAACTTGTCTGTGACAGTATATCCCTTCCTGGAGAGACAGAGAAAGTGACATGTCTACCTGATAGCAGAAGTCATGTTTCTCTCTCGCTTCCTTTCTACACATTTTCCGTGGTTTCACTTCTTGCTATAACCTTGACAGTCTGTCAGTGGTGAAAAATACTGCAGATATTCATCACTCCCCGAGGACCTTTTTCCTTGAACGTGTCAGGCCTGAGGTCTCGGTTCAAGGGATCTGTGTGTTCGTGCGTATTTTGTCTTTTAACAGGTTCGTGGTGATGACTCAGAATAAATGTTCTCTTTATTTGCATGAGCGCAGTATCTCGGTCAGCATCTGTCCTCCTCTAAATCATCTGTTTGTTGTGTTTTAAAGAAAGGAATTCAGGCTTCGACCGCCTGGATCAGTGTAAAGCCACGGCGATTAGAGGAACAAGGAAGTTTATCAGCCCATCTGAAGAAGTGAGCCATTGCAGGTCTTTTAATAACCATCAGATTGGCTCTTGCAGCATCTGCCTTCAATTAAATGGGCAAGCTGCAGATTCCCATGTGGGAGGTTCATGCTGCGGGTAATGCAGTCATCAGCTGTGGGAACCAAATGCTCCCCCATTTGTGTGAAATGGCAGCTAGTTCAAGCACAGGTGGTGAGTTTGGTATGAATGTTAGTCTGTGCTTAGTGTTTTCTTTAGGATCTTAAATTTGTCCGTGCCCCCTCTCTAGGAAAACACGGATTTGGAATTATTGTATGTCAGCAAAAAAGGAGGGAAAAATGTTGGTTTACGATTGTTGAATTCTGTCTAGAAGTGTTATGATTGTTGGTTTCACGGATTTAAAATGTCCTGTTAGACATTTTCAACATTTCATTATCGCCAACCAAACCATTTTTTACCACCTGCAACCTTCAATAAGACATTGGTTAAACACATTTAAGGCCCAGATGTCTACAGTGCATCTAGGATTGAGCCCATTATTCCTAGTCTAGTCTCTCATTGACCAAAGGAAGATTAGCATAGTTTTGGTCTGGTC
Organism: Hippoglossus stenolepis; assembly: GCF_022539355.2. NCBI lineage: Eukaryota > Metazoa > Chordata > Actinopteri > Pleuronectiformes > Pleuronectidae > Hippoglossus > Hippoglossus stenolepis. Next base: position 15,562,841 of record NC_061492.1, on the reverse strand, counting down.
AGTAAGCTCAGTCGGTTAGCTCAGAGCTCATAGTGGGAAGGATTATCAGAGGATTTTATGAGTTCACTTTTCATTGAGACCATTTCAAAGCCTGCCCCTCAACATGAACACCACTTGTCAAGGGTTTTCCCAAACTAACCCACCACTTGAAAATCAATTAACCAAGCTCGATCAAAGGTGCTTTGAGGAATCTCCATCGTGGAAGACCTGCAGAAGCATAAATCAACATCATATAGTAATTTCTTATCCCTTTTGCTCTTAAAGATAAAATGTCCATGTTAATGTATGTGAGAATACAGCAGGAAAGGTTAAGAGTTTATGTCAATGACGTTTCTAACATGTGACACAAAACTGAAAAAAAAAAAAAAAAACTATCTCAGGAGGAAAAAGAGGCGTCATACAAGGAGAAGATGTCAACTTGGAAAGAAGAGATTTGAAAGCTTAAGGTGATAATGGCCGGCAGCAATGTCAATGTGCTGTTAACAGAAACATGTGATTTCCACCGCGGAATTTATACATTATGTCCTGCGTCCTGCATGATCTAGCCAGGTGCCACTCGTTCCCTTGTCCGAATGTTCTTGACACTTTCCTGTTGTTGTGAACGCGTCTGACTCCATCTGCTGCTCCGTTCTTCATATGTGAAAGAAAAAGTGTCCAGACCCAATTTTCTGGATATTTTCCAGAGTTCATGTCTGAAAACGCTTGCAATAATAGTCAAAGAGACCTTGCAAACCAAAAATCATTTGTGTACGAGTAAAAAAAAATCTCATGTCATTGTGATACGTTGGACAGATTTTTCCCTGACTCGTGTGCTTTGCTTTGCCCTAAGCTGAAGAAAAAAATAGGTTTTGTGGCTGCAGAGGTTCGTGTGTAGTAAACAAGTTTTACGTCAGTCCAGGCTGCAGCTGCAGGGACCAGTGGTCTTAATGTTCAGAACCAGCTCTGTGACTTTGCTCCTGGCATGCCTGCACATCTTAATTGGCGAACCTCTTGGCAGCGGACTCTGCTTGGCCTCGGCTGGCCTGACTGTCAGTCTGGCACAGCGGCCAGCAAACGCACTAGGAACAATGCCCATCCTAATCCCCGAAGAATTCCTGCTCCTCTGATCTAGCTGGCCCAAGAATGTGATGTCTAAAAGGCCGGAGGCTCACCAGGAATCACACAGAGACGAGTTCTCATGTTAAGGAGCCAGGGAGGCAGTGATGTGAGAAACTGGCTGCATAGCGGCTCTGAGGGGACATATCTCATCATTAATAGAACCACAGCCTGGCATGAGGGATTACAAAAATACATGCCACCAGGCATGAAACTGTTATCTCACTGGACAGTTACACTGATGATGAGAGACTTGTTTTGATGTGGACGTGGATTTGTTTATAACATTTGCCAAACCAATGAAGGAGGTTTATGTTGAGTATTTTCTTGCATATTCTTCCTCACAAACAAACAAACAAACAAACCATCAAACAAACAGGAGTGAAAACATAGCCTTCTTGGTGGAGGTCAATTGTTTTTATATGGCTCAAATGTCAGAGGTTCCCAAATCCATTAATATTTACTTTGTAGCTGCTAAATCTCTTAAGTGCCCATTAATGGCAAGTTGGACTCACTCTCACTCCTTCCCTTTTTTTCTACCGATTAGCATGAGCTTATATCACAGTCAGCTGCTTCATATCTCAAACTTGCTTACACTATACATTACCAAGTGGTCGGCATGAGCTAATGCAGAGCAGCAACCAGGGGAATGAGAAGAATTTCCCTTTTAGCTCTATATAAGACCTTGTCTCTGCTCTCCACGAGCCGGGTCAGTCAAGAAAAACATGAGTAGAGAAACCAAAAGTGTCTTTTGAAATCATCAAAAGTATTTCAAAGCTGTCACTACTAAGTCTGGACATATATTGCTAGGGTTGTGTTTGAACCTTTATGTTTTGTTTTGTCAGCTCCAGAGGCCTGAGTGCCATGCCAGAGGGGTCCCATTCTGCTCTCCACCAGGGCCCAATGGGGGAAGGTAAGGTCAATGCCATTATAACCAGTGTAATCCATGCTTTGGTAATTGCTGTTTATGAATTGACCAGTTTTATGACATGGGGATTTAATGAGCAGGAGTTCTACAATGACGGTGGGTTTGGTTGAAAGCTGGGACACTGTGCTAACATAGAAGAAACACAGAAGAAACACAGTACAGTAGAAGTGAATGGAAAAATCCCTGGAATTGAAGAATAGAGGAAATGTGGAGGCAGAGCTGAGAGAGCAATGAACTCCCCTCCTACAGTCCCAGCTGGCAGAGAGGCTCTTTGTGTGTCTGTGGAGCTTGGCCAACACCCCCTCATACAACTGAAACTCCTGAACACTCGCACATCCAACCAGAATGTGTCAGAATCACCGACAGCCAAGATGGTTAGTCTAGCCAGCGGTGCTGACCTTGTATGCTGGGGGCCACTCAAATTACATATTATTTTAGCGTTCATTATCTTCAGTCGCAGAGCCACTGCATTGACACAGGGACTCTTTGTATCTCTTTGCCTGCTCTGTCCCTCAACCCCCAAGCGCCCCTCACGCCTCCTCTCTCCACTGAACACATTTGGCACTGGGCTTCGACTTTGGCTGAAGAATACCAATGTGTCAATGGTTCCCTTTTTCCCGTACGCCTGTCCCTTTGGTTCAGCTTTGGCCGGGAGAAGCTTTTGGCTTTGGGAGACGTGTGCCGCCCTCATGGAAATTTGTTTGTCTATTTCCTCTAAAGGCCATTCTGCGCTGACATCACAGTCTCACAGCTCATTTTGCAGCTCAGATGTGGAGCACGAAATCACCTTGGCTTGATGGAACACCCTCTGCAGCTTTCAGTGCTGTTGTTTGTGGACCAGTTGGAGTTAATGTGTGACTGACCTCGCTCTCCTGCTTTGGATGGATGGGTGGTAATTAAGGGGCAGGGCTGCTGGTAGTGCGCTATCTAGGTGAGGTGATGATTGGAATCGGTTAACAGGCGGGGGGAATGCACATGGTGAAAGGAAGCCCCCTGTCTGGTCAAGGTAAACAATGACACGGTTGTGGTCCAGCTCAAATTTCTCTGAAGGGCCCAGGGATTTTTTAAGTTAAGTGTTTTGATTATTTTTACCACTAAAAGGATTTGGGCATCGCAAGGCATGATCAGTCAAAACCAGCATGAAGGATAATATTTGGGCTGTGCTCCAAGATCTACCCAGGTGTTCTTCTCAGCTGCGGAAAGTGTTTTTTCCATTGTTCTTTCTAAATACTTTTCCAGGCCAATCTGGATGACAGGAAAAGTATATGAGACCCATCATAATTTCCACCAAAGTTAAACTTTCATGACCATGGTGGAATGTGAACCTGCGTGATTATAATGATTGTGTCCCACATGTGAAATATATGAATGTTACCAAAACAAATGTACGTCCATACCAACACATATCCTGTGACCACCCAGGTACATATGCGTGTGCCAGTGTGAACAGGAATTGCTCGAAGAATAGATAATCTCCTATGCATGTAGGCAAATGCAGAATTTAACGGCTGTTAAATACAGCTGTTAGCAAAAACAACAGGGTCAGCAACGCTTGTAACTGATTGTCCATGTTGTGTTCTACACTGGTAGCTGAGGCTGATGCCGGTTGTTTTCCTCCTTTGGAAGGGGGTCATGTGATAGGGGCCTGACAATTACGTGGAGGCTACGTCGGGATTGCATAGACCCAATCAGCAAGCGGTTGTGAGTGTCTATGTCATTGTTTCCAAACATCTCAGTTTCTGCCTGTCGAGACAAAAATGCAGCCTGTGAGGACAAGCAGCAATTTCAAACTTTTAGCGGCTTGAACCCTCCGGAGTAGTGTGGACACCAGGCGTATCCGTTTCGGAGTTGATGAGTTTCTAATTAGAACGAAGTGGTATGGATGTAGCTTAGGTTGTCAATCCAGTGGTAGGGACTTAAGGCATCAGTAGACCTGAGGCGGCCCTCTCAAAGATAAGGGTTCCTGCTGACTTACTTAACCTCAGGCAGGAATGTAGCTGCGTGTGCAGATTGTACAGCTTTAAAGGGGTTCTGGGGGGGGACTGAGGGATCATCTCCATTCACTGCAGCTTTTCCAGACCAGTGGGCAGAGGCTTGTGGACACAGATAGATGATGGCAGGGATGGCTGCGTCTCTGAGTGGGCTTGTTAATGGAACTTCTTGACTGGAACTCTTTCTCTGCTTAATCGCCCATAGCATTAATTACCAGCAGCCTCAGGTGAGCCTGAATCCACTCCTGTTCAGTTTTCAAGTCATGCACTGACACTCAGCTGAAACTCCAGAGAGTCCCTCGTCCTCCATGTTTGCAGCGTCTTGCTCAAGTTGCACAGGTTTATGTAAGTCATTACATAACATGGCTGCAATTGTAGTAGAATGTATACAGCTCCTACCTTCACTGTGCTTCATTTCATTGTTTAGCTCAGGCTCCCGTTCCCGTCACAAAATAATTTATTTCAATGTAAATTATTTTACAGCTCCTACAATGGCATTCCTCCTTATAGAGCTCTTAAGGTGGATTACCCACATTAGTTACAGGCTCTCTGCTGCGGGTGTTCCTGTTCGATGACCTCTTAGGAACTCATTTGAGTCTATAAAACTCTTTATCGTCTTCCTGAATAACACCACAAAACATTCAGTTGATGGTTTCGCAAGCAAGCAGCGCACAAATGATGCTACACACAATAATGGCTTCGTGATGGTAATTACATGTTTTTGCAGAAGATGGTTTGTGTAATTAATGCTCTTGCGTGTAATTTATTATAGCAGGACAAAAACAGAACTGCTCTGTGCCAAAGCAAGTATAAAGTAAGTGTTAATAAGGCCTAAACTAGAGGGAGAACAGCATCACACCCTTTATAACGCTGCATGTGATAAACAGCTAAATGTGAAGTAAATGAAGTGCCCCCCCCTCTGACCTCCCTCCACTTCACACAGCTGTCCCGCACCAGCCTGTGTGGACTCTGCAGAGAGGCGCTAACAGGAGCGCAGTTTGGTTGTAGACTGTCAAACTGGTGGTAAAGTTTACAATGGACTCGCACCTCGGAGCCCAGATGGTGTGTGTTGTCCAGAGGAAATGTGAGTTTTTGAATAGATCACGAGCTGGCAGTGTTGCTACAGCCTGAAGGGTTCTTGGTGGAGGTGGTGGTGGTGGTGGTGGTGGGGGGGGGCTTGTTAACGGAGGAGTTTCTTAAGTGGATCATCACATGCCAATGCACTGAGGTCATTTGGCACGGCTGGATCCTTTAAGAGCCACGGTCCGACACAGGGGAGGTTTACAGGATTAAAACTGAGCTTTATGTTTTGTACATTTGTAACATTAAGAATCCTGCCTCTTTGAAACATCTCGTTTTTTAAAGGTTTCCAAAAATGTTCAAACCCTGACAAATCCAACATTTTATTCGAGGTAACGGGACGTTTCATTTTGGTCGCCTTTTAATTGCATCATATCCTCTTTACCTGTTGCTTTGTCTGTCTCTTATATAACTTAAAGTGCAAATGACCTAAGACAAAGGAAAAACACACTACTACCCAGTTAGCCAGTTGGCTTATTTTCCCATCCAATGTTTGTATTGGTCACTCATAATGCATCGTTGCCGCTTGTTGCATAACGTGAATAAAACCTAAATACTCATCTGTGAACATGATTTGCGCCTGAGTCAGGTAGATTTTCATCAGCAATGGTGGTGTAGACAACATCTCCCATGATCCCACGCTGCTTCACAATGTCATCAAACTAGTCTTTGTTATTGTTTTGATTGAGAGACTCCTAGCGGCCAAAGTTACAGATTGTACGTTTAATTCTTGAGAGGGGGTTTTGTCCTTTGCTGTCTCTGTTGATGCGTAAATAAAAGGTTGATTGATTCAATTGTGTTTTTTCCGAGAACCTGACGCGAGCACTTTGCAAGACTTGCCTAACTTTTTATGCTGCTTTTTTGTCAGACATTTTCAGAGTTTTACACAAGCATTTCAAAAACATTTACAAGAATTTCTGATATTTAATAACACACAGATGACTGAAATTTATTGACTCTCATCAGAATTCCCCCAAAACTTCCCAGCACAACAGTTTGACCTTGACTGTCGGTGTGGAATGCAAGTTCAGTGTGTGTGTGTGTGTGTGTGTGTGTGTGTGTGTGTGTGTGTGTGTGTGTGTGTGTGTGTGTGTGTGTGTGTGTGTGTGTGTGTGTGTGTGTGTGTGTGTGTGTGTGTGTGTGTGTGTGTGTGTGTGTGTGTGTGTGTGTGTGTGTGTGTGTGTGTGTGTGTGTGTCAGTCTTTGTTGTCCACTGTGATTTATTTACCGTCTCTCAGGCTAGTTATTAACACAGGATTGAAGGTTTGTTGTGAGGCTAAACGCAGGTAGAAATCAAATCATTCTATACCTACAGTATCAAGGAAAGTTCAAAGAAAACTCTTGAAGTGATCTGAATTCTTTCCTTCATCAACGGATAAGAAGTAAATCCACGTTTCAGTGTCTAATCACCAGTGTTCTGACTCATGCTGTTTGATAATGGTCTGTGAAGACTGGGCTTAATCCTCTGCGGCACCCTTATTGCTTGCGCCTCCTGCCCTCCTGGGGGGTCAGCTATTCAGCGATGCCAGGTAAGGAGGAGTTTTTCTCATGGGGATCAGCACAAGAACACCTCCCTCTCCCAAAATCCCCTGTGGGGGGAGGTGAGTGGCCTGAGGTTGTGGAGGGGTGCGGAAGTGGGGAGTGAATGTTGAGGAGCGGAAGGCCTTTATTAAGATGTAGTGCAAACATGATTCTCTCTTTATCCCCGAGGGAAACAGGGTCACACACTGTGCCCTTGGCTCTGAAAGATAAGTTAGCGGATTAGCGGTCAGCTGGAGAGCCAGTTTGAAGTTGTTTTTTTTCTGTCTGCCAATTAGGAACAAGGAGTTTCCATCTTGTTACATGTCTTAATGTGGGAGATGAAATTTCTCTGGTCAGTGAATCCACAAATAGTAACAGGTTCAAGCAATAGTGAGGAAAAACAGGTGAGAAATCAGCAAGAATGTGCTTTAGACCTTGCCAAGTAAGATATGGGTATGTCGTAAGAAAAGGTTGCAAAATGTACTGAGCAGACTTCATTTTGTGTAGCTCTTTCCTAAATTAACAGCACTTGTTTAAAAAAAAAGAAAAAGGCCCAAGGTGTTGGAATTAATGTTTGGAGCTGTCAAGAGAGTGCCAGGCACCTAGGAAACAAGGAATGACTCATCATGAGGAAACATATCACTGAAGTTACCAATATTTTCTCTGTTTTATCATTCCTGATCGTACATGTGTGATCAAGCCTGTGTCAGATATGATTCATGGTACGCTGGGTTCATATTTATCACCTTTTGATAGGTGAGTCAGGATGAATCCGGTAGGAAGGTAGGAGCGGCTGTGTAGGTTACTTAACTGAGCAGGTAGGGGCTTGTACTTTTTGTGGGATTTTCTGCCCACAGTGCTTACACTCCTACTCTTATTGTTTGTTTTACACACTCAGGAAATTACTGAACACTGATGCAAGTGGCAGCATATAAATAATCTAATGTTCTTTAGAGCCCAGCTGATATGGATTTTTTTGGGGCCAGTGCCGATAACAATATTCGGGAGTCAAAAATTCCCAATATTGATACATCAGCTGATATAAGAGCCAAAACTGATATGTCTGTGAAAGTCTCAGGTCGGCTGATTTTTTTTATAGGCAAACCAATCAATTGGTATTCAGAAGGGCTGCAGAGAAAGTCACTCTCTCTCAGATGCTAAGTGAATCTGCAGTTGTAGGATAAGTATTTGCATGCTGAACATCAATATGCGCTGTGTTGTTCCTGTTTCTCTTCTGTTTTCTGGTTTGATCACGAAGGGTCAGCAGCCAGACACAATATCACAAGTCCTAGCGTAAGTTCTCTTAAAAACACTCATGCAGGTGTGTCTCTTTGGCAAACAGCTTCTCTTGAACTGTGTATGGAACACTCATCATTCGTCACATTAAAGTCTGGTCACAGGAGGGATCGGAGAGGAGCTTGGAAAATTTGTATTTGGAAATAATCCTGGACTTTTACACCTTCTTACTTTGGTGGAAGAATTTCCTCACTGCTGGACTGACACATTAGAATGGGAAAGAGGTCTGTGATTTCTTTGTATTATAAAGTCAACTTGATTGTAATCTGCTGTTGATAACAATTCTATCTTTCTGTGTAGAACTTGTGCTATAGTATTTATTTTTCCAATAAGTCTACATTTTTTACTCCAATTTACTGCATATAAAGAACTTTAATAGCTCCATCCTGTAAAGAGTATGAAACACAAGTTGGATAAACCAGGCACAGGCTTAGTTTGTGGTTTTGAATGTGAAAGAACAAAACTATAGCTTGTCCGGGGTAGAATTTGCATGGTCATCTGCATAGAAGCTGGTTTGCATGAATTGATGTGGTAATGCCAGTCAAGTACTCTCAAGGCTTTACAACGAACAACTTGCGTCACGGCTGCATGCTGGGGCTCATCATGTTCGAGAAGGTGGGGATATTCAGCTATAAAAAATGATGCATCAGTATTGTGTGCCAAATCAGACAGCATCTGTAGGGCTTACTGCAAGAAGACTGTTTCTTCAATGTGTCTGTCGTTAACCAAGCATGTAAAAAATTATTACACAAAGAATGCTTTATATCTCATACACAAAGAACTTCAGACAGACAGAGATCACCTCTGTCATACTCGTGACTGTGGCCTTTTTGGAAAAGTTAATAACCAGGTGCAGCGGTATCCATTTCTGAGTTTCTGGCACCACCTTATTAGGCGCTGCATGTCATTCGCGTAACAATGATGTCAGAGGCGGACAAGTTTATGAACTGTCTGCATTGTCAACCCTCTGATAAGCTCACACTGAAAAGGAAGCAAGCGTAGACTTTACATTATTAGTTCTAGACTGCTTAGTCATCGAGCCCCTCATGAGAGAACGTCCTGTCTGCTTTCAGCAGGGAAACAGATCCAGGTCTTTTCCACAAATCACCTGTCATACACTAGTCACACACATTTGCTTCTCATCAAATGAAGTCATACACTCAGACTTGGCTTGACAGTATTTTATTTGGACATTTTCTTCATATAAAATCACTTAACGTTAACTTTACAAACGCTGTATTGTCGTACAGCATCACTGCCTCTGTCCGGGGGATTTAGATTCGGGGGAGTCAACAAAAGAGAAGGGAAGGTCATGCTCGTAGCATTAACACACCTTTGTCTGTAAATGTTAACCTCGGCTTAACAGACAGGAAACTGGAATTCAAAGAATTACAATGAGGTGTTGGGATTTTTTTTTTACTGGAATTCCAACCATTTTTGTTTTAGCAACAACATTAGTAATCTGTGTACACACAGGAATGTGAGGTATTGTAATCCGTTAATGATAAAATGGTCTCTACACTCTTGGTGACTTTGTTGAGACAAAATTAACTTTTGCTTTGAGTTATTGAGGTTAAAAATTCATCTAACTGAGTCCAAATACTACACTGTCTCTCCAGCCTTGACTTGGTTAATGGTTATGTCTGTGAGTTAACAACTGTATTGACGCAGTTGTGAAACAAAGAGAGTGTTGTGTTTTGTCAAGGCTGTGTACTTATGCTGTAAAATTGTGGTTTCTGACTCTGAAATGGACATTTTTTCACTGGACCATATATTTAAGGGGACAAAGCTGTCTCCACAACTATTCTGTGAGGTATGATTTAACAGGTTTGTCCACTGAGCTGTGTGAAAGGACGGGCCACAAGAACAAGTTTGTAAATGAATGCTTTCAGATCATACTTTAACAAAAAATTTGAAAAAGTAAATGTAAATGAATGCTCCCCTCACATGTGAGAATTAAGAACAGTTTGTAGCCTTCTCTTCTCTCGACCAACAGGGCAGATGCAGTGAGTACATGAAAAACACGAGTTCATATTTGACAGCCTCAGCCAATTGGGCCAATTGGTAGCTGTGCAGAAAACAGATGCTTTAAACTAGTGTGAGCTGTTCACTGCCCCTGGTACGGTTGTTTCATTTTATAGACCATTCGCTGCAGTTATGCCAAAACTTAAATTGGCATTTAGGTTTTAACGGATTAATCCCAAGAACAATTTTTCCTTCCATTAACATTAATGTTAACAAATTGCTCTAAAGCAGCTGTAGCTTTTGATGAATTTCTTCTGCTGAAAAGAAAATCGCTGTTCATCGTTTGGTTTGTGTATCCATTTTCCCATTTCTATCATCAAGGCTATGACTGTTAACACTGCAAAAGCACCAATGGCAGTAAAGCCAACGAAGGCCTACAAATCAGGACAGCTGAAGACTGTAAATCAAGATGGACGATGCATCTCCACTTCCTCCCGCTAACCATTGAGCAGTAGCGATCAGGAGATGGAGCTGCAGTAAAGAGGTTCCGTTGATACACACGCTTGACCAATCACGAGTCCGTCTCAGCTGTCTATCGTGATGGGTCACCTAGTTTTCATAGCATCTAACAAGTAAATAAAACCAAACTCACTGGAAGATTTAGCACTTTTTGTGATTTAAAATCTACCTAAAATGACAGAAATCATCTTCGAGAAAAATGTATTAAACGTGTACTTTGGTCAAATTCAAATAACATGGAGGAGGCAGGATTTATGACCTACGCAGTATACAGCGAGGTGGCAATTGTGACCCTTTGGCTTCACTTTTGGGATGCAGTCCTGTCATCCATCTTTACGTACCGTCAATGGCTAAAACAAAGAAATACACACTGCCGGGCTGCCCACACTACCATGTGGGATTGTGGGAGCAAACCCTGCCCTTTGCTGCTTGTCTTCCCTGCTCTCTCTCTTAATTGCATGCATACTATCCCATCAATAAATGTGAAATTCACAAAAATATCTTTAAGTAAACACTGTAGTTTCGGTCGCATTAAAATAAAAAACATTAACAAAACTATTATATATTTAAAAAGATACCAGGTAACATACACTCTACTCTGCTATATTTAAGTGAAAACATGTACTGTATGTTTTTTAAAGGATGAATTTGATACCAGACACTTACCGATGCTCTACATTTAAGAACTAGGTGGCACAGTAATGGGCATGGCCTTGCCACAGTGGCTTCAGATCCCTCAGAGATTGGTGATAAGTGTTTGCAGATGCTGAAGAGACTGAGCAAGACCAGACACTGTGACATTTACACTGTCTGTATGATCAGGATTGTGTATTTAGTATATTGAGAGAACAGCATCAAAACGCGTGAGCCACAAAGGATGCAGATCACAAGTCTTTGTCCGTTGTGACTGGCAGGATGGAAAAACTTTGCATTGCATGACACGGGGCCGTGTTCTTGGCTTATCTCGGACTTGTATGTTGACCAGGTCATTTGCATTCCTCTGCACCGCGCGTTTCAACAAAGTCAGCGAGTGGTCCACCGTGGTGGTTTTCCCCTGAAATATGTGGTGTGGTATCGGCCACAGATAACGTCAGCCGTGGAGCCTGTATCTGAAGTGGTCAACAAAGCTGTGGAGCTAAGCTGGGGCTGGAGTCAAGTGCATGTTCAAGTTTGACGTTGTCATTTCAGAGCAGCTAATTGTATCTTTTATTTCACCACTTTGAAATATGCATAAGGAGATATAAGATAATGATTCTATGCAATCAGGAGAGGTTATATTCTGAAAGTATGGTGTTGATTTTGTCCATAGCCCACATTGTGCTGTCCCCCCCCCTCCCATTTACTTGGCATGGACTTCAGTCTGCAGCACAGCAGCGGTATTATGGAAAGATATGGGTGGGAAGAAGAGGAGGAAGGAGGAAGGGAATTTCACATGCCAAACACAGGGGGAAGCTCAAAACCAAAAGTAAAGACAGAAGTGACAAAGGATATGGAAGCTTTATTCAAATTCATAGTGGTGTAGTGAGGGTAATAGCTTCCCATTACACTCCCGATCAACCCTATGATTTTGTCAGGGAGCGTAAACGGAGTTTTCTGAAGTGGTCAGCTCTTGGTTGCCAAATCATCCTTTACTCCCCGTGAGGTTGTGCATGGGAACAGTGTTGTTGGAGCAGCCCAGTTTGGACCGTGGAACAAGTAGTGCAGCGAGAACAAGACTCTCGTGAGTTCAGCCCTGACTCATGGAAAGTTTGAGGATGCCAAGAGGTGTGTGTCTGTGTGTCTGTGTGTGTCCCATCAACTAGCTGAACGTCACACTTTTCTCAAGAATTTACAAATCAGATATTTTGCTTTTATTATGCCTTTATTCCTACGAGAGCTGTAAATGGTTGTACTGTATGTCTTCTATAAAACTGGATATATATGAGACACTGTACATCAATTATGTATGCTTATTAAAGCAACACCATGCCACTTTTACTGAACAACAGCATCTTCTTCAGCCACACATTACTTAATTACTTCTTGGGCTCCATGTCTGAGCGATTAAGTGGTTTTCATGTAGAGAAAAAACAAAACCTATCAATGTGTTGAGCTGAACATCCGTTCAGGGTGCGGAGGGGGAATGGAAGCAGCACCAGTCTCTCTATTCCAAGTCGATGTACCCTCAAAATATCTTTTTACTACAGCTTCAGGTTTTTATTATGAGCTGTGGACCCCTGACCATTAACTCACATCTACTTAGTTTAAAGATTGTCAACACCGGTGGATTTCAGGCTTGTGACGTAATCTACATCTGTTGGCTATCAACACGAAATTATGCTCTTCATCTCCACTTAGCAGTAGCACTTACTGGAATGATGTAACTTAATATTTAGCTTAACGATGGCTTCTACCTTTTTCATTTCTATTTATTAGTCTGAAGTTAAATTTCATCACAAAGCCCCATTTCTTTAGCTGGGTAAAATGGTTTTGACCCCTTTGCCCTGTAAATATTAAAAGAAATAGAGCTCTCCTCTCAGTGGGCACTCAGTGCCCCATTCTCACACAGCGACATGGTTTCTTATATTTAGGAAACGTTTGTGGGGAAAATTCCCCATCTGGTCAGGAAGGAAGTGAAACTGAATATGGATTCCATTTCTCTTAAATTCAGATGGAGCTCAATGAACGCATATAAACAAAGCTCTGGGTGCCTTTCTCCAATCTTTTTTTCTTCCCATTAGTTTTCCCTCTCTGTTTTTCCAAGGCCCAGCCTTCAGCAGTCAAAAGAACAAGAGGAAATGGCTGGGTTTTCCATAGAATATGCTGCGTTGCAATTAGGCCATGTCAGTAATGATTTGAGCTGAGGCTTTTACTGTAAACCACTCCTCCGTGTCTCAGCCTGGGAGAATAAACACAAAGTGCAGAGCTTTTATTGATTCATGGATAGAAGTCTGGTCAATGTAGCTAGAACGTTTGCAGAATTATATTCGTCGTGATTGGTGCCTCTGCAGTGTCTTAATGCAGTCATGCCTTGCTGCTATGTGTGCACTTGCTGAGAGAAGACCACCATTAAGACAATTCACTAAAGTGTGTCTGGACAGTAACAGCATTGTAGAAAAAACAACATTAATGTTTACTGTAGAGTTCTATATACAAAGTATTTTTGCATCTGGTTCAGAAGGATAAAATACAAAAAGTAAAATGAAGCAGCTTTGTTGGAGAACACCAATACATCACCCCAATTATTCTCTTATAGCCCAGGAGACTGCAAGCTAGAGGAAACAACAAATATCACAAAAATGATCTCAAATTTAAATATTTAGTGCAACAGTTGCTTCTTGGAAGAAAGGTTACATGGCAAGTATGCATATGTGGCATTGATTGAAAAGAGCAGACATAGCACGTTTTCTCCAGTAAAAGGTATTTTTTATGAGGTATTTTATGTATGAAGCACTTACCTTCTGCAATTAGCCATGAGGTTAGTAGATTAGATTGTCTCCAGAAAGATGGAGACAGATATACATTTCTGTTTCACTGACTAGTGTCTCTCAAATTCTGACGCCTCTGCGTTTGTTTCTCTCTCCTGTCCCAGAATCTCCTCAGTTCTCCTCGCTTCTCCTCACCAGTAATCATGACCAGGCAAACATGGACTTGGGCCAAGACTGTTACAGCCGACTTTGTGCGGAGCCACTGGATGGAGAGGGTGAACGTCCAGTGAGCCTTGTGTCCACCCTGTCCTCGGACTCATCCCGCGACAGTCGCAGCCTCTTCGGAAGCACCATCGCAATACCTTCCTCCAACACCCCCCCCATACCGTGCGGGGAGGACATAGACTTGGAGCTGAGTCCGGCCAAAGGTAACGGCGAACAGGCTGGGGACCAGAGTCCCACCTTCACAAGCTCCAGGGGCCGCTGGCAGGAAAAGCTGGAGCCCCGGGTGATCAGCCACCAGTGGAACAACAACAACGCTGCATCCAACAGGAAGGTGAACGCTGAAATACCTCACATCACTGCCTCGCCTGTCGTCACAAACGCCATGGCGCCCAACCCGAAGCTGACCTACGTGGACCGTGTTGTCATGGAGATCATTGAGACAGAACGCATGTACGTCAAGGACCTGCGCAGCATTGTGGAGGTGAGTGGATGTCAGGGTTAAGCTGACTGTACTCAAATTGGATTTTCCTTTTGCCGTTTTCAGCCAAGTTCACTGTGAGCCACTGGTTGATATTGTAGAATGTAAATCATCAGCATTCAGTGCATTTGGAGCATGTGTTTGCCTTGGATTAATGGACAGCTGTGGCTCAGTGTCTGCAGAACTCTCTGGAGGTGATTTGCTGAATTTGTACAGCCTGGAGCCAAAATAGGGGGAATTGGGCTCAGCGGCTGTGGAGAGCAAATAATGTGTAGTCGGTTTGTGGCCAAAAAATGAGTCTGGGCGTTGTAAAACATCCAATACATTTTTGCTCTTTTTCCTTTTATAACCAGGATATATCCTGATTCCCTGCTTTCTAAACTAATTGGGCGGTTGACAAAAATATATGTCTGACATCTGACAATTGTGTTTTGTTTATAGATTTCCAAGGCTGTGGAGTTTATGATCTGGTCATAGTGATTTGCATAAAGCACTCTGTATATTTACAGTGCAGTGAAAATGTACAGCCTGTAGCCCACAGAGCGTGCTCATATCTGGAGTTCAAACACAGTCAAAACTGGGACACAGTGCAGGTCTTTCATGGCAGGAAACCTGGGCTCTATGATCTTCGTCAGAGATAGAAGAAACCTCATCTCAGACATGTGACCCATGGAAAATCCGCCAGGAATGATTTTACCACTCAAAGAGATAACAAACTTATCTCTTATCACTTCTTCTACCTTTTGCAGTCTGGAAACAACTTCCAGACGAAGAAACCTCCCCAGCTTTCAATCTTCCGTGTTGTTGCACAGAAACAGGAGCACGCTGCTGTCAAACAGTCTCTGCTGTTAATGTCTTTAACATGTGAAGCATTTCACAGGCTGACTCGCAGTAAACCAGCTCGCACCTCTCCTCACCTTGTCTCCGACTGCGCTGGCGTCTGGCAGTTGCAGGGGCGAGGGGGTGCCGGCTGGTCGCGGTTTGATTAATGACTTGCTTCGGACAAACACTTCCACTGCTTTAAACTATTTCAGCTGACGGGAGCAGCAGCCCCTGCCTGGTCTGGCCCCGCTCACTCAGACCCTGCAGCGAGCTCCGGCCCAGCCTGAGCTCTCAGGAGCTCCCAGCCAATACAAACACCTCCATCTTTGCACCAAACGGAGAATAACATAAATGAAATTGGAGCAATCGGTTTTTCCATAGACTACAGTGTGGGAACACTGTCCAGCACAGATGTGTCCTTTTATGATACAGTATGGCTTCAGTCAAATAGATTCCATGCAGCTCATTTTAATTTCACACTGAGCTTTGAATCTGACAGAGACGTGTGAAACTCGTTCCCTCATCTTGGAATTGTTATTTCAGCAAACTATTGTAATTCAAAGCTTCCCCTTGATATTGACACTGAAGTCTGAAACAGCTGCTGAAGCTGTGTCCACCCTGCTGTCAAATCCAGTCACTCCCTCTGAAGTCTCTCACTCTTTACTGTCTATCCATAGAATAAAGTTTAGAGAACAGCTGTTTGACCCAGCTGGTCTCACATGTCTTAATACAACCTCAGCACCTGGTCCAGTCACACCCAGAGGAATTGTTCAAAAAGAATGTGAATCATGCTATTGGGTTTCAGAAAAAAAAGCCAGTCTTACATACCGCTCCTCTATTTTATCTTTTTCCACTTTAGACTATGTTACTCTATTCATATATACAAAACATACAGATGAAAAAATACAAAGTAAAAGAAAAAATTGGAAAACTGTAATGTGTATCTGTAGAGAGGGTTCATTTGAATGGTTTTAGTGTAATTCACCTTTATCAGGATTTTTATCCAAAGCATTTAATAATTAATAAGGCTGTTAATGCAAAACTGACGTCTTTAACACTAAAATTAATACATTTTTATAATTCTCTGGTAAATACATCTCCTTTCACTCTTAAACAATAAATAATATTTTCAATCTCATATATTTTCTGTACTATATCTAAGCCTTGTTCAGGTCTGAGTGTGTTCGTATCAAGCGATTTCTTGTGATGGCCACATTGCCATAAATAGCATGATAGCTTTTTAAAAAGTTGTTTGCAAACAGTTGCCAAAGGTTTTTCCGATTTATATCTTCCCAATATTTGTGAGTTTGTGGATGTCTCTAATGTTACCCACATATTGAGCCAATTCTCCGCTGAAATTCAACATTTTTGATTCTTTGTGGCTCAGGAGATAGAGCGGGTCATCCACTCAATACAAGGTTGGCAGTTCAATCCCAGTCAGATGCACTGTGTAACTGTGTGTGTGAGTGGATGACTGGCAGAAGTGTTCTGTAAAGCACTCCTGCACCATTTACCATTTAAACTCTTGTTCTTATTTATTTTTAATTAGTTATACATTTTGGATGTGACTAATTGGTCCCACATTAGCCCTGCGCAGGTAAAGCTGGGTTTCTGGGTCTTTAAGCTTGTCGCACTATAAGCTGGGAGACTCCACATATAGCATTTAATCTCTCGTGCTATGCTAAAGGTCACGCGTGTATGGTGTAACAACAGTGGTGAGTTATTCCATAGGAGACTATGAGGCGCCCTGCTGACTGCAAGTCAGCATTGCTCCAGCTGCAGTGAAATTCTCCATCCATGACCGGCTGCAGTTCATTCAGTCAGTGCGATGTGATGACTCTACTCTTAATCTGGGCTGCCTGGCATGTGTGTGTCTGTGTCTCTGTGTGTGCGTGTGTGTATTTGCACCACATCGTCTGGGAGCATGGGGGTGTGTACAAGCTGTTTACTGGTAGATTCTTTAAACAGTCGCTGAGTTCATACGGGTTTGTCGCTTGTCCTTTACTCCTGCACTTGTTTGTCTTGGTTTGTGTGGCACATGAGTGCACAGTGGACCGAGAGACAGGGCAACCATCCAGATGTTAGAATATTTGTGGTTTTAGATGTTTTTATCTACTGAATAGGTCCGGGGGGAGCTGGGTCCTGGCAGGGGAACGGGCTGTGCTGATGTTTATGGTCAAGGTACAATGGGGCCTCCTCCAGACAGTCACATTGCCCCCCCCATTCACTGGAACAAATCCTTAAAAGGATCCTTTACACATCACGTAGCTGTGAATAAATCAACCTACATCTTTCACGTCAAAGCCTTATGACCATGACATCAGACCTAGAATGGTATAAATCCTCTGCACAAACCAACTGTTGTGTGAAAAGTGACCATTCATCCCAGAGGATTTACTGTGTGATGGTTTTGAAGGAGAGAATTGTCTCTCTTTATGCATGCTCCCTCTGCAGGTAGGAATCTGCAAGTGCCTGAATGATAGTAAACCATATGGAGTGATTTGAAATGAGCTGTATTTTCTGTTTTCCCAGGACTATTTGGCTCACATCATCGACATGAGCAACCTCCCCATACGACCAGAGCAAGTGTGTGCCCTGTTTGGAAACATAGAGGACATCTATGAGTTCAACAGGTACGTCATCGCCCGGGTATACCCTCACCAACCAGCATAACGTCTAGATATTTTTATTTTGTAGCTTATATCTTAAAAGGTATAGTCGACCTGATGAGACAATACCCAGAGCAGAGGGGGCTGTGGTCAGTCATTGGTGTACTTACTTCCTTGTACTTTGTTGTTGTTCTCATATTTGAGCTAATATGAGGAATGTGGAGAATTCATGACGTCTAACTCCTTTTCTTTCACTCGCTGCTTGTGATCCATTCAGTGAGTCAAAGCAGACGCAGGGAGGAGCCATGGGGCAACACTCTCCACAGTAAACACGCTGGTGAAATGGTTGCAGTTAGTCTTACATTTAATCATCTCACGTCAGCAAGTGCCCACTGCTGTCCGTGCCGCTTGATAAAACAACACATTAACATTCCAGATGGTAATGTCAAGGCTATTGTACAGTACAAACCACTAATGAGGTCGATCTGAATCTTTTTCTTTTTTTTTTTTTTAAATTGAAGTCAGCTGAAGAGAGATTTGGGATCCAAGGGAGCATGCACTGTGGTTTACAGAGAGACAATGCTTTTCTTTTGTGTCACGTTGCACTGAGAGGCTTTGTCATCCTTCAGTTAGCAGTTCAGACAGCGATACTAGCTTTTATTACAGTGCAGTTTCAGAGGAGAAGTGTCTGTCCTTGCCTGTGAATAGGTACCACATGTTTATTTAATATTGCTACAGAGTTGTGCCTATTTGCAGGAGGCTTTCCAAATTTATGTTGTAATAGAGGTTAATATTTCTATAGTCTGTGAAAAAATAAAAAACCCAGTCACCTGATTTACTCACCATTGCAGGGATCATTGTAAACCATCACCGTACTGCAGGTGTCTTACTAACAGTGAAGTTTGTTACTTTGCTGTAATTCAAACCCCTGCTGCCCCAAAAGCACTTGATACTCAATAAACTCACATTTATAAGTGAATGTCATTGCTGGGAGGCCAGGATTTTATTCTTTGTGACCTAAGTAAATCTTGCAGTATGAACAAATATTGACTTTGTTTCTGAAACATACCTCAACACCAGTGCTTTTCTTTTATTGTATTATTAACATGTTTCCTTGTAATTGCTTTCAGATAAGGCACACAGTCTTTATCTAAAGTGACACTTCATCACATTTCAGTGTGATGAAGTCGGTTTGATTATGACGTGTGTTTGATTAATTCAAGTTTTTTTTGTATTGTAATTTTTCCACAGTGACCCAGTTGTGCACATTTTGTTGAGGTGATGTCACACCAAGTAAATAATGAATAAACCGTACAACTGTCAGGTTTTCAGAATACATCCTGTTTTTTATGGCACTGTCAGAGTGGAGAATTCCAGCGTTCCTTCTTGCCAAGTCAAGGTTATTGTTTAACAGTGTATGCTGCCCTCTAGTGGCATTATTTCTTAACTTGTGTCAAATCTCACTCGGGGAAAATAATAAATACTGTAGAAGACTATAAGCATTGATTTATTGACAACAGCCACTAATCATTATTTATTCCTTCCTTTGTGGTTTCATCTGTTTTTCTACACATAGATATTAAGTTAACATGAACTCCCTGTTGTTCTGTTCTGCTTTTCAGTGAACTGCTGCAGTCTCTGGATATGTGTGAGAACGACCCTGTGGCCATAGCTAGATGCTTTGTAGATAAGGTCAGTATATCTTCCTCATAACATTACAGTTACACTATTTTTAGTCTACTTAAAAATAATATATTGTTATTTATTCTATGTTACCTAATTGCATTAATTAATCAAAGTTATGATGTTAAGTGTTTACATGGACTGGAATGAACGTTATCAAAATGTTTGTTTGCTTTGTGTTTCCTCAGAGTGAATACTTTGAAATTTATACCCAGTATTGCACCAACTATCCCAAGTAAGTAGCTAGAAAATATTTAGTTGAAATAACCTTTTTCTTGTGATATCTGATGTAACGTCCTTTATTAAACATATAAATGTAATTGTCTTCTGCTCTCTAGCTCTGTGGCAGCACTGACCGACTGCATGAGGAGTAAAACCTTAGCCAAGTTCTTCAGGGATCGACAAGCTGCTCTGAAGCGCTCGCTCCCTTTGGGCTCCTTCCTGCTCAAGCCAGTTCAGAGGATCCTGAAATATCATCTGCTGCTGCAGGTACGCAACATTCTCCTTGGTTTCACTGCTTTAACATGACTTTTCCTCAATATGTCACCTGCAGGCCTCAGATTTATGTTCCTGTAAGTATGAGAGAAGTTCACAGCCCTGATGCTTGATGATGAGGCAATGTTATTTTATAACTGCACCCTGAAAAATGCCTGTGAGTGTTTAACAATACAGCCGAAGAGTGATTGTCTCCTTTTCCCCTCCTTTAATTTGATTAATATCTAAGGGCTCAGAGGCGAAAAGCCATTTAGTATTTTCAAAGGTAAATAGCTAAATAGACTGATATGGATTCACATCTTTCTTTGTTTGGGAAGAGATTCAATTAGTTCCCTGTGGCGTCACCCTCCTGTCAGAAGTCGTAACTGTCCCCGATCTCTTCTAAAGGAAATTGCGAAGCACTTTGACCCAGACGAGGAGGGAAATGAGGTGGTTCAGGAGGCCATCGACACCATGACCGGAGTGGCCTGGTACATCAATGACATGAAGAGGAAACATGAACATGCTGTCAGGGTTCAGGTCAGAGCTCCACACATGCATTCAAACATCCTTTTTAAAAGGTTTATATACGTCATTGTCATGAAGTGCTCACACACTGTTCACTACACAGTCAGACGAGTTATTTTTCCAAACTAAATTATGAAATTATCTTTTACTCTTTCTGAAACATTTTCATTTGAAACATAATTTTCCCATTGATTTATTGCATTAGTTATCTACCTTAACTCTACTTTTTTCAATCTCTTGCACATATACATATTCTAAAAATACGACTCTCCAGTCATATGTTCTCTAAAGCAAATCCACAAACCTTCACAATTTGATATCTATTTATACATCTGCAGCTTTTACATTTAGTGTTAGAGTGAGGGTTACAGATTTTTAATGATATTCTTGGTGTGAGACGTTGATCAAGTAGCAGCTTCAGTTTTCTTTGTATCTTTTTTTTATAAGGATCACAGATAAAAGCTGACGCTGTGCTGGCATTTATATTCTTTCATGGTGAAGGAACATGGCTAAGAGTGTGTGTGTGTGTGTGTGTGTGTGTGTGTGTGTGTGTGTGTGTGTGTGTGTGTGTGTGTGTGTGTGTGTGTGTGTGTGTGTGTGTGTGTGTGTGTGTGTGTATTTTTCATCTGCAGGAGATACAGTCTCTTCTGATCAACTGGAAGGGTCCTGACCTGACCACCTATGGAGAGCTGGTGCTGGAGGGCACGTTTCATGTCCTGAGGGCGAAGAACACCCGCACACTCTTCCTCTTCGAAAAGATGCTCCTCTTTACCAAGAAACGAGGGGAACACTATGTCTATAAGACGCACATCTTGGTAGGGTTCATTTTCACTCATTAATGATTTAGTACTTTAGAAATGTAGATGAAGGTAAATGGTGATTTATAGATTGAACAGAAGGTCAAATAACATCATATCTTGTGTTCAACACCTTAAGATCTATATCATAAAGACATATTCTTTGAAGTAGCAAATTAAGTTGACTGAAGCCTCAGTTTTATCTCTACATTCATTGTGGTTGCAGTGCTCCACCCTAATGCTGCTTGACAGTGCCAAGGATCCCCTGCTCTTCAGTGTCATCCATTTCAAGCATCCCAAGCAGCCACATACAGTGCAGGTAAATGTCGATCACCAGTAACTGTCAACCTTTTTCCTTCTGTTGCACAGTTACACAACATGTACAACTGCAGTTTAATCATCTGGTCAGAATGATCAGAAAACCACCAGAGGCCTGATTAGTTTGATGTTTGCCGTAATATCGTCATTTGTAGTGTTAACCAAACCTTTTTTTCTTAAAAAACTTAAGAGACAGTGGTTTCCACCGTTATGTCAGTTCTGCATTCCTGTCAGCAGGATAACGCAAAAATGACTGCCCAACCGATTACCACGAAATTTGGTGGAGGGAAATGAGAAAAGGAAGAAGCCATTACAATGTTGGTGCAGATCCAGATCAGGGGGGCTCTTAAACATTGTGGAATAGGACCTTTGTCAATATTTTGGTTGATTTCCCAGAGAATAATTCATGGATCATAAAAAGAAAGACGTTTTATGAGTGCGTGCAATTGCGTGCAGATCCAAATCAAAACCTGGATCAAGTGAATTTGAATGTGTTTTCATGAGGAGAATGTTGGGCCTCGGAGGAGATATACACTGAGTGCCAGTTTGTTTCTATTCTATTTGTTAAGCTGAAGAATGACTTTCTAAATGACAAGTACTTGTTGTTTCAGGCCAAGTCAGTAGAGGAAAAGCGTCTCTGGGCTCATCACATTAAGAGGCTCATTCTTGAGAACCACAACACCATCGTTCCCCAGAAGGTAAAAAAAAAAAAAGTCCCTCAAAACGATGTCCTTTCTCCTCAGAGAAAGAGAAAGCTAAAGATCTGCCTCTCATCATATCACACTGTCTCTTTCTTCAAAGGCAAAAGATGCCATCCTGGACAACTCAAACTGTAAGTGTCACAAATATGGTAACATTAGACATGCACAAACCACTTTAACAGTATCCATGGCAACAGAAGATGCTGCTTGACAATAAAAAAGGGTGGTTCATTTTCAGTGGTAAATATATATTGCTGTTTAATTTACCAGGAAGGCGTAGCCCAGAACACATCCGACTATTGGGAGAAATTTTTTTTTGTAATTGCAGCTCTGAAGTGTAATGACGTATTTCTCTACTGTGCAGATCTAGGAAAGTACCACTACAGTCCTGAGAGGCTGAATAAAAGAGAGTCCTGCCAGGCGGACGACTTCCATCAGGGAGGACGAAAGGGGCGAAGGAGATCAGGTAAACAATTCTCACCCGATCTTGTATCCGTAAAGTCCTTCTTGTATCTGTTCAATATAGTTCTATAGTTATTTTGTTGATCATTAATTGTCACCTAAACCTTTATTGAGCTGTCCCATTTTCAATTTCTCCCCTTTCAGAGCCTGCAAAACGAATCATGAGGAGCACAAAAGGTTGGTACATGGTGAGGTTCAGTGGACGTTCATTCTCCATTTCAGGAATCCCGGGGACAAACGGGCAGATTTTGGCTACATCCATATTACTCATTTGTTTTAAAACGCCATTTTCTATATAGTCTATATACCAGTTGTCTACGTCAGAATTTCTAAACCGCTCTGTTTCTGCTTGGCTAGACTCAAATGCAGCCCCATGCGGCCAGGAGCTTTTCCAAACTTCTCAATTGTAGCGGCTCTAAAGTAGTAGTAGTGTGGATGCCAGGCTTATCCGTACCAGAGTGGATGCGTTTTTAAAAGAACACGTTGTAGTATGGGTGTAAACGTATTAACCACCGTTCAGTTTGATCCTCGTTCATGGTGCTATCCAGCGGCCTCCTAACTGAGGTTATTTTATGTCTCCGTGAAATAAAGAGCTTTTTTCATCGCCATTGCACTTTCGCTTTGTTCTCCCACAAAGACACCTGGAGAACAGATCAAAAGACACGCACACTCGCTCCCACCCCCCCACTCCACTCCACTGGCCTCCCTCATAATGAAGTTAATTATATTGCACATCGGCCCAAGGCTTTGTCATACACAAGCTCTTTTCAATAGTCCGACTCAGCCTCAGATCTGCGCGTCCTCCTGCTCTCATCTTCTATAATTGGCCATTATGAAAGAGAAAACCTCTGTATTCCTTGTCCCCAGTTCTTCTCTGCTCCCAGACCAGATCAATTTTTGGAATCAGTGTAATGAAGAAACAATGTCCACGTCAGCCTTCCATATCGGTGAGGGAGTGGCTCATCACATCCTGGCTAATTGAATCATGTCCAGTCTAAGCCACTGAGAGGAAGATGTTTCTAATTGGTATTTATCTAATCACAAGACCTCCCTTAAGTCTGGGCCAGAGTAACAACCGCCTCACTCACTCCCTTCTGTTGGAGCTTGTATAAGACTCGTGTGGTATTCAGGTTATTCTGTCCTATGATATTCAGACTTTTTTCATTTCGAGTTATTGACATTCTCATTTGTTTATCTCTCCCCCTCTTCTTTATCTTTGTTCTCCATGAAGCTGTGCTGAAGGTAAGCGTCTGAAATCCAAATGTTGTCTTTTATTAAACCCTGATAAGCTTTTTTGTTTATTCTGTTGTAGCACAACACTTTATGTCGGGTGTGCTGTGGTGAGATATGGTTTATCCAGTTTTGATTCAGCAGTTCAGACTTTCCATTCTAATCCCAAAAGAAGTGAAACCAAAACATTTGAAAGTAGAAAAAACCTAATCTGCACAGAACATACTTTGACTTGGCCTAAACAAAGACAAATCATATCTCACATCCCATTTACAGCTCTTTGTAATCACAATCATGCTCCAGCACTGGCCTTGCGATAACAAACCACATGTCTTTGACTTCACGCTACAGCATGCAGACAGTGAGGGTACACTGCTGGGGGATAGGCGCACCCTTCAGCCAGCCGCTGCTGTCAGAACGCTGGCCTCCAGTCTCGATGACCCTCAGGCTGAGAGGCCATGTTTGGACGATCTGATCCCCAGAAGGGACTCTCTGGAGCAGCTAAGGCCCACTGACACTGGCCCGAAACTGGGCTCTTCACGCAGTGAGGGGGGTCTGGAGCTGCAGAAGGCAGAAGAGGAGGAGGAGGATGAGGGGGAGGGGGAGAGTTACAAGGAAGATATACTTATGGGAGATGACCAGGTAGCCGACTTTGCCAACTCAGTGCTGGCAGCCATCTCCTGCTGGCACTTTAGAGCCAGGGCTTTGCTTTCTACTCACTTCACAACGGTGAGGGTTTCTGCCACCCACGGGTTTCCCATTTTTGTCCTCCATTCCGCCGGCTTACCAATACTCCCTGCCACTCTTTCTCCCACGCTCGCTCACGTGCCTCTCGCTTATTTTTACTTCACAAACAGAACCAACTAACACCTGCTACCATTTGCCCTGTGCACATTAATACCTCTTGTCAAATTGATGTTGAAGTGCATGGAATTTCCTAATCTGCTCTAAGAAGGAATGGCTGCAACTTAACTTGGTGCATGTCTGCTTGTGGAGCTGAAGGTCGTCCCTCTGTGCATGCACTCTGCTCCTGTGTCTGTCCTCCTCATCTGTGTAGTTCCAGTAATTGTGTGCCGTGTTTCATAATTGTGTTTTTCGGACATGATTGATGTTGATGCTCATGTTGTTGAAACCATTGCCTGCATTTGCATAAAACCAGTGGCGCCCTGTTGAATGTAATTCAAAGCTTAATGTTGCCATCTGATTAAATGATTATTATTATGGCGAGAGCTTTGCTCTTTGATAATCATATTTCCCCTTTCTCCCTTCTTTGTTGAGGTCACTTATTATACCAGTATTTATTCTGAATTATGCATTAATCCATGATGGTTCAATTGAAACCCTTTTATTGTAGTGGCTGTTTCAAACATTAAACGTTAGTGTGTTTGTTGAGTTTCTATTTGTTTTTATGCTCTCAGGACGATCCCGACAGATTTGTGACTGAAGTGAAAGCTGAGACAGAAACTGGGAGGCAGGAGGAGAAACACGTGGACGAGGCTATTAAAAAAGCCCTCACTACACAGGTAGTTAATAAAGCCGTCCGCAATTAGTGTCCACACATCCATTCAGCATCATTTCCACACGTGTCCCTGAGGTCAGATGTGACACTAATGTGTATTCACTGTGTTACATTATGCCCATATATCCTCATACCCACTGTACAGCTAACTGTGTTGTAAGGGTTTAGACTATTTTCTATTTACTATGACATTAATCTTTCAGTGTGTTTTCAGCTGTTATTTTCTATTTGGCCTATTTGAATTATGCCTGGAGCTTTTATAATAGCCACTGTATGTTTGTTTTCATTTAAATTAAAATGACACACACACGCACGTACAAACAGCATTGTACTTCTATCTTAGTGAGGACATTCATTGGCATAATGGCGCCTTAATGTCAGGTGGTCAGTTTGAATACTACTAAATACAATTTATTATTTATCTATTATATTTATTGTTGCTGTGATTTATTGTTATTTGTTGTCTTATTAACACACATATTTCTTCCCTATTTTTTTCTTCAATTATTCTATTAGCTTACTTATTGATTCATTTTGTCTTAGGGTGAGATTTAAACCAGTCAATTATGGTCTTAATGAGGGACTTTATAATGTGGAACTTTCTTTAAATCTCAAACTCACCCTAACTCTAATCCTAGAACCAAGTCTTAACCCTCAAACACCCCTTTGAAAAAAGTGCTAAAATGTCCTCACTCCAAAGGTTCCTAGCTCAAAATGGTCCTCTCAAAGATATAAGTGCACACACACACACACACACACACACACACACACACACACACACACACACACACACTCTTAACCGCTGCTCTGTGGTCAACATTTGATTTGGAGGCCAGGTGCTGCTCTCATGATTCTCTGCACCTGAACAGAGTAGAGTTTGTAATTCTTTTCTAACCTTATCTCCACCACACAGCCCCAAGCTGCACTTTTAGAAATTGCAGGCACTCCACACAAGCAGGCAACAACTGGAAACACATTTAGAATAATGGCCGACAAGGGCAACATCAGCACAGCGAGCAATGTCGGGGGCGCCAATATCACAGACGCTGTTAGGGCCGCTGACATCACCGTGCTCGCCGTTAAACTCTCCAAGGGCGTCCTAAATGGTGCAGCGAGGAGGTGTTAGCAGCCAGAATGTAAATGCAGTCACAGTGTCATTGCAATTTTTACCACACGTACATGTTGCACATAGAAACAGGTCACTGTAATAAAGCTCCAGTGGGTCCCCAAGGATAAAACACATGCATCGTAAATTGTGGCTGCTGTGGATTAAACTGTCGGGTTGACTTTGAAAAGGTCCATTACGTTTATGGGGATTGGAGAGTGCTTGCTGTCCTTATGTCTCTTTTGCTCATTACATGCTACTTTGTAAACACTCCTATCGTGTTTCAGGTCAACGTGGAGGAGATTTGTCCTCTAGACTGCGTCCCTCCAGAGAAGAGGAGGGATCAGCCGGAGGTGCAGCACTCCCAGTGTCCCGAGTCTCCTGTGTCCCCCCCTCAAAAAGACGACGACACCCTAGAAACTCAGGATACTTCAAGAGAAACTGGAGAGGAGGAAGAAGAAGGAGGGAGCGATTCCTCTGGTCTCCAAGTGGAGGAGGCGAGTGTACTGACAAACGGGGAGCTCTCAGAGGAGGAGGAGGACATGTTGGACTGTAAAAGCATCCTTCCCTCATCCGTGTTGGACCAGGCGAGCGTGATAGCTGAGCGATTCATCCACAGCTTGTCCAGACGGAGCAGCCTAGTGTCAGAGGACCTGGGTTCCCTCGCCTGTCCCTCTCCTCCAGCAGAAAACGAAGTCTTCAAAAGCCCCTCGGCCTGCATGGACTTGGAGGAACAGACCCAAATGTTCGAGAGCTCAACCCCGGAGCCTCAGACCCCCTCAGAGGTCAATCTGTCGACGCCTGCACACAACCCTGCACTGGACGTCCTCGTCGAAGGAGAACGGAGGTCCACACTTTCCAAACAAGATCGTCTCCTCATCCACAAGATCAGGAGTTACTACGAGGATGCCGAGCACCAGGATGCTAACTTCAGCATCAAGCGCCGGGAAAGTCTCTCCTACATCCCGGCAGGTCTGGTTCAACACCTGAGCCGACAGCTGAACAGCATTCCTCAGGAGCAGGCCGTCCCAGCGCACAGGAAGGGCCTCTCTCGGAACCGGCCCACTTCCTGGTCTGTGTTCGACCTTCCTGGATTAGAAAAGAGTCGAAACGCTGAAACCCGTCAGAAAACCGAACCGAAGAGAGCAGCGGAGGCCATGGCGAGACCTCAGTGCATCAGTGAAGCCTCAACCACAGAGGAGGAAGAGTTCAGAAGCTCAGAAGAAATGATCAAGGTTTGGCAAGACATGGAAATGGAGGAGGACGTCCTGCAGATAGAAGAGGAGAAAGATAATGACTCGAGATTGGAAGCAGCACAGGATATGAGCTTCGACACTTCCGATGTTAAAAGCAGCGAACAACCGCCTCCGATTTTAGAAGAGTCTGAAACATGCGCTGCCTCAGATAGTTCCTCCATCTCATCACCCAGCACAACCTCTCCACTGACAGAGGGCGGATCTACACCGAGTAAAACTCCTCCGTCCCAAGAGAAGAACCACTTAAACCACAACCAGCTGCCGAAGATCATCAGCTTCCGAGCGAGTCTGGATGAGGAACAGATCCTGCAAGACATGGGAAAGATGAAAAACAAGGTGTTCCAGCTGGCTCGTCAGTACAGCCAACGCATCAAGAACAACAGGCCTATGGTGTGGCAGAGGAACCGAGACGCAGCCAATCAGCAGGGCTTGAAGAGCGTGCCTGCTGTCCACGAGGAGAGGCTGCAGCTGAGGAAAAAGGGTAAACAGGAGGCAGTTGATTGCTTTCTCTTGCAGTAACATATCACTTGTTCTCGTGTAGATAAAACTGATTCTTTGTATGTTTTGTTTTTGTGTGTGTGTGTGTGTGTGTATACAGGTAAACACAGCCTGAGATTGCCCCTGATTGGTTCTGATCAGATGGTCATCCATGAAGTGCGTTCTCCGAGCCCAGTCCAGACCCCCAGCTCTGGTGCCATCTCCCAGAGCTCAGACACCTGCCCTCAAAGCTCACAGACGGAGAGATTCCACTGGCCGGACGTGCAAGAACTTCGCTCCAAATACACCCACTCCTCCAAACTAACAGATAGCTGCACAATGGGGATGTTGGAGTGCTGCAGCAGTGTGTGTAACGGCTGCTCACACAAGTACAGCAGCTCCTCAGACCTTCACAAAGCTCTGACAGACAGGACACATTGTGAAAAAGGTCCAGCCGTAGAGGACTGGCCCCAGCCTCAGCCACGGCCTCAGCCCCTGCTGTGCAGGTGGAGCTCCTTGGACCACATCGGGTCTCTTCCCCTCCACGAAGTGCAGAACCTCCAGGATCCTGTGAGGAGCTGCTGCACTGCAGGAAAACTCCAAGACCTGGACCACCTCACCCAGGATGATCCTGGCTGTGCAGAAAAGTCCTCCATTTTCAGTTCAGGGAAGATGTCGGAGAGTAATCTAGTGAAAAGCTTACGGGAGAAATTCCAGAGTTTAAGCTGATGAACGCGTGAATCATGTTTATTTCTATTATCAGGAAACATCTGCCAGTTATCTAACGCTTCTCAACATCCTCTTTTTCATCTTGTCCCTTAAAAGAATGCAGCTTACTGTCCGCACAGTGTTTTAGTACAGGAGACATTCTGTGATGAATTGTGTTTAACATGAAAGGGACATTGTTGGTTATTTGTTGGGTTTATGAGAGGGAAGTGTGTTGTCTTTAAAAAGGTGTATTGCATTATTTGTACATTGGGTCTTTACCTGCACTGTACAATTTCAACTTTATGTAAAAAATGTGTAAATAGTTTCCTGTATCAGTTAAAGATTAGGTCCTACTTTATTATTATATGCACCCACTGTTGGTGATTCCTGCTATAGTCACTATAGCTCTATTATCACGTGACCACGTAAACTGTAAGCTGGAGTTTCAGGAAGCAAAGTGGAGGTGGACAAACACAGACTGATCTTTTTTTTCAGCATGAACACTGCCGTCTCACTGACGAGGGTCTCTGACCGAACACCAAAGACAGTTTCCTTTTAACTTTTGTCAACTTTGAACGCATGCCGTCACCGCGGTAACTGGCTTCCACGTTTTACTGTAGCTGCTTCTACAACTGTCCTCACATACTGTGTCACAGGAGCTTTAATTTCTCAACATGTTGTATATTTTCTTAGATATTATTTATGAAACTGTATATTTGGGAGAGAGTGGCCTTGTGTAAATACTGAGCAGTAACAATTTTACTTTTTAAATTTCAGTTACAGGAAAAAAA
This sequence comes from Hippoglossus stenolepis, assembly GCF_022539355.2. NCBI lineage: Eukaryota > Metazoa > Chordata > Actinopteri > Pleuronectiformes > Pleuronectidae > Hippoglossus > Hippoglossus stenolepis. Next base: position 15,532,857 of record NC_061492.1, on the reverse strand, counting down.
TGATTGTTTCATACTTGAAGTTTCCCGTATTTTCAATAAAAACAGAAATGGTCAAGTGTCCATGGATTGTCATTGTCCTCTTTAATCTTCCATCCATTTGTCCTGTGGTCGGTAGAGTTAGATCTACAACTTCCTTATTAAACTGGTTCAATGTTTCCATATTTTTAATGGAAGACGCGTCATCAATCTTTTTATACTGTCCATGGTTAAAATGTACAGTAATGCATATTGTTAAACGAGCAAAGCCAGTTTGCTTTAAGACTTAGCACTTCAGTACTTTTGTTTTTAATAACATACACTGAAAAATACAAAAAATTGCTAATTAAAATCAACAAGTAACATTATCTGAATTGATACCTTTAATTAAAAAAATACATATATTTGAGTTGATTAAACATTGTATTTTTTTAAGTGTAAGATGTGTTGATGGCAATAGAGAGACTGTGTGTGTGTGTGTGTGTGTGTGTGTGTGTGTGTGTGTGTGTGTGTGTGTGTGTGTGTGTGTGTGTGTGTGTGTGTGTGTGTGTGTGTGTGTGTGTGTGTGTGTGTGTGTGTGTGTGTGTGTGTGTGTGTGTGTGTGTGTGTGTGTGTGTCTGAATTGAATCAAATCAAATGCTGCATCAAGTCAACCAGAAACACATATGTTAATACCGGAAGTTGAGTAGGTTGCGCTTCAAAATAAAAAGACCTGTGCCTGCTGCAAGTGGCTAATTGGAGAGGGTTTTTATTTTGAAAGAAATGACCCGACCTTACATCCTGTCTGTGTGTTTACTGACGTGACTTCACTGATCAGTGATACCCACCAGAGGAGCAGTCACAGACCCCAGTGGAGTCGCGCACTTCAACCAGATGCAACAACCTCGGGTTTCCTCTGGAACCAACTAACCAATCAGCCCCTCCTCTTTTTCCTGCCCTGGATTGTGCCATTTCACTTGTTGTTTATCTTTGTTTTTCTTTATGAAGAATGGGCTGCGCGATTTCAGGTCTGGCAGCAAAAGCGGAGTTTGGGGAGAGGAGCCCAGAGGAGGAGGAGGAGGAGGATGCTGCTGCGCGTCCGCATCCCAGCGAGCGTCACATCCAGATGATCAAGGAGTCGTGGAAAGTTATCCGGGACGATATAGCTAAAGTTGGGATCATCATGTTCGTCAGGTGAGAAGCTCCACACCCCCACTGGGTTGGTTTCACGACACAAACTGGAAAACACGAGGGAAGATATATTTATCTAGTGGTTTAATGATGAGGACATGTGGTGGTAATAGATTTCCATAAAGTCTCAACAGATAGATAGAGAGAAGGGGGGCGAGAGAGAGAGAGAGAGAGAGAGAGAGAGAGAGAGAGAGAGAGAGAGAGATAGATAGATAGATAGATAGATAGAGAGGGGGTGAGAGAGAGGGAGTGAGAGAGGGGGAGAGATATGCCATATGAACAGGAAATAGACAGGGTTGAATCCATTTCTCTCTGACATATAGGTAGACAACATATAAGTAACACAAGATCTAAGTACACAACATTTAAGTAACACACGATCTAGTCACACAACATGTAGGTAATACAACATATAAGTACGCAGTCAATAAGGCACAGGTAGATAACATGTAAGTACTCAGGCGACATACAAGTACACAACATACAAGTCACACAACATGTAACACAACATGCAAGTACACAATATAGAAGTAAACAACATATAAGTAACACAACATGTAACAACATATAAGTAATCGGACAACATAAAAGTACACATCATATAAGTACACAACTTATGCAGTCAAAAAGGTAGATGGATGGATGTGCTAATAGTCAATACCAATAGAAGTGGACAGTGCAAAATGATTTTTAGAGCAAGAATAATAATACTACACCTAATAGAAAATTCGTGAGCAGAGAGAAAACCTTGTGCCCAAAAATCCATTTCCCCCTCCCTTTCTGTGACTATGTGTAAAAGTTGAGATGTGGCAGAAACTCACGATACAAAAATGGTCTTTTTGTTCTTTATGAGACAGATTTTAAATGTCTCCTCATCTTGATCAGCAGCAAAAGGACCAAGAACACTGACCCCACTGACAGTTTGACCTTAGAGCTTCGTCTTTGTGAAACCTCCGGTCTCCTGAAGGTCTAAACAGATCCCCCACCGCGGCGCCTCGGTGCCTGACCTTAACGCACAAACCAGAACCTGCTCACATCCCTCCTTCACCTCCATCCTCGACCTCCACCCCTCCTCCCATCCCTCCTTCACCTCCATCCTCGACCTCCACCCCCTCCTCCCATCCCTCCTTCCCCTCCATCCTCGACCTCCACCCCCTCCTCCCATCCCTCCTTCCCCTCCATCCTCGACATCCCTCCTTCCCCTCCATCCTCGACCTCCACCACGTCCCCCCCGCTCCGCCTCCTGACCCTCATCTTCCCATTGGAGGCTCGGGGGCACAATATCCCTCCTCCCCCCCTCATCACTTCATATCTCGTCTTCACAACGTTACATAATAAACACACAGCTCCAGGTCTGCCGTTGTGTCATACAACTAAAGACATTATAGCCATCAGGAAAAGGCATTTTTATCAATTATGATGATGCTGATGATGCTGTTCGTGCATGTGGGTAAACATCTTTGGCCCTTTGGCGCTGGACATAAAACAAACGAGAGAATCTAGTGATAAAAGAAGGCTGGCGGACATTCAGGCTGCTGCTGAGTAAAGAGACCACCGGGCACATACTGTATCTTTGAGCCCAATTAATGCCATGTGTCCCCGAGCTGAACCCAAACGTTGACCGGGCGTGACCTTAGTGTGTAAGCCTGGAAATCTATGGGCCTCTTGTGGGTCAGGGTCACTCCGAGACCCCCTGGCTGTCGGGGCAACGTATCCCCTGACTGAACAGGAACTGGGATAGTAAAAGAGCAAATGGGAATCACCTGCTTTCCATCAGCTGCTCACTCCCAACTTCACCGACCTTATTGTTTGTCGAGGAGATGTTCCTCTGTTGAATCTACACAAGACGCTTTCCGTTCACCAGTGCCAAATCGAACGTCTGAACCCTGCCAATTAAAATTCCTCTTGAGCTATATAGGCTGCTACATTGTCTGCATACAGTATGTTACGCATGCTTGCATGTGCGCCCATGTCGACAAGAGGCGCGCACAAAGAGGAACAAAACAGCTGAGCTCTCCGTGCTGAGAGTGGTTGAGATGTGGATGAGACAAAAAGGGAGAGAGAGAGAGAGAGCAGCCAATTTCCCCCTCTGTCTCATCAATGGAGCCGGTGCTGAGCGAGGGGGATGAATAGTGAGAAAGCACATTTCACAGCTATTGTGCCCAAGAAGAAAAAGAAAGACACAGTCAACCTGAAAAGAGGTGCAAACGTGGTGAGGACGCCTGTTGAGTTAGAGTCACATAATCTATCTATTTATCCATCTATCCATCTATCAATCTATCTATCTATCTATCTATCTATCTATCTATCTATCTATCTATCTATCTATCTATCTATCTATCTATCTATCTATCTATCTAACTACTGTACATATCCATCCATCCATCCATCCATCGATGTATTCATCTTTATATCCATCCACCTACCCAATATAAGCCTCTGTATGAGCTGCATCACCCTGGAGTATTTAAATCCTGATTTATTATGGATCAGTTCAGCTCAGTGTTACAGCCGAGCATCATGGGTGCTCAGGTCAGGTTGTTTGTGTTGGATGTGACTGACTTCGTACACCAGGCTCTGCGGGAAATAATCAATCAATCGATGAGTGCCATCAGCAGCAGCTCTCAGCTCAGGTTGAAATTATGAAGCTGCTCATGTTCTCACATCACAACCTTCGACACCTGTCATCCTCCGTTTGTTTCTCTCCAACGCCGTCATCCTGCTGAAAAACCAGGAGCCCTCAGCGTCTCAGTGGGAGCCTGATGCAGCTCACATCATCCACAGGAGGCGACTGCATCCCGGTGGCTCCACTAATCACAGGTACCACAGCTGGAGACGCCGAGGCTCTCTGATTGGATGGCAGGAGATTGATTGAGGTTAGAATCAGAGCAGGAAAGCGCTCACAGACGCAGTGGCTCCATCTCACTGGCGTTTCCATCCCGGCTCAGACAGGGCAAAGCTCCAGGATGTGTATTTCCTGACCCTCTCTCATGGAGGCCCCTGTGGTGTTTGGCAGCCGCTGGGTGCGGAAGGAGGGCAGGGACGAATAGAAGAAACAGAATCAGATCAGGACGGCACAATCAGATCTTCCATTCAGAGTGTGGGGCTGTGAGAGAGAGGCCATCAGTCGCAGTGTTAATGAGCTGAAATGTGCACATCCACACTCACACTCAGGATGACAGTTGTGTGAGTGAAACTCTCGGGGTTGTGTGTGTCGTCTCGGCTGGGGAGGTTTGTTGTTCCGACTGGGACTGATTGTGACAGGCCGCTCTCTCCCAGAGGCTCACGGATGGCTGCCTGATGTGCTGCTGTTGTCTTGGCAACAGGTTGTTTGAGACCCATCCCGAGTGCAAGGACGTCTTCTTCCTGTTCCGAGGTGTGGAGGATCTGGAGAGGCTGCGGACCAGCCGGGAGCTGAGGGCGCACGGCCTACGGTCAGTCAGCGACTGCATTTCACAGCACATAATGAATCAGTGAAAACACAGCTCTGTGGGGAGCACAGGGCAGGAGAGCGTGTCAATACCCTCCACCCTGTGGTCCCGTTCACACTGAAAGGTCAAAGTGTCACAGTCGGTCATCGATGACCATCCAGCCCCTACGCACATTTTAAACTGCAAGGCTTATGTTTTCTTTATTGTTACCAAATCCTTTAAAACAACTTTGTCTTAGTTTCTGACTTTGTTTCTGTAAATCTTTAGAAGCAATCACGTATTCTGTTAGTTTCAAATAAGGTGCAATAATTTCCCTTAACAAGTGGGCTCTGTAGATTTTAACAGACATTATTAAAACAAGTATCGTCCATTAACATCATTTGACTTTTCTGACTTAAGCTATATAAAATTGGGTTTTGTTACAATACAGGACAATGATCCTGGAGTTGTTTGTACTCGGTCAACATTTCATTTGTATTATTACGACTTGGAGTTTGACATTATAACCAGTTTAATTACTTTTGCTTTGTTTTTTTTATGTCGGGGGCATCGGGGGGGGGGGCATTTCCTCCTAAATACTGCATAGGCACACAGCATAATAGGACATGAACTGTCCTTGGCATAGGCGACACCACAGATGACACCAAGCGCCCCTGTGTGGCCCAGCATTCAATCCAGGCTAAATGTACATTGATTTGATATCTGGAGTCACCTGCTCCAAACCCTTACCACCAATCAGAATGTCGCTCTGGACGATGTTTTCTTTTTTTCTTTGTATAGCCCATATTCACAAATCCCAATTTGTCTCTTAGGGCTTAACAAGGTGCGTCATCCTCTGTCCTTAACCCTCAACAAGAGTAAGGGAAAAATAAACTATTAGCAGGGGAAAGAAATGTAGAAACCTCAGAGAGAGCCACATGTGAGGGATCCCTCTCCCAGCGTGTAACGGAGAACATCAACAAAACAACAGCATTTACAGCAATGATGAGAAGAAACAGTTTGTAGCATAATGAAAAGTGTGTCTATGTTTTAAATATTTGTACGTAAGAAAATGTCTGATAGAGGGAGCAGCAATGACAAATGAATTGAGGGGATGTTGTCAGTAATGTTAGAGTATGTGAGTTGGCATATTATAGATCCAGTCTACTATCATAAAGAGGTCACTTGAATGGCCCTCAATAGAGCGTTTACCTTCGCCAAGGCACAACAGTCCACTTATAAAACCACAGTTTATTCAGATCTGCAACAAAGTGTCAGTCCTTTAAACTAGCTAGATTAATTTTTTTCAAAATCCATACATTTTTGAAAAACAATCATGCAATATGTTGAAAAACAATCATGCAATATTAAAAATGTCCTGGATCTTCCCCCTGATCTGGATCCACACCAAGGAAATCGGTACCGTTGTTTTTTTGCGTAACTTTGCTGACTAACAAACAGACAGGGTCGAAAACATAACCTTCTTGGCAGAGGTAATGATAAAGATGAGTAAAAACCAATACGAATAATTTGCAGTTGTCTGGCCTATGGGTTAGAGTTAGTGTGGGCTATGGTTTTTGCACAAGGTTTATTTCCGGTGTGGGGATCAGGCATTCAGTTGTTCAGAGCGCCCACTGGCAGTAAAATAAATTTGCGCCTGTGCACACTGGGATACCGGTAGAGCTGGTTGGGAATCACTGGTGATACAGGAGAGTGCACACAGGATTTACTCTACTACTTTATAAGGAACATAATGCAGTGCATTAGCAAAGTGATTTTCTCTTTTTACTTTTTGTGGAGCTCTACGGCACAAAAGAACGTCCGACTCTTCTCATGGAGTTTATTGATCAGGCTTTTATCCAAGTGGAACAACAAAATATGATAAAACCACGTCGCACACGGCGGAAGAGCAAACACCTCAGCTAGTCATGTGATTTTGGTATTATTTACCACTCCGCTGCAGAGAGAGGTCATAGCAAGTGTCACACGTACTTATCTGATGTTTCCCAGGGTGCACCGGGCCTCTCGGTGTTCCTCCACACACAAGGACAGAATAGTCAATTACTGCCCGAGGACCTGAAGGCTCAGAGGCCAAGCGGCTCTTCAGCCACGATCAGATGGTGGAAAGGAGACAGAGAGAAGAGGGAGATAAAAAACAACTGTACTTTGTTCAATAATTCATCTTCAAAACTCTCACACACACCCGACAGAGGACAGAGACACCTGGGAAGCAACAAAGGAAATTGATCCTGTGGTGTTTTGTGCAGAGAAAAATGTTTTCAGGAGAGAATTATCGTGCAATCAGTTGGTTTTGCCTTAAGCGGGAGAATGACTTATAGATATACAATCAATTTCATTTCTTTTTCTTGGCATTTGAGTTTGTGAGACTGCAAACACAGAGTCCTGGTGGTGTGTGAGCTCCTTCATGATGAACTGGAGAATCAATCAGGCTGTGAATGGTTTTCTTCTTCCAGGGTGATGTCGTTCATCGAGAAAAGCGTGGCGAGACTGGACCAGCTGGACCGACTGGAGGCTCTGGCTCTGGAGCTGGGGAAAAGCCATTATCACTACAACGCCCCTCCCAAGTACTACAGTGTAAGACCCTGATACCCTGAGTACACGTGTTCGAATTCCATCTGATCCTGCAGCTCGTTATTTTACTGGGAGCAAACAGCAGCTGAATGAAACCCACTCCACTCTTACAAATAACAGTGTCAGCCATGGAGTAACTGAATGTTACCCTAGTAACCACGGCACAAGCAATGTCATCAAGTGTCTCCGATGATTGTTTTCCAGTACGTCGGAGCAGAATTCATCTGTGCCGTGCGGCCCATCCTGAAGGAGAGGTGGACAGCCGAGCTCGAGGAGGCGTGGAAGGTAAGTGGAGGCGTTGCCGTGCATCTCCTTTACGCAGGCTCCTCAGCAAGGCACGTCTGGGTAAATGGGCTTGATGTGTGCAACCGGCGCGTCAGCAGCGACGGCATCAGAGCCGTGCACGTCCCCTGTAATGCGCCGTGTGACACGTCAATATGGGGAACCAGCGCAGCACCAGTTTGACTGAACGTCCCCATCCCACTGAACCACACATGAGCATGTTGAGAAAATGGAACATGGCTCTGTCACATCACGTCATGTCACTGCAGCGTCTCCTGTGTTATTAATACAGAGGCACTGGAAGAACACTGCTGCTCCTCAGTGCTGCCACACAACTATTAGATATGTACCTTTTCATTTACGACAATGGACAACACTGGAGTCACAACACGTTAGAGGATTAAGACATTATTTACATGTTGGAAAACGCATATAAGAGTATATAATCTATAATTGTCTTATAAGACCAGTTTCAACAGAGAGACATCAACAGATCTTTACAGTCACTGCACAGTACAATTTTGTGTGGAACAAGCGTGTGGATGTGAATTCGGAGACACACACACGAATTAAGACCACAAAGTAGAAATAAATAAATAAATACATGGAATCAACAGTAAAACCTTAGACTGAGTCAAATAAGATTTTGAGATATAGTTTAAAAATAAAGTGAATGAGACTATATATTTGTTTGTTCATCAATTAGAAATAGTGTTTACATATATATTTGTGTGTGTGTGTAACGTTTAGAATTAAGGTTACATTTCTGTATGTCTTGGTTCTTTGTTTCCATTAATGGACTCTACTGCTCCCTAGTGGTTTCTCTATCTTGGAATTTAAAACTGTATATAAAACAAAAATAAAAGCAGTTGTTTTGTTATTCACACATCTATATACTTTAAAATAACATATTTATGGTAATATTTGTGAAAATAACTAAAAACAATTTAATTTGTTTTTATCTTGGTAAAAATATGTCAGCCAAGGCCCAACAGTCTTTTTATGAAACTTCAATCGATATGGAATTTTATTTGAGTTTAAAACCTCATCCCTCCACAAAATTGAATATCAATTGCTTGAGTAATTTTTGCATAACCCTGCTAACAAGCAAACACAGACAAATACCTAACCTCCTGTGTGGAGGTCATCAATTACCAGTCTAAATGTATTTTGAATATGTATTTATTTTCCGATTCAACTATCTGGTGACCAACAAACTTATCTCACGAGTGTGGTCGGGACCCCCAGATGGAGAATCGCTGTTCTTTACCATTCGGATGGCACAGTAGACAAATCAAGTCTTCTCTCATATGGGGAGTTTTAGGATTAAAAGGTAAAATACAAAATCTCAGCTGGTTAGAAGAAGAAATGTGCTCACAACTTTATGCATCAACATAAAATTCATCTTCAATGCTCATAATTTTGATTTAATCCACTTCACTCTTTTAATTAATCAATAATAAGGCTCATTGAAATCATGGCTTTAGAACATGGTTTTAGTCCAGGAGTCACATTTTTTAAATCCCACATAAGAACATTTGTCAGCCTAGTTTCTTTTATTTCAATTGAGCAACACATATTGTATCTTTAAACTGTCCCTACTAATCGAGCAGAGGACACAGACAAGCACTGAGTGTCCATTAAAATCCGTGTTCACTAAGAGGGAGCGTCTTTCCCCTAATGTGAAGCCTGATCCATTTGCATGTGTGTTGTTTGTGATCCAGACCCTGTTCCAGTATGTGACCAGTCTAATGAAGCAGGGCTACCAGGAGGAGAGCAGCCGGCAGCGCCAGCTCACACTGTCCCCGCGGGACAGACCGGAGAGGAGCAACACAGCGCTATGAGCTTCTTCTGCTTCCCTCCACAACTCAGCACAGCACAGAAATGTGTCTCTGTACATACTGTATTTACTGTCTCGTTTTCTACGTCGCTCATGTTTACCACAGTCACTGTTTGCTATTCGATCAAAAAACAATAATCACACGTTGAGTTTTAACAATGCACTTTATTTCTGAACGCAACTTCTGCTGCGTCCTCTTCCATGAGACCTGGACTCGGGAGCAGGGCGAGGCAACAGAGTGTCATGGCTGCGGCTCAACCTGCCTTGTTAATTGTGATGAACTGAAATTATTATTAGATTTACAGCCAGTACTGTGTCTCTGTATTCATAACTCAAAAAGGACTTTCAGTAAACCTACAACTTTATGTTTTTTGTGCTATTTAACTCAATAATGATATCATACACTTATACATACAAATAATCTGATTAACTGAAGCTATACTGTACGTTTTATTTCCCTCCAGTTTGAAAGCTTGGCATGAGATGGTTGATTACAAGTGAAATAAAAACGTAAAATACTATTTCATCTCCCCAAAAAAAAAAAAAATCAAGCCAGATGAAATACAGTTTGTCAAAATAAAAACAAACCTGATTAAATTTAGCTCTGTATCGCTGTGGACCCATGCTGAAATTTCAAAGCATGTAAAACATAATCTAAATAACGTGAAAATCTAAAATCCTTCTCAAGAAATAGTCGAATTGAAACATGCCAAGGCAGCTCACAGGTGAGCCTGCAATACAACATAAATAGGGACGTTTTACAATTAAATAGTATGAAAGGCAGTTAATCATTAGGCTCCGTGGATTGGCCTCCAGAGGTGACACGGCTGCTGATGACCTGGTTTCTGAAGCTGGAGCTGCGGAGATTCACTACGGTTGACCTGCTTCGTCTTGCTATGAGTTTCGAGACATCCTCACGTATCCTGTTCCAGATCAGCGATGGCACTGAACCGCCAGGGATGAGACGTTACCATGCAAACAATGGCGTGTTATCAAAGCAGTCACCGGGTGGATGAACAGTGATTCTGAGGCCTTGGGTGATCGTGTAGAATGAGGCTGTTCCCATTTCCCCCGACTGATCGTACAGGCCAGTGTAGGTTAACCAAGGTCATGTTTTAAAGAGTCTGTTGCTCATTGGGTGGCTTTGGTTTTCTTGCTTTTGCTTTTCTTGTCTTTCTTCTTAAGTCCATCCATGTGAGCTCTAAGGAGATTGGAGTATGCCTGAGGGTGGATTGGGGAGATGATGATTTAGTCACACAAGTGGCTCGTTCATCCGAGATAAACAATTAGGAGACAAGAGACGACGATCAATACATTTCTCTATAACATCAGGAGAACAGAGTCACGGGGTAATAGCCTCTTAACAATAAAAACATGACACGAGCTCAACCTACCATTTGAAACTTGATTACTTCTTTGGTGCTGACCTGAAATCACAAGAAAAGAAAATTCAGCATTAACACCTCGTGGAAACCATTAAGAGCAACAGATGAAGAGCGTTCACATTCAAACATGAGAAAAACATATACGCTCACCACTGTGCTAATTTTCTTCTTGCCCTCAGACGCTCGGATGAGACACTTGTTGTCTGAGGGTTCAAACGACTCCGTGTTTCCTTTCCTGGGCACTGGCTTGGTCCTGCCGTCATCTGGTCATAGTGGACAAGCGTCACGCAACATTAGCTCATCCCACTTCCTTCCCCATATAAACATGAATGGTGGCTGACAACAGCCAGGAGGAGCACACTTACATTTCTTTAGTGTGATGACAACACTGCCAGATGTTCTGCACTTCTGGAAGAGTCGTGTGAGCTCTGTGAGGAACTGAGGAACACAGAGAAAAAAGGCTCATCTTAATGTTTCAGTTTCATTTCAGAAATAATATCTGAAGTATAATATAGATATAACAAATGATGGCATGTACTGTGATTGATCTCTGAACAAAGAGAGGACACGTTTAATCATCTATCACCCAGTTTTTTTACACCTTGTTAAAACTAATACAACAGCCCTTTGTTCAGTCCTGTTTTAAGGGGTTTTAATGATGGTTTATTAACAAGCTGTGTCACAGTCACCCCAAATAACTGGTTACAGGAAGGAATCAGTTTTAGACAGATTTAAGATATTTAAGAAAGCTAATTAGAAAAGCACAACCCAGCAGTTATTCTGTCAGCAACATTTGCCTGAGGTTGGCTGACGTGACGTCCCTGTGCCAACTCAAAGTTTCACTGACGATGGCTACATTTATGTCCACGTACTAAACTGTAGCTTTAAACGAGACTCAGCAGTTTCTACTGAGCTTTAAAACATTAAACACCAGCGCGAGACTATCAATAAACAAGGAAGCCAAGTAACCGAACGACATTACAGATTCCAGCCCAACTCTAAAGCAGCGTTAGCCTCAGCCTAACGTTAGCAACCTGGCTAATGAGACGGTTTGACGACTAGCTCGTCTACCGTTGATGGGATTAGCCGGCTAGCTGCTAGACAGCTAACACGGACCGTGTGTATGAGGCCCTCAGTCAACACAGTAGAGTGAAGTCGACACAGGGAATTGTAGGTTCTTACCGAGTCGTTTTCAAGCAGCACCATGGTTCTGACTTCAGCTGTAGCCTCGCTTAGCCGCAAGCTAACTGCTGGGAAGCACACGTACTACACAAGCCGGAGCCCCGCCCCGCGCCCTCACAGCGGGGGAGGGGGTTTAGTCACAGCGCCACCTCCTGCCTGGGAGGAAGACCAATAAGCACACGCCTCAATCATACTGCTTCATACTGCTGAGGGGGATTTTTGACAGTGAACTCAACATCACATAATATAGACACTATTTTATATCATTATACATTATTATATGTGGTTGCAACATAACTACGATTAATACAGAGGAACAAGTTGTTTGATCAAAACATTTTATGTAGTTGTTTTTTTACAGCATCAAAAAGAAGCACATATTAATCATATTGTGTCAAAGTCATTTTTTTTATTGGAGATTATAATAAAAAAATAGATTGACACTTAGTAGAGCACATACGTCCACTGAGGCCCAGCAGTCAATCAAACTGCACCAAACTTCACACACTAGATATCAGTTCCCTAAACATGCATGTTGTTTTCATCAAGAGGCAAAGCTGTGAATGTGTCAAAAAAAACAAACACCCTATCTCACAAAGTTAAAGAAAATGATGAAACAATCCTGGTTCCACCCCCTGACTTGGATCTGTAGCAAACATTTATGTGTTCCTCCCTGACCTATACACATACTTCCAATACGTTTTGTGGTAATCAATTCGGTTGTGTTTGTGCAATCTTGGTTATTAACAAACAAACCAACGAATGAACAGGGGTGAAAACATAACCTTCTCACTGGAGGTAATTAACAAAACCAAATTGTATTTTTTTTTAAACAAAACTTTAAAATTATAAATCTTATGATTTTCTTTCCCTGGGAATTCTGCATGAGGACAATGCAAAAATAAGTGTAACAGAGTCTCTTTGTGTAACTAACAAAACCTGTTGTCTACACAGATGCCACGTTTTCTGCTTCAAGCTGCAGCTGAGTACATCAGGTTCAAATCCTGGTGTTACCGTCTGGTTTTAAAGTCCTGTCATGGTCAACATTACCATTCAGCACACAGTGAGGTGCAGCCAGCAGCAAAAGGAAACTCAAATATATTTTGTTTATTTGCAGAAATCACATATAGATATTTACACATGTTAATAATTAAAAAGTACATTTAGTAATCATACATTGAACAATCAGTTAACACTGGAGGACTGCTGAATAAAAAAACAGTGCTAAGTGATTAAAACGTGTTAACAGTTATTAGTCTATCATTTTATGAAGTCATACAGTTGGATACATAGATGATATGATATCAAGCGATTTGTTAAAATACAACATTAATGATTGTATTGTTTGGAGCTTCAATCTTCTGTCATGTTGACAGTGCACAGTCTGTGTGGTTCCCCAGGTCGTCGAGGTGCACAGCGAACGCAGAGGACCAGTCTCTCTCAAAAACCGCCCTGAGCTGCCCCTGCAGGGCCTTGGTCCTCCATACAGCGTGAGGAGCATGCTGGGAAATGACCAGCCCCACTCCAGCTGTGGTGAGAAAGTAGTCCCCTGACCAGTTGGACGTACCTGCGGCAGCAACACAACATTATCTGGTCAATGATTAACTGATTCACATGCAAAAAAACGACCTAAACACACAAGTGCACCAGAGTTTAACTCAGTCACTTAAATACAAGTGTGTCGAAATAGAAATTCGGAAGTGAATCTGTTACTCACCAATGTAGGCGACTTTATCTGTCACCATGTATTTGTTGTGGTTGACTCTGGCATAGGGAATATCAGACTGGTTTCCCACAGGCAGTATGAACAATTTCTGGAAAGACACAAAACCACATTCAAAAGAGATAGAGAAAATTCAGCGGTGAGGATTTAGTGTTTCCCTCAGCATTTATGTCACGTTGTGTCTTACAACTTGAATGCTGATGCCATGGCGAGGGCTGTCCATTGCCGCCAGGGACTGAAGGAAGGGCAGCATGGCCGGGTCAGAGTTACGTCCGCAGCTGATCAGCATCCGGATCTTAACCCTCCTCTCGAATGCAGCCGTCCTGAGGGCCTCATCGATGAAGGGCCAGTATCTGTTCGAATCCAGAGAGACAAAATCAAGCAAAAGAGCTGCATGGAGAATAGATGTCTCCTTTATGTTTTACCTCTTGGGCTTTAAAAAGCGTGTGGTGGGGGAGTACTCCATGACAGCTACATCTACATAGTGCTGGGCCTCTGTGATGATGGAGAGAACAGCCTCCAGGTCCTGTGTCCTCGAGGGAGGACAGAATGATGGTGGAGAACCCTGGAGGGAAAACAAAAAAATTCCCTTTATTGAACATTATTTCAGAAGGGAAACAGTTTGAGTCTTGGCAGTGGTGCTGGCTGAAACTTTAGCTGAGTGGTCACTTCACTGTAAATAGTAACCTACCATCAGATCAACAGTATCCAGGAATAAGGAAGGGAAACTCACTGAGAGGTAAATCCTGCTGGAGACATTGTCGGCTTCCACCAGGAGGGGGTGATATTTGTTGATGTCAGTGTCATACTCTGAGGGCCAGCGTCTGGGCAGGGAGCTGTTGGATCCTCCCATCACCCAGTAAGACTGGAAGATCTTATACAGGTCGCGAGCTACACTGGAGCAGTTGTACATGACCGCTCCGAGCTCCTTCACCTGCAGAGTCAAACAGTAAACTGTCACTTTAATGTTTCAGTGCTGACAAAGTACATTTACTCCATTTACTGTACTCAAGTACGCGTTTGATGTGTCTGTATGTCTTATTTTGTTTTTTCTCAAAGCTAATTCCTGTTCTTTCTACAACACTACAGTTTTACAATGCATTACATTTCATGTTCACATTGTTTTTTATATTTTCCAAATATAATCAACGAGAGCAAAGTGTTTCTACAGCAGCAACATCACAGTTTCACACCAGTGAAAAGTACACACTCTACTTTAAGAATATTTAAAAGAAAGTACTTCTCACTATTGTTAATGTGGTACTTTTACTTAAGTGCGTGTTTGTCTATTTATTCATACTTTTACTTCAGTAAATTGTTTCAGTACTTCCTCCATCACTGGTTTCAGAGTTCCAAAGAGGCCCCCATCATTTCAGGATGTCAAGTCAGATAACTAACGCCTGAAATGTTTATTGCAGCAGCAGAACATAGAGTTCAATGTCTGACTTCCCCAGATATAATGTGGTGGTGGAGGGGCTGAATGGACTGGCAGCAGAGGCACTGACAAGCAATGGGAGTGATGGGAAATCTTTGCGGTTTAGATAGACCACCACACTGGGCGGGTGTGTGGGCTTGTGGAGAGCGAGGCGTGTCACATTTGTCTTCTTCTGTTTCACCTGAGTGAAAGCCCTCCAGTCCATGTTGGCGCTGCCGATGAACACGTGTTTCCTGTCAATGATCCAGAACTTGCTGTGGAGGACGCCTTTTGTCAGGCGGCCAAAGTTCACGCTCCTCACCTGAACCCCTACAGAGATCAACAAGTTAACTCAAACACATAATGCAATGAATGTAGAGTGGAAGAACAAGAAGGATCGGGTCCAAACCTTTCGCTTTTAAGACCTTTAAATCTGTGGAGTTGTTACTGACTGTGGGAACACTGGTGACCACCCGGACAGACACGTTCCTGGAGGGCAACTCCTCAAGGTCTCTCAGGATGTTCTTTCCCTGCCGAGGACGAAGTGAGCGTATTAAAAACACACTCACCTGGGGGAAGGTTCGATGTTTTCACGTTTCTTGGCCTTTGTTTGATTACTCACAGGAATGTCAGAGGAGGAGTTAATGTTGATGTCCTCCCCAGTTAAAGTCCAGTAGAAGGAGACCACGAGAACCTCTTCCGTTGCCATGGAGATAAGATCTTTCCAGGCTTGTTCCAGAGGGATCCCACGCGTCACGTTGGATTTATATTCCACATGTTGGGGAATGCTCTCCACGAGGGCCATGCTGAGGGATATAAGACAAGGACGTGTGTGTGTGTGTTTGCTTGAATCCTCAGGAAATTGAACTGGACAAAATTGTGGTTCAACTTAGAGAAACTAATCTTGACTCATGAAGTCAGCAGATGTGGCTGCAGCATATTCAGTGGGTTCACTTGGAGATTTCTTTGCTCTGAACTTACTGGCTCAAAAAAAGTGAAGAAACCTGAGATATTTTTAATATTTAATATATATAAATTAAACGACTTTTTAAAGTCGTTTAATTTTATTTCATTAAAGATATTGGCAATTTTATCAGGAATATTAGATCCTATTTGTTTTCATTTCTTTTTAACCTGGATATCCTTACTGCAAGTAATTTGAACTCATCTATCCAATAATATTAATCCAATAAATATTATACAATTACATTTATAGTATGAATGTAGTATAGCATTTATAATATGGAGTATTTCAATATATATTTCAAATATTTTCACTTTAAAGAAGTATTTTTGTTCAAATGTATTTTCCCATGGCTCTCCCTCTAATCAGCCCCTGGTGGCTGTTCTTGGTGCTCAGCCATGTTTGCAGTAACTCAGCAGCTTCACTAGGATCATTACCTGCACTGGTCTGTGGAGGAATTGCTCCCACCAGTGTCCTTAGGAAGTGTCTCGTGATCTTTAGGCGGCCGGGGTCTCTCCAGGACGGCAACGGCGATTAAAATCCCCAGGACGGACAAACAGCCCAGGATCACAACAAGTACCACACAGCTGGTCGACTTCTAACAGCACGGCGTTAAACAGAACAACACTTCTAAGTAAGAAAAGTATCACATGAAACAGTAAATAGTTTAGTGATGGTTTGATGGAGCCCTACCCCGGTGTCCTGAACATCACTGTCATCAACTCTTCTGTACGTTGACATCTTTCTTTATATGCACTTCTCGTCTGTTAAAGACCGAAAGCAGGAAATTATCATGTCAGAGAGGAAATAAAAACATTGAGATTTAATTATCATCTGCCTGTTTAAATGGTTTTAAATCTCAGTGGAAGTTTAGTTTTTTAAGTATTTAAAGAAAAGACAACTTACACAAAGCAGATGCTGAAAACAATAAGCTTATTCCCTCTTCGGCTTTCAGCCAACACTGAGCTGAAGTGATGCCTTTGTTGTTCAGCATATTGCTGCACAGTTCCCCTTTTCATTTTCATTTCTGGCTTTGAGACACTCAAACGCTCACGTGTATATATATATATATATAAAAAAAAGGTGTTGTGAGTAAATAGAAGAGATGAGAAAGAGTCGGAGAAAGCAGCTCTGCTCATCAAATTTATTTTCAAATAACAAAGAAACAAACCTGCAATCACCATCTAACAAATGACACAAATATCCAAACATAAATACCATCTAACAATAAATCATTCTGAGAGGAGGAGGAGGAGGAGGGGAAACAGAAAGTTACTATCAAAACATGAGACGCAGAGTTAATCTTTGTCTCTTTGACTTTCTGTGGCTTAGATGAAGTTTAACATAGTGGAAACACCATCCCACCGATGAAAAGCAGCATTACTTGGAGCGAGGAAGGACAAACATTCAGTTTCGCCGGAGCTTGTAAACAACCACTGTGCTGGGCTGCATGAAACGTCGTCCCCACACAGCTCTGTGGCACTTGTGGGTATTTCCCAATTACAATCACATGTAGAGTTTGGACTGGGAAGAGGGAAGTTAAAAACGTGCTGGTGTACTGGGTCGCCCTTCTCCCCCTCCCTTCAACCCCCACAGCACCAGATATTTACAATCTGTCACACACAGGAGAGTTAAAGGCTTTGGCAGAACATCAGGTCCAGGGGATGATGCTGTTCTACATTAGTGCAAACGGCAAAAGACATAGAGGTAATTTTGTCTGATCTACACAAAACTTCAGATATTTACATACAGAACGAAACTAATGATCTGATTTACACACAAGTTGTCATTACATTACTTTTGTCACAGGACCAATGAGATGGGACATTTCCTCGGAGTCACGAGGTCACTTCTGATTGGTGTATGTAGTGTATGATGAGTTCGATCAAAGAAGGTTGTTTTATGATTGTCAAAGGAAACTGTCCTCTTCAGTCACAGAAGACAACACAACAACACACAAGTTTCAAGCCCCCAAATGTGTTTTAACTCAATAAAAACACACTTTTCAGAAGCACTTGAGGGCTTAAAAAACGACTACTGGTGATTTACAGCCACTTGAGTTTGTGGTTGCCAGGTGACTGAACCACGGACTCAGCCACAGCCTCCACATGGAGACACATTCGTGAGGGATTTTCACCTCCAGTCGAGCAAAAACAGATGATGCCAATGTACTGAAGATGGTTCAGGGAAATAACGGAATAAATACACAATAGATTGTCTGGTGTTAACGGTGTAGTGTAAGATGAGCTGGTCTACCAGCTCGCTCCCAAAATCATGTTGACTCGGTTACAAAATACCAGTGTGTCACAGAACACCCCTAATAAATACTTTTTACATTCTTCCACAAATCTGGTCTATAAAGAGAAAACTGGCAAACACAGACAAAATCAATGGAGAAAATATATAAAGGAAATGCAATGGGTTTACGGAGTAAACAAACACAGTTCACTAACATCTGTGACGAAGATGTTCTATTTCCTCAAAATATCACTAAACACAAATGTATGATTTGATAATAACTTTCCCTGAGTTGATTTAGCTCAGGTCGGTTTTCAATTACACCAAGTAATAACATAGAGCTTTTAAAATCAGCCATGTTGGTCATATCATTGGTAAATAATGAGGACGATCTCTAACAGAGAATCAAGTCTATATTCAAGGACTTTCAGATGGGGGGGGGAGGAGTATGATACTTCCTCAAATCATCACCGCATATGTCAGCCTGTAAATGAGCAGATTTTAAGGGCGTTAGGCACCGTGTGTTACAGTGCTGTGTAGGTGTGAAGTGCTCATAGTGCAGTAGTGTGTATGTGTGCATGTGCAGGAAGGTACGGTTCCGTGAATCGAGTCTCACATCCTCCCTGTTGTTTTCATTTTGAACACAATGGTCCAACACCTGCGTGTGCGAGGCCACAGCTGAAGTTCAGGGCCGTGTGCGACCTCAGACTAAATATCCCTGTCTGACATCGTCTGGTGTCACCGCTGCTCTCCTGACGCTCTCACTGGGCCTCGGGCCGCCACCTCTTCTAGAGATGGAATGGACGGTTCTCCAGTCTCGCGATGAAGGAGTTCTGGAGAGGCGAACTCCAGATGAGGAGGAAGAGGCCTTCGATGCTTCCGGCTGCCCACCGGGCTCCATGACTGTGTTGATGACTGGACAGAGAAATGCAACAAACAAAAAAATTATTATACAGAAGTTTTACACAGATAAAGATTATTTCCGTCTTAAATTTATAGATATGTAATATGTAAACTTTCTATTATTGGATTTCTTTTCTCCACATTTTAAAAATGTAATACTAGAAGAAGTTTAACTGATTTGTAAATTAGTGGTGACCATATGCATTGGCATGACAGAGAAATACAAAATATGTGTATATTATATGTACTGTATATACATTTATGTTGTCTATAAATGGTGTCACTCACCTTCAAGTTGTCGCTGAACTCTCCTGAGTTCTTTCAAGATTGATGTGATTTCCTGAAATACAAATGTCTGACTTAGCTCAAACACAAAGTATTATTTAAAGAGCTTTTTGCTTGAAAATGTACTAAGGAAATCCCCCCCCCAAAAATCACTGACCTTGTTGGAGGTTTTGACGACAGGGACGTCATTGTCAGAGTTCATCTTTGCCTCAATTTGCTCCCAGATATCCGCCCTGTCCTGGAACAGTACCCTGTGTGTACAATTGCTGTTGTTTTACAGAGTTCTTAAAAAAAAAAAAAGGGACAATCCACATTTTTGTGTCCAACACATTGATTTCATTTTAGGAATACTGGCTCTTAGTACAAGACCTTCTAAGAGCATTTTAGTGGTGGGGACTTTAACACACAGTATATTTGTCTTCTTTGAGGTCTGGTTATTTTTTGATCAAATAAAGACTCGGTGAAAAAAAAACAGGGTACAGCAAACGATGGAAATTTTCTAAGACAAATGTTTATTCAGCAACTAATCTACTTAGAAGATTAAATCTCTGTTGTCTCTGTCAGTTAGACTGTAAGTCTGTATGTGGACTCACCCAGTTATACTAATTTAATAAGATTATTGGCTCAGTGCCATCTGGCTGTTAGACAAGGTCAATACGGTTTTTCATCAAACCTGGACTAAGCATGGGACTGAAGGATGTTCATGTGTGTGATGTTTGTTTACATCTTACTTAATTTTATCAGCAAGTTGTTCAGTGTTTTCTCTGATGGCCACGATGATCTGAGTCACTGGGTTCAGCATCAGATTGTCCACAACGAGCTAGAGGAAAAAAAGAAAAAAAATACGTAATAAAGAATGATCTGTCCATGCTCACATCACAGTGGTGGTAACAACGAGGCAGAGCAGCATGTTGGGTCATACCTCGTCTCGGCTCTGAGCTCGCTGCCTGCCGTTCTGCTCCAGGTCCCTTGAGCTCTGCTCAGGTTCCCTCGCCGAGGCAGAACTTGGTGGAACTCTCTGATAGTTCAAACCAGCCTCTGGAATATGCTGAACAAGCTGCGACACAATCAGGCATTAGTGTCACGATGTAAGAGAGACAGACAAAGAGACAGACTTCATGGCCGATGCATAAATAAAGCGATAAACAAAGAGATAAAACCACGATGTACTGCACTATACTAAGTGACGGATTAGTGAACATTTTGGGGAACAGTGTAGCAACAATTGGTAGCAATTTAGGAACCTGCATCTGAAGCAGTGAGAGAGACTTCCTCTTTGTAGTGTAGATGGTGATAGAAAGAGAATCCTCCTCTGAGTTAATTAAACAATAATGATGTAATGCCTCTGTGACATTAATCAGCAACAAGTATGAGATATCCACTGTGATGCACCTGTTCGTGAGCAGTCACTGTGGACATGGGCGTGCTGCTCTCCGCTCCAGCGCTCTGTGGCTCACCATCCCCCGCCACGTCATGGATCTCTCTGGCCAAGATAGCGAGGTCTTTAGCAAGGTCTTGACTCAACCTAGAAGGGAGCAAACATTTATTAGAAAGATGGCTGCTGGAAATAAGAACATTTTCCACTGAATGTAAAAGCTTTTCTTTCTTTACAAAGATGTTCCATATCAGGAACAGAAGAAATTGGCCCGAAATGTAGAGGCACTGAACATCAGAGGGATCTGTTAAATTGTATTTCTGCCAATTTAATATATCAGTATCAGTAATGTATCAGCAGTTAATCTATTTTCTGCAGAGAATCTTATTTGTGTTATATGCTATTATAAAGTTAGTATTATTTTATATATTTTTATTTTTGCATGTATAGGTGAAATCCTAAATTGATTCAGTTTTTTTGGTTTCTTCTGTTTTACTTGTGAAGTATGTTGTGAACTGTGTAGTTTGATTTTGACAGAATAAAATATTTGTTTGACACAAACATGAAGCTGTAAAGGCTGCAGCAGTGAAATCCCCTTTCATGTCAGGAACACACTGATATAACCTTTAGAAAACATATTAGTATCCACAACAGAAAAAAGGGTTTGTTATACTAAATTAAATCTATCTTCTGTCTTACCGTGCAATCTCAGCACTGTGTGTGGACCAGGTTTGGAGGGCGTCTCCCTCGTGGTTCTCCCCCTCAGAATCTTTTCCGCTGGCTTTCGGATGCAGGGCGACCACCGGCTGGGACCGAGGCTGATTGCGTGGACTGTTGGAAGCTGAGGAAGGTTGGGAGCGTTTGTGTTTAGGGGTGCTCTGGTTTGAGTCGTACTCCTCGTCTGAGGTAGAGGTATAGTCAGAGCCTTGCTGTCGCATCCTGGAGCCTTGGCGTCGTGATTTGGTTTGAGTTACAGAGGAGGGAGGGTAAAGAAGAAAAAGAGGAAGAAAACAGGCGAGAGTCAAAGAATAAAGGCAAGAAAATCACCACCAGGTATTTCAGGTTGTCACCAAAAAACTTCCCAGAAGAGTCAGGTAAGGTGCTGTGGAAGTCCTCATCACTACAAGTGTGACCAATTCAATGTTTCAAAAATAATTTAACAACTGAAATGAGCAGTTCACTTCCACAGTACTACAGCTGAGTACCAGACCACACAGTAATTCCTTTTGTACAGGGCTAGTAGTAGTAGTGTAGTTTTCAACATGTCCACAATATCCTCATGGTATGACTGTAAATAAAGGTGAGGTCATATATTACCATAAACTGCATGAGAACACTGTGGAGATAAGGGGGAATATTTAAGTTTATTTGAAAATATTGTATTAATGTTAGTATTATTGTTATTAATTAAAGTCCAGAATCAATTCCCACTTTCACAAAATAGAGAGTATAGAAAATAGAAAGTCTAGGATATATTTCCCCAAAATATAGTTTATCAAGGACGTTTATTAAACCCATTCACCACGGCCACAGTTTGACAGACCTTGTACCTCTGTTCAATGATATGAGTTATACTACCACACAGTGGTTATGACAGTCAAAACATTTGACTTTAAATGAGACAGGTATGTGTGAGGATCTGTGTTATACTCACTTGCCGTGCTGCTGGCATATTTGGCACTGCTTGAACGTCCGCGGGTGATTGGAGTCTTGTTGAGCACTGCTTTCTGCGGCCTTTCCACGGATTTTAATCCCGAAGTAGAGGCCCGTCGAACAGAGCTGCTGCCAGACTCTGTGCTGCGGTTGGAGAATCCTGAGCTCCTGCCCACCCCCTGTGGGACGGAGGACGACTCGGTGTCGCTGGTCGTGTTGAATGAGCCCGTCCGCTTACGAGGCATCGCCAGCCTATCAAGCCTGGTGAGTTTCTTGGTTTCCTGCGGCTGCTTAGCCAGGATGTTGGCCGCCTCCTGGGACAGCCTGTCCGTCTCCGTGCCCTCGTTGTCTGAGGCCTCTCCCAAGCGAGCGCGACGCAGCATGGATGCCCTGGTGGGTCTCGGAGCCGTCAAACTGTTGGCACGACTCAAGGCCTGAGACACTCTGGTGGGCTTTGCGTCCTCCTTCTGATGGGTCGTGGTGTATTTTTTGCGGGCTTGGTAGTTGTTAGACTCCTGATCAGAGTAAGGTAAGCTGTGAGGGTCATCACTCAGATCTGTGGAACCACATTTCCCAACACTACGTCTCAGTCCAACTGGCCTCCTGAAAGACTCAGTCTTACTGCTGCTGTCAGCTCGCTGAGGACGACGCCTTTCTGACAACACGGACTGATGGTTTGCGTCCTGACTCGCTATACTGGCTGAAGACCTATCCCTATGGAGGCCAATAACAGAGGGTTTTTTCGCCAGTGTGTTTTGCTTGGTTTTATTGCTATGCTGGCTGACTGTGCTGGAGGTATCCACATCAGACTCCGCAGAGAGAGAGTCCATTACTGGAGAGGGAGTGCTTCCTGATTGTCCTGCTTTAAGTTTGGCCTCCAGAACAGCCAGAACATCCTCCGTCTCTTTCAGGTAAGAGTGAGTGTCCTGATTGCAGGCTCTCGGGAATAATTCAGGGTCGGGATCCTTCTGAGCAGACTGGCTAGAAATGTTGGGCAATCTGGGGTTGCTAGGCCGCTCCTTGGTGAAGCTCTCTTGTCTGATTAATGGAGATACTGCCCTGGCCTCTTTGTACTCTGGACTCTGAGCACTCTCGCTCAGGATAGGAGCCGATGCGCTGGGTTTGACTTTTCCAAAGTCCTGGTTACCTCTCTGTTTGGTCATGGTGACTGTTGAGTAAGTTTTGTTTGCAAGTTTCTTCTCAGCCTTAGGCGTGCTGGGTTTGAAGCCTCCATATTCTGGTTTGGACGGAGCTTCGTCTGACTCGATGTAGAATGATGTAGGCTTGGTTGAGAGTCTGGACTTCTCGTCACGTTTCTTCTCTTCTGAGTCCGACAGCTGTCTCCTCCTCTGCTCTATGATGGAACCATCACTGGACTTGCTGGCGTCACTCAGGCTGTCAGGCTCTACCTCGTCCTGCACTAACAACCTGTGAATGCCATCCTCTGGTGTGCGGCCCACTAGGCTATTCTCTTCTACATTGAATGTTGAATGGGGGTCATAATGAACATGAATGCTGGGAGTTGTAAAGTCACTCTTCTCCCCCACTGGTACCTGGGGCAGGATGCGTCGAGCCCTTGAGTCTGTACTGTCATAGCTGCGGCTGAGAGAGGCCTGGCTGATGATTGTACCTCGTGCTGAAGTGGAAGAGTTTTAATGCATATTAACCACATGTATTGAAACGGAAGATCATTCATATTTATCAGGTTTTCTCATTATCATTTCAAATAGAATTGTATCTTATCAGGCGCTTACCCCCTCCTGACAGCTCCATCTGGGAAGGGATGTCAAAGAGGCCAGACGAGGGGCCAGACTCTGTGTAGCTGTCTGCCAAGCTGGCCCAGCAAGACATCCACTTAGGAGCCCCCTGTAACACTGCAGCTGCTTGCTGAACCTGCATGAGAAAACAGTCAACTTATTCAAGATGTTTGATAAAACGGAAGAAACAACATTTTGAAGAAAACGCAGGTAAAACCATATGATTCCCTGAGTAGGAAAAAATGTTAATATTAAGAGCAGAGAAGATATCAAACATCAATCTGGGTGATTAGAAATTATGAGGTACAAGTGATATAAAATCATGTTTTTTTTAAACTTGTATTTGGTCAGAGAGAAAAACCAAAGAGGGAACCCAGAAACTGCAAGGTATCACAAAATCATATCAGAGAAACCAAAAAGAACCGAAAGTCCAAGAGGGCGAATCAAGACAGCAGTGCACGCTGATTTGTGCAACAGTTATGATTTACTGACCAAACGCATTGAGTCGTTGTCTTTAGAGCTGACATTAACATCATTTATCATTGGATCCCACCCTGAGCAGGACTGTTCACCAGACTCTGTCCCTGCTCTGGAGCTGGCCTCACCTGCCCACTGCTACTCAGACTATGCTGCTCCCTGCCCTGCCCAATAACAGGCCTAAATGCTGATGATGTTTCTGCTTCACTCTGGTTGGTTCGCTCTGGGCTCTCAACAACACCAAACACCTGTCAGGAACAAAGCATCGCAAGTGGATAAGTGTATGAACGGAGAAAGTTGGACTGTCAATGTCTATGTCTCACACTGAGTGGGACTTTCTCCATGAGACATTGGTGAATTGTAATACCAGCTTTTATTACCTTTCAGGGAACATGATGCAATCTTTAGCCACAGCAACTTTGCTTTTAGAATGAACACAAAATAGATTGAAAGACTGACCTGGTCAATCTTGCTCCGTGCCTCTTCCAGCTCTTTATCTTGGATATCTGCTTCGATGGTGTAAGTTCCTGCATCACTCAGACAGTCGTCCTCTTCGGCTCTGGGGCTGAGAAGGGGGCTCTTGACTTCCACAAGGTGAGACGCTGGGGGCATCACAGGGACCTTGAGGGGAATAGGCTTGTGGATAGGAGAGGAAGTCTGTGGCTGGTAGGTAGAATTAAGTGGAGGGGGACTGGCCTGTGATTTTACAACTGCCTCTGTTTTCGCTGCTGGAGGGGAACTAGACGTAGTTTTCTCCCAGCTGGAAGAAAGGACCTTTTTTGCCTGTTTGTGCAATTCAGCTGTGAATTCCTGGGCGAGTTTGGATCTCCGGCCCACACTGCAGAAGGGCTTTGCAGGGACAGAAGGCGAAGAGCGGGAGGAAAAGTTGGTGCTGATTCGGTCTTCTGTCTTCTCCCTTCGTAATGAGCCAGCTCTTTGGGGACCTGTGGAAGCGAGGCCCTTCAGGGGGACAGTGTATCGTTGGGTTGGTGGGGTGGTGGAGACTTGTCTCTCCGCAGAAGGGCTTAAGCTCTTCTTTCCTTTCTCCTGCTGCACCCTGAGGCCTGAGGGCTCAGGCGGGGAAGAGTTATTGGTGAACGACTGGGAGCGTTTTTTTCTTGGGTTCTCATCTAAGAATTCAATGACATAAGCCTGTTGTGGCTCAGTCTTGTCAAGACTGGAGAGGGACTGTGACTCTGGAGGAGAGGAGGACAAAGGCTCCTCAGAGTCAGGGGTGGTGAGCTGTTGTGGGGTCGGGCTTCTCTTAGATTGTGGAGAAACCTGGGACCCCGTTTGATGTTCTGATGGGAGAAAATCATTCCCATTGATTATAGGATCCCCTGAATCACTGTGGGTGCCATCTTCACGGGGGTTTGCTGATGATGGAAAGACAACAAGTCAGTTCACCCACTAAGAAACTACAGAAGGTGTTGGTAAACAGAAACACAAACTGTGGCTACATCCATACTAGTACGTCTTAGTTTTAAAACACATCACTATTGCTACGTTTATGCCTACCATCCACACTACTTGATGTAGAGATTTTGAGAGCCTAAAACAAAGAAGTTAGGAAACGCTGCTGGCCCTGTTGAGTTTAAAAACTCCAGGGCTGCGTTGTCGTATGGCTGGACAGAAAAAGAGATGTTTGGAAACAATGACGCGGTCACCTGCCTTCGCTTCCTGATTGTTTTTTCTCAGTCATGTCTCGACTACTAGTAGTGAAGGCATAACATTGCAAACACTTACAGTCAGTCAGAGTGCCACCTCGTCATTGGTCCCAAAAAGTGAATCCCTTGTCTTACTTTTCACCATTATTGTTTCTTGTTTGTAGTATTTGCTCCTGTAAGTAAGCAACCAGCTGCAGAGTAGACAATTTGCATCCTGTGTACACCAGCATGCACATTCCCAGTGTCAAGGGATTTTTACTGATACAGAGCTAAAACACTCTTTTGGATGAAAATCTCTTTAGTTATAAAAGGTTGTTTTAAAATTAAAACATATATTAGTAAGGATGCAGCCTGTATAAGGGACTCACCCTTGGTGTTCTTCAGAAATGACGGGTCACTGATTGTGCTGTACATGTCCTCAGCCTGTGACCTCCTCCTCATCATGCTAGCATTGCTTTGGACCAGCCAATCAGCAACTTTGCTTTCTACTGACATCACCTCAGTGGGTGTGGTAACAACCTCCGTAGAGGGCAGCTTTCTCTGCTGGCGGAAAGAAAACTTTGTCACATGATCCTTGATCTTCATTTTACCTGGTGTGCATTCATCGAACTCGATGGTGAAGGAAGCATGGCTCTGGACCACGGGAGGTGTGGGGGTGGAAGGGACACACTGGGTGGGATCGGGGGTGTCCTTTGTGGGAACCTCGTGCACTTGCGACTCAGGCTTTTTGGCAGGATGCTGCTGGAACTCCTTCGTAGGAATCTCAAAGTAGCTGGGCTCCCGGCGGTAGGAGAAGATGGACTTGGCGTGACTCTCGGACAGAGAACCGTTGACCTCATATTTTGTCACATCTTTACCATGCTCTGTTGAAAAGAAACACAAATATAAGACACACAGCAATCATTGGTGATGGCTCTACATAATCTACTCTCTGCTAATTATAGAAACGACCCTTTTAGCATTAATTAATATGTGCAGATGTACAATAGGTGAATTCTAGTTGTTTTTGAGATCCTTTCCAAGCCGATATTTATAGCTACACAGAGTAAATCTCTAAATCATCACAAACAAAATTCTTAAAGCTCAATTGGGATGATACTGTCACACAATCCCTGAAACTGGGAACCATAAATAAGACAATTTGTATCCAGCTGTTAGACTGAAAAACAAAATTGCCAGTTGGTCTATGAGGCCAAATATCACTATGAGCTCAGAGTCCAGTGAAGGGTAGCTGAGCAGGAATAATCTGTATCAACCAGGGCAACATGAGACAAACACTCACACACGCAGACACACCCACACAGCAGCTTAGAGGTTCATAATCCATCATGAGGCAGACCAGCAATGCCCTGGCATGGTATGGCCTGGCTAACCATCCACAACTGGCAGCCAGAAACCTGCCTTGGGCTTAACACCATCCATCTCTCAGTGACCCACAAAGGGCAGCGAATAGCAGCGCCATAGAAAAGCATGTCACTACAAATTAGAATCTAATTCATAGACATGGGAATATCCGAAACAATTATAGAAAAATAACTCTGTATTACAAGTTTTGATTTAAAGGTTGAAACACTTTATTATAAATGTCATAATTTAGTAATGGGCTTGTGCACATAACAGTAGAAATACAAGATACATTCTCTAACCTGGAGACTCCTGTTCTGGCAATTTTCCACCTCTGCTTTGCTTTTTGTTGGCAGGGTCATCATCCTCCCCCCACCACGATGGCTGGCCATACAGAGGAGTGGGCTTGGATATCGGAGAATCGGTGGTAGCTAACAGACCAACACAAAAACAGACAAACAGACATTAGTCAGAGGGACAAAAAGCAAAGAGGAACTGGATCTATACAGCATTCTGTATGTAAATACATGTAAATCACACGATAAAACATTGTTGTGTTTATGTTTGGTCTTGCAAAAACACAACCCAACACAACACAGGAGCTCAAAAGTAAAGTGTTACACTATCAAAAGCCTTTGGGCCTTTTACAATTCCCACACATTCCCATGACACAGAGAGAGTAGTGAGGGACACACTGTATCACGCAAACCACCAAAACATAATCCTCCTTGTGTGGGTCGGGATGAAGCTAATCCTAATCTTCAAAGAAAAAAAATACAATACAGACAGTAGGATAACCAGGCAATCTAACCTGAGGATTTTTGTTGACAGTGATACTGTAGTTTGCACATAGTTTGCGCACTGACCTCGGTATATACTCAACTTCCTGTACAGGTGCAACCTGGGTAATGAAGGCTCATTTCCCTGATAAGGTTTCTGAACTGGTGTCGAGCAGCTGGTTTGCTGGTAGCTCGGCTAAACAACATCTGTTGAGTTTAATGTGGACGCTCCACAATCCTAAGCATCAGCAGTACTTCACCACTGTTGCCTTGGACACACACAATAAGACATCAACAGAGTGACAGGGGCGAGCAGCAGGGCACGTTACTAATTCCTTTCCCCTTACCCAAGCCTCTGCTTTTAGCTTAGGAAAACACGAGTGAGCGTCACAGTGTCAGTGGACTGAGGATAGCGCTTTATGTTGAATTTATTGTTTTGGTAATGAGCAAAGACGACCACAAGGACCCAAGATGGAACAAGGTGAAATGACCATGAGTACTTTTTACTATGGGACATACTCCTCAACATACCAGTTAACCAATATGTTATCTTTACTGAATACATGGCCATTCTACACTAGATATTTTTGGGCTAAGCTTTGTACAGAAACTTGATATTATGAAAGTACAGTAGGTGACAACGCGAGCAATTCCTTCAAAAAGGGGATATTTTAAATCATATAGTCCTGATGTATGGAAAACTGAACTATACATTCAGTGCCCCTTTAGTAAATACTGAATAGCCCCAGGTCCTGGCAGAGTTGGGTGGAACTGACTGAGTCAGACTCTGTACAAGTGAAGTGTCACTGCCCTGTGGACAGCTGGAGGACTGGACTCAGTCCACATCCTGTCCAGCTGCAGGGAAAAACAAGATCGCACAAAATGAGATATACACAGCACTTGCAGCAGTGATAGGATTGTATATGTTTTGTGGAAATGAAAGAAATACGAGCACTAGGGCCACTGACTGTGTACACCAAAAAAATTACAGAGGTGAGGGAGGGGTAAATATTCGAAGAAAAAAACTCGGAGATTTCGGTATAAAATGAATCCGAAAAAGATATTCTTTGAGTTCAGTTATAAACTTGGTGGGTATTTTTTTCTATGTATTATTCAAAATCCTTGCACCGTCCATTGCATAGTAGTTTGGGAATAGAAAACATGCACAAATATAAAAATAAATCAACCCATCCATTCATCATCTCCACCACTAATCCTTTGAGGATCAAGGGGTTTGGGTTAGGGTTGGTGGGCTGGAGCCAATTCCACCTGACATTATGAGGGGTAAACCCTGTACAAATATAAAAGGTCACAAATATAAAAATACAAAATCTAAATAACATAAAACATCCAATCCAGAGTACACAAAACATTTATGTCAAGGGTACCAGCCAAACAAATTCAGTCAAAGAGAATCCATTTTTTTACGAAGTCCACAGAGATATGAAGTCGTAAAAAAAGTGACAGAGAGCAAAGGCTGCTGTTGTGAGGGACAGCGTCTATTTTTTGTTATCTGCAAAAAAGAATCAACACACCCCACTTATTGTAAGTGTGCAAACCAAGTCGTGTTTTATCTTCTCACACATACTATGAAAACTGCCTTATCTTGTTGACATTGTACATTTATCATGCGGGTAGTGTCGTCATCTCACATGTGGACTGGGTCACAACAACACTGGGCATGGCTTCAGTCACACTGCAGCCGTGAATGGGCCCAGCAAAGAGTTTGCGGTCACAGGTTTAGTGGATCACTGTGGTTTAGCTCTAAGCTGCAGGAGATACAACCATCCTAGTAGGAAACACATTACTAAAAACAAGGCAAATTATTTCAACAGTTCAAAGACACATTTATAAGGCAGTCAGAGCCGAGTACAGTGAATCTCCTATTCTAAGCACAAGTTGTGGTTTTCCCTCTAAGCTCACAAGGGGCGATTATGGAGAAGAAAACTCGAGAATTGCTAAATCAACAACAGCTGGAATGGGAACTGTGAATGAGCTTCATTCACGAAGTGCTTCCCTCAGACTAACAATTCTCCGACTGTTCCCCTAAACTGTAAAACAGGATTTACTCAGTACAGCTCAGGGCAGAAAGAGTGTGAAAGAGCAACTGTAAACATAAACAGCAACAAATCCACCACAGCCTACAAGGACAGAAGTGCCAAGTTGGCATCACCCCCACCCCCACACACACACACACACCTTTCTAATTCTCACACGACACGTGGTGGACCAGTGTCAGCAGCACCCCACCTCATGTCAGCAATCAGCAATGGTTGACAGAGATAAGACCGTTTGTCCTTAACTCCTCACCCCTCAGCCTGTCTGGCGAGCCCTTAGTCATGTGCAATCATCCTGCCAACTCTGGGATTTCAAGATCTATTTCTTTACTGACTCCATAGGCTTGTACCTTTAGCCTCTCAGCTCACATGGCGTCTTAATCTCACACCAGGGAGGCTCTTAATAAAAGAAGCCACAGGGGCCTTATCAAGGGATCTGCAGCCAAAGTCATGCAGGACACGAAGCCACAAAGACTCTTCCCAGTGTGTGTGAACAGGGAATTCAAATCCACTTAGGTTAAATCAGTTCCTCTGAGGCTGCAAGAACAATTAATGTATTTGTGCAAGCAGAAAACTTTCTTTTTGGCTTTGATTGAGTCTGCTTGTGTATGAATGGAAACTGTTTACCTGTGAGTGATTGGGCTCTTCGCTCAGCCTTGTCCTGCAGTTTGACATTGAAAAGAGAGTGTTTGCTCTTCTCTGAAGACTGGAGCTGCTGTTTTTCTTTCGTCTTGGCCTCCAGGTCCTTTACACCGATCTGCAACTGGCTGGTGTACTTCTCATGCTGCACAAAGACACAGGAGGGAAGCAGGAAGTGAGAGACCCTCTGACAACAATCCCTACAGATAGAACTGCCCTCAGACACACAATACACAGTATGAGGAAGACGTTTCAACAGGGAGCTGTAAGTGAGCTGCATTTGAAAATCAACTGGCACATCGACAGACATGTCAATTACTGTGTTTTGTCCTTTAATTGAGAAATTATAAATGTTCAATGTTTTCCGTTTATTGGAAACAATTGCATTATATTTTTTGTATTCAATTTGTAAAAACAAGCATGTTTTCAACTGACAGAAATGAGAAGAACTTTAACTTTTTAGCAGTGATAAACAAATCACGATGTGGTCATATATAGATAAATCTGGCTTTTAAACACACTTTTTATCAAACACACAAGGAAGAATAATGAACTGCAGAGAGGACACAAAAACATTCAAATATTCAAGATAGGTAAATTGATGTCACAGTAAATAAGATCTGTTCCAGCTCTCCTGTTAGTTTTAAAGCACAGAGCTCATCAACAGGAGTGAAGACTGCCGGCACAGAAGCTCAACCAACTGAGGTCAACACACATTACATAACATGTCTATCATTCGATTATGAATGGAAAATTAATCAAAAAAGCTTTTAACACGGAAATATTAAGTCCCCAGATTACCCGATGAAGTTTTTAAAGCATGTGCTTGTTTTTGTTCATTCATTGTGAATTGAATGGCCTTGTGTTCTTGACTTTTTATCTGACAAAGAGGGAAAGATTTTAAAGAAAGATATTGTTGATGATGGGATGGATTTACTTATACTTTATCATTAAACGGAGATCCATAGAAAGTGTTTCTCCTAAAAGGCATTACGGCACTGCCAGCCGAGAGTAAAGGAACAGACTGTCAGTGATACTTACTTTAAGAGCTTCCTCTGGGACCTTGTGTTGACTCCTCTCCAGGATATATACATGAGCATGTGCAGGATGAGTTAAAGAACACCATTTTTTATAAAACAATGTGATAATCTGTCTATTTATATATTCACAGTTCATTGTATCTGGTTTACGGAAGATTGTTGGCAAAGAGACTTGTGAAGTTTGTTTTTCTTTTACTGAATCTGCGTTGTCTACTCTACTCCTTCTCTACCAAGGTGGTCAAATGTTCATCTCCGAAAGAGAGGAAAAAAGATAACCAGTAAAAACCTGCTATACTTCAAATAAGGCACAAACTCATTGACATGTGCAGCATCACATGACACAACCCACATTTGTGTGTTCAGTTCTGATCACAAACTATCCTGAGGACAACCTTCCTGATTCCTGAAAACAGTCTGAACAGCTCTCCCCTGTTATCCAACCTGCATTTCACCATTCATTTTTTTTCTGCTTTCGTGGGGTCAAAGGGTGCAGGAGATTTTCTGTTCACAATTGACTATAATCTAAAACCCCTGACTGAAAACCCACAGGGGATTAACATGCCAATGGACTGAAAGACCACAGAGGAGGAAAACAATGCAAAACATTTGCGAGTGAAACAGCTGCTGACCACTGGCTCATTCCAGTGTGGGCTGCTAATCACCAACTAAAACTGTTTCAACCAAAAGAGCAGAACGTCTGTTTTACATGAAACACACAGATCATTTCACAGTTAAACCAAATATGTGAATACAATTTTAATGATCATAAAATGTGAAGGATATCGTAACCAAATCGAATCACATCTGAGAGCTTCAAGGTGATGCATGTCTGGTCGGGGATTCTTAGGTCATTCACGAACGTCTGCAAGAGAAAGACAAACAACATGAAGCCAAAATCATTTTCACTGTTTGTTAATGAAGTAAACGCGTTGACTCACAGGTGACAGGCTCTCTTAATTCCTTGTGGCACGCAGTCACGTACTGTGGTATAAGGTGCTTTGCAATTGGCCCTTTCCCCATTGAAAGTTAATCCACAAACCCATTAAATCTCTGATGAGATTAAGTTGTTATGTAATGGCTGTCTCAGCTGTTGTAGAATGCTTAATGGCCAGGTGTAAATAAACATGCAACGGTGCTGATCATCTTCTGCCTGAACTTGTATTTGGTAGGACAGGCATTCTAGGTTTTATCTTCAGATCTGTAAACATCAAGAAAGACAAAGCTGAACGTTTGAAGAACAGACTTTGTGTACCCAGATTCAATGAAGATAATTGAGGAGAAAACACACCCATGTTGGATTTCAGTTACAGGTCCGTGCACTGTTCTGCTCTGATTAATTTGGCTGCAGTGACCGAGGCCAAAAGAAACACTCTGTGGGAACAATGCACGGTTTCTCCCACTGCTCAACTCTGGATTTCGTTGGGATAATGGTGCAATGAGGTGGCAACAGAGGGGTGAAGGGAGGGATTGGGGGCTACAGCATGGAACAGGAAGAATGTGAGGGAGAAAAAGAGAGAGAAAAAAAAAAGAGGATCCAGGCCGGCAGGAAAATCCAGTCTCCTGATTTCTACTGTTTGACCAACCGTTCTTGTCTTTGGCACAAAGACTGGAGCCTTCAGGGAGCTCAGGAGCTTTTATCACTCTGGTCTGAGGCAGGCTGTCTGAAACTAGAGATGGACTCACTCACCCCATTCAAACTGCCCAGGTCCTTCACCATGTGCTCATCGTTGTTCGTGTCATACTTGATCACAGCGTGCTGCTTGTCCACACTGCGAGACTAAGAGACAAGAGTAAAGCAAACGTCATTAAAGTTGGAACAGTTAGTCAATTCATCTATTTGTGGATGGACAGAAAATCTATTGGCTTCTCTTTGGATTTGTTTAAAATAATGTTTCAAGGCAAAACATCAAGCACTGTCTGTTTCTCCAGTGTAGGAATGAACTACTCTTCTCTGTTTGAGATCAATGTAAACGTCTGAACAAAGCAAGAGATGATGGTGAGGATGGTGCTTATCCACTAACGCCCAAGCCATTAAATAGAGGAAAAATATGCTGACTTCCAATTTTCATCAGTTAAACCGAGCAAATGATTCAGGCTGACTCACTCTCTCCTCTCTGCTCATTAGTGTGTCCTTGTCACACACAGAATCACAAAGAGTGAAGGTGACCTCCTAACTCACTCACTAAATTACAACTGTTACTCTGTATGCACTGTTAGTATAACAAGTCAAAGTATAAAAGAATAGAACATTTTATATAAAAACAAAGAACAAATAGAAACACAAAAGCAAAAAAAACAAGCATAATGAATAATTGAGGATTCAAATACTGGACAATAACAGATGAAATGAAGGTCTCAAACTCGATTTGAAAGCCAGTGGGAAGAAGTGGGTCTTCAGCAATGGTTCAATGATGTTAGCAGTGGCCTGGTCAATCAGTGGACTTCCAAATAACTTCTTGAGAATATTGCCCTGCCTGAAGTGGTGAATTTATCAATCTGTTTACTCAACTGATAAGGTCAACTGAGTGACAGCTTTTTAGAATTCCACATTCCTGACTCGACAGGCTTTAGCTGCGTTTTGCCTCCTTTATCAGAAAGAAAACATTGGCTCTGGTACTGGGAAACAATAAATACACCACTGAACTAAAGAATAGATATTGGTCATGGAGATACAGACACTAATCCGGCACCAGTTGCCATGGAAAGTCCAAACATTTAAGTGGAGGCCCATAGCTATGCCATTTGATATGACTCAACTTACACTCAATCTCTGCTTTTCAAGCCAAGCAGGATTCTCTTGTTACAGACATGTAACTGTGGTTTGAATGGACCAAAATGCACAGAGCTACAAACCAGAGAGAAACCTACAAATTAAAGGGTTAAAAACTATTTTGGATCAAAACCTAATAGTGTTCCTAGTCAGGAAGTTGTCCTAAGCATTTGAGCAGAGCAACAGTGCATCATCATTTCAGACTGGAACAAGCTGAGGTTTTTTTCCTGAATCCGGCGACGCCTATTGAGGACGTGAGCAACTTTTCAATCTGACTGTGGTTGGCAGGGCTTTTCTGAGCATAACGCACGGAATGAGGAGAGCATAAACAACCGCTTCTGAGGCAACATTCCTCTTTCACCGGCCTAAATGCAGCATGGGGAGAAAATGGGAGGGAGAGTTTGATACAAATACCACAAAGTAATTGTGTTTATAACTGACAAAGCATGGAAGGCTACACACAAGAACAAGACTACTTTGGCTATGTTTTAGGTCCCTGCTTGAAAGGCTGTCAGGAGCAACTTTGTGTGGAGGAGCTGTCACCAGGTTACACACTGAGAAATGCACGCACACAAGGAATGCCATGAACCTCCCACTGGTGTTCCACCTATTTATGTGATGAGCTGTCCTGTCAGATATGAGTGAGGAGCAATGCTACACATCCATGGCATCTTTTCACACATTACAGCGAAGACCTGTTAGGGTTCATAGGACAGCATGCCGCTGTTTGCTGTGTAAACACAGGTTTCACGAAAGTGAGCGCACACATTCCCTCCACGCTCTGCCTTAAAAGTACAGATTCACACAAACCTGCAGCATTAGCTCGCAGTCATCCCGGCCAACAAAGATCATCTCTCGTGGCAACCGGTGGCGTGTGCCAGAGCTGCTCACCAGGAACCATGACGTCACACTCATGTTGGGGCCACGAGTCAGGGTCTTCTTAGCATCCTGGGAAAAGACAGTAATAATAATATTCAAAGACAAATTTAAAGGGCGGTGTGGTGGCCAGCACTGCACTTCGGTTCAGCCGGAGTCTTTCTGTGTGGAGTTAGCATGTTCTCCCACTGTCTATGTGGGTTTTCTCTGGGTACCCTGGCTCTCTCCCGCAGTCCAAACACACAAAGAGTGGGATTAGTTTTGTTAAAGACTCTGAATTGTCCACAGTTGTGAATTTGAGTGTGAATGGTTGTTTGTCTGTATATGTTGGCCCTCTGATACACTGGCGACCTGTCCCAGGTGTACCCTGCCTCTTGCCCAGTGTCAGCTGGGATTGGCTCCTGCTCCAGCCGCGACCCTCAAGAGGATAAGTGATACAGATAATAGAGGGATGGATGTCAAATTTAAAAAACCTGAATGAAAGGCTGGACTTGAGGGCTAAAAATGTAATAAAGATAAACGTTCATATCCGTCGACATTCCTAAATATCACATTATTATTTCCTTTAAGTCCAAAAGAGGATGTTTGCTCCTGAGTGAATGTTGTGGTTTTAATCTATTGGATCCCTCACTTGCGGCTCTCTTTGAGGTTTCTACATTTCTTTCCTCTATTATAAGGTAGTTTCTCTCACTTATGTTGAGGGTTAAGTGCAAAGGATGTCGCACCTTGTTAAAATCCAGTGGGGGAAATTGTGATTTAGGAATATGGGCTATACAAATACAATTTGATTGATTGATTGATTGAAACTCTTCTTTATCAGCAGAGCAAATACATGTTTTAGAAACAGCGAAACCTGAAGTAGATCAATTATGTGTCACACGTCCTCACTGTGTTTACACAATGCATAAGCAACATATGGATGGATATATGTAGTAGTAACCTCAATATTGTTTTTAGTGACCAAAGTCCAACACCTGTGTCCTCCCCCGTGCTTCAATGCTGGGATTAGAGAGGGGAAGTCGTGATGTCACCTCAGTTAAACCTGTTTATCCAACCAATTCAGTTCCTGCTAACGTAATATAGCTAAACAACCCCTCTGGAGATATTGTGTGTTTGTGATGGTGAGTCAGCCACGTTAGAGACAGACAGGTTTACATGTGTCAACAGGGACTAGCACACAACACTACATTAGCTAACAACTCCAAACTTCCACAGGGTTTTTACTTCCTGTAACCTTGGCCACCTGGACATTACCTCCAGAAACACAGCAGCCGAAACAAATACACTTGGTGACTCGGGCTCAAAGCTACGTCTCGTCCCGTGAACGTAGCAGCAGTATTGTTGTAAACGTCGGTGACAGTGACGTTGTTTCGCTGAACAAACAAGAAAAGCTCGGACGCACCTTCAGCTTCAGCTTCAGCTCCAGGTCCAGCTCCAGCTCCGCTCCGGACGGAAGCCACACTTCCACGTCTCACGGCCGGAGGAGGACACTCGACGGGCGGCGGGTAGAGTCACGACCGACGGCTCCAGGTGAAACAGCGGACAGGTAAACGCTGGTCACACCCATAGACTGTTTCACACCCTCCTCCTCTTCATCTTCATCATCTTCTTCTTCTTCTTCTTCTGCTGCTGCTGCTTCTTCTTCTTCTGTCAAGCGGCCGTAACTCCGCCGTCGCCTCCTCCCGACACGATGATGTCACTTCGACATGTCCTGTCAGACCGCTCACAGAGGTGGTGGAGGAGGGAGGCGGGGCGAGAGGTCTCACTCTGACTGGTTTTCCCGGTGCATTTAAAAAATAAAACTCGAGAAAGAATCACGTATATATTTACACAACAGCGAATCTGCTGTGTGTTTGTTTCATAGGTCACATAGTAAGTGGAAGAATAACGATAAAGAAAAGTTAAAAACAATGTACTAAATATTTTATTTTACTTTTATTTTCCTCTTTTTTAAAAACAAGGTAGGTCCCATTGAGAGTCAATATCTAATAATAGTAATAGATACAAGAAGACACACATACACACACACATAAACAAAACTAAAATATTTAAACACAATAATAAAAAGGAATTATGGGAAATAAACAGCACATGTTAAAAGCAATGGCATTGTTCTATGAAAACTGACGACAAAAAGAGAAAGCTATAAGGGGAAAACGATACAACAAAAATATAAAATCATATACATACAAAATATATATATATAGAGAGAGAGAGTAAACATGTGAGGCATGTGAAATATATAGATACACGTCTTCTATAGCAGTTGGAATATATGAATATTCATATTACTATTGGTATAAGAATTGGTTGCTCTGGTGGTTCATCTTCTCTATAGACTATCTTGGGTTTTATCTTTATTTCACGCTTCATGTCATCAGACAGAAACATGTGTAAATTAAAGTTAGAGAAATCAAATGTATACTCATCGAACTTCTCCTTTGAATGAAACCAGACAGTGGTTAGAGTGAGTTTGAGATTCAAATAGTGTTGACTTATTGTTGTTTGACACCAGTTGTTACATTATATTAAAATATGTTTATATGTATATTTAAATGCATCTTGCACAAGGCCTGCTCAGTCTGTCTAATTCTCTGCTCCCATTTACAGCCAAACAAAACCTCTACTGTCAGATGTGGGATGTTACATGAATCCACACAAGATAACCGCTGGATGGCGCTCTAGTTCCGATTTACCACGTTTATCTCCAGCACAAGTAACATTTTTTAAAGTGAGGGTCATTTCAATTCAGCCACAGTGTCTTTTATATTAGGTTCCCATCGTCCCCATTCATCCTCCCACCCATCTTATTCATCACCCTTAATGTTTTTGCTTTAGTAGTTAGTTAAAGATTAAATAAATAAAGGGAGAAAAAACATTTCCTCCAGCATGTGTTTTTGTGCATATAATGATGTGAAGAAATACAAAGACAATTTGCTCTGTACTGTATCTCTGTTTCTCCTCTGCCTGTAAATTCCCCTCCGTGACATGTAAATGCATTTTTCTTGCAGTCACAGAAAGGAAGTGCAGTGAGTGAGGATCAATCAAGCTGAAAAGTCCATGAGCACAACAGCTGTCTGCTTACAGCTGATCCTGCACTCTTACATCTGTGACAGAAGAGAACAAAGAGGAATATTTCTCTATAGTTTAATGTAAAAATATACAAGATAACAAGAGTATCATATAGCATTGAAAGAGGGAAACAGAAGGGACATGCTACTGATTTTGAGTTGCTCCATTTACATAATAATTACAGTATCTCATGTGTCTATTGTGATTTCTTTAGATTCAAAAAGCATATTTGATTTTGGAAACAGGAGTACTAGTGCCTAACTTGTGTTATCCACTGTATATTTAAATATAAATAACTCTATATTTTGATGTAACACTGTAACAGGAAATATTTATGCATCTAGTGCAAAAAAGAAAAAGTGCTCTGGCTTGCATGCTGCGTGTGAGTGACACTTTCTCCACGCAGCACAACACAAGATCACCCACGGGAGGCCGGTGGCAGATCTGCAGCCCCAGCTCTGTGGTGAGTGTTGGCCAGTGCAGCTGGAGTCAGGTGAGGGATGGTTGTCAGGTGAGCCAAAAACCTCGGCCCCGCTGTGTGGCGCTGTGCGTTGCAGCTTGCCCAGTGACAGACTGGTGTCAACATCTGCTCCAGAGACTGTACCATCTGCCCGAGGGCCCAGGGGACACATCTCTCCCCGTCTCAGACCAGCTGCAGGGCCCCACACGTGGACCTGAGCAGTCCTGCAGAGGCGGA
Organism: Hippoglossus stenolepis; assembly: GCF_022539355.2. Classification (NCBI taxonomy): domain Eukaryota; kingdom Metazoa; phylum Chordata; class Actinopteri; order Pleuronectiformes; family Pleuronectidae; genus Hippoglossus; species Hippoglossus stenolepis. The sequence continues at coordinate 15,493,290 of NC_061492.1, read as the reverse complement.
GAGCAGGGCCAAGACACAGTCAGAGCCTCTGAATGCTGGAACACATCTCACACACGCTTAGCTGTGTTTTGTCTGCAGGGTGTGATCACAGTCTGGTTTAGAGAAACAAAGTTGACTCTCACATTAACGAGAGAGGGGAAAGGCCCAGGCTACAGATGTAAAGTATTTTTCAAAGACGTGTTTACATGCTTAAACTCAAATAAAATATCAAGACAATAAAGTTCAAATTATTGTTGCATAAAAAAACACCCTGCAATTGTATGCCACTCATATGGGGTCACCGTGACCTTTGACCTTTGACCACTAAATTCTAATCACTTCATCTTTGAGTGACTCTGGTCAAGAAGTGCTGTGTGTTTTGTGAGGCGACGGTGACCTTGACCTTTGACCATCCAAACATAATCAGTTAATCCACCAGTCTCAGTGAACATCTGTACCAAATGCATTCTCAAGCATTCACAATGCAAAAAAGGAGATTTGTGAGGCCATCGTGACCTTTGACCACCAAATTATAACCAGTTCCTCTATTAGGCCAAATAAATTAAAGAAATTCCCTCAAGGTGTTGTTGAGATGGGTTGTACTAACAAGGGGAAAAAAAAGAGGAAGTGTGGGAGGAGGTGTAAAGAAGGTATAAGAAGTTTGTGTGAAAAAGAATACATGGCTGCACAAGAGATGGATATTTCTATCACTCCTTGCAATCGCTGTATAATAAACTAATAAACATGTTAATTTACAGAATCTAATCAAAGTCTCACTCTGCTGCTCATTCAGCTAAATAATAATATAAAGTAAATTATGGGTGAGATAATGCTCAATGTGTACCCCACAGCTCCAGTCCCCCCTGTGACTCTTACAGGCTAAATGGTAAAGATAACGGTTTCATCTTTCACAGGAAAAGATGAGTGGACACAGTGTATTGTTAAGACCATTTTATTTCATCAATTTGAAAGAGACAAGTAAAAACAGTGTACAAAGTTTATATTATTTGTTTTACTAAAGCTGGTGTCCTCAGTCTCAGGAAAAACGGGAGGGCAGGTACAAAACAAAAAAAGTTGAAATAAAAAGTATAAAATGCATTTCCCTATTTTCAGAAGGTGGCAGCAAAGGGTGAGTGTGCATAGGAATAAGTAACAATCAGATTGAAAAAAAATAAAAATAAAACTGAACAAGATGTTTGCAAAATGATTGAAAGTGAACACAAAAATCGTAAAAACCATTACATTCAATAACGTATGATGCACTTTTGAAAAATGATTATCTGTCATCGTAAAAAATACTGAAGCACTTTTGGAAACCTCCTAGTACACTTTGAAATAATAATAATAATAAAAAAACCAAAACAGTTTCAGTTCCCATGAGTCTCAGTTTAGCCTGGGCCGTCTGTAAAAAGGGGAGAATCATTCAAACAAACAAGTTTTTATTTGTTTTTTATCCACATTTGAATTTACATTATAAAAGAAGCTAATTTAGTCTTTACCAACCATAAAGTACAAATAAAGAGTCCAAATACAATCATTTTAGGGCAGCAAAGTGCATATCATTGGCACAGTAAAACTCATTTTAGTCGACGCTGGTCTCATATAAATAAACTCAGAAGCTCATGAAGGGGGCGGCGATCCCCCCCCCGAAAAGAAGCAACTCAAAAAGATGACTGTGTGTGTGTGTGTGTGTGTGTGTGTGTGTGTTTACCCCCGTAAAGCCCAGTTTGTTTGCACAGTATTCCTAAAGAAGTGTATTTTGTTTAAGTGACCTCACTGAGGCTGCAGCGAATGCACTGGGTGGTGGAGAGTAAAAAAAAAAAAAACACCCAATACTGTTCTGTACATGGAGGAGAAACCCAGAGGAGAAGTGTTTCTGAGCGATGGCCCCGTCTGCAGCAGAACGTCCAGATATAAAGGCATCAGGAACTATAAGCACTTAATTCAGGGGGGAGGGGGTGTATTTGTTACGCTGACCAGGAAACTGAAGGGGGGAGGTCTGTCTCTCAGGGACTCTGATGTTTGAACAGGTAACAACAGGCGTCCACTGCAGGCCGGCTTTCTACCTTAATGATTAATCACTCTGCATTCTCTGCGTGTCTGTCGCTCCTCACATCAGACTGTATTGCACAATTGATTGATCAGACCCATCGATGATAATACAACAGACCGACTGACTGGTGGAAGAGTTTTGCATCGGATAAGTAGAAAAGTAAAAAAGAAACAGAAAAATCCTCTCCTCTCTTTAGGAGAATCAAACATGCAAGTGTCGGCAGAAAGGTTGACTTTATTTTGATACGGTACATTCATGTTAGAAACCAGAAAGTTCTCGGTCTGTTTGAATGGTGTTTGAATTGGTCAGAAGTCGCAAAGAGGAAACTACCCACTCACACACAAACCCTCTGCTCACATGGTGGTTTTGGTCCACAGTATGCCTGTTTCTATTTAAAACTGTTCAATATAAAATGGCCCTTCTCAAAAATTAATAGCAGTGGCCTAATTTGTGCATAATGACTACATTTCCCATGTCATTATGGTGTATGGACGCCTGCTCAGTATACAACGTAACAACCAGGAAATACAGGATAGTGTTAACTCTGTCTCTCTCTCTGGGATCGGTCTTCAGAGGCCACGCACAATAACAACAGTAATATTGGTGTTTTTTTATCTCCTCCTCTGTAAATAACACAACTTTCAGACTGGAAGTGTTGCGTCCAACGACGGCATCTGCAGACAACGCTGGGAGGGCCGGGCTGTGTTTGTGCCCCCCCGGTGTTTTTCGAGAGTGCAGTCGGGCGGGTTGCTGGGCGAGGTTGATGGGGGTGGGGGGGGGGGGGTTGGGCGACGGTGGGACCAGAGGAATGTTTTGAGAGTTGTTCAGGCCGTCCCGCTGGCAGAGTAGGAGAACTGGGGGAAGTGGGGTCTCTGCTCGCTGTCGAAGGACTCCATACTGTCATCTGTACGGGACAGACAGGAAGAGCAGTTAGCAGAACTTAGGGGCGGCTGAAATTTATTCATAACCAACTTCTCAATTGATTTTGGGGATAATTACAGTATATATTGATTTAGTCCCCCCCCTCCAATGTATTTATATCAAAGTACTGCGTTTAATTAACTTGTGGTCTGCAGGTACAGCTGACTCGAGACTTTATCAGAATGAAAATCATTATCACAATTATTGATATATGATTCTATAATTGCTGCTGTTATTATTATTATTAATATTATTATATCTATAACTTGTTTTGTCATCTTAGGTACACGGATGTTCGTGGTCTCTCCCATTTCTCTCCCGTCAACGCCGCTCACACTAACTCTGGTTCTTTTGAATTCCTGTTACTATGTAAAGTGCTTTGAGATAACACACGTTGCGCTTGGTTTTATACAAATAAAACTAAATGTAATTGAATGCAAACTGGGATACTGGATTTAACTGGACAGGTTTTAACTATATATCCTAATCTGAGTTTAAGCACTTGTTAAATTAGATCATTCTAGACCCAGGAGACGCAATGTTTTGAACAAACTGTTGAATCAGCTAGAAACCACCGTAACAGCATGTTATACAGTTTTAGTTTTATTCAAAGACCATCTTAGTTGAGAATCAAACAGTGAATGCTTGGTGTGCTTGGTCGTTATATCCACATTGGTTACTGTGACTTCTATAACTTTCTAAGGATATCAAAATATTCATTCAAGAATAATATTTTTAACAATATCACGTAGTCCCACTACTTTTAATATATTTTACTATCTCACTGTAACCATGTATTCTCCACAGATAGTGGCTGTCACATGCATTTGGTTACATTGTGAGGTCTGTGGCGCTGGCTCTCCAGTAGAGGGCAGACTGCTCTCAGGGGAGTCACGTAAACCAGCAGAATGTTTTCTTTACTCACATGATAAAATCATTCAGTGGAATATTTTTGTAACAGAGGGAAAAACCCAAACTTTCTGAGTTTTAATTGTTTCTCTCATGAACCTGACACTTGACATTTTAATGTAAAATTGAAATTAAAGGATATAATTTGGCGGTTTTAAAATAACTACGATCTAATTCAGTGACACTAAGCAATTTTTCAAGGATCAGTGGTTGAGTATCAAAAATAAAGTCTGCGTTCTGTCTGAGTGAACTGAAAGTGTAATCTCTCATTTTTAATAAAGCCTCATGGGGAGGAGGAGGGAAATGTATCATACAAGTTTGATGGCAATTCATCTTCAGTCCATGTAGCAGGCTCCCTGTCACATGTTGCTATGAAGCACCGCTTGATGGTTTGATATTCTGTTTTTCTGAGTGTGAAGTGCGGTGCTACCTTGTCCGGGTGGTGTGATAGTGATGGTCTGTGCTGTGAACTCCTCGTCAAAATATCGCGTGTCTGTTTCCGAGGTAACTTGGGGCTTAAATGGCGGGACCAGCTGTTGGAGAGGAGACAAGACAAACATATCAGCACATCTGCACAGTCCCTTAGTTTGGCAAAGATAATCGGTATTGTCTCGGCTGTGGCTCTCTGAGTGACGTAACTTTATTGATCCCTTGAGGGACAGCGGCTATCTGAGTTTGGAGTCTGACAATCACAAGACAAGGAGTGAGAAACATGGCGACACGAAGATTTGAGAAACCGACCTTCTTCTCGTAAACGTCCTGCCATTCGATTCCCGCGAAAAACTTGTGCTGCATGATTTCCTTGGCATCGTCAGACCCTCCACCTAACCTGGAAGACACGTACAAAAGGAAAAATCTGTTTAACCACTGCACTGACTCTCAGGTTTGTGATCTGCTACAGGAGAGGAACGTGGCGGATGTTCCTCACCTCTGCATCGGGTCTTTCTTGAGAAGGCCAGAGAGCAGCGAGCGCGCTTCGGGTCCAAGCGTCCGTGGGAAGCGGATGTCTTCCATGAGGATGAGCTCGAACAGCTTCTCGTGGTCCTGGTTGTAGAAAGGCAGCCTGCCGCACATCATCTCGTACATCACCACACCCAGACCCCACCAGTCCACAGCACGGCCGTAGTCATTGTCTTCTAGCACCTAGGGGACGAGGAAGGGGGTGAAAGTTTATTCGGTGCAGCAGTTGGCTTGCTCTTGAGCTATTCTAACTTCTTGTTGAAGGGGAATAGAATGAAGGTGTTCAATTATTTATGATACACTTGTCCATCCATTAATTCAATATCTATAACTCTTGTCCTTTTGAGGGTTGTGGGGGCAGCTTGAGCTAATCCCAGCTGTCATTGGGGCGAGAGGCGGGGACACCCTGGACAGGTCACTGGCGCATCAAAGGGCTAACATATAAAAGTACAAACAACCATTCACATTAACACCTGCAGACAATTCAGAATCTCCATTTAACCTAACTCCAAACTGCATGTCTTTGGACTGTGGGAAGGAGCCACAGTACCTGCAGAAAACCCACGTAGACACGGGGAGAACATGCAATCCCCACACAGACGGACCCAGGCTGAACCAGAATTCGAACCAGGAACCTTCTTGAGGCAACATTGTCAGTGGCGAAAATCTCTAACCCTGAATACAATTTTTGAAGTAATATTATACGAAGTGAGGTGAAGAAAAAGCTGATATGATTCAAGCAATAAGCTTGTGTTTGGGCATTATAACGTTGTGCAGACAAGCAGCTCTTTAGGCCAAACACACAAACCCTAAAGCAACTGGGTTTGCCCCCATCACCCCACCCACCCAACAGAATCACCTGCTCTCCCCCACTGGTCTGGGCTTTTGAGGCAGCCACAGCCAGCACTGACTCACATCTCACATTAGGAGCTGGGATAGAGTTTCCCCTGGAGCCCTGCATATTTAATCACCGCAGGCCTCTCCACACATTCATAGACACAGATCAACAAGCAGCAGAGGTGTGCGTCACTTCAATAAGCAACAGTGTGGCAACAAACACACACTGGGGTCTTGGAAACAAACCACTTCATGAACACAACCAGAGTCAGAAAAATATTTAGTCTTATCATTTCCATAGGATGACTTTTCTTGGCAGTCCTTACTGAGAAAAACTTATCCGGTGCTGTGCTCACTGAACAGTGCAACCTGTTGCATGACTAATGTGCTGCTGAGCTGAGTTGTCCCAAGGTCTCTGGGGACATGTACTGGATTCTACCTTGCCAGGCGGATGTTGAAGGTGAAATCAAGACAAGGAGAACAGTCTGTTCTCTCAAACCTCCAGCAGCGTGATGCTAAGCAATTTAGACCTAAAAATAGACGCTTAGGCAAAAAGACGTGGGCGGATTAATAGAATGAGATATGGACACAACAGTGCACAGGCTGAGAGAGGGTCCTGGAAAACAGATGGACGTGTCCGTAAAAGGTACAAAACTACTGTGTGTGCATGTGCACGCAGCTGTGCATGTGTCTGTGGGCACTTGTCCTGGCGCTGCGGTGAGTGGTGAGCATCAAGGAGGAGGACTAGGAGGGCAGGGAGAGTAACGTGAAGCCGGTGTGGGGCTAGGATTACTGGGCCGGCTCTATTTCCAGCGCTGCTGTCGTGTGATTCACACCGTGCGACAGCTGGGCCTGCAGCTGCCCCATATATGTAGAAGAGCGCCACAGCTGTGAAGCTGCCAGGAGCGCAGGAGCCAAGCTCATCCCTCATATACGTAACCAGGACTGCTTGCCTCCCTGCCTGCCTCCCTGTCTGCCTGGGCCCCAGCCCCAAATACTGTTACACTGCCCCAAAGGAGCACACACAGGGGGAGGAGAGAGGGAGGAGAGAAGAGAGGATAAAAGCACAAACACTTGCTGCTGCTCCAGAGCTCCACTCCGTACACTGCACTTTTTTTCTCACACTGACAGCCATTAATCTTCCAAGCTTGTGAATCCAGATCAGTTTCAGTGGCTAGATTAAACCTGTTTTAACATATTCCCTAAAAGCCAATTCGCTCAGCCAATAATGGGTTTCTTCTTGTAACTGCTTAATAAATGTGACAAAGTGAATTTGTCCCTCTTCTTCCTCCAGAGGGAAACTGGTCTGGCCTTTTTTCGCAGATTGGGTCTCTCCTCCCTCTCCCTCTCTCTCCCCCCTGCTCTGGGTGGAATATTCCCAGACGTTACAGCATTCCTGTGCAGCACACACAACAAGGTCATTGTTTACTGCAGAACAACCTGTAACACTGCCTGGCCCGCACTCCATAGAGAAGCTCGCCAGCGACCCTGTTGCCATGGTAACGCCCCCTGATGTCTCCCTGCTCTCTGCTGTGGAGGCTGGAGGTGTCATCGACTGTGCTTCTCTGTGGAGGAGCAAAGTGGGCTAGGGAGAGCGCGGCGTGGACAGGTGGAGGACTCAGGAATAAAAAATAAAAAAAGGTTTATACAAGTGCAGAGAATAAACAGCTTTTTTTTATGTTTGTCCAGGTGTGAGGAGATAAATATTCACATACTAGGCCAGCGTTAATGGCCTGGTGCTGATGACTGACTGATGAAAAGGACAGGTATGTGTTATGAGGAAGTGGGATTGTGTGCTCTAGCTCTGCCCAGGTCAGGTGAAGCATCCCCTGGGCAGCAGTGGGAGCTGTGGCTCTCCTTGTGCCACACAACAGCTGTAAGCAATGTTTGTTTTCTTCCCCCCCCCCAGGGGCAGAAGCTCACATTTCCTGAGGCGCTGCCAACCAATAACCCCTCCTCTCAGAAACAGAAAATTCCAAATGGAGGCTAAAAACAACGATGCGGCAACTGTGTCAACACGGACACCCTTCTCCCGGAAAACATTTTTATGGCAACAGGCAAAGGGGCTCGTACAAACACTCACGCACTTACTCACACACACACACACACACACACACACACACACCGACCATACTCACAATGAAATATCGTGTTACACGGCCCACTCCAACACTTGTCATACCTGCACGCAACAGGGAGTCGCCACACCCATCCCCATACAGCAAACACGAGAGCAGGCTGCCTTGCCCTCGGCACACGGCACACTCATTAACTCGACTTTAGATGGAGATTAGAAAGGCATTCTGGGACAGCTGCCCTTTCTTCCACATGCTTCTTATCCACTGTGGTCCAAGAACACATACTGCATGCTAGACAAGGTGTTGTGCAAATACTGTTAAAATATAAAAGTGCTCAATCAAGGTAGAACACACACATGCCATATTAAATAACTTCTGTAAAGCTGTGATAGTCACCAGCCTCAGGTATGCCCCCAGCTCATCCCGACCCACCATCCAACTTTTTATAAAATTTGGTTTTCTATGGGTGTTTATCTGCAAATCCTTTAATTCGATCTTAGCCTCTCCTCTGATTGGCTGACTAAACTGTTCTTGCCACAGCTACAGAGAGAAGCATGAGGAACCTGTATCACATACGCAAATGTTTCAGTGGAAAACCTTTTCCTTCACTTACAATCTGTGCAAGCGAGGGGGCAAATAAAACATTTGTTTCTTTTGCAGAGGAAACGCAGCATGGCTTCACGTGGAGTTCAACTACGGTGAACTTTGACCCATGATATTCACTACACATTTGCACATGAGAGACATGTAAAGCTACAGTAAGATGGTTTTTGGTACTTAAAAGCAAAAATTTACCCTATCTTCTCATAAATATAAAAAAAAATAAAGATGACAATAACATTATTAGGGAGAAAAATATTTCCGATACATCGGCCGATATATATTCGATTTTTTCCTGTTATTTTTCAAATAAGTAAAAATAAAAAAATACAACCAAATATATAGAAATTGAATTATTACATAACATGTAACCATACAATAAATGCATATCTTTTCTGCATTGCTTCTTCTGTAAAATAAAGGTTTTCATATCATTGCATGTTGGCAAACATAAATGGCAAAACTGATAGTTTTAATAGTCGAGGATAAATTTATCAGGCTCTAACAAAAACACCAGAAAGTGTAGAATATGGGACCTTTAAGTGTTTCTGTTGGCTCAAGGTGGCAAATCACTTAGCTTGTATAATTTCCCTTTGATTTGTCACTGATCTGTTCAACCCTACAGAGAACTGACTTTGATGTCAGAGAGAGATATATAATCATTTCTCATAGAGAAAGAAACACTTCTGTGGTTACCTCAGGTGCGAGGTACTCTGGCGTCCCACAGAACGTTTTCATGGTGGCACCATCTTTGATCCCCTCCTTACACAGACCAAAGTCTGTGATCTTTATGTGTCCATCTTTGTCCAGCATGAGGTTTTCCAGCTGAAGAAAACAGGAAGAAGAATAAAATCAGATGAAGATGTAAAACAAGTCAGTGGCTCATGGGAATTAACAAGAAAATAATTGTGGGAGGTGAAGGGAATATACATTTGTTAATCTACAAAGAATGTCCCCTCTCTGCTGCACTAATAGTGTCAGGGTGACAGCGTAGAGGGTAACTAGGAAGACAATGCACTTCCGTGGGTCCTCACTAATACACTCACAACCTTTGAAGCCAATCAGATAAGCATTTGTCAAGAAAATCTCAATAAATACACAGTGACAGAGATTCCTTTATATATAGTTAGATAAAGAAAGTGATCTTCATGTGCAAATAACCTAAATAACCAGTCCATCTATTTCTCTTTATTTTCTGGGAATTTCTTCAGTTGTGTAAAAATGTAACAATGTAAAAAAAAAACATCATTAAAAGTATTCTTAAAAGCATATGTAAGAACCATGAGTTCAATCAGAAAAGTCTGACTCTATCAGCCTTTTTCGACATGCAAACTTTTCTGTCTCCATCTAAAAAAATTGTTTAACCTATTTTGTCTTCTGTATTTCAGGCACTTCCACTTTATGTACAAATAAAAAAATTTGCATTTACACAAGTAAATGGAAATCTGCCTAGTGAACTTAAGTACAGGCAATGTGACCTAATGGCCTAAAGGATGTGCATCATGCAGTGTCATGACTTGAGGCTGCATGGCCTTTTAATATCAGCTTGTCCTCCCTCCCCCCCTCTCTCAGTTAAAGTCACCTGGCAGCTGTAGCTCACACGTGGCCAGCAGCGCCCGGCTAGAGTCAGCACATCCTCCATTCCTGCTACCCTGGCATTTTCAGGAGAACCCAAGCAGGCTGGGAGCCTGCCTCGTAAACCCAAGGGACAGAGGGAGGGAGCGAGTGCTGTGCTGACCTGGCTGGTATAGTTTTATCAGCTGGAAGTAGGAGGCCCACAGATGCCACTGCAACACTGATAACCCCCTATAGTCCTCCTAAACCCAATCATGCCCTATCAGTCTGCAGCAGCCATCTTTGATATCATCTTGATGTGAGAATATAAATAGATTTATATTGAAAAAGAAGCAGCTGAAACCTGGAAACTCTTTTATTCTCTGATGCTTAGCAGATGTTGATATCATTTACTCCCAGTCAACTAACAGTGTTTAACTGCCAGCTTATAACATGACGTCATTCACAAATACCACCCCCCCCTCCCCCCGACATCACTGGATGCGTACTATAAAGGGAGGCCGTGGCGATCTGTTTCAAGAGGACTGGTGGTTATTTCTGCCTAACTGCAGTTAGAGTTGTCCGGGCCGAGCCTCCCTCCAGCTGCAGTGAGGTCTGGAGACCGATCTGGGGGAGGCAGATCAATAAGACCTGGCCACTGCAACTGCTTTGGATGGAGGCAAACCCTATTTATATCCTGCCAGGGGAGAAATGAAGGAAAGGAAGTGTGTGTGTGTGTGTGTGTGTGTGTGTGTGTGTGTGTGTGTGTGTGTGTGTGTGTGTGTGTGTGTGTGTGTGTGTGTGTGTGTGTGTGTTGTTTGTTTGAGGTTGAATGTGTGTTGGGGGGTGCAGCAGCAAAAGAGGCTGACAGCGAGGATGAGAGAAAGTCCCTTCTACCTTTAGATCTCGATAGACCACGTTTCTTTCAGAATGAAGGTAGTCCAGGGCCGACACTATCTCTGCACCGTAAAACCGTGCCCGCTCCTCCGAGAATACCCGGTCTCTTGACAGGTGGAAGAAAAGCTGTAAGAGAGAGAAACAGGGGAGATTGACAGTAACGATAAAGAGGACCAATGAAGAGAGAAAAATCTGTTCAAGACTATTTGCAGATGTGCGAATGTAGTAATGGTTGAAATGGTTTACCTCGCCACCATTTGCATACTCCATGACGAAGCACAGGCGGTCATGTGTCTGGAAGGAGTATTTCAGTCCCTGCCGACAGAAAAAAAACAACTTTCTAAGTGGAACATGCCGATGTTTCCAGCAAAGTCAAGAGTAATGTCCTCTAAAGCAACACTATAGGTAGTTTTCATACCTTAAAATAACAGCTTCAAAATCATTTGATGGTACACACATGTATAATAGGGAGAATGGCATATGTGTCTTTGTTAGAGCGCTCCCTGGACAGCTGGAGCTGCACTATGTAACTCTGGTGTACCGTGCTGAAACAATACGACCTGCTTTACAGCATAATTCACACACTAGCTAGCTATAAGAAAACCTAGTTGCCATTCTCAGTGCGGACATCATGGCAGACCTCTGAGGACAATGTCAGAGGAAATATAGAGGAGGAAAAGAGAAAGTGAGCGAGTAAGAAACTGAAAAATAATTAATATCAGAGCTAATGGCAACTTTGGCTTGTTTGCTATGTTGTGCTGATCTGCTTGCTTGACGTTTGGCTGTGTAAGTCAAGTTGTCTACTCGCTAGTCTATCATCAGAAGTCAGGTAATTCCATTTCGATAGAGGTTTAGCCAAATAATTCCATGCGATTTGAGACTCATCGTGCTCGGACATGGATAACTGCGTCGGCTACTTGCTTGCTGTGTTAGCTTGTATGCTACTGTTCTACTGATTGCGGTGAATGTGTGGGGCGACTCAGATCGCTACTCATGTTTAAAACGGTGAATTAGGCATTCCACCTGTAGGGGGAGCTTGAGTATACCCGAGAGCAAATCTAGCATTGTGTTGCTTTAAACAGCTGAGTTAAAGGTAACTTGGAACATTTCAATCCTTGTTTAGCACTTTTAGCTACAAATTCAACACAACCATCAAATGAAAAGCGAAATATGAAAACTTCAGCAGAGTGCGTCCAGTGTGCTGAGGCTTTTTAACAACTGCTGTGTTGCAAACACGGGTCCACTTCATTGCACTGAGCACATTGCATTAAGCGTTGCCTCCCCCCACCACTTGTACCTAACATTTTGGAGGAGCTTTTCAATTCAAGACTTAGAGTAAGGGTTAACAGATAGAAAAGAACGTCCAGTGTTGCAGAGTGCCTTTGTAAGAACAGCTCTTCACAACATTCCTGGTGAAAATGCCCTTTTTCTTCTTAAAGGATGCTGCTGGGTTGTGTTGAAGAGGCTACAGAGGATTTCTGTGAGTTAGAATAAGGTTTGGTTTAGGTATATGGATGAGCTCCTTACTGTCAAGAACGGATGCTTTGAATTCTGGAGGACTCTGTTCTCTGTGAGTGTGTGCGCCACTTCATCCTGGAAAAAAAAGCCACACAGTGTTTGTACAACTCCCACAATGGCTAAAGATTTAGCTATCAGTCACAGCACACACCACTGATGTCCCCCTCCCAATAGTGTTTAACTTGCTCAATGGCCTCCACTCACTTTTGCTACGATGACCTCCTTCTTTAGGATCTTCATGGCGTAGTAGCGTCCTGTGGCCTTCTCCTTTACCAGGATAACTTTGCCAAAAGTGCCTTTTCCCAGGAGTTTGAGGTATTCAAAGTCGTGCATAGTCTGGTAGGCAAGAGGAAAGAAAGTGGCATCTGGTTACAAACAGAAGCATGAACAAACCTCATCCTTTAACTAGCCAGGAAACATAATCCGACTGACAACAACACAAAAGCGTTTAAGGCACTATTTCACCTACCATGCAATTTCCATTCCTCTAATGGTTTGGCCTATATGTGGTTATGTCTCAGTTAACCTCTGACCCTGGCACTCAGGAGAATGTTGAAAATGGTTGTGCGAGGGACATCCAATCCGGTGGCCTTGGACCTTTATGTCATGACACGTGTGGGGGTTGTGAAACAAGATGGACATTCTATCTGGTGCTAAGCCACCCACGGCTGATGTTGGGGAAGTAGAAGGTAGTTGGTGGGCTGAAGTGGTTTAAATGCAAATAAAGCAGAGTAGGGTGGCGGAGAAGATAAATGCTCAACCTGGGGGAGAAGGACATACTCAGGGAGAGGAGGCATAAAGGTGTTGGAGCTTTTCATTTATGGGAAACATAATTCTGACAATAAAGTGTAATCTCATCTCATCTTGATGACATTTTTATCAGGCAACGAACATGAAACTGGAACAATACCAAAATCTCAGGATGAAAAGGAGAAATTCTGAGAGAAATGTTGGACCTTTTGCAGAAAAGAAGGGACGCAGGTGTCAATTTGATGAAAAACATGTGATTTCTGCAGAGGAATTCATAAGCTCTGCCTCTTGCATGCTCTATCCAGGTGTCAATTCTAACCTGACTGTTCCTATTGTTGGAAACGCATCTGGCATAAACAATCTCCTGCTACGTTTTTCACATGTGAAAGACAAACTGGAGAAAGTCCAGACTCAATTTATTGACATTTTTAGGAGTTTGTGTTTGAAAAAAGCTTCAGTGTGAGGACAACATAGTACACAAACAGGAAAGCATGATTGGTCCGTACCACTTTTAGTCTAGGTTTGGTAAGGTAGACCTCCATGTCCATGGGGTCTGGAGAGGAGTCCATCATCTCCTCCTCTTGTTTCTGCAGACCTTCAGCAACTGTCTGAATGGCTTTAGTCCATTCTTCCCTGAGGGAGACACGGGCAGTAGAAGAAAAAAAGATTACATCAGCCCATTTGCCATCATGCGAGCCCCGCAGCCCAATCACATAATTGTCTTCTTATCAACAGGAAGGCAATTTCAAGTGTGTGAGTTCTGCCAATAGCCAGTAGACCTTGTGCGAGTGCATAACAATGATTAAATGTGTATGTTTGTGAGTGTAAACCCACATGTTAGGGAAAAAAACAGATAATCTCTTAAAATGCTAAACTGTTTTGTAGCAACAGGAGAAAGTGTAAATGATTTGTGTTTTTGCTGCTCTGTGAGCTGAGAGGTGTGTGCTCCTCGCTTGCCTCTCCTCAGGGGTCTCCACGTGGAAGGTGCGCTCGATGACAGTGGTCCACTGCAGGCAGCGGATGATAAATGTGTTGGGCTTGGGCCGTTCCGTCTTCATCAGCTGGCACTCTGACCACAGCAGGGGAGGGAGGGAGGGGGGGGAGAAAGACCAGTGTGTAGGGGAGCAGAGGGAGAGACAGACCCACAGTTATAGCCATTTATCTTTATTGCCACCCTAACAGACACTGTCGGCCAATTTGGAAAAGAACAGGTGCACTTTGGTGGAGGAAAACAACTCAGATCCTTAACTTGTCATCTTCTTTAAAACATAAAATCTGCTAATATGGGTTTTTAATATCAAATCTGTGTCATGTTAAATAAATATCAAATATGCTTAGACACAATGTCTAAATAAAACTATATTTAAATAAATAAGTCAAATTTACAATATTTATCATGTTGAAGTTTTGTTTTATTAAAACATTATGGGTAAACTTGCAAAGCCTGCAAATTATTTAAGTCACACTTTTTACAAATGAGTGACAGTTTTACTTTTCCTTATTGATTTAACATTTTATTTTATTATCTTACTTTTCTCAGGAAATAATTGTCTTGTAATCAGTTTCGTGAAACAATTCCTCACAGCAGTCTAATAATGGAATTTAGAAAGCAGAGATTTCCATCTGCACCTCCTTCGCATTAACATCTGTTCCCAAATGAAACATGTCAGCAAATATGTCAGAACGTGACACAAAATGGCCTCTGTCTGATAGATGGAGGACAGGCAAGTGGACCACCACTGAGATCCAACATGGCTCCATTGTGGGTGAATATGTAATCCAGCTGCAGTGGCTCCGTCAGCGGCTGACGCGCCATGTGCGTCCTCTGTGGCAGGGTTGTAGTGGTGACAAGAACCCAAAGCCACTGCTGATGGAGGCAAAGAGGCTCAGAACGCAGCCCAGATGAATACTTGAAATGAGGCGGCTAATAACCACGATAACTCAAGAGTGTCGGGGAGGAAACGTTTTGTTAAACAAAACAGTATGCCGTCTAATTGCTGTGTTCAGTCATCTGCACAGCTTATCATAGCAACTTTGTCTGATGTGAAGACGGAGTGGGCACGGCTGCTCTGGGCATTTCTTCTGTCACAGTGCAGAAACAGAGAGTTTGGGGAAGACTAAAGCTGCTTCAGACCTGCACTGAACTTCGGATAATCTCCAGACATTCTCCAGAGGTGCTCTAACGCAAATGTACAAGTGAAGTCCCCGGACATTCTCCTGAGATTCTTTGGCCAGCCCCCTAGTAAAAACTCTGGATGATGTCCGAATGAGCCCATGTAAGAACAGAGCCAAAGACCCTCCGCACGATTCACTGCCAGCGAGTGGGCATGTTGATGACATTTCTAACATTTGATTGAAGCAAAAAAAAAAAAATACAAATATCTCAAATCATCTCACAGATGAAGATGTCAAGAGAGCTTTTGGTGATAACAGTCGGTCGATGTGATTTAAACAAAAACATGTGATCTCCGCAGTCGAATGAATAAGTCAAGTCCTGCGTCACCTCTCAACTGAACGCTTCTGAAATATCTGTTTAGTTGTGAACACGTCTGAGCAGAGACTCTGCTGCTCCGTTGTTCATGTGTTAAAGTGAAACTCCCGAAAAAGACAGTCTGGATCAAATCATGCGGATATTATGTGGAATTATGCATTTCTGAAAACGGCTATACTAAGAAGAATGACATTCAAATTTATTAATGTCAGGACACTGACATTTTACATGCACAGAGCTTTGCCTTGGAGCGGTGCTAAAAGAAACCCATAGTGAGGCTGCTGAGATAAAACTATAACTTCGCTAATGTCACCATTCATATTCATTCATAATGTAATAGAATAATAGAGTGATTAAATAATATTATAGGTGATTCACATTCATTCTTTTACCTCATTGGCATGACTTTTGTTTTTCTGTTAATAATGATGCAAGAGGCATACGAAATCAAAACAAGCAGGTGAACATATTTGTTAACCGCAATGCAGGTAAAAACCGGAACGCAACAATCAAAACAAGAGTTGAACAAGCTGCCAAGAAACAGGAGGAGAAAGGTTTCTTCAAAGCAGATACTCACGTGCTACGGAGAAGTTATTTAAGGGGGTTTCCAGCTGGTCAACATCTTGCGGCCGCTCTTTGTAGCCAATGAACGTACCATCGCTCTTCAAGAGAAAATATCTTGGCCTCCAGGTCTTGATGTATTCTCCTGATATGAGAAAGAGATTGAGAAAGGACCATTGAGAAACAGGAGGCAAAATTAAACAACTCATCACACAGTAATTGAGAGACCTCACACCGATGCACAACTGCTTTGTTTATATTGTGGTTTCATGATTAATGGCGAAGCGGTGGCGTTCCATTACTTTCTGTGTTAATTCCCAGAGCTGCAACCCATTTCCTGCAGTCTAATTACTATGCTGTGCAGTGGCGCTCCCTAAAATGACCATCTTGTCACCGTCTCTGTTAGTGTAGGTCAGCTGCACGACAAATGGTTGGTTGAGTTGAGTCGCCACTTGAAAGAGTAGACTCTCGGGTAACATTCAAACTGTCTGAAAATTTTCTCAGAACATTTCCTTGAACTGGTGAATTCAAATTTAAGATCCAAGTTAATGAAGGTTCCTAGGAAAAAAGAAAAGTTCTACTAAAAAAAGTCTTATTACAGTATTACAACAATTAAGCATCATCTTTCTATTACATTGTTGAACTAGAGACAAACAATGAAAAAAAAAGTGTTTTTCTTAATTCCACACATTCTTCTTCCTGGTGTCTAGGTTACTCACAATGCAACTAGCCTGCAGACAGTTCAGTCTGATATTTGGGTGTCTTAAAGATGGACGACATGCCGGCTCCCCAAAAGTGAAGCCAAAGCATCAACCTAACCGCCTAGTGGCTGGCTGCAGTATAGGTCATATGAACAGCCTTCTTCATGTTAGTGGACGGGACATAGACATTTTAAAAAAGTCTAACTATATGCCAAATAAGTTTTTTTATTTTAGGTAGTTCTTAAAATAGGGTGAACTGTCATGATAGACAACTGAGACTGGCTCAGGATTGGTCAAATGCACGTATTGGTGGGACCCCCATTCCATATCCTGAAAATATCTTTTAAAAAGTCTGTTAAAATCACTTTTTCTAATTCCACACCCACAGATTTTTCTTTTAATTTTCAAGTTTGTAGTCTTCAGCCCCAAGCAATGCTGACTCAAGTGACACCACTTGAGGCCAATTTATCAGACTTCACACAGCTGGTGCAACAAAAGGCTTTATAACACTATTTTCCATTTATGCAGGAGTATTTGGTTGAGTTCCCCCTTTTACAATACAATTTCTCTTCCCTATCAATTATTTTGTACCACCACCATCATGTTTGCCAAAGTTGCATCGATTTTTTCCAATAAAACTTTCCACAATTTCCCATTTTCCAGACAACACCCATAACCTCAAGCCACGCATGTCCGTCCCGTTCACTTACACAAACCAGCATCACACAAATAAAACTCTCCTAGGCAGACGAAACCCAATTTATTCCGGTGATGCTTCAGGAAATGTTGTGCCAGATGTTGTGCAGACGGGGGGAGAAAAAAATAGCTTACATACCATAACAAGGCAGTGGCACACAGCGGAGTGGGACTTGAATATTTATACAGGAAAAGTGTAATTTATTTTTAATCACGGAGCTGCATATTAACCCCATGCAGAGTCGTGGCAAGCTGTCCTTAATTGCCCCATTTCCTCCAACACAGAAGTGTGATGTGTGTGTGATGTGTGTGTAGGGGAGAGGTGTCAATATGAGCTTCTGTTACCCTCCTTCAAACATTCACTTGTGACTGATGAAACTGATAACAGATCAGTCTGACCAAACAGCAGCTTAGTGTATGTTACTATAAAATATTTAAAGTGATGGCAAATTTTTTACATTGTCACTTTTCAATATTTGTCACTCCAGACATGTCAGAATTATGAACTTCCCCTTCCTGCTCTCTAATGGGACATCCTCCATATGGCTTTTCTCAGTTGAGATAAAAAGGCAGGAAGAAAAGGAAAAGGACGCTTTAGAAAAGCACCCTCATTCTGGCAAACTTGACCACACACAGCAGCAGCATGAACCAGGCTGTTTGTACATCCCGTTCCAGCGGGGCATCAAGCCATTAAACCCATAGCAAACTCCAAAGTGTAAAAAATACCTGATTTACCGTGACTGGCAAGGTGCTGGCTACGATTGCCACAGTAGTAGGAAACATCTGCCCCAGAGAACAATATACTATACAGTCTTCAATCCACAGCAGATGTCTGATGTGTTATTACATTTTTCATCATGGCATTGGAGTAGATTTTTCATCTACTTATCTGCAGACTAAGTATTTTCACACACACAACAGAGCTCATTTAGTAAGTAGCTCAACTTCCTCAGCCGTGGGATTGCCACTCTCGCTACCTCCCAACAACTGGATGTACCTTCCTAATTGAAAAAAATACACACAGGCAGCAGTACGTTTGGTGCATTTCCCTCACGCCTGTTTCAATGTAATGTAATTATCGTGATGAGTTGTTTGTCCGTTTAAAACTACGAGCCTCACCAATAAACTTACACATCAGTCACCCACACGTGCACGCCGGTCTCCAGAGAATCCACATGCTTAGTGTTATTTATCCCAAGCCTTCAAGGGAACCAGACTTCATCACTTCAGCAAAGTGGAAGCTTCCAGACATCATTGGTGCAAAAAACGGAATAATCAAAGCACAAAAGAGGTTCATTTTAAAAGTAGGATATGTAACTTTGGGCATTGGGGGGGGACTCTCAATCAAAACAATAACAAAAGACCTAGTTTGATGATGTCGTGAAGCAGCGTGGGGTCGTGGGATTCTACCTTCGCTGATGAGGTAACGGATTCAAGTTTTATCCATGTTTTGCAGCAAACGGTAAATGAATAATCGTGATCCATTACAAGTGACCAACACAGTGGAGGGAAAAAACAGCTGACTGGCTCACTGGCTCGCAGAGTGTGTTTTCCCTTCCTCCTCTTTTCCCCGGAAGTTATGGAAGAGACGGGCAAAGCGGATATGACTGATTTTAAAGCCTTGAATAAAATTGGGGATTTCTCTGGGTTTGAACATTGTTAGAAACAGTTTGGATAATGTAAGTTCACAAGTCGATAAAATATATGTCATAGATCGTTTTTAGACATTTTAATGGAGACCTGTTACATGTTGTATATTTAAGAGTAAATGCAGTCATACAACAGCAAGGTAGGAATTAAACCAACAGCCTGTTTGACACAATCACAAACTGCCTAAATCCTTCCGGGTGAAGCTAGAAAGTCTACAAACTGAGCCTTGTTCTCCTCAGCTTGGCCCCAGCTGGTGCCTCGCTCTGTGGTCAGGTTTTGGCTGACCCATATCCCCCAGCTATAGTTCATGCCAGCACACACTAAAGGACAGTATGTGCACAATGCAGAGGCAGCATAATGAGGCCCCTACCTGACACCATGACACCACACAAAGGGCTCCAGCGTGCACTCTCATCGGTTGAGAGACGAGAAACTCTAGTTTTGGTTTGGTTTCAGCAGGAATGCAGCAAATCACTTCCAGACTGAGCAAAGACCTCATGTTCTTTATAGCAGATCCTGATCTCAAGAGATGTGTATGCATGTATGTGCTTGTGTGTCCATAAGTGTGTGTGTGTGTGTGTGTGTGTGTGTGTGTGTGTGTGTGTGTGTGTGTGTGTGTGTGTGTGTGTGTGTGTGTGTGTGCCTAGTAGGAACTGAGAGGTGTTTGTGTGTAAAATAGATTAAATCAACATCCAGTTTGGAAGTCGGTGAGCTTTGCCTGCCAGCTCCAGTGACGCACAGCACCCATCACAATTAGCATGGGTGTTCATTTGTGACGCAGCAGCGCATGGTGTGACGTGTACTGTGCTGGTAGACGTTTTCCAAACTGAGGCGGCCTCTGGCAAATGGATGCCGGGGGAGATGACAATGATAGCTCACCACTCTGATAGCTCACACTTGATTCAGGACAAAATATCAGCGTTCGTTAAAAGGTTCGCAATTTGGTGGCAGTGGGTGCCAACGGTTGCTAGCTATAGCCAGAGCACAAACAGCTTGTGCTGTTACAGTATCAACCAAATCACCACGGTAATTAAAGACTGGAACTGTTAAACTAACAGTCAGGGATCATGTGAAACCGGTAACCGTTTCATCCCCACTGTGATATAAACACACATTTTTCACATGTGGTTGTAAAAAAAAAATGTTTGTGTGTCTTCTGCCTTTTCAGCACTGTGACAGACATCTGAAAATAAATGACAGCCACAGATATGTAAATCCACTTCTGCAACTTAAATTCTTAGCTAGTGCCTCCTCTTTCTAGACACTGCAACTTCCTCGTCTGCGACCACAAACTGGTCACATGACAACAGTGGAAGCAGCTATATCCGGTTGTCTGTGTGTATGTGTGTGTGTGTTTGTCTCCACCACTCTGAAGCTCAACCCCCCACACAAACAGTTTACCCTTAGAGAGTAAGCAACAAAGATGACCTTTGTCAGCTTCCCATTTACACCGATTTCCCCCTTCTTCTCCTTTTATTCTGTCTTTCATAAGTGCCAACAAGACAAGAACCCACAACTGACAGATTTGCGTTCTGTAATTTTCTATTAATGACTAGAACAGGAGATTAAATGTGAGCACAGAATTTATTATTAAGGTAATTATGCACAAATAATAAATCAATCTATTCACTAAATATTTTTCAAAACTCCAGTCCTTATAGTAGCTCCAAGTAGATAGACAGGAGATACGACTTGACTTTGACGCTTTGGAGAATAGACTCCAATGCATCCTGTGAACAGTGAGAAACAGTGCAGACTGCTGACAAAAGACAATGGGGCCACAAAACAACAGAGGAGAGCCTTCTGCTTTTAAGTCAGTTCATCAACACTGCGTTCCAGTAAACTAAACTCTTTTGATGTCAACGTGTTCTCCAAAACAGGAAACTAGCCAACAGACAGACTGACCACAACCTAGATAAGATAAAACCTGCTTCAAGTGTCGGGTTCGACTGCAACAGAGTCAACTGCGCGAGGAAGCATCCACTAAATGAGGTGTGTCCCTGAATCAAATGCTTTTCTAATACATGTAAAGTGTGACAGCGCACATGTGACTCAACTCAACCAAATTAGGGGAAGGACGGCGGAGCGGGAAGACTGATTTGACACCAGATGAGAGATGAGAGAACTCGAGGGGATGAGAAAGCTACACAGTGTGCAAAGAGTTGTGCTGAGTGGAGCGGTAGTGAGACAGATCACTACATATGTTCCCCACATATGTACGACTGCGCGTGGGGGGTGCGAGCGCAAGTGAAGTGTGTATGAGCAATGCATAATGTGTGTGCGTGCATATGTGTGTGTATGGGAGGAGCTGTCAGGGCCTGATAGAGTGTCTTTACATGACAAGCAGCTGCTGAGGTCTGGG
This sequence comes from Hippoglossus stenolepis, assembly GCF_022539355.2. Classification (NCBI taxonomy): domain Eukaryota; kingdom Metazoa; phylum Chordata; class Actinopteri; order Pleuronectiformes; family Pleuronectidae; genus Hippoglossus; species Hippoglossus stenolepis. Next base: position 15,471,773 of record NC_061492.1, on the reverse strand, counting down.
ATGCGCGCTGGGCAAAGTGGAAAATAATGAACGGAGAACCGCTGCCAAACACAACAGAATTCATCTTTATTTGCCAACTGCTGCATGGGCCCTATGTGTGGACAGCTCCAGCACGCCGTCGACGCGCCCTCTATACCCTTAACACACACGCTGAGAGAACAGGTTCAACCACAGCTGTACACGGTGGAGCATGTCTGTTTACGTATGCATGAGCACTATTTGTAAAAATACTGGTGTGTGATCAGAAATGGTATCCCCCAGAGAGGTTTTAATATCAGATTTGTTTGTAGAACTGTGTTTAAAGGTTGGGTTTGTAAGTGATTTCTTAAACACTATTTATCTGGTTCGTTGAAATCCTCTTCATATCCTGATAAGACCTCGATAAAAAAGGTCTATTGAAGAAAAAAAAGAATAAATGCTGGTGTCTGGCCTTCATAGGACTGTAATAAACACAACCAATCATTTCACTTGGACCGAATTAAATGATCAGTTGGTGTACCTGTCACACAACGACCTGCCTGCGAACACCCTACCTGCGCTCTCACTGTGTATGACCGGAGTCTTCTGCCGTTTGAGGGACATAGGCCGCTGAAGCAGAGACGATAGCCAGAAGTTAGCGAGCGAGTGTGGGATGTATCGGTTGCATATTATCAAAGTGTAGCCTGCTCTTGACAGCTTTTCCAGGATTACAAACCCTAGCTTTAGTTTAATCATTTTATCTCAGGTATGTGTCTTTAAGGTTTGTGAAACTACCTTAACCTACGAGTTTTACCTGATTAAAGAGAAAATAGCGAGAAAAACATCCAATGCAAATTTATATTTGGGCTTCCTTTTGACGCTGAAGCCATTTGCAAGTCAACTTGGTTTAAGAGGCTTTAACAGTACGGGCTGGCGAGGCAGCCTCATTGAGGAGTCAATAAACAAAAGGGAGAAAAACGTGGAATGCTTTAGACATCGGGGAGAGAGAGAGAAAGACGACAGAGAATGCCAGAGGTTAGTGGCTGTTTCCGAGAAGCGTTTCGTTCTGTCCGTCTCTACATGACAACGTCGGGAATGCTGAGGTCCCAGCTGCTGTAGGTTGTTGGATTTAATAACACACATCATTCAACATTCATCATCACAGTGTCTTGACAAACAAACAGCTCTGTTGCATCTCGGCCCCCTTAGTATTGCACCTTAGTCGTCACGCACCTTGTCTCTCCCACACACACACACACACACACACACACACACACACACACACACACACACACACACACACACACACACACACACACACACACACACACACACACACACACACACACACACACACACACACACACACACACACTGAGAGGGTCAGACAAAACGCGTCTCTCAGTGCCTACACCCAGTGGTTGGACTTCCTGCGGGGGCTGCTGTTGGGTTTTGTCCCTGTCTGGCCATTCATAGCTTGGGGATGAGAGGAAGGGAGCGAGTGGTAACTGCGTGAACTGTGCATGTGAGTGGTGAGAATCGGATGAGAAGGGGGGGGTTAGACGGAGGTTGAGGATTAGGGAATCTGAACTCCAAAGCGAGGGAGGAGGGGAGTGGGGGGCTGCGCCTTTTGTTGGTTTTTCCTCAGCCGCCCCCGCCATCCCTTCGGCCCTTTTCTGCCGCGCTCTGCCTGTAGGCTGCAGCTGTGGCCTGCCACCCTGTGCCCTGCATCTCAATGAGCCACAGTCCGCCCGCTCCAGAGGAGAGGGGGCTCCCTGATGCAGGGGGTCACTGCTGAGCCCCAGCAACCACAAACTCCGCCCCACACCAAACCCCCTACTATGAGCCGCAAGAGCTCAGAGCTGGGCTTCCCGTGCATCCCGGGCACCAAAACTACCCATTTGCCCCATTTCGCTGTGACCATATAAGGCGACATCAGGCTGACATGCCATCCTAAACTGTCTGGGACTTCGGCCTCCTTAATTTTTTTCCAAGTCTCTTTATGTCTTCCAGCACCCTCCTCCCCTCCTGTCCAACCCTCTTTTGTTAGCCCCTCTCTCTTCCATGCAGCTGGATGGGGGACGACATTGCCAGGGCTTTGGCAGCGGCATCAACAGGTTGCGGGGAAGGGCCACCCTGGCCTCCAATGTAGCCCTCTCTGTCTCTTGCCCTTATCCCTCGCTCTTTCTCTCTGTCACTGCGGTTGTTGCTGCTACCCCAACAGGAAAAAAAAAAAGTAAGGGGGATGGGGGGGCACGGTTGAGGCTGCCCCTCTTTCTCACGCTCATAAGAAAGCCCTCACTTCTTCTCCGTGGTGAGTGACACCTGCTGATTACCATAGAGACACTGTGGGAAGTTCCCCCCTGCCACACTGGGGCTGAGATTTGCCCCCTCTCCCTGGGTAAACAAGCAGTCCATGGATTAGTTAACTGGGTTACTGCATGGCAAACAAATAAACACACATTATTTAGAGCAAATTAGTGCCAATGAACTCTCAATGACCAGTGTAAGATCTAACACTCTCGAACAAAAAAGAATAAATAAAGGATCCTGTTTATTTTTGTAGAGGAAGACAATCTCCAGCTGCTCAAATATGTAAAGACCAACTTCCTCTTTAAAGCATGATGAAACTTTCTATATGCCCTCTGAATAAACAATGTTCAGTACCAGAGAAAGCTGATGTGGAGGATATATATATCACATAAATTAACATACAGTCAGCTCTCAGTCTGCAGACTGAGCATCCCCTTCATCTCCATCTCCCCTACCCGCCCTAAACCGGCAAGAGGAGCCAGTGATGTGATTGATGTCGGAGACTGGGAGCTTTTCGCTGGTCCATAGCTGCTTCCGCCGTGGGTTTGAGTTGTCAGCGGGGTCATTATCCTAGCAACAGGGTGGTGGGTGGGGAGCGTGCGCTGGAAGTGGGGGAGGATCGAAAGTGGGTGAGCTGTTGGGGGCAGGCAGGGAGGGAAGGGGGGAGTTAATAGGGATGAGGAGAAGAGGAAGAATGTAGGAGTTAAGAATGGACAAGAACAAGAGGAAGGACAGAGATGAAACAACAGAGACAAAAAGAGGGGAGGACAGTGACCGAGACTGCACCACAGTTGTGGCGAACAGGCGGACTCTGCACAGCAAAGTAAGCACACAGCGGGCTTGCCGCTAGAGGAGACGAGCGGTGAAGGTGCCACCTCCCTCAGCCTCCTGGTCCCGTCGGTGCTGCCAGCCAGCCTGCCTGCCGACAGCTGCACCCCAGTAATTTACTTCTCTACACCACATTTAGCAGGAAGACTGCTTCCCATTACCCAGAGCAGGGGGTCTGTGCTGACGGCCAGACACCCAACCAGAGCGCTGGCGTCCCGGTGTGACACCCTCTGCTGCTGGACGCTGCCTACAGGGGCTCCATCACCGAAGCTGTCTAGCATTTCAGCCTCCACTGCTGTTATTCAGTTTGGTGTTAGATGAAATTTTCACCAGAAAATTTGGGGTTAACTGTTGAAAAGTTATCTTTTGTAAAAAGTAAAACATGCTTCGTCTGTTGGTTTTGGTCAAACTATTAAATTAACTTTCATCACCAAGTTTGCTCAGTTTACTTTGCTACCAACATCTGATTTGTTTTCCATAAACTTTTTGGCTGTTTATTAAAAATAAAAATAGAAATTCCAGGAAGGTTTCACTTTTTACTTTAATGAAAATGATTACTAAATCCTAATTTACCTGTTTACTTGTTCTCTTCAAATTCTCTTTCGTAAGCTCTGATGTTAATAGATGTATTCACTGTACATGTAGATAAAAGAACATTAAATACCCTTCTTGTTCTTTAATTGTTTGATTCTACATATTTTAGTAGCAGCTTGTAAAGGGAAGAATCGCTGAATAAATGATTGACTGCAGTAACATGAAAATGAAAGATGAAACGTTGGCTAAATGTAGTTTCATAAGTTGTGTTATTTGTTTATTTTGAAAAGTTGGGCACAATGTATATAATATTTAGTGGCCATTCAAAGAACGTGCAAAGTACAGAAATATTTCTTCTACAACTATATCCCCTCTATTAACATGGAGGAGACCGAATTTGTTACTTATACTGCAGCTAGCCACCCGGTGGCAATCAAGAGGCTGCGGTTTCACTTTTTGGGAGTCGTCATGTGTACATCTTTACATGCCTTGATGCAATTGAAACCTTGTGCATGTGTAGTATAAGTATTAAGGGTTTTGACCTTTATTTGGGGATTAAGTCCAGTATAGAACTGGTTATGATTCTCTCCCCCTTCATTTACACAGAGAATTGGTCATGTTTGCCCAAAATAACGGCCTGGTGGTGTTGCCAAGATGGATGTCCAGAGTCTTGCCAATATGGACTAAAAACATAAATGACTAAAAATAACTAATGAACTTTGTTTGTAATTACTCTAACATTTAGTTCACAAATTTAGATGATAAATAACAAACATTTTTGTATTATATAAAAGGATTGTGTTATTTGAAGTGCACTTTGTGACATTGCAGTTGAAAATATCAGCAAAAGGGATGAGCTATTGCTCCACTTCCACAGTATATCATGTGTGTATGTGTGTCTGTGTATTGCAGCAGTGTGTGGCCCATGACAGCCATAATGAGGGGATGTGTAGGAGCCTGGGCGAGCCCAGCAGCAGAGCTGGCAGCCAGTCAAAGTGCTGAGATCCTGAGACCGTCAGCATTGCAGCATCATGAGACATTTTTAATCTGGTGGGTCTGTTACTTTGAAACACGCAACGTATTCCCTTACAGAGACGTCCCACACAAAACTACACAAGGCACAAATATTCAAAAGCTGAAAGAAAATTTGTTTCACCTACATCGACCACTGTGTCTGGTGTTTCACAGAACCAATGCACCCCCCCCCGGCCTACTCTCTTGTTCCCGCTTTGCGTCTCATGCACTTTCCTGGACCACCAACAAGGTCTTGCTTGGAGGAGCAGAGCATGGGGTGTCCTTCAGTCGCATGACCAGCGAAGGAGCAAATCAGCGAATGCACTCCAAACCAAACCACGAGAGGGTCTGTGCAGCGTGTCGCACACAGCATCCATCCACTCTGCTGAGGCCGACAGGGTCACTGAGCAATGTTCTGGGAATATCACAAAGTCGCTGCTCAACTTCTGTCGCTCTGTGTCTGCCCCCCACCACCACCTTTATCTCCCACTCGCTATCTCATACTGCTGTGTTCTCCGCTTCCCCTCCCTCTCTCACCGCACCCCTCCTCTCATGAGTCAGAGCCAGCTGAGCGTGCTACCCAAATCCAACAGTTGTTGTGGCCTTCGTTAGCCTAACGAGGGGGCCGGCTCTTTATACTTGTCAGGGAGCAAATGAGTCAAACAAACAAGGGCCAGGGAAGAGGGGAGGACAAGCGAGCGCTGTTCTGTCGAGCTTCACTGGGTTCTTGGCCGCAGCGCTTCCCTGGAAACTAGGGAACCCACAATCTGCCTCTTTGATGTCTGATGATGCTCGGGCTTTGATGGAAAAACACACTAGCAAAAAGAAATAACATGCTACTCGGCCTCTGTGGCCACTAGAGGCCGTAGGCACATTCAAAGCGTGTGGGTGCACTGTGACGGATCTAAAAGGGAAGTATCATTTGGGGACATATAACAACTGGTTGTGATAGTAACAACAGAGTTACAGTGTTTATGCAGGGCTGTACTTGCGATGTGGTCTGTGCGTAAAAGGGCACTGGGTAACGTCCTGCTGGCAGCGTAACGTCTGAATAAATATGCTTTGCACTGTCAATACACAGTCACTTATTTGCATATGCATTTCTAGACACACACACACACACACACACACACACACACACACACACACACACACACACACACACACACACACACACACACACACACACACACACACACACACACACACACACACACACACACACACACACACACACACACACACACCTCCCGTCCTACTCAGCGGCTTTGTCTTGCATTCCAAAAATTGTCCTTCCAAAACAGATAACCAAGATAACCGTCACAACAACACATCCCAGACAGTGTCCATGAGCCAGACACATTACTGCAGCACATAGGCTTAAAGAGAAAATATCAAGGTGTGTCCTTCAGAATGAGATCATTTCACTGAGTGCAGTCTGTCTGGAACAAATGTACGGAGCACTCGGAGGCCAAGAATCTGCAGCTCTAATGACAGTCGCTCCACTGGGGGGGTTAACAGGAATAATGAGGCACAATGGTTGCTACGGATTCTTTATCGAGCATTCTGAACATGATTAATCAGACAGGAATCAAAGAGCGAAAGTGAGAGTGTGTGTGTATGTGTGTGTGGCACGGATGTGCTCAGCTGTGGCACCAGGGCTGCAGCGCTCTGTGCCGGTGACAAGCTCACCATAAAACCATTAAACGAGGCATCACTCGAGGACGACGTAACACTTCAACTGTGCTCGCTTTTGTTAAGTCATGGTTTGGAGCGAGACCATCGCCATGGAGCGCACGTACAATGTTGATGGAAATATGGAGGGACATCCTTTTTAAAACGTTAAATTTGTGTTTTGAGTGCACACATGGGAGTAATGAGCATGCTGAACACACTTGGAAGTGGTATAAGCCATTTATTATTACGCCCACATGGTGATGTGAGTCACTTGGGTGGCGCCATCACACACAAACACACAAGCATCACACGCACACGCGCGCACGCACACAAAATCCCACTAAAGGTTCAACATGGGATGATAGCAGTTGCGCGGGGGCTGCCTGGCTGAGGTGATGGACACAGAGACAGGGCTACTTGCAGGTTCACCTTCTGTGCAGTGACTCTGGGGCAAAGACTGCGTGACAGTGACGCGACACTAAAAGCCTTCCTGTCAAGGAGGCAGGCGGACGCCCTCCAATCAAAACACTGCGGCTCTGGGTGACATTTCACAGGGCACAGCTGCTGGGCTGCGACAGCATGCCAACTCACTATTCCTGAAGGGTTGTTTGTTTAGTGTGTGTATGTGTGTGTGTGACACAACTAGAAGGCTATCACTGCTAGCAGTTCGTGTGTGTATGTATGTGTGTGTGTACGCACATGTACTTCCACACAAGCCAACAACTGTTTTTCTAACGGTCACAATTTGACTTCTGGTATAGTTACATTTAACACAGGCGCTCTATCAAAATTCTTTTATCGGCTGAAAATGAGGAAAAGTGACAATTTTGTTGGTATAGAAAACAGAAAGAATGAATGACATTTGAGCCTAAACCTTCAACTGTAATGCAAAACGAATAAAATGTTACATGTTTTCTTCCAGAGAAGTGATGGTTCCCCTTTCAACACAATGACACTCAGTAGAGTGCGAACCTCCACCAAGGCCCAACAGTCTCCTTATGAAACCTCATTTAAATTCACCAGATCCGGATTTTGATTGCACCACATTTTACACACTCAGGAATATCAGTCACCTGAGCTTGACAGATTTTTTTTAAAAACAAGATCCATGGATCATTCTCTGAGAATACAAAGAAACGGTTGAAAAACACATTATCTCACTATGTTAAAGGAAGTGAAAAACTAAAATGTAATGTGTTCTTCCTGGGGTAGTGCCCAGCCCCTCCCCAAGATTTTGCATAATCCTGTTAACTAACTAACGCAGACAAAAACATAACCTCCTTGGTGGATGTAATAACAGAGTCTGCCTCAGGTACAGAACACACATTTTGAGAGTTTTTCGCTCTAGTGGTAGATGCAGATGTTTTATCATTAATCCAGGATTATTGATTTGATAAAGCTCTAAATAAGGTTTCTACCTTTGCATCATTGGTCAACACTAAATAGAACTTTTGCTGATAAGACACAAACAGCAACCAATGTTTAGTCCGTACGCTCACTGGAATGACCAGGGTGTGTCTGCCTACGACCGACTGAGTCGAACCAGGCTGACTGACCCTTTCCTAAAACAGCAGACTGTTATGCTCTTAGCCCAGGCCTCAAGGAGGGAGGGGGTGGGTGGGTGGCTAACACACCACAGCAGAACTCTGTTCCCCCCATAGAGTCCCAAGGAACTCTCCTGGTGACCTGCTCCCATCACCTTATCCCCTCAGTCAGAGCCTCGGTTTCCCCTCTTCCAGTAAAAGCCTGGATCTCTGGCACTGGGCCTGGGCGCCTTCAGCGGTTTTGGAGAAATTCCTGATCCTATTTTGCCCCTGGTGGTGGTGGTGGTGGTGTGGGGCTCCGTGAGGCAGTCGCAGTTCGAAAGGCAGAGTTAGTATGAACACATTAAGCTGCTCAAAGCCAGCAGGTATGTGAGGAATGCCTCTTCGTCCAAACAACAGGACTCACGCCCGACACAGAGCCACACTACGCCACACAAGCACTGTCAGAGCAGCTGAATGGGGCCCGCTGGGGTCTCCACAACTGGATGGCTCTTTAGATCTATGGCTGTTAAAATATGGTTCAACTAGTAATCAATCCCCTTGGACATATGTGATTGAGCTCAGGCATTTCTGCAGCTTTTATTTTGATATAATACACACTACAGTAAACTGCTGCTTAATCCAAGAATGCCAGGAATGAAGATAAACTAGTCGAAACATTTTAATCATTATACTGTATTCCAATTAACGCCCCAAAAGCGCTGTAGATAAAACCTTCCATGCATGTGCTGAATGCATAAACCAAGTAGAATCGGTTAAATACATTAGTCAGACAGGTATTGACAAGGAATTTAAAAAAAATGTACATTATTAACGTATTTCGGGGTCTTTCTTTGTCTGCAGTCAGCCCGGAAGATTTCTGAGTTGTGGTTTCATGTGCAAAGGGTGATTATGACTCTAAAACATCTTGATTGAATTGTAAACAACACAAAAGAAAGCAGATCACATAAAGTACTTCAAATTATGAGGTGCATTCAGTTATTATCTTTTCAAGGTTCGAGTGCAGCTGTATTCCAAAACACCAAACACTCAAGATTTAACAGCAGATATTAAATCAAACTGCATCGCAAAAGATTCATCTATCTGTCTATTTACCTCTTTTATGGAGCCATCCCTCCTTGACGATCACCACATTGGTCATGTTGGTGGGCAGGGTTGAGGATCCAGGTTTCCCACAGGAAGAGACACAGCTTCGCTTCCTTCACGCAGCCCTGTGCAGGAGCCTGGAGACGGGGTCCTGGGGTTTATAGCCGACTTCTCAATGGTGGTAACCTATTAGTTGAAGAGGAGTAAAAATTAGCCCCGTATTGAGGTAAAAGATTTCTTTCCACTTGTCTGAATATTAACCCTCGGGTCAACAGGCAGTGGAATTAAGAAGATCCTCATGCTTTATGGCGCAGTAAGGGGAGTACATGCTAAAACCACAGCGCCGTCCCTTTCAGATGTGAAACCTGCACCACTGCAAGGTCAAATATCTGTGTAAGGCCGCGGTTTTTGGCATTTACAATAAAGTTTCCCGTATTGGAAAATTCCATGCTGTTCTCACAAAACACAACCATTTCTGAAAGACTGAGCTTTTTTTTTTCTACTCATGATGAGAACAGCAGTGAGTTAGAAAATAAAGTCATCCAATAATGTCAAAATGATTGAAGTTATTTTGCAGTTGCACAGCTTATGGTTGGATCCTATCCTAAAATCATATACAAATGTTGCCATGTTGATTCTGTAACTAAATCCTTTTTCCTGCGTTTTTATACTATAGGTATAAGTGGCAAGAATGTTCAAAATGTAAGGGATTTGGAAAAGTTTGATGAATGTGATGTCTTTGCTATAGGTATACGAGTTTCTAAGGGGGGGCGGCAGACTTTGTAGACTTTTGTTTTGGCTAAAACTCAAACGAGACTGGATGAGAGACGTAAAATGTTTGAACACAAAAGGATTTTCCAATCGCTCTTTTTCCTGATCAGAGCAACACTCAAGTGCTCCACCGCAAAGCGAAATTCCACATTTTTTGATTAACTTCCCTATGACCATATTTAATCTTTATGATAGAGCTCAGCAGCCTCCAAACATAAAACCTCGTCAACCTGTGCTTCTACATATTGCTCAAAATATATATTTTAGTAAAGATACAGATGTTTCTGTAATTATGAAATGGAGTTTCAAATGAAGTTATTCATATTACTTGATCACTTAAGTCATGTTAATTAAGATTTGAATTTCCATGTGCATAACAATTACTTGATAATGAAACACATTATAGATTACTAGGAATGCTGCTGTCATAAGTCTCTATGAACACTGGAAAATGTCCAGACAATCTCTGGAGTTTGCTTTTCAAATATGAAGAATGCAGCAGGTATTCTCTAATTAGACGCGTTGACAACATTAGAGAAATCTCCGGGTGACGGGTGGCTCAGCGTGCAGGTTGCAGGACATAAATTATGCTGCAGAGATCATGTGTTTTTGTTTACAGCACATCAATGCAGGCGTCATTCGTCAGTGTCTTCTGACACCTCTTTCACATTCTGAAAGGTTTGTATTTCTGTCTTTTTTCAGTTTCACATCCATCACGTGTTAGAAGAAAAAAAAACGCCATCAACACTCCACTCGCTCATGCTGAATCCTCCGAGTTATCTCCTACTGTATTCTCACATTGGTTTGCTCAGAGACTCTCCAGAGGTTTTACCAGGGGGCAGGCAGGAAAAACTTCAAAATATTGGCCAGAACCTCTAACTCTGACATTTACATTGTCACATACAGCTCCTCTGGATAATTTCAGGAGATTATGTGTACTACCACTGACCTGGGGAATTTTTTAAAACCCAAATCAAGACCTCCAGAAGTGCTGCTAAATGAGAAGAGATTGTTCTGTTAATTGTAAAATGGACATAATGAGTTTACATCACAAATTTTAGTTTTTTCAACCAGGCAAAAGATTACATGATAAAAAGCTCCAGAACAGCAACTAAATGGGCCTGAATGTGTGATTTTCGAGTAATGATTTAAAGAAGTTGTGTGTAGATAGTGCACTGTTTACTGCTCTTTTACACACCGCAAACCCTGAGTGTTGGGGTTTTCATTCACACCTGCATGACCTGTGGTGGAAGTGGTGCGGAAGTTTGTGTCCAGAACAACAACTTGGGCTCATCTTCTCACACAAAACAGACGTGAAAAAAGCTGCCGTCACATTATAGTGACTGTGTCAAAAGGTCTTCAGAGAGACAAATGAAAACTACAGCCGTCTCATCTGTATACCTGCTCACACTCTTGTTAGAGTGTATGATATAAGACGGGATGACACTGGAATGACAGTCATCTGGTAAACCAAACAGGGCGGAATTCCATCAGCAGCAGCACATACGAAGAAACCTGCAGGCTATTGTAACCAAAACACTCGACCTTTTCAGTAATTCAGTGCTTCTTTATGATATAAATACAGCTTTCAGAGCAGGAGGGAAGCAGGAGAATGATCAATTGCCACGCTTGTTCACACAAATGTCACATACTGCACCAGGCAATCTCTGACCATCAACTGAAATCAATTTGCCTGCCGCTGCTCCGTCAGAGTAAAGCCATCAAAAGGGAGCTCTGTTTGAGTGACCCCCATCCAGCCTACTGGTGGGGACAACAACAGGAAGTGGATGTGACTATTGACAGGCTGCGAGTCATATCAGTACAGCTCCAGGCTCGAGTGTGTCTGTCTGCGAGTGTGCGATCAACACGTCTTTTTCTGCCTCTGCCCGCTTCCATCAATGAGCAAAAGTGAGTTTAGGAGAGCAGGGGTTTATTTTTGCTCACTGTTTTTGCTTATTGCACTGGGGTCGTGGTGCTTGTGTCACACATTCGACGTTGGAAGGATCTTGGAGCGAGGGATTTGAAAAAAAGCAAAAGCAAACTGAATGCAATTCAAACCAAGGATCACACAAACTGCTGGATCCGTTCGGCATCTTGGTGTGTACTCTGTGACACAGGCACGCACACATAATATACACATTGGGACACATCACACAAACAAACCTAAGCACGCGCACCACAGCCAAAAAAGCAACACATGCACAAGACCGGCTCTGGAGCCACAACAGAGCGCTGCTGTTTTAATGGGAGCGACCTGTTGCTACTGCGGCCTGTGTGGAAAAGCTGGGCCGCTGCCAGCGCTGCAGCCAGCAGCCACTGAATGAACCCAATACCCTGACAGCGGGTCACATGGTCCTCAGGCCTCTGGGCCACCGCCTGCCTGCCCGCCCGCCTGCCCGCCCTGCTGTCAGTGCAGCTCTCAATCATTCATCTTTCTGGCTCCAGCTCCAGGGGCCACCCCATTCAATGCAAATCAGTGTCATGCAGAAAAGATGCCACACACTGAGCCTGTCATTGGACCAGAGCAGACAGTCCCATTGAGTTTAGGGCAGGAAGCAGAAATTCAGGTCAACATCCCCACACTTCCTTCATTGCAGATCAATAAGATACAAGACAGTTTTTGCTCTATTTTCTGCAGGCGCTCTAAACAACCACGTCAGCAGCTGGCTTGAGGCTACAAAAGGTAGAACATTACACTCAGATATTTAAGATTCGAGGAAACAGGAGCATCAAACTTGTTCACCTGTTGCTGTAAAACGGTTCCTGAAGCCACATTTGGTTTGTGTCGAAATGAGACAATGGAACCACTACTAGTGAGATCTACTACTCACTGCCAAGTTCCTCTTTCAAGTTCCCTGAAAACACATCACCAATGATAAGAATATTGTGGGTAGGTGCAGCTAAAAAACCAGACCACGGCTCTTGTAACCTTGAAAGCCAAGAGGGCTCACTGCTTTAATCCTGTGATGACACGAACAGAAACCCAAACACGAATCATGTCAATGTATTTGTTTCCAAGCTGTTCAGACAAGCTAGAGTCGGACTTATATGAATATACACCAGTCGTAACAACCTCCTTCTGTCTCCAGAGACTTTGAAGTCCTGCTCTGTTGCAAATTAAATCACTTGGTCGTTTAGCAGCGTGGAGCAACCAGTAAACAAGATGAATGAAATAAAAAGTATTTACGTCTCCTCAGCTTCGTGAGACAGGCCGAGAACACAACCGTGATGCGATGGTGACGCAGTGGGTTACCGTCATCGGAAGCGCATGCCTTTCAGTGACAATCTAAACTCCTGAGGCACACGCAGAGGGCTGGGGGGCTGCTGGTGGTCACCATAAGTCTGCCTGTGTACAGGGACAAACTTTCAAACAACATTCCTCAGATTCTGCATGCAACTGGTGGCACATTTGCGTCAATGGAGCTGCGAGGGGATTGGGTGGGAGGCGACTGGTATTTTCTAAATAGAACAGGGACAGCCAAGCAGTCACTGGCTGCATCATTACGCCAGCCCTGTTGCGTCTTCCACGGGTCACATGGCAAGTCCCCCTGCATACACACACTGGACAGATGTAGTCTCATGACCGATAAACAGTTTGACAGTAAAGGCGTAACCGGTACAATATGCCTGGGGACAATGTTCCCTTTCCCATACTGTACATGCAGATGCAATCTCTGAGAGATGGAGACAAACAGGCAATAACATAAGTAATAACAGGGGGGGGTTTATCTCAACTGCTCTGGTGAGATGTCAGCTCTTTTTTCTTACCACATGAGTATACTTTTACGTAACAGGCGCCTATTTCATAAGATTCCAGCGAAAAACGAAGCCACTTTATAAAGAACCACTGTAGCTAACCTGATTTAGCGCTTACATGCATAACTGTCATCACTGGAAGTGGGACGATCACAGTGAAGAGGGTGAGCCTTATCACAACAACTGGAAACCACATGATCGGTCCAAATGGACTCAAAATAGCACTAATGTGACCTTTTCTTTCCCCTTATGACCTCCCTAGTGCGTGAAAAGAGGTTTTTTTAAAGGGAGTGATACAACAAGTCACAACAACAGATGTGTGTCACTGTGTGTGTGTGTGTGTGTGGGTGCAGCAGTGTTACAGCAACAGGCAGAGAAGCAGAAGCGTAAACTGAGTGACTGCTTCTCACATCTACTCACTCGAACCAGTAAACAAACGCTGCGGTAGATGACAACAGTAATTGAAGTTGAGCTCATCTGTTTGTTTTCATTCACCTCCCGGCTCCATGAATCAAAAACAACTAGCATGGATTAAAGTAGCAGGACTGCAGATATTATGGCCTGGGGGGGCGGGCGGGGGGTTTGCCCCAGAAGTGGTGGTGATAGCCCCTCCTCCCCTCAAAAACAATGATGGTTAGCTAATGACGGTTAGCATGTACATGTTTGTTTGTGTGGCGGAGGGGGGGGGAGAGAGAAACAAAAACAACGCGTTACGATAACTCACTACGAGGGACGCGCGCGCGTGTGAGTGTGTGTGTGTGTGGGAGAGAGAGAGAGAGAGAGAAAAGCAACAACAACTTCTTCTTCTCCTCCTTCTGCGGCGGCGGAGCGAGGTGAGCAAAGCGCCTCGTTTCGGGCTCTAGCGACAGAGAAAAGGATATGGGGCCTAGCAGGGCAGCTCGGGTGAGAATAACCGCATCCCATGTTAAGCACAATGGGGACCTACCCTGTCTTAGCTGTCGACCTCTCTCGTGGTGAACCATGCGAAGGAGAACGCGGACGTGTTTACCTGCGCGGGGGGGCTCAACAGTGCGTCCGTGTCATTATAGGAGCGGTTGTGTCGGTATTGGGAGTCGGTCGGTCCTTCAACAACCTGGACAAAAGTGCTCTCATTGACTCCGTTTCTCTCGCCTTTCTTCCACTACACCTCCCTAACGCTCCGGCTTGCGATGCCTCTGTGGCGCCCGCGGCTCTCCCGGGTCCTAGCGCCCTCCCTGTTCACCGCCGCTCGCTCTGGTGTAGTAGTGGAGGCTTTTCATGCGGCCCCCCATTGAAAAAAAAAACAACCCAGCCCTGCAGTGTTTCTATAGGCGCCCATTCTGCACTTGGCCCCGTTGAACCCCGCGCTGTTTTATCTGGAGCCACAATGGCGTCCGGGGAGCCACTCCTGTGTGGTTTCCAGGGGGATCCTCTCTACTCTTTTTTTTTTTTTAAATTTTTATTCCTCAATCACATGAGGTCATAGACTTGTTTTTAAAAAGTCAATGCTGGAAGTGGAGAGATGCAACCACTGGTTGTTTTCATTAAGGGTTCGCCTGGCTGCAAGTTCACTGTCTGATTCTTGTTCTTAATTGTTTGGGTCCACTTCTATTCAAACAGTGTTCATGGTTTTTAAACATAAATATGAGACCCACTGGCTGTGTCGGAAATCAGCCACTCATCCACCAACCCCTACTTTACCACATAGTACTGTCTTCTATGTAGACGACTATATATGCAGTGTTCCATTAAAGAGATTCTTCACACGAACATGAAAATTCACTCATTATCTACTCACCACGATTGAATTGTTTCAGTCCACTAAACACCTTTGGAGTTTCAGGGGTAAACAGCGTTGCAGCCAAATCCAATACAATAGAAGTAACTGGGGACCACTACTTCAAATGTAAAAAAACAACAGAAAAAAACACAAAATGCCTCCATACTGTTCCTGTGGTGTCATCCAAGACCCCGGCATTCAGATTCGACTCGAAACGGCGCCATTTACACCATGTTTTCAGCCTCAATGTGAGGATAACAGAGGACATTTACTGTTTTTTTCTGTTGTATTTTTCTGTTTTGAAGAATTGATCCCAGTTACTTCAATTGAATTGGATTTGGCTGCAATGCTGTTTACCCCTGAAACTCCAAAAGTGTTTTGTGGACTCAAACACTTTACCCACCCCTCCATCAGCATAGTGGTGAGTAGATAATGAGTGAATTTTCATTTTTGTGGGAATCATCCCTTTAAGGGTTCGTCTGGCTGAAAGTTTACTTTCTGATTCTAGTTCTTAATTGTTTCGATTTTATTCCAAAAAATGTTTATGGTTTTTAAACATAAATATGTGACGTGTGTCATGTGTCGAATGCATAGTACAGTCCAATTACTGTCTGATGACACTTTACTACAGTGTTAGTATGCGTTAAATGCCACGTAGTGCGTTACTATGAACTGTTTTTGCTAACAATGGCTAGCTGGCTAACGTACACATTGTTCCTGTGCAACTGGAATGCTATCAACTCGGGTTACTCGGGTGTGACGTCATTCCGAGGGTCGATGTGTAATGGAATGCGGCAATAGTGAGCTCATCAGCAAAGGAAAATAAGTTTTCTCCGCTACTTGGTATAAATACTTAAATAAAACATGGTGGATGACCATCTCTAAATGGAGAAATAAACATGTTTGTCTCATTTTGTGCTCTGATGTGTTGCCCTGCTCGCATTTACATAAGTACGACATGTTGGGCTGTTCCTGCTGCCCTCTCTCCCCTTATCTCACTGCCACGGGCACAATGCATTATGGTATATGTTGCTCGGTTAGTGACCATTGATGCATTGTGGGAAACAATGAGTGCACGGTATTGGGTATAAAAGTTTCACTAAATATCCGTACAGCACTTTCAAAATGGCAAATTCACTTTATAGTGGACTGTATAGTGATAAGTGAGTGATTTCTGACACAGACTCTCTCTTTTGCTTGCTCCACCTTTCTGAAAATGTGTGCTCAAATGAGCCATTCAGATCTGGACGTCCTATGGGGCTCCTGTTGAGTGACACTTCCGGAGCTAGGTTTTTTGTTTTGCCCACAGTAGTTCCATCACAGTATCCGAGTAAAGCTACCTTGCAGCCGTCATGATGAATGTTCTCGCTAAAGCAGCTCCTGTAAACCAAGATTCCGCAGGTATGAGGAAACATGCCTAAAGCTCTTTTGTAGGCTGCGCAAACCAACACAGAAGTCTCCAAGATGTCAGAAAATAGGAACAAATTCCTTAGTGCCCAAATTCACTTGATATTTCTTGTTACGTTTGATCAGTTGTCCTAAATCCCAAAATATTCAGTTTACAATTAGATAAGACTAAGTAAACCAACAATATCTACCTTCAAGGAGCTGGAATCAGTGACTATTAAATGAATAACCCTTACAAATTACATTATATCTAACACACTAGCAAAAGTCATCTAATCATTGATAGTGATAGTATCTGCAAATAATCTAGTAATAATTGCACATGAATATTATGGAGAAAATGTGTAATATTTCACTCAAAAATACAGCAGAGCAAATGTATAAATTAAATTAAGTAAAGGCACTTGATAATTGTTGACTAATGACGAGAACAATGACGATTGCTGACTCTTTAGATGAGAACAATAAAACAGTTAAAGTTACAGACTACTTGAGATCTAAAAAAAAATATATATATATATAACATTCACCATGAAACCATTCCAAGTGGCTCGCATTACAAAAATTAAGATTAAAACTGTAAGTAAAGAATAAAACATTGTAAACTACTCAAATAAAAAAGTAAATGTTGGACTAAAGCATGAACCTTAAACTCATATCAAAGCTGCTCAGCTGTCAAGGAGCAAAGGTTTTTGTCTCGCACTTTGAAAACACTGAAGTCACTACAGGACCTGGCATACAGCCCTGTATAGGCTAGTTAAATGGTGTTAAAATGTATTTAAGAAACTGACAAGTAACCATTGTCAATGGTGCAGTCATGGGTGTGATGCTGCATGTCGTTAGCACTTGGCTGCATGTTTCTGCTGCTTTATTTGTGACACCTGACTGAAGAACATTACAAGGGTCATTGACATTTCCAATGAAAACCATGTAATCTACAAACCTTTAGATTTCTACCTCTGTTTAATCTTGGTGGAGTGTTTTTTTTTCGAGAGGTTTCCAACACACTGCCTTAATCAGGAGATGGAATAAAATCACTACAGCGATAACAGATCAATCACTGTGATAAGCCCCAAAAAATCTAAAGAGAGTAGTAAGTGGACTTTGAGTAGACATTGTTTTGTCAAAGTATTGTTCCCAGGGTCAATAATTAATTTCCCTGCTTAATGTTAATGGGTCACGACAGTTGACGCAAGATGAAATGCGGCAACACAAAGGTACAAAGAGCCAGGACAGATATTAAGAATGTAGCTTGGGTCCTGATTAAACAGTAAAAGGAAATGTAAAAGCATTAAGATTAATATCAGGTTATATCAGATTATAACTCTGCTGGTTATACCAGATTATTTTGAGATAAACAGTCATCTACAGCCACAGACTTCCTGGCAGAGAGGCAGGATTAAACCAGTTCAGGACAGGTACAGACAGGCCGGCTCAGTCAGAGATCCTCCGTATCAAATGAAGCCCTCAGATCATTAGGCCAATGTGTTAAAAAAAAAAAAATCTAACTGGGAGGTCCTTCACATAACAGGTTCTGGAAACCCTCATATTTCCATATCACTGCTATCAACTTGCAAGATATGTCACGCTTTGCGAGGTTGTAAATATTAGATAGTAGATAAGATTTCGGAATAAAATGTCGTCTGTGAGCGTGACAGTCCAGTTCATCAGGTTAATCAGTGTTGTGCAGTGATCTGCAAACGTGTCAAACATGAAAAATGCAAGACCATTGTTGTGAAAAGTTGCACAACAACAAAAGAATAATGTCAGGAGAACCGGAAGGCAGGAGGACAGCTGCAGCGCTCCCACCGTGATGAAAAACATTTAGGCCCCTGCCCTCTGTCTCGCTCAGCCTCCGCTGCTGTTGTTTCCCCTCTTTGTCACTCACACTGTGACGTGTTCCTCACTGCTACTATGCGTCAGCCTCGCCGAGCTGCTACTGTCATACAACCAGGGCTGAGTGAGGGGATCCCTCCTCCCCCTCAACTGTCTCTGGTCCGGTGACGGGAACGCCTGCCCTGTTGTCTTTCAGGTTCAAAGCAAAAGTAACAGGCTCAAAGGGTCAAAGTGAAGAGATAATGTCTTTCTTGTCGTGCACTTATCTGATCTCTTTTCTTGTCTACTTGCAGCATCTGTCCAGAATATGGCCGAGCTGAACAGGGGGATGTTGAAGGAGAGCAGATGACATGCAGTCGCAACAATTAGACACAGAGGGGCCATAATAGGGAAGAGGAGGCTGCGGTGGATTTTTTGCTCTGCAGAAACTGCAGAGCAAAAATGTTGATTGTATGTCACATTAATTCCCAGGATGTGTTGTCCAGCTGTTCTGCAGCGGCAGCATGAAAGATTCAAGACTCAGATGCACACAGAATGAGCATCTTCGTGCAATTACATTCTTTACGTCTCATATGTAGAGAATAAATACCTGAAAGAGGAGTAAAGATACTTTTTATACATGAAGACAAAGTCAACAACAATTTGTGCAAAGTTCAACTTAAATAAATAGAGATCACTTCATAATGAGGGGGAAAACAAATATATATATAGATATATATATATATCTATATGTGTAAAAATGCAAAGTGTAAAAATGACAAGCTGTTTATTTCCCCTGTTTCCAGTCTTATTGCTAGGCTACGCTAATCATCTGCTGGGTCCACCTGCATGTTCTCTGCTCAGATGTGAGTGTTATAGATAAATTAATTTTTTAATGAGTTAGTTGATACATGTATTTTTCCAAATCCAAACTATTGTGCAAATAAAGGAATGTGACAGTGACATACAGCATCTTCAGATGTGTAAGCGACAATAACTATTAAAGGACAAACACACAGGGATACTTTATTTGAACATCTGCTGTGGGTTACACTTGTGGAAGATGATTCCTTTGATTTTGAAAGCATCAGGATGCTTGGCAAGTGTCCTCAGACAAAAGTCTAAGCCCGTCCCCATGATGAGACTTGGGTCCTGTTGGGGAGAGTGATGTGGTTCGACTGTGGTTGGATGGCTGGCCGGTTGGCCGGTCAGGCTACACTGGAATGCGGGCTCTTTTGTTTGTCTGAGAGAGGAGTGGGTCAGGGGGAGAATGCCATTGATGATTGCAGAGAGGAAGAATGAACCTCCAGGAAGTGTTCTCTCTCTCTCCCCGCTCCCCCACTCTCCCACTCTCATTCTCTCTCTGTCTCTCTCTCCGTCTCTCTCTTCCTCTATCTTTTTCTGCGTGTGAGAACCTTCACCGTGCCGAGCCTCTCTCTCTGAGGCCACGGTCCCCAGGCACAACCACTGCTTTGTCTTGCCCTGTGAACACACACCCCTCCTCTACTGGGCGCCTACGTTTGCCAGGGCCAGTGAAACACAGGGCCACTGCTCCTATTCTTATCCACATCGGCGCTCCTGCATGGATAGTGTATGTGTGTCAGTGCTGAATGGTAATTTGCTTTTTTATGTGACACACACATCGGACACTTGTGTATTTATTTTAGTTTACAGGAAGACACTATTATCTCCTTGCATCCAGCGTTTAGACCAAATAAAGAGAGTTTTTATTTTCAGAGCATGACACCGAGTCTTGGTCATGATCATCTGGACATGACCAGGGTGCAGATATCCAACCTCTGTGAGAGTATAACAGCACCGGCCTAAAAATGGAATAAAGCAGTAAGTGGATAAGAATCTAGCCGGTGGCCCCTTCTGACCAGTGTCTGCCGCCTCCCGTCACATTGCTCATTCCCCTCTGTGTCAGAAGGCTGTGAGGAGCTGCAAATGGCCCTTTCAAAACACACGACAGCTGGAACACAGGGCAAAGGTGACCCAGGCAGTTGGGAGGAAAGGGGGGTTTGAAGGGGAGTGGGGAGGGTGATTGGGGGCACGAGATGAGCAGCTGCAGCCCCGAGCCCCTGTTTCTCCACCGTGCCACCATCCCTGGCTTTAACAATCGCAGAACACACTCTGAGGACCGTGTGGTTTTTTCTTTTTTTTTTCTGAATAAAGTCTCAAAAATGTGCAAAATGTGTGCCCTTTTTTGTCTGTTCTCAGAAATCACCCTCCCTGTCTCAAGACAAAAAAAAAACACAAAGGCACTGGGTGATTTGGTACCAGGGAATTCCACAACCCAAAGCAGGATTAGAGGCCTTAAAAAGTTACCAAGAGACGCCCTCCAACTTACAAAGCATGATTTATGGCTCTTTTATCAGTCTGGATTAAAGCCATTTTAAGACAAAAAAAACTATATTTTTGAGGGGATTTTTAAAGTAATCGAACTTGGATGTGGACTTTGAATATCCAATTATCTTCAAACAGATCTGAAGAAAAGGGAAAAGTCATATTTAACTTGCAATTTTAACTATTTACGCTATTAAAAAACGACCTGTCTTTGTTCTAAAATCTCTCAAATGATTTCAGACTTTATATCAATAACACATTTCATGCAAAGTCCCAGTACAAGTTGTTTAAAAATACTGCAATACAATGAGTAATATGATAAATAGATCAAATAAAAGGAAGGATAAGATTGACTCTGTTTATCATTGCTCCACATGTGTTCCTCCCTTACTTTGCCACACTTCAGGGTTGACCACACTCCCCCACCCCCGATGGAGGGACAGGTGTTTTGATAAGAGCCAATAGATGTTCCCAGTGATCTGCTGCTGTGTGAATTCACGGAGCGACACCACCACCGCCGCCACCGAACTTTATTGTGGCCGCGCGTTATCGCGAGACTTGTGCCATTATCAACCTGCTTGACACACAGCAGCGCTGAGTGCAGCCTGCCTTGCCAGGGTTAGGACCGAAGCTTCAAGAAACGACAAGGAGCAGCGAAAACATCTGGACCGCACATCATGAGAGGAGACCGGGGCTTGTAGGTGGGGGAACAGCACGACGGATCGGGCGGAGATACATGTGAGTACGGTGCGGTTTTTTGCGCTTTTAAAACGCAGGAAGCGAAAGTTAAAGTGTAAGCCTCGTCGCTTCGTTCGGCGCAGTTGGGCTTTGCTGGGAGTTCCTCCGCTGCTTTTAGAAAAAGGATCCCAGCAATGCGTTTCCCCAGACACGGACACGGAGCTCGGTGTACTGCGCCCTCGGACCCCTCCGTCCACCAACTTTTCTTTTTTGGTTCTTTTCAAAAATAATCCAACTTCTGTGCGTAAAAATCGCCGCACGCCAACACGACCCGCGCCGTGTGTGTGGCATCAAACTTTTAATAATCACTCAAATCCACTATTTATTTGTCTTCTCACCATCTGCCCTTTCTGTTTTGAATTAGCCCCTTTTAAAGAAACACCCACAGCTGTGTGCGTGTGTCCGAGCGGTGCGTAAAAAGGCCCCGCGGCTCGATTTTTTTTTCTTTCTATTCTCATCCGCGACCATCGAAGTGCAGCTTTTCCCAGCTGATAAATAAACGACCCGGTTGGATTATTATAATTTTTAAAGTTGGCGGTGTTATCACTCACAGATCTCGCTCCGTTTGGAGAGTTGTGTGTCCTTTTTGGACTGCGCACGGCTCCGGAGTTTAACATATGGCATAAAGGGGAGCACAGCTGGAGGTAGCGTTTCCATTGCGGTGATGTCAGAGCAGCTGACTCCACAGCTTGCAGTGTAATTAGCAAACAGAGCAGCAGTTTACTCACTCACTCTGCGCTGCTCTTATTTTTTTTTTTCCTCCTGTTCTTCACGCCGGCCTCCCTCCTCCCTCCCCCCCCGCGATGGACGAGTCGGATCATTCCCAGTCCCGCTTCTTGCTTGTTCTGTAAACACCGCTGTTTTGTGTGCGCTCGGAGACGCACCGGTGCGTCACTATCCGATCACATTTTTTGGAGGCGCAGCGCAAGAAGTGTGGCTGACTGCCTCCACGGCCAATCCGACTTGGATCAGCGGATCCGTCTGCAGCCGTGGTCCATGGGTGGGTGAGCGCAGCGCGGAGTGCCCCGCATCACTGTGGGGATACTCAAGTTG
Organism: Hippoglossus stenolepis; assembly: GCF_022539355.2. Taxonomy (NCBI): domain Eukaryota; kingdom Metazoa; phylum Chordata; class Actinopteri; order Pleuronectiformes; family Pleuronectidae; genus Hippoglossus; species Hippoglossus stenolepis. The sequence goes on along the minus strand of NC_061492.1, from coordinate 15,449,174 downwards.
GATAAAGTTGTTGATGTAGACATTTCTTAAATATATTTCTGGATCAAGTTTTAAAATTGTGAAGGGTTTTCTGAAGTTGTATCTAAAGCATGCCGTCTGTGTTTTCCGGTACTTTTAAAATCACGCGTAATTTCGGATGAAGTTCATTTCTCTGTTTTTTATACTTCGAGCTTGTTTTCGTGTCCGATGTATGAGCTCCTCCGATCGGCTCCATTTCCTTCATCCACCATCCTGTTTTTCCTGTTTTTCACCAGGTTATGAAGGAAGAATGGAGTTCCCAGACCATAGCCGCCAGTTGCTGCAGTGTCTGAGTCAGCAGCGTCACCAAGGTTTCCTCTGTGACTGCACTGTTCTTGTCGGCGAGGCTCGATTCAGAGCGCACAGAGCCGTGCTGGCCTCCTGCAGCATGTACTTCCATCTCTTCTACAGGGACCAGCTAGACAAAAGGGACGTTGTGCATCTCAACAGTGACATTGTGACAGCCCCTGCTTTCAGTCTGCTCCTTGAATTTATGTATGAGGGGAAGCTGGAGTTCAACACTCTGCCAGTGGAGGATGTCCTGGCAGCAGCCAGCTACCTCCACATGTATGATATAGTGAAAGTGTGTAAAGGCAAGCTTAAGGATAAGGAAGTTTCGTGCCTGGACGAGAAGTTGGGCGAGGGTTTGGGACTCAGCTGCCTGGACAGGGAAAATTCCTCGGATGGCGAGCTGCACAGTAAGCAGCTACTCCGGCGACAGCTCCAGTCACAGTCTCTGGGGCTTCACAGGGCCCCCCCGGCAGAAGAGTTTGACATGGACAACAGCGAACTCAGGCTGGCTGTCACAGATTGTGATAGGTCTACACGGAGCAGGCAGAAGGCGAACGGTCACTCTGGCAGGTCCCCGGACCTTGTAAGTGTCAATTATGTGTCAGCAGAGGCCGAGCCCTGCGTCCAAACAGCTGGAAAAACAAAAGCTGATGTCAGTAGTTCCACCGTATTGCTGTCCCAGAGGTCCCGGGCTTCAGATGACATGGACTGTGCACTGGATTTGTCTTTCAAGCCTCTGTCTAGCAGAGATCCCTTACACCCCTCCTACGTCTCGGGACAGCTGGCCCTCGACAGCCAGCAGCAGGGCATTGAGCCACTTGTTAAAGACGAACACGACTTGCTGTCAGAGCAGGAGGACAGTGAGCCGATGAGCCCTGAGAGCCAGCGCTTTGGGAATAGTGCCAGGAGCTCGGTGGTGACAGGGTTCGCTGCCCTCTTCCCAGGCAACAACGGCTCTACAGCCGCCCTGCTCTCCCAGGAGGAGGACCTGATGGACGAGGAGGGGGAGGCCTGCAGAGGGAGGGAGGGCGCCCCGGGCAGGGCGTTGGAGGAGCGGAGGGGCAGACTGCTGGGGGACAGCGAGGAGGAGGAGGAGGACGACTTGGCCTCTTCAGACATCTCCACCTCCAGCGGCGTGCTCCTGCCCCCGGGGCAACAGGTGTGTGTGTGCCCCCTCTGCAGCAAAGTCTTCCCCAGCCCCCATGTGCTGCAACTGCACCTCAGCTCACACTTCCGCGAGAAGGAAGGCGCTCGCTCCAAACTGTCCCCGGACGGTTCGGTCCCCACCTGCATGCAGTGCAACAAGACCTTCTCCTGCATGTACACCCTTAAGCGCCACGAGCGCACACACTCTGGCGAGAAGCCATACACCTGTGGCCAGTGTGGCAAGAGCTTCCAATACTCTCATAACTTGAGTCGGCATGCTGTAGTGCACACACGTGAGAAGCCTCACGCTTGCAAGTGGTGTGAGCGGCGCTTCACCCAGTCCGGGGACCTCTACCGCCACATCAGGAAGTTTCACTGTGGCCTTGTCAAGACTCTCGCCATCGGATAAAACACCTCTCACCAGTGCCATGGCATAAGACAGAAAATGTCTTTTCATACACTGAATACAATTACTGAACCATTCTCCTGTTAGTATACACACGTTTGTGGCCGTCTGTCGGAGACATATCTTTTGGATTCTAACCCCATGTGGCATTTCTCAAGTCTGAAAAGATGTAGCAACTTCTGAGACTGGAGCTGTTTACTGTGCCGACGATGTTGAAGGTGCACAGGCTGCTCAGATCAACATGGGTGCTGTGAAATTCAAGCTGGATCTGTGTGAGCGACGATGAACAAATCAGACGATGCACTTGTTTATTTCTGCCCTGTTTAAGTCAATCTGTTGAGTTTATTTAGTGAGAGGAAAAAAAAAAAAACATCCTATGTTTTTACCCTCTGGGTAATGATGTCTAATGCTAACATATGTTAATACAATCTTTAGAGTAGGTGAGACTTTTGTGCACATGGGAGATCAGAACCGTCCGTGAGTAGCAATATATGATTTGTTTTTAAAGCTTCTACATTTATTATTATTATTATTATTATTTATTATTTGGGATTTGTTTAGTCCTCTAACAAGTAAACTATCATAAGGCAGCAAAACTAATGAAGTCTGACTACTGGAAGTATGATTAATATTATTGTTCACAGTTAATGTTTGGTTGAAATGAAGTCAACTACAGTTTTATGTTGTTTAGAACAAGAGGCCCAGACCATTACATCATCATGTTTCTTTTTTTGCATTGGGGAGAGTTAACAGCTCTTTTAGTTACTAATGTAAGCGAGCACATATCGATGACACGGCCTTGTAATTGCTACTTAAAAAGAAAAAGTTGTATAAGCAGCGGAGGGATGGAGAACTAGTTGGGAGCTGATGCCTGTAACACTGGTGCCTACTGAAGTCCTCAACCTAAAAACAAGAATGATATATATATTATCATGCCTTCAAATCTGGATCACACTCCCTATACCAGGTCATAACAAAGGTAATCGTCTGCTCTGGAATGATCCAAGCGTGTCCTTTAATTAAATCATTTTTTTTTACAAGAATGTAATAAAAGTAAATCAAGCTCCTGTCAGTTAAATGTTTATTGGCGTGTTTGGGTTAAAAGCAAATTTTTGCCAGTAAATTACCTTGTTATTTCCTGGTATGGCATCTAAAGGGCACGCTGATGTGGTGTTTGAGGCCAACCCTCCGCAGGCAGGGCGGGGAAAGACGGAGACAGGTGGATGTTCGGTGCTTTTGTCAGTTGTCGGCGCCGTCTGTTCGTCAAAGATGTGCCATTTGGCCGAAACCTACTGACTTTTCTTTCTCCGAAATTAACTTTCTCCACATTTATTCTTACTGTACGTGTGTCTAAATTACTACTGATGAAGTTGGAGCCTTTAGCGGCGCTCGTCCTCGAAAGAATCTTTTGGGCGGGAAGTGGATTTTTCTTCCGTCCGTTCTCGAGAGGAGGTGTGGCGCTAAAAGTTCCTGATATTTGTCTATTCTGTCCTGAGAAGACTTGATCAGAATTTTATTTATTAGTTTGGTTCAGGGTTTACTGTAGCTGTAGTTCTTGTTTCTATGAGCTTGAGAGACGCCACGTCTTGCCTATAGCGATCTTGGTACTCATTAACTGGTATTTGGGGGCTGTCTGTTTATTTTCTCTGTGCAAATCAAGTTACTGTAATTGTATTTTTAATACACCATGTAGAAACCTCTGTCGAGTGTTTATGATGTGTCACATGGAACATAGAGAAGCACTTGTTTTTAGCATGCATATAGTTTCAACACTATTGTCTAGGCTGCTATTTCTTACTGTTTGTATATTTAATGTAAATATATATTCTATTTATCAGACTTTGTTTGTTTTTCCGTGTGACATCACGCGTCGAGGAGAGTCAGGTGTCTTATCGAGGCGACACGGCCTCTTAAAAGTGTCACGTCTTCCAGAGGGGGTTTGGGTCCTTCTTTCTTTTTCCTCCATTTTTTAAAGACTTGATTGGACTCCGCCTCGCTACAAATCAGAGCAGTGAGTAAGCGCTCCGGCTGCTGTTCGGCCACAGGAAACAGCGGTTCACAAGCACAGCCACATTGATACGGCATCGGCTACCTATAGAAACGAGACAATACAGGCATTGTCCCCCCCCCACCACCACCACCACCTCCCTCCCTACCAAGTCCCAGGTAGTTCTCAAGGGATCATTGTGTATCTCTCTCTCGGAGCTGTGGGGAGAAAAGCCAGCGCAAGTCTCTCTTTGCACTTTTCTGTATTGAATGGAGCCCTTGGAATGTGAGAAATGTATTTGGCAAAGGGAGACCAAGGAGACTGTAAACAGGTGTATTGTTCGGAGGCATCAAAGAACAGACCCCCGCCCCCCCGCCCCGTCCCAGCACGTAGTAGATAAACGCTTCATTGTTCCCCTACATGCAGAAGTACCACGGTGATTTGATTGCACACATCTATCAAGAGAATATCAGAGCATTGTTTTCAAGAAAAGTTGCCGAGACTGAATACGCGGAATATCTGGTGGTAGAGGTCAGACGGAGGTGCTCTTAACCTGTCCATTTCAGCAGAGACACCCTGAGGTGTTGTTTTTCTTCAAGGTTTCTTTCAGGACACAAAAACATAAATTCACATGTGATTCCTGAGCGTCTGCAAAGGTTTCAAGCGGAGAAACCCAAGTCGAGAAGAAATCAGACCCTTTTTTTTTTATTACACGCAGCCCACCTGACTTGCCATCACCGGTCAGGGAGGTTGTTATTTGACTCCTCCTGGTTTATTTGCACAGACACTCCTGTTGTTCGCACGACACATTTATGACTTTGGTTATTCATCAGAACAATAGACTTGTGTCGGATACATAGATGCCGCATTAGTGTTAATAATGTATATTTCAATCCAATCGCAGGAATGTAGATTGTCACTGTTTCCTTTCTTCTAAAGTGCAAGTTAAAAATCACTTGATTCTCTAATGTACATGTGTACAGAGGTAGCTGATCAGACAAACTAATGACACGTGAAAGGGTCTTTTCTTTCTTTTTATTCTTTGCCGTCTTTATTTATACCTCCAGGATGATCGCCACATGTGCCTTGTAGACACACGGATAGGTGTTGCATCTGGAGAAGGCCTTTTTCAATACTGTACATTTTTGCCCTAGACGGCGGTGTCAACGTTCACATCACAGCTACAGTGGCTCGCCCACTAATGTGAAACCCTTCGCAGCTGTTGTTCCTGTTTTTCAATTCTATCATATCAAAAAAATGTAAATCCTGACAAACTGAAAGTTTGAAGTCCATTTATTTTTGCTGCTTTGAGAGAGATTACATCGACGTTTAGAGATTGATTTCACCTTTTTTTTTTTTTTTTTGTCTGTGACTAAATCTGTTTTGGATTTTTGTTAAACTGAAGACAAGCATTTGTGTTTTGGCTCTTTAGAAGCCAGTGCTAGTGGGAACTAACAGTATGTTCCTGAGTTAATGTCACTGTTGAATGTGAAACACTGAGATTTGATTGTTGACTTTTGTGGAGACGGTGCCTCTCTCGACTGAGGGCCGTGCTCTCCTAACTCATGCTGTATGATCTTTTTAAGTAAAAAAAAAAAAAAAAATGACTTTACCGATACTGGAATTTTGTCCTCTGCAGGATACAACTGTGAAATTGTGTATAATCATGAGAAATATTTATTATTGCATTTTGCTTCTTGTGCAACATTTGACTGTTTCTGTTTTAATTTGGTTTAAAAAAAAAAAAAAAAGACAAAAAGCTTCTAAATGTCAAACGAAAAGTCTTTTTAATAGAATTTGTAGAAGTGCCATTAGATTTTAATATAATTTTTTTAATAAGAAAGGTATATTTTATAGTAATCAATTGCTTCAGTGTTAGTGGTGTAGAGATTAGAGGACAATCTTTATGCAGAATTGACATTGCTTAGATATTGAGGCAATTTAATTTGATCTATAACTGTATGTGCATTTTCTTTGTTTGCGCTTTTGGAGTGTGCTTGTGTGTGTGTATGTGTGTGTGTGTGTGTGTGTGTGTGTGTGTGTGTGCTGTGGAAATGTGACAATCTTGATTTAGGTCTTTATTAAGATTATGCATAGAATTAAATGGAACAACTTTCTTTCTTTGTGTGGACTCCATTCATTCAATTCCAACCTCCTTTTCACACCTGCTACGACACATGATGATCGGTATAAGAGAAGCATGTTCTTACGCTCATAAATACTTAAGAGGAGACTAGTCTGACACACAGCAGCAACAATCAGGCAGACTGTGTGTGTGTGCGTGTGTGCGTGCGTGCAGCACAGCAATGTGTACAGAGACAACAGAATGTGATAATACTGCTGGTGTTGCAGGCTGTATCCCTCTGAAACCATAAACTGAGCTCAAGGACGGAGTGATTTCAAGATGAGCTCCCATTGTTCCATAGCTGATGCCAGTAGTAGAGATAAACCTGGGATAACAGAGCTGCCTTTTGTAATGTAATTATTACTTAAACTCAACTTATAGCAACTAAACTACACACGATTTGTGTTATCTGTACGTAAAGAGACATGTTAGAAAGGTGCTGGTCTAATTGATGCCAATTCACTGGACATTTTCAATAGGGAGAAGTTTTAATTATTTCCCCGCTGCACCATGAAAGAAATCCAGCTGCTCCGCGACGTGATCCCAATGGGGATGTGCTCGGGTTCCCACCACCCTCCCCCCTAGGCCCAGCTCACCCATTCTGGGAACGCCATATAGACATGGGCCACATCCAACTGCCCCTGCCCCCATCCATCCTACCTCCACCCCCACAGCCCCCAAAACCATGGCCCCAAACCTCGGCCTCATCCCACCACTCCATTGTGTGCATGGGTAGTAGTTCAGCCAGGCTATTGTCTGGCGCGGCTCCCCAGCACGTACTTTATGCACAAACAGACGACACAGCGGCGCTGGCCAGGCAGCTCCAACATAAAGAAAACAATGTCCTCCCAAGATCATTCATAAACACCCCGAGCAGCCCTGGCAACAGCTTCGCCCACGATAAATAAGGGCCACTCCGCAGTGCTGTGGACACCTCACACTGTACACATCCACAGCAACATCTCACATCTGCCTTACAGGATCCAGGGGCTTCTGGTGTGTGTGTGCGTGTGTGTGTGTTAGCTATGGACCAAAACCTTCACATGGAAAGTCTGGGCCATGTGATAGAGCTTAGCTGCAGGGTGACGAGCTGGGATATGTGCAGTGTAACACGATGGTGTAATAAAACATTCCTTTTCTGAGGCTCAAAGCCGGGCTCCTTTGGCTTTGAGTGATTTTGTGTGTGTGTGTGTGTGTGTGCGTTTAGGGGCACTCGAGAGAAGTTGAGAGGAAAGTTGTAAGTGTCCACCACCTCAACAGGGCCAGCGGTGGGAGCCCTTGACCTCTGAAGGGACGGACTGCCAGGGACAGCTGGTGTGGCCTGTGTTTATTTATTTATTTCTTAACAAAAGACAGGTGGTCACACTTGAAAAGGGCACACAAACACAGTCACACGCGCGCCTGTGCACAGACGATGCGCGTGCAGACACACACACACACACACAGGGGTGGTTTGTCTGTGTATTAACACATGCATACGTTATCATCCACTTAATTTTGCAGGAGCCATTCTTATGACTTTCAGAAAATCACGCTGCTGCCCAGAACAAACAATAATAATTGGATTCTCAATGAATAAACTAATAGTCTGGAGTAAAAATAAATCTCAGCCAGCGTCCATTACAGTCAGCTTTTACAAATCATACTCGTAAAGCAGCGTTTACGCCCTTAATCCCAACCTGCAACCCACATCTGAACTGTGTCTGAATTTCTACATGTGCATAAATACATATCAACTGGTGCCCTCGTATACTGGGTTTTGCCTTTTTTGGAGCGGCTCGCCCTGACAGTGCCAAGACAGTGTGTCCTTGGTCCACTGTACAGCTGTCACTTACTCGCACTCGTTGACGCATATTTATAGCAGCAGCATCACTGGGCCTGACGCTCGCCACGCTCAGACCACAGCTGGTCCCCAAAAGAATGGGTGAAAGACAAAGCCACGTGCTCCCGCTGGCCGGCCGCAGTTGGTCCTGTCTGGAGCGCTGTGGGCGATTATGTGGCCCCCTTCTCCTCGCAGACATGCGGGCCATGCATGCAGCAGGGAGAGGATGAGGAGGGCCCATTCATGGGGCGGGGGGTGAGAGAAAGCACACCATGACCTTTTTTTCTTTCTCTCTTCTTTGGGTGTCAGGGATGGGGATGTGGTGAAAAACCTTGGCAGCTGCAGCTGTCTTGTTTCTGAAGGTGCATAAACACATCACATCCTTATTAAGCGAGAGCAGAGGGGGAGGAGAGGCTGCGCATCAGCATCCTTTACTCTAATAAGTCCACAATTAATATAGTGAACATTTTGGATGACATACTGCAATGTCACCTGTGCAATGTCCTGCGTCTAGAGTCTAATTTCAAACGGTTTGCTTTCAGAATAAGGAGAGGCTCAAGACAGTGGAGTCATGACACTGATATTTGCTGCTTTAATGCAATGGCCTTGATTGATTAAGTTGAAGGAAAAGAGGATGAATGGAAGAGTGATTCATGAGGTTGGGATCGGAGCAGGCTTTTCTCCATTGACATTCTGTAAATTACTTTCCCAAAGATGTTAATGTGAGGTCTGATACAACGACGGGTCACAGGAAACTAGTTGAACGGTTAGACCGTCAAAAGCGAGATTCACAGTATGTGACTCAGACCATTACAACAAACAGTTGAAAAGCACTTGAAGGATTCTCCATCTGACTCCGGTGCAGAGAATAGTGACGACTCGTTTCTTTCTGTTCACATATGCACTCACACACAAAACTTTTAACTGGTCTACGAGCCTAATTTGGTGAAACATTTTTTTTTTTAAAGTGATCTGTTCATGTTTTACTTAATTATTAGGTGATTCTGGAATAATGGATTAAAATACAGATCCAAGTGCAGAGCCAGGGGGGCACTGGCCCTAGCTGAAATGTAATTGGCCCCTGTACTGCCAGTATTATTTTTTTTTTATTAAACAAACTAGTCACTCACTAACAATACTAACAATGAATATGAGAATTTGCTGAAAAATCCCAGATCCACCACTGAAGACAGATCATCAGATATTTCCAACATTTCCTTGTAATTGCATCTTGTTAGTTTGGTTTATTAGTTTACTTAACACGTGACATGCACAACACAACGGCCAGATCTTGCAATGCATCTGCAAATCCTGGGCAGGATAAATTAAAAGCATATACAGTATATCACATGAAAATTTCATATGAAATATACTTGGCAAATAGGATAATAAGTAGCCTATAGGTAAACACTATGTTGGAAGTGGTATTACTTGGAGGGCCACATAGACACATTTTTGTAAATCATCTAGTTTTATGGAACTTTTGTAATGGGGCTGCACATACTGTATATTTTTTCCCATTATCCGTTAGTCTATTGATATTCTTTACAACTGACAAGCCCTAGTAAAAAAAAAAGACGACTCAAAATAACAATGCCTATTACAAGTTCAAAGAGCCCAGAATAACATCTCCAAATATCTTATTTTGTATGATCCAACTGTTTGAGATTTTTAGGTTACAGTGATTTAACCCATAAAGAACCATTGATAGTCTAATCCAACAAATCTGCTCCAGATTAATATTCTGCGTATCAGCTATTGATTTCAGCCAATAACTCCTATCCTTTTAAAAAGTGGATCCAAAGGCCAAATTGGCTTGCAATTTAAAAAGTGTCATCCTTATAAGTGTTTAATGTTCACCTCCATGTTCCTTAAAGCCTTATCAAGAAATGTGCAGACAACTTGACGCCTCGCTTGCCAGCAGCTGTCTTGCTCGCTGAGCCAGAAATCAAGTGGTGCCCTCGGACACCAACTGCAGAGCTCCCCAAAGGCCGACAGAGCCACAACTGGCCCGCTGCGCCGGGGCTGTGACTCAACAGCTCACAGGCGCATATGCAATAAGCTCCAGGAAGTGTACTCATCCATGCTAATATCTATAACAGCATGTCATGAGACGGCTTTCTATAAAGCAGACCGCTGAGGACATGTGCCACCAAGAACAATTACTCACAGTGTACAATACCTGACCCTGAAAGCAGTCATCATCAGTGACGAGCCACAGCCAAGACAAAGTGATGACTACACCCTCAAGGTCGTGTCCAGCGGGGATAATTGTAGCCAAATTGTCTGCTGCAAATGCTGCGGTCCTGCTCAACCTCCGGGTCATCTTGTTTTAATAAATAAAATTTGATAGCAGATTCTCAAGGTCAGCGCAAGACAGGCTGGATTGGAATTTCATTATCATTGCCAAGCCGAGACAAAACTTTCACACTTTAAGTAAAAGGTTGAAAAAGTACCTCCTTAGCATAGAGAGATTAATTTGTCCATCCACACACAAAGCAGGGTTCTGTGAATTAGCCTGACCGGGGTGCAGTCAGAGAGGGAGTGTGCTGCCATCTGCTGATGCATCCACACAGACAAAGACGACATGGTCGTCTTTCAGGGGTTTTAGTAGTTTTGTAATATTTACGAAATTAAGTTTTTGTGCATCTTTAAGCATTCAGATTATATAAACTCATGAATTGATGACATAACTCAAAAGAAATGACATTTAACTGTGTACAAAATGGTTCAAGTTTATTTCAGTTACCTTTGAAAGGGAATACATATACACATATACAATAAAGATCTGGATCATATCGTTAAAAAAAAACATCACAGGTATAAAATGCAGTTTTAGTAATATCTCATGTGAGTTAACTACATATACATTAGATACATAGTCAAACAAACTCCTGATCAGTCCTTTATGTTGAGCAGCTGCAGCACAGTACCTCTTCATATTGTCCGCTGTAACTGTGGGGATAAAAAATATTAAATTTATTATTGAATATCATCATTGTTCATTAACAGACAGAAAATGTTTTAGAGAAGTCGGACCATTACACTGTTCAAAACGACTTCACATTCACCCAGTTATAGGGTTTCAGTGTCTCAGTCTTTAAGGGCCAGTGTTTAGGATTCAGTGGCATCTAGTGGTTAAACTGAAAACCCCCTTCACTCCTCTCCCAAGCATGGAGGAGAGGCCTTCAGGTAACGTAACACAAAAGGCACTCGCTAGAGCCAGTAATTGATTTGTCCTTTCTGGGCACGCAATACAGATCTAAAGGGTTTATTCCAAGATAACAAAAACATGATTCTTGGTTTCAGGAGATAATATACTAATGAAATTATTATTATATTCAAATTCTTGCCCATAACCTTAACCCTGAATCCTACACACTGGATCTCAAAAGGTGAAAAATATGACACATAAAAACTGTAAGTTGATCTAAACTTTGACGTCATGAACAGATCTTCCAAGGGAACAAGTGGTGAAAACAACAAAGTATATTCAATCAAATCGTGTGTTTCAGTACACTTTTACGGTACTTCTACCAGGAAATATTGTACTTTCTACTCTACAATGTTTACTTTACAGCATGAAATACTATTTACTTTTAAGATGATGATTTTACACAATGGATAATACATAATCTTTTAAAATATAACATTGTTAAAGGTTAAATTATGGTTTTCAAGCTGAAGATAAATTATTTCACAGAACAGATGAAAAACAGCATGTGTTGTTTAAACACGTTGGGCTTTGTCAAAGCAAGTTGTTTCCAACTGACACCTAATTAACCTCAGTCCCCCTGCACCGTCTCTCAGGTTAAAGGCCTCTGCTGATGCTTTGGCGTCTAGGAAAAAAACCCTGCAGCTGGATTCTCGCTGGTGACCTGATGTTTAAAAGGACAATATTATCCTGCCTGGATTAGATGATTAGGAAAATCCTACTAATAAAAAGGAGAAATTTGGTGTGTCCTGTCGTTTTCTTGTCAACTGAAAGTTGGCAGTTATATTGATGTAGATAACATTTTTTTTTAAATTCAACAATGTTGAGGTGCTTTGGGAAATGGGGTGACAAGGCAATCACAAGTGACTTACTCTATGATGGTGCAGACAGAGCAGCAGAGGCTGGAGCAGCTCGAGCACTGTCGGGTACAGGAGGAACACACTGGACGGTCACATTGGGAACACGGAGTCCTGGAGCCTTGGCTCTTCTGACAAACACAGCAGCCTGCAGGGGCCGCTGGTGCACCTAGACACAAGGTACACAGCCACATGGCACAATGGATTAGCATTTAGCAAAGCGCCCCAGTTTAAAGCCCAAACTTACCATCCTGTGCCAATGCTGACATCTGCTGGAAAAAGCAAAAACTAATACACACATTTTGTTTTTGGGTATGGAGTACACTGGCTTGTCACAATATAAAGAACTTGCTGAGTAACAGCGCCCTCTGCAGACACACGGCAACTAATTCTGTTGGGCTCAGTGTCTGGGTGATTTAATGCTTTTCATGTAGAGAAAAACAAAGTGTATCAATCTCTTCACTGGAGCTCTGACTGAGATGTCCCACTCACTTATCTGAAAAACAACTGAACAGTAAAGATTACCCATGATCCCTGGCTTCCTGAACCAGAAGAGCTGCTGCTGTACCAATTACACCAGACTTTATTCAGATTTCTTGATATTTAAAAGTTTCCTCAGTGAATATTGGAGATAAACACTGGTTTTCAATGACTTAAGTCTTTTTAACTGATCCACAGTTCAGCATTACTCTTGAACTTGCCGACCTGATTCTGACAATTAAAACTGCGACTGTCAGTCAGTCACACACTTCTCACAGGAGATTGTCTCACCAGAGTTACATAGAGCAAAAACAGGAGTTTGCGATGAGGAGTGGGAATGAAAGAGGCACCATTTGCTCCCTGAGGACTGTTGAATACACTCTTACTCTAGGTCTTGCTAGGAGAGTGACCCAGTTACTCCAAAGAATCTACTTCCATTCTATGCGACTCCCAATATTTATTTTGAGATGAATCACCTGGATTCTAAGATCAGTCACTTCACTACTGTGCCTTCACTGCTCTCACGTCTTTAGACTTTGTAGGTGACCTCCAGCAAGGAGGCTATGTTTTCACCCCTGTCTGCTGGTTTGTCTAATTGTCAGCAGGATAACGCAACACTATGAAACAGATTCAACAAAAGTTTAGTGGAAGGATGTGAAATGTGCCAAGAAAGAGCCCAATACAATTTGCCATGGATCTTTATCAAAAGGCCAGGTCCAGGACTTCATTTCACTTTCTTAAAAGTAATTGCAAGACTGCGAGCCATCTATTTAGGAGACTTAGATCCATGAGCGTGATATTTTTTGCAGATCCAAATAAAAAAACAACGAGGGGACAGTGGGGCCTTGTTGGAGGTATGCACATCACTGAGTGCCATTCTATTATATTTCTTCTTGTGTAAATCCCACTGAAGCTTTTCTCTAGCTGTGCCTGAAAGGAGGAGGCCCCTGGAATTGGGACTATGACAAAGTTCTGGTTTCACTCATCAGAACTTTTCTCTCATGCTGCTGTCCAGTGTTGCCGTGTCCAGATGAGTCGATGCATTTTGCTCAGACTGTAAACCCTTTCCACCTGTCTCACTCTCACCTGCTGCAGCGTTGACTCGCGTCAGTCTCCCATCGTGTCCGATGAGTGTCTGTCCTCGCAGCAGGGTCTGGTTACATGAAGGTGTCTCCGCTGGTCCTGCTGACTGCGGGTCCGTGGACTTCTCCTCTCCGGTCCAGAGTCTGCCCATCACAGCTTTGGCTCCCATAAAGAGCAGGTTCTTTGTCTTCTCTAGTGAAAGAAAGAGACAAGCACACGTGACTCACCGCAGACTATATTCTCACTGCATTGTGTTAGCTCAGAGGCCGTTAGCCGTGCAAACCTTGTCAAACTAACGACACGACGCGTGTTGTGTGACGAGTAAACGTTTGGTGAGCACGAGCAAACACATTAAAACCAACCACTGTCAACAAATGGAGGACATTTTGGAAGATGAACCAAATCCCGCGACGCTGACAAACATTTCACGGCGCTAGCTTGTACTCACCGTAGGTTTCCTGCCTGTATTGGTTCCCAAACACGCCGAGGTTGTTGAGCTCCTGTTGCCTTATGTGTACTTTGTACTGAGAGGAGAAGGTTTCGGGGAACGGACAGGCTCTTTTCGTCATTTTCGCAGCTAAAATAAAGTCCGTCACACTTCAACACTTGTTTGTTGCGGGAAAAAATGGAATGGATGCGGCGAGGAGCCAATCACACGCCTTCTTAATTGTCACGTGGAAGATATGAGCCAATCGAATTGCTGCTTTGCCGTCACGTGATATCTGGCTCAATATAAAAGTTCTCTCGCATTAAGCTGCGTTCACGGGCTGTGGGGAATTTTTGTTGTTCAAAAAAAAACAAAACAATAACAGGAGATTAGTTGTAGACATGGAGGAAAAGTGCTAATTTTTTCGGACATATTTATTTAAATTAGTAAATTAAATGCGTTAATTTTTTCAAACTTATGATTGAATTACCAAAAACAATCAAAACAGTCCCAGTTTAGACAAACCAGTGGCATTTGCATTGACTGACCATGTTTACACACACACACACACACACACACACACACACACACACACACACACACACACACACACACACACACACACACACACACACACACACACTATGATGAATGATCTACAGATAACCATGGATCTAATCACTTTTATTTGAAAATATTGGTGCCAGTTAAATTGGTGACATGGCTCTTTATTGACACTTGTGGTTTACTTACATCCTCTAATAGTAATAGTAAAAGAACAAGAGATTTTTGGCTGCAACAAAATAAACACTGCTTAAAGGCTAAATAGATGATTTGTTTATTAACGAATAAAGAGAAAATAATTTTAAGGTGATGAAAAGATGTCACACGATCTGTTCTTCCATCAAGTGGAGGTGAAGGTTTCCCTCTAGAACATCTGGATCATGCACTCTCTGGACTTTCCAACACCAACCCACTTAACTGGTGAGAGAGAAAGAAAGAGAGAAAGATTAGAAAAGTGAGAACAAATGTAAAAGGCTATTTCTGGTATTTGAAACATTAGCGCCTAATGGATATCATCTAGTTTTATCATGAGTTTGTATCTTAGTTTGTAGGCTTTCAAGGAAAATACAAATATTTTCCAGCATTCTTTTCAAATTCATTGGTGTTTGATGCTTATTTTGTGTGAAACTCACTGGGAACTCCGATGTGGTTCTCGATGAAGCGGATGTAGTTTTGTGCCTTGGGGGGGAGGTCGTTCCACTTCCTGGCTGCAGACGTGTCCGTCTTCCAACCAGGGAAGGTCTCATACTCGACTTCCACTTTGTGCAAAACGTCCATGTTGGCTATTATTAAAAAATAAAACGATTATTAACAATCTTTAAATCAATGCTGGGTCTTGAGACCTACTCCTTCTCATATGTCATCAAATAAGGCAGATGGGTGTGTGAGTTTTATTATTACTTCCACTAAGAAGGTTACATTTTCGTCTGTTTGTCTGATATTTAGCAGGATTATGCAAAAACTACTAAACAGACTACCACAAAACTTGGTGGAAGGATGTAGTATTCGTCAGGAAAGAGCTCATAAAATGTTTGTGGGGATCCGGATCAGGGGTCATTGTGAAATAGGGCTGTGATTCAACATTTCATTTATTTCTCAGAGATTAATTCACTGATCTTGACAAACAAAAATCAGGCATGTTTAGGGGACTGCCATTTATGAGTGTGCACAATTTGGTGCAGATCAAAATAAAAAATCCAGATGTAGTGACTTTAAATATGGTTTCATATGGAGACTGTTGGGCCTTGGCAGAGGTATATGCTCTTCTTCTATTTTTACACACAGTTCCTTCTGTTAAATCACCTGGAAAATGGGGAATTCTTTTTCCATTTAGTTTGTAGGCAACTCCAACTTTGATTTCATCCAGCACGTCCAGAATGTCAAGTTTTGTCAAGGCAATGCTGCAGGGAAAGTAACATGTCATTGGTAAACAGGTGTGAACAAGTATTTCTCTCATTTTATGATGGTGCAGGAAAAAAAAAATCCCTGTAGCATAAATGTGCTTCAATATAAAAAAAACAGACAAAAGACCATATGATTCTCTTAAAGTCACTCACGCTGTGAAGCCATTAATCATATGAGCGTATCTGACGATGATTAGATCCAACCAGCCGCAACGGCGCTTCCTTCCTGTGGTTACGCCCACCTCGTGACCCCTGGTCTGCAGCAGCTCTCCTATCGCCTACAGTAAACCGGAAAAAACACCTCTTAACTTTATCATTCATGCACTTGAATAATTTCCTACAGGAGCCTAAAAATACACATGATCTGGGGTTCTATAAACAGTTGAGTACAATAAAACAAGACGTGCTGAAGAGATAGTTTTCAGGTTTGACATCTTGACCCATGTGTGTGACAAGTAACACAACCCCAGCACACACAGTAAATATATCTTGAACCCAGACTCTCGCCCTAAATTTATCCCCTGTGAACATGTGACCTGCATGAGAGGTAAAGAGTGTTTGAGCCCGTCTCGCACAAAATTTGACAGCTGCACTCGGCCCGGCACACACGGATCCCTCCCGTCCAACCGGCCCTGCTGTCCGTTTGTCAGTCCAATGATCACAGTCAATGAGTTACATAACATGTCATGTGTTCCTCCTTCATACAATAAGAGGACCAGTGAAAAGAATGTCATTTGACAGCGTGTGGGATAAATTGTACTTTCTTGATTCTTGTTGTTCTGGGTTTGTACCCTCATGGTTGAATGCACTTATTGTAAGTCGCTTTGGATAAAAGCGTCAGCTAAATGAAATGTAATGTAATGTAATGTAATGTCTTAATAACATCAGCACTATACATCCGGCCCTTACGTTGAGTTGTTCTGTGGGGAACGCTCCGATTCCCACTCTGGTGGTGTAGGCCTTTGCTACGCCGTACACATCGCCAATATTCAGAGGAGGGATCCCAAGACCAGTGCACGCCCCGCCCACGGTGCAGTTTGATGATGTCACAAAAGGATAAGTACCTAAAAAGAATAATTCAATATGTTATGCAGATCATTCCCAGATCCACAAAAGCAGATACACATTTCACTGATGAAATAAAATCAATTTTATCGTTGCTGACTCTACCAAAGTCGATGTCAAGCAGAGCGGCATTGGCCCCTTCAACCAGAATTTTTTTTGGATGTCCATGAAGAGCTTCGTACATATAATAGACCCCGTCTCTCACCATCGGCCGCAATCTCTCAGCGTACTCCTGCACGAAACACAAATAGCAGAATGTTTTGTTGTGTAAGTTAAAGGCGGAGTCGATACATCATCAATTCGTTGTTTCATTCATGTTTCGTTGATGCTCACTTTGAGTTTTTTCAGTTGGTCCTCAATGTCAACTTCCAAGGAAGGATACATGGACTGATACTGTCGGACAAGGTTCTTGAATCTGGAAGGAAATGGAAATTGTGGATCATGGCACAGCCGTGCATTGCAAAGGAATCTTTATCACCATTTGTCCTGTCATGCCGACCTGGTGGAGAAGTCCTTATAGTCTCCCAGGAGGTCACACACACGTAGGCCAGTGCGAGAAGCTTTGCTGGAATATGCAGGTCCAATGCCCTTCTTGGTTGTTCCAATGCTGTCGTTGTGACAGGAGAATAATTGCAGATTTGTGAAGACATATTTGTGCAACACTTATCTTTTGGCCAAACTTTCGGCAATCTCTAAATCAATACATCACTTTTTTTCTATATCCTCACTTCTTTCCTTCTTGTGCTTGTCGTTCATTTTCCTGTAAGCCATCGACCACCTGGTGGAAATCAAACACTGCGAGAGATAACACACAAGTCAATAAAACACACACAAACACACATTTAAATAAGATATGTTGTTTATACAGGCTAAACAGTACATACCGAGGTGAGCTCTGTCTGAGACAATAAGTCTCTTATCCCAGCCTTTCAGACCTGGTCAGAGAAGAGAAATCACATTCATCTGAGGCGACAATCATCTCAATTTACATGAGTGCATTAGAGTGTTTTTCTTTCTGAACATACCTTTCTTGTCATTTTTATCACCTTCCTCAAACAGGCCGGGTAGATGTATGACCACTCCATTACCTATAAGAGTAAAAGGAAGAGTTGACTTAGAGTAAAACCTCTAGCGATGCTGTCTCGTATATAAGGACTAAAGATTGAAGCCTTTACCAATGAGTGATGTGCTTTTGGGGTTGATGATTCCACTTGGGAGGAGGTGGAAGTCGTACTCCTTGCCATCCACCACCACTGTGTGTCCTGCATTGTTGCCTCCCTATAAATCAAAGCAGCATGTGGTAGAGTCAGTGCTCTGATGACAGTTCAATGAAATACAGCATGATGTTACTACCACCACAGGACAGATGACATTAAGACCTGTCTCGTCCTTTTTCCATGAGGTGCTGATAAGCCACCCTCTTCTCCCCCAATTCACTGCTATTTTAACAGACTTGGCTGGTCGCCGGTGGGTCCTCCACTCTGTGTCCCCCCCCGCCCTCCTAAGGCCTGGCCTTCTCACATATCCAGCCAGCCTGAGAATGTGACCTCGCTCCAGTATGGTGGGTGGGGCTTTCAAGCCTTCAGAACACAGGGTGCTGGTCCTGTCAGTGGAGCAAGTAACAACACAGCAACTGTTGGCAGGGCTCACCGTGTGTCCTGGTGCTGCAGTGACCTACGATTTCTGACCGGGGGCTTATGTTTCTCACTGCAAGGAGACAGAACCTGACCTGTCTGTGAATTTGGGAATTTAATGCCACACAAATCAAATCTTGCTTCATGTAATCTCTTTGTGATCAGGCTGGTTTAGAGATGGGTACAATAATTAACAGAGGATTCAGGCTTGAATGTTGCACTTGTGCATAAATACTGGAAAGATAACGACACGATAGCAACATTTTGCACAACTTGGCACAATTTGGCACCTATTTGGCTAAATTTGGCACCTATTCCACCTTCTATGTCCATGAGTAGCCTACATGGCCAACTCAACGTGTCTTATTGTAGTAGTCTGAAAGGTTACTCAGTTATGAACAAGTGTTTTCACTGAGCACCTGTTGCGCTCCACCAGCCAGTCGTTGACAGGTTCCATTCAGACAAAAAGAAAATGGCATGCAGCAGCGATAAAGAAAATGGCATGCAGCAGCGATAATACAAAGACAAGAACCCCGGAGCTGAAGCCACTGATCCGAAACGTTTACCTGACATCTGCAGACAACGTCCGCCTCGGTCGCCAACAAGTCGACGACCTTCCCTTTGCCCTCGTCTCCCCACTGCGCGCCGAGCACCACCGTCACCTTGTTCCCCGCGTCGTTACGCGCTCGCTTCTGCGGCCCGGTGGCGGCGGGCTGGCCGGTGTTCTTGTGGTCTTTCGCCGACCAGGTGTGAGACATGACGGTGCTGGCTGTGGTCTGTCCGCCGCAAGAAGACTAACGAGTCTCCAGGAGGGGGGCTTTGCCATATCTGTAACCTCAGAGCCGATGATGTCAGAGCCAGACGCACAGATCTCTGGGCAGATCGTCTCCAAGGCTGCGGAGTCACCGGGGAAAACAGACTTAACGGGATGTAAAGTGGAGAAGTTTCACCGACTAATGTTTGTGTCCCTGGCAGAAAAAAAAAGCTGCAATGTAGTTCTTCTTTTTATTAAAAAATATTGGTCACACTTACTTGCTACCAAAAGGAGCATAGGAAAATTATCTTAATTAGTTACGATATATCAGTCATATTATATATAAAGACATTAACAATCTATAATTTCATGTGTTGTTTGTCAATATCCGTCTTATTATAAATACATATAAATATGTAATCTAATGTTCCTGGAACATTGAAAAAGTATTATTTTTATTATATAATACATATTTACATACACATATATTCATATTTTTATTATATAAAAATGACCATTTATGTACTTGGTCCCTGGGACAGATTTAGGACATTCAACCCTGCTTGATTATGAATTTATCGTCCATCTTGATTAAATATATAAATGAAATTGATGTTCATTTCAATGAAATTCATCAAGGGATGTGAGATATATTAGCTTTTTATCACAAGTCATATTTTTAGAAAAGAAAACTGCTCAGTTGTGGATACAATTAATTCATGGAGTTGAAAGTAATTGATTGAAAGACTTCAGAGTAACAGTTGAAAGCTATTGTCAATAAATTAAATACATTGCATAAATCTGCGTGAAATTTCATAAAATATTTAGAAAACACAAGGTATGTTGATAATTTAGTTTGAAAACACCTTTATAAAGGTATAAGGGTCACATATATGTAATTTGAATTATTTAATGACAGCCACTGCCAGGGGCCCAATGGAGATGTAAACATCTCAATGTATTTCTCTAAATATGGTAGATTTTCTAAAATGTTGTTATTGCAACTTTATTTATGGAGCATACTTATTAGGTCTTATTAAACTGCATTTGTATCCTCACTACTGCCATCTGTGTAACCAGGCTGATAAAAACACACAACTCAATAGTAATTCAATTTATTAAAATATACTTCACATTAAAAGTTACAATGCATCATATGATGTCCTCAGCATTACTGTTAAGAGTTCATCTGAACAATATATATACAAAGAAATGATATTTTTTACGAATTACAGTTAATATCTGGCACCAAACACTGCATCTTTCTCTCTCAAGGTTCTGAAACATAATTGGAGCTCATGATAGATAACAAAACATGCATATTACAACAACTTTACAAAACATACAAAGAATTTTCATATTTTTTTGAATAGCTCTGAATCAAAAACACCCACATTCACAAGAAAGAAAACTACAATTCATTTACATAAAGTGATATTATTAAATCCACGCTGTGAAGAACCGAGCTGTAGATGGGTTTACTCTTCATGGTCTGGAAAGACAAATCATCACAAAAGAAAGACCTCTGCATCCTCTCTAAGGCAGTCAATATTCACATAGTCTCTCACTAAATAAAATATATATATATATATCTTCGGTTTCCAGTTCAGAACTCCACTGAGAAATTAACATTTTCTTTTTCCTCTCGATTTCCTTTTTCTGGAGTCACCTGGGGAGACAAAGGCTAAAATGAATAAATGGAATCAAAAATATATCAAAGTAAAATATTTTAATCTCTTTAAAGCCATATTCAGACCTATACATAAAACTGTTGGCTCAAAGGCCAAGAAATTTGGTCACAATTCTTTAGCGTGCAGACATGACTATTTCCTTAAATTTTTTTTAAGTTATAAAAACATTTTTAATGTATTTACAGCCCATATATATATATATATATATATATATATATAAACAGTATCTTCCATCACAGTCAGATTTACGAACCCTTTACAGGAAGCCCACGATTTTGTAAGAAGATTAAAAGAATAAAAACAGTTTCAGCTGCTTATTTTAGGAAATGGACAAGAAAATATGAGAAACAAGAAGTGAAAGGCTTTCATGAAACGACTCAAGTCCACGATGACTTCACGAGACACCACAAACTGCGAGGTGGCTTGAGACCAGAGCACTGATGTAAGATCACGTCATCATTGATTAAAGGAGATAAAATGTTATATACATATAAAATGCTAATATTTTCCCCCCAGGTTTAATGGACATAAGAATCACCTGAAGACACCTGAATTGGCTCAAACAAGGCCGGAGATAGACTTGCTTTTAACTGTGCATGTGTCATGGCTGACTTGTGCATCCTGCATCCATTTGGTGTGTTGGTTGTATACACATGAACAGTAGGGGCAGTATTTGACATCCGGTGTCACCATGTTTTTTTATTGGCAGAATCCAAATCCATAAGGTGTATGTATATACACGATCTGAGTCTTGTACTGAGCCCTCTAGTGGACACTCCAGTAACATGCATACTACACAGCGAGTATGGGAATAATTGCACTCATGACGCATGTTGTCATCTATGCGAATATGTGTCTAAATAGAAAGTAAATCTCCGGCCTTAAGCTTTAGGTTTGATAACCACTGCGTTGGAAAGGTTTTAGAGAGAAAGAGCAGGTGTTAAAAAGCTGGACAACACAGACAAATGAAATCTTGATTCCAGTTAGAGCCACAAAATGACGTGTTATTTGTGACAAAAGCGTCGACAGTGATCATTAGCATGATGGTCCTGCTTACAGTTTGCCATCCCATCGATTTTGACCTACCTCACTGCAACACACAGCCCTTTTTATGTTTAGTGTGTCCTTTCCCACTGTTACCTTGTGTTTCAGAGAATCAAAACGGAGAGCAGAGCATTCAAACAAAACTGACCACACATTGAAATCCATTCAGTATTGATGTAATCTGAAAGTCTGCTACAAAATGCATCCATACTCTTTCGTATAAAACTGAATGTAAATCATGCAAAAAAACACTTAAGAACATATACTAAAATAGCCCATGCAGAAAATGTAAAATGCAAAATGCAGTAAAACCAAAACAAATATGGATTTCCTTTTAAGACACGTCAAGAGACTAGCATTCCAAAAGTGATGTTTATTGAAGTTAATGGAGGAGTTACCTTGGTTACTCTTCTTTTTGTTTCGTTTAAAGAGGCTCGGCTGTTTTTTTACGTCGGGCTTCAGGGATAGAGGCACCGCTTCAGACACCGATGACTGGTCTTGTACTTCCACTCCATCTGGGACGTCATACTCGAGCTCATCGAGGGCGGTTAAATGGCTTTTAAGTTCAGAGATCTTGCGACCGACAGCCTCGTCTTGGCTGCACGTTATAACGACAATGGACTCCTGCTCCTCCCCACCGTTCTCTTTCCCGACAGTCTCTGTTAAATGGCTTGTTTTATTACTAGTTTCCCCTTCTCCATTTGTATTGCTTTCACTGCTCTGTGTTACATTGACATCTGTACTAGGCAAAGGAGATTCCTTGACCTGAATATTCACAGCGATGTCCGCTGGTTGCTCGGGTGTCAGATTCTCAGGGGCCAGGCTGGAAGCGCCATCTAACACAGCCTCCAGCAGGTCGGAGTCTGAGAGGGAGGACGGGCTGAGGACGCTGGTGTCAGTTGAATCCAATGAAAAGCCATTTGTTGCGGGACTTGGTTGATGTGCCCCTTCAACCTGAGCCAGAGGTTGTGTTGTAGCTAGGGAAGGCACCGAAGGCGTCTCTGGGGGCTGGGCCTTCTGCAGCGGCGCAGGTCTTTCTGGGGGGGCCTGCGTGGTCACCGCTCGCTCTACTGGGGGTGTGTTGGGAGGTGGAGCTGCTCCGTCTGATGCGGCCCTCTGCGGGGCAGGTGGCGTCTCTTCTGACGGGCTGATGAAGCCGTTCACCTCGCCTGTGCTGACCTGGCGACCCTCTGTCCGAGATTTGCTGGGAGTGGAACTGGTGGCTATTTCTGCGGCTTTTCCGTCTGCAGGCTTGGCACTTGATCCTGAGGAGCGGGAGAAGGAGGGAGCATTGACGTACATTAAGACAACTATTATCTTGGAAACGGGATGATATTAATAGAGTGGATGGAATGCATAATAGTAAAAAGGGCACTGCATAAACAAAAGCTAATATAGCTACACAAAAGCAGCAGAGCGATGAGGCTAGCTTAGCGAGATGAGAGCAGTTTTTAAAGTAGAAACAAACAAAAAAAGGGCAGAAATAAAAAGCAAGACAAGGCAGTGTTGTGGCTTGCAGTTAAGTGGCTCGGGAGCGGAGCTGGAAACTGCAGATGGCGGCCACACTCTCTTGTCCTTACCAGGTGGGCAGGTATCCCTACGCTTTTCACTAGAAGGGAGGCTTTCCGAATCGCACCTTGGCCTGGGCTTTCTGAGGCTGAAACCTTTCCTGATATCCGCCAGGAGGTGGTCGATGATGCAGCCGTCGTCGTGTGGCACGAAGCCTTTCTTGACTGGAAACAGAGAGGTGAAAGTTCAAATCACATCGTCGTGGGAGAAGTGAGAGAAACGGAGGCTGTTCGCAACTTACTGATTTTTCCGTTCTCTCCCTTCTGTCTCTTGGAGTCTTCCTCTGCCAGCTGCTTCTTTCTCTTCTCAGCCTTGGCCGCCTGCTCTTTCCTGCCTTTGTTTTCCTGTCATCACGAAAAAAAGGATGTCACTCACTGCCGAGTACAAAACGTACTTAGCAATTTGTCACCATTTCGTTTGGACAGTGAAATATTAACACTTATCAGTTTCTCAGTATAATGATACCTATGATCCAAAGACACCCCCGTACAGAAGAGTAAGACTGGATGGCTGTAATAAATGTATCATCAGAATGACTGATGCCAACAAAGCATCTTCCCTGACCTTTAATGCTTTGATGAAAAATTCCCGAAAACTCCTGAGGGTTCCAAAGAGTTCCTCGAGCGACAGCTGATTAGCGTCCTCACATAAGTAGACGGCCAGCTCACTCCTCTGCTTGTCGATGTCAGTGAACCTTTCGTTTAAAGCGCTACATGCCTCCACACTTTCCTGGAACAGAGAAGAAGAAGGCGGTGTTTGGAATGTAGCTCCAGTTGCCAAAAACATCATTGGGTCATGCATTTTGGCTCAATTTGTAGGGAAAAACCAGAGACCCGTCATCTTACTTCAAGAACTTCTGCATACTGCTCCTTCACCTCCTCCATAGAGACGGAGACCTTCTTGACCGCCTCGTTCAGTCGTTTTAGTAAGGCACTGGCTTCCGACTGAACAGAGTCCAGATTCACTCTGAGGACAAAGTGTAAGCGTTTGTCATGGGTCTGTTATGGATCACTGAGAATATGAGCTGGAAGGAAAGTGAAAGGTATCATTACCCTGCTGCCTTTTGACAGATCTCTATATCGTCTGGCAGTGCCAACAGCTCCGGATGGTTTGCCTCTGCCTCCTTTGGAAAAGAAGCGAGACAGTAGTGTAATTAAACAGATTCATGACTAATGAAAAAAAAAAAGAAAAAGAGAACAGGTTGTGGCAGCTGTGAGCAAATTTGGCCCCGTTCAAACCTGGTATCAACATCCATCCTGAGAGATCCGATGGCAAGTGTGTTTGTGAAGATCAAA
The DNA here is from genome assembly GCF_022539355.2 of Hippoglossus stenolepis. NCBI lineage: Eukaryota > Metazoa > Chordata > Actinopteri > Pleuronectiformes > Pleuronectidae > Hippoglossus > Hippoglossus stenolepis. The sequence continues at coordinate 15,424,299 of NC_061492.1, read as the reverse complement.
TTAGGCTGATTTTAGACAGCTTGAGTTAACAGATGTGTCCGATGACTACGTGTGTATTGTCACGAGCGAGAGGAGTCAGGAGGGGCTGAATGAATCAATGAGCTGCGCGCAGATCTGCTATGAACAAAGATTTTTACCAATTTAAGAAAGTACCAATCATTTTGTGGAGGTCAGTGTTGATATTGTGGCCACAAACAAATCAACGTATGGTCACTGAAAAGCATTAAAATATGTGTTATTTATTGTAAAACTGTAGCGGGTCAGAGAACATCAGCTGAGTAGGAGGTCCATATGTGGCCCAGGACGCATTTTCAAAAAGAAGGAAGCCACATGACAAACAAAATGTGGTTTGGAGGTGGTGGAGGTTCAGACCTGAACACAGCCCTGACCACTTGAGATCGAATCACTCAGGTCAGATGTTATCTCGAGGTCTGAACTGGGTCATTATGTACCTCCAGGATGTGATGAAGCAGCGTGATGCGGCTCTTGTTGGCCTTGGTCTCTGTGAGCTTGAGCAAGGAGCTGATCTTGAACCCCTCTGCATTCCCTGTGTGACTCCCCTGGAAGCAGAAAGATGATTTAAAAAAAAAAAAGAAAAAGCAAGCTCACTGTAAATGTCAGCGTGATTAAAAAATTAATGAGGAGAGAAGAGGCTCTTACATAGTTGAGAAAATTTCCCACGTCGAGGATGAGCCTGCAGAAGCTGGGTATGAGCGTGCTCGCTCTGAGAGCTGGGAAAATAGTTACATCTGTTTAGATTTACTGTGAATGACTAATTCATGAATTAAACTAGAAGTACTGTGCTGTGGTTAAGTGCTTCCAGCCAGTGCAGTTTCAGTCCACACACATTTTAATCCAGACTTAGGACACTTTGACCAAATTTGTTAAATCAGAGAGTCGAAGTGGACGAGGCTTTGAAAGTGACGCATTCATGAGGCATAAAAGGGTTTTGCACCGTGATCTTTGACCATCAAATTCTTATACCAATACCAAAGTTACATTTTATTTATTTCGATTTTATTGAGATATCTCTGGCATCTTGTTAATGTCGGCGAGGAGGCATACTAGAGCGTAAGAGTGACATCTCACTTTAAGCACAGTTCTGGTTTGAAAAGTAAGTTCCCCATTCATTTAAAAAAAAAAGGAAAAAAAAAGGGTTTAGTGTGTTCATAATTATTTTAAGAGGGAAGGAACCACCCATCCCATAAACCATTGCAGATGAACCCTTTCCAACAACTTCCACCAATTCTTCTTGAATGTATCGTTGTGGGATTTTCAACCCTTTGGACCTATCCCACCTGAGGATTGTGGGTAGTGTAGTACTTGATATACAGATTTGTGGCCACTACAGGAGCATATGGGTCATTGACGTGACGCCTATATTTTCTGTCCGACTGCATTTTCTTCTGTTAAAAAAAAGGTTTAAATACATAAAGAAATACCATATATAAGCAGTACCTCTCCCGTATATGTACACACTTTAAATTTCCAAAAACCATTAGTTATTTCAATGTTTCTGTTTTGTCAAAATATCATGTGGTGCGACCGTCCGGCCATGACTGCTGTTGTGAAAACTTCTTTGAAATTACTCAAAATCTATTCAAATTTATTTTCTGCCATATTTAGCATGATTTCCAAAGTCTTTTGTAGTCCTGTACAAAATTGCAAAGCATTTGCATTTATATTTCCATCATAGTACACAAACAAGCTTTGTCCGATGATGTCCATTTTATAGGATTTTTACATCTGGAAACACACTGTGGATCTCTGTTAGTTATGAGTGAAACACAGCTGAAGAGCTTTGCTTTACGTACAGTGGCAGGCCTCCTCCAGCAGCTTGACTTTAGGTTTGAGCATGTCCAGCACCGACGAAGTCTCCTCACACAGCAACATGCACTCAATCCTCAACTGATAACTGCAGAGACAAGAGCGAGAGAGCAAAGTGAGTACGGAGCCAAGTGTGGTGAAAGGCATTCGACTGAGAAACATCACGTTTACAGCGCGTACATAGTTATCAAACTAAGATTGGAAATGACAGTTACCATGGCACAGTGAGGAGGCAGGTGTAGAAGCGGTCAACATTCGCCAACTTGTCCTTTTCTCCTTGGAAGGACTTCAAGTTTTCAATCTAGATTTTGAAAAGAAAAAAAAGGCACAAGACTGTGACTCAGACAGGCAATGGCATTGTCAAGGGTGGATCGGTGAAATCTTGTGAGAACACACCTCGTGCTTCTCTGGTAGAAGCTTCATAAGCTGCTTTAGCACCTCCACATCAAACTTAGTCCGGTCGCCATTCTGAATCATGGCCACAAAGTCCTCATTTTTACTGCAGAGAGATTATCAAACACAGTGAGCTGTAAAATAAATTCAAATATATTTACAAAAAACATGAAAATGATGTGATATCTCACCATCTGAACTGCTTCAGGAATATGTTCAAATTCAAGTTTTTCTTTGGATCAATGAATGTAATCTATAGACACGAGGCAGAGAGACATATTGATTATTCAGCTTTGATAAATCAGGTGTGCTTGTTGTTCTGAGGAGCGGCGTTGTCGAGTGTTTCACCAAGCGCACCTCTTTAGCCTCCTTCTTGACAGGAGCAGCTGCCCCCTTGTCTTTGTGCTCGGTCACCGGGAGACAGAACAGCTGCTCGATACTGCTGTAGTTCGGCTCCGGAGGAGGAGGCTCCTTCTGAACCGAGGCCCACATGGAGGGACCATCTGCGTGTGTGGAGAGAGACAGTGAACCTGTGACGAGCTTGTGTGGCCGTTTTGTAACGACCCGCCAATCTCATTTTGAAAGAGATGTTCCCTCAGCATCATAAAATAACACCTGATTATGAAAATACTGGTCTGATAAGCTTTAAAAAAGGTTCAGTGTGTAAGATTTAGGGGAAAGGGATCTATTGGAAGAAATTTAATAATGAAAATAATCCTAGTGATGTTTTCACTAGTGTGTTTCAATTGAAATTGTACGAATTGTTTTTAAAAAACTAGAACGGACCATTATATTTACATCGGGAGTGGGTCCTCTCTACGGAAGCCGCCATGTTTTTTTTTTGTTTTTTTTTACAATAGTGCAAACTGGACAAACTAAACACCTTCAGTTTTTATGACAACTGAAGTTTACCACAGGTTCTCTTTCATGTTTGGAAGGGGAGGGTGAGGTGAGAGGTATTCAGCTACATGCAACTTCACCACTAGATGTCACTAAATTCTAAACACTGTACCTTTAAAAAAGGTAGGGTTGGTAATTTGTTTGTGAAACACTTTCCATCTTATTTGTTGAAATCCTCTTCATGTTCAGGTAGCCATCAATAAATAAAATTGTATAGGAAAAAGACAGTGTACACGTGGCCCTCACGTGTAATAAACACAAACCACATTAACTGATTGGCTTGCGTACCCGTCTGTCACTAACTGACCTGCCTGCTTGAGCACGCCCTGATTTAAAAAATTATATTAGCTTTCACAAGAATGTAACTCACCAGTAACACTACGGAGTTTCTGCCAGTTGAGCTTTTTCATCCTGAGGGTGGGACATCGGTACATCTTGGCGGGCGCCGTGCACCCCAGGGACTGGACGCTCTGGGCAACAATCATGCCTGGGGCGGGAGGAGGCGGAGGTGGCATGCCAGGTAAGGGAGGCGGTGGTGGTGGTCCGCTGCCCATTCCTGGTAGTGGAGGAGGAGGAGGTATGCCTGGGCCGCCTGGTGGAGGTGGCATGCCGGGTAAGGGAGGAGGTGGTGGAGGTCCACCAAACCCTCCAGGTAGCGGCGGTGGTGGAGGAGGCGGTGGGGGTGGACACTGGTTTGAAGGGTGGAGCAGGGGCCCGGTCATGCCAAAGGGAAGAGGAGGAGGAGGTGGTGGGGGAGGTGGGGGAGGAGGGGGAGGCGGAGGGGCGGCACAGAGTTGCTTCTGGGAGGACGCAGCGATCATGACTGGCTTCTCTTCGTCCAGCCCCGTCTGCACAGCCTTGTCCACTCCGACCTTGTGCCCGTCCACTTCGTGATGACCCACTCTGCTCTTACCTTTGGAGAACAGGAGCCGCTGTGTGATCTTCTCACAGGACTCCATCTGAGCTGGAGCACAAATACAAACACACACACACACACACACACACACACTAATAAACCCCATCTGAAGAGACTTCTTTTACTAAATTACAAGCTTTCAGCCATCGTGTCACCAGCCTGGCACAGCAGCCTGTATCGCATCGCTATGATCTAATTTGCCAGAGGAGGCCATTAGCCTCTCCAAATATTATTGACCCATATAGTAAATGTTTTGTTGTTTCAGTGCTGACTCACAGTCCTGGGCCAACAGCACAGCTCTGTTGGTAATAGCCTCCAGAGCCAGCCAGATATCGGAGCGGCCGGGCCCCAGCACCAACAGTGTCTGCAGGATGGAGAGCAGCTGGAGAGAGGCTGGAGAGCTGCTCACCTACGGGCACACACACACACACACATATTAGTAATTCCTATTATAATATTGTTGGTCAGTTGCATAAAAACAGTCCAAGAAACGGCATTAATTACAAAATTCACATGAATGCCACCTCATGTCAGGACAACTCAAAGTTTTAGAATATCTTGGAACCCTAATTGCCCAGTTTCAGACATCACTTATTAAAAATCAGCTTTAAATAATATGCATGCATGCATGCATGCATGCACGCACGCACGCACGCACACGCACACACACACACGAAACATTATGTTTACAGCATCCAGGTTCTTTCCTCATTCCAACTTGCAAGCACATGAACACATTGGAAGTGGGAACGACGACTTCTCAACTCGGGAAATGGGACCTTCAGAGGGGCATGAGAATGAACAGTTCGCCCCTTGTGGGAGTTGATGAAGTCAGTTCTCACCTTGTTGAAGAGCGTAGTGAAGACTTCCAGGGGATCACTCATGTCGATGCCCCCGTACACCCGCAGCAGCTCCTCCTCATCTTCAGCCATCGCTTCTTCAAAAGCCTCACATTGAATAATCAAGTCTTCATCGTCCTGCTCCCTGCACAGCACAGCACAGCACACACTTCACTAACCGCGCAGATCGACACATTTAAAAGCCATTTTCAAGAAGCAACCACGAGCACCTTTGCTCAAATGACTGAGAATTAATGGGACACAAATTGCAGACAGCTTTTCCTAAAACCACCACTCTGCTAGCAGGGATTACATGCTCAAACTATTAAAATGCAAATGCCACATTTAATTTATTCTACAAAATCTGGTTTAAAACTAAATGTGAACAACAGAAGTGAGGCTCACCTTAACTTCGGCAGAATATCAAGTAGCTGAAGCCCTGTGAGACAATGATAAAACACAGCTCTGAGTTCACTCAATTATCACTTTTTAGGAACATTAATCTTTTAAAAAACACCATCACACATCTCCACCTAGTGACAAATGTTAGTTCTCCACAGGTGAGCAATCACAGTGGAGGAGTGGCCAATCAGACGGGTGATTGGTCCAAGGTGGTGGAAGAAGTTTTTATGAAAGTAAGAGGGTTTATGAATGATTTGCCAAAATATCTCAAGGGCAGTAAATTCCCAGGCAGCTTAACATCTTGGCCTCACAGCAAAAAAGACCATGTGTTCAAGTCTGGACGTCACCATCACTGTGAAGTTCATCCCGGTTTTTGTGCCGAACATACTGGGATCCTCCACTAAGGCTGCGATTAAGAATTATTTTCATTATCGATAAATCAGTCGATTACTTTCTTGATTAATCGATTGGTTGTTTGGTCCATAACATGTCAGAAAATATTGTTGTTGTCCACAAACCAAAGATATTCACTTAATTGTCAGTAAAGCAGCAAAGAAATCAGGGGATAAGGGGATAAGGGGAAAGCAGATAGATGTGGAGGGTGATAGAGTGATTTAATCAGTGTTAACAGGGATGGCGTTTTCTCTAAACTGAAGCGTTGAATGGTTATGTCATGCGATGTTGTAAAACGCGTGAACACACAATGCTCTCTACACTTGAGGTTTGTTTCCTTCTCTGGCTTTTTGTCAGAGTGAGAATGAGGTCATTAGACCTATTCTTAGACGGACCCAGAGGCAGACATATTTGTAATAGAGCTCCGTCTGATTTCCCCTCTGCTTTTCCACTTCCAGCACAGTGAGGGGGGAAACACTTCTGTTGCTCCCACAGTTTACCACTGTGTGACCTCGCACCAGACTAATGACTAATTGTGAAACAGAGCACCCACCGATAAACTCCTTTCTCATCTTATCTCTCTGCCTGATGTCGTCTGTGCCGAAGATGATGGCGTTGATGACACTGAGGAGTGTGACCATGTAGGGGACGTTATCTGTCGCCTGCAGCTCATTCATGATCACACTGAAGCGATACTGCTGCGTCTTCACGCCCTGAGGAGGGAATTCAAGGCCGGTGAGAGTTATCGTCTAAGCATCATTGGGTGAGACTGTGATTCTGCAGGAATCTTAATGTTTATGCACACACCCTGCCAACAGATATTTTACACACTGATGATCCAAGGCCCTGTTCAGACCTGGTATTAACATTTTTATTCAGTCTGAGTTTACAGATGTGTCAGAAGTATGTGTGTGTCGGTTCATGTGTGTGTGTGTTTGAGCGAGAAGAGTAAGAGTAATAATAATAATAATAATAATAATAATAATAATAATAATAATAACTATATTTGTATAACACTTATCTAGACGAGGTTACAAAGTACTTCACACAAAAGTCCATGGCAAAATTAAGATTCGATTGTAATAAGAGATATTCTGTTCAGTCCAATTTAAAAGCCAAATCATAACACAATAAGGTCAAGACCGTACGTTTGTAGAGAAAACCCAACAGTTCCCACAATGAGCCAGCACTTTGGTGACTGTGGAGAGAAAAAACTCCCTCATTAACTGGGAGAAACCTCTGGCAGACCAAACTGAATGTGGGTGGCCATCTGCCTCAACCGGTTGGGGTGATGGGAGAAAACTGGGGAAGAGAGGAGGTGGGTGACAAAGAGGGAGTAGAAAAAAGAGAGAGATGGGGGATCAGGAACATCACACTTGAACACTATAAGACTGAGTGTTGTAATGAAAATAATTACAAGTCGCATGTTAGAAATGCTTTTTTATCTGTAACCATAAGTTTTGAGCAGTGATTTAAAGATCGGTAGTGAGTTGGCGAGTCTAATCTCATCAGGCAGTAAAACTATGTCCAATTCATTGTGAAACTGTAGCAGGTCCGATGACGTCAGCTGAGTAGGCGATCCTCCGTATGTGGCTCAGGACATGTTCATGTTCACACAGTGAAATGAATGTGACCACATGTTTTCCCAGACCACTCCGATTGTTGGTTGCGTTCAGACCTGTACTTCACACTGATCGGATCACTCAAGATGGATTTTTAAAAACAGGTCTGAACAGGGTGTCAGATCAAGGGCAGTAAATCCCACTTTTCAAATAAAACCATTCTTTCACGGGTGTGTCCACTTGCCTTGTAATGGTCCAGGGCATCCAGAGCCAGGCGGTGTCCGTCTGCAGAGAACATGCTGAGGGCTGCGAGTAGCTCAAACACCTGCTTCTTCACCATGGTGTTGGAGGTATCCAGGGCTGTGGAGAATCATGATCACACACACATCAATACAGGCTAAACCAAGCCTCTCTCCCTGCTCTTGCCTCCTTGTGTCTGGACCCAAGTAGGATGCACTGACTTTCAGCAACTCATCCTGAACTTTGCCCTCTGCGGCGTTGTGCTGTAGATAAACATGCATTTCTGTGTCTGTTTTGGGGGAAATCCAATATTCACAACACACTGTGACGATACATTTTTTAAGGATGTCCTGAAGTAACCTTAAAATCAATTATCTCTGTGCGAGACAGGGGTGGCTCCAAGGGCAGGGCCAGGGGGGGCACTGGCCCGAGCTGAAATTTGAAAAATCCCTCAAAGCTATAGAGCTAACAGTAAACAAGGATGGACTGAGACAGGAATCATGCATGGATGTTGGACATATAATTGGCCCCTGTGAGTAAACTGTGGCCCCTTTATGGCCCCTGATTTAATCCTTGATCGGTCTTGTACTCAGCCTATACATGACTGAGAAATTCAGCTCTGCAGATCCTCCAATCAAGTGACTAATTTATCATAATCCAAAAGTTAAATACTATGTAAGAGGTAACTGGTGACCCCGCCCTATAATTATGAAGTTGAATTCATAATTAAATATCTTGACCAAATTATCTCTTGTACTGGAAAATTCATTTTCTGGAGTATCTCTGCCACATGTTATATGAGCTAATCTGAACCTAAACCACATTATCATGATATGCAGAAAAATTCAAAGCCTCATGCAAGTGTAGTTAACCTTGTGACAGCTTCCGAATGTATCCCTCATTGTCTATAATGAAGTGGATCCCTGTAGAGGAGTTCATGACCGCCCGCACGCAGTTGACACAGGTGAGCTGCAGCAGGGCGTCGGCGATGCGAGAGCATCCGCGCCCCGAGAGCCGGTCCAGGGCTTCCAGGAGCAGATCCAGTCCGCTGAGCTCCAAGAACTGGACCATCCATGTCTGGTCGCTGCCCTCCAGGCGACGCTTCAGCCCCGAGTAGTTGACCACAGTGGGAACTTGCAGCAGCCTGATGCACAGCTCTGGGTCGGCGCTCTCCAGGTTGGCCTCCTGTTGGGTGTCGGAGTCCTGCGACGAGCCCAAGCGATCCCTGACCGCCGCCCAATTCTTTTTTCCATCTAACTTCCCTGACATGGTGGCTGGTGGGACTGTGGAGGAAAGAGGAGAAAATATGTTGTTAGTGTAGATCAGTCATTCCCAAAGTGTGGGCCGCGGCCCCCTGGTGGGCCGTGAAGCCACTGCAGGTGGGCCGTGAGAGGTCATCAGAAAATAAATAGATAAAAAAGTTTCAGATTTGTAAGTAAGCGTTGATTACCACCAAACATTTACGATTGATTTAAAAAAAAGTTATCATCACAGGTAATGAAACAAAGACATGAGATTTAAATTCCACGTTGTTCTCAGGGAAGCTGCTGATGACGAAGGGGAATCAGAAAGTCCAACTGAATCTTAGCTAACGAGACCCTGGGACCATGTAAAGTGCGCCGCCGACATTTAGAAACTAAACATGGACAATATTTATCCAAGCCTCGAGCATCTTTTAAAAACACGCCGAGAGAGCATCGGAGCCAGCTACGCGGCAACATCACCCCTCTCATCGGGTGAGTTACAGGTGACACGATGTCACTTCACGCGATGTGTGATTCAATATCAAGTATATCGAGATAAACTGCTTGAGGTGTCAGACCAGAGGAAATCCAGTGTTAATGTCAGGTTATGGACACGTGATAGCGAGCGTTTTTTGGGGGCTTAAACGCCTTAAGTATATTTGGTTACGCCTCAAATGTGTTTTTCTTCTCCCGGATATTCTTGTTGTGCTCTGTTATACAAACAGCAAGAATATATTTTTAACAATACCCTATTTGCACTTCATGTTTTTTTTACATTGGTTGCTTTGCAAATTGTTACGCTTAAATGTGGATGTTATTGGATTTGCACTGCATATGCCTGCGTTCATATACAATTATTTTTGCTATAAAATTAATAATATGTATGATTCTAGTCCTGTGTGTGCATCATATAGTTGTGATTAAAGGTGTGGGTGGGCCGCACACATTTTTCAGTTTTCAAATTGGGCCGCGACATTCTTAAGTTTGGGAATGGCTGGTGTAGATTATATAATGTATAAAAAGATTCAGTCAAAGTTTCTGTCATTTTCGGTAGTTCTTATCACACTGATGTTTGTTCAAATATGAGTTTTTCGGTTAAGTTTGTTTTTTTAATTAGTTATTTGATGCCATAGAAATGGGGTGAAATGTTGTGATTAACAGCTGAGACTGGCTCGCGATTGGTCAAACTCGGGTACTGGCGGGACCTTGATACCCAGACCATGGTGACTACTGTGCAGACTCGTGCTCCAAACAACGTCAAAGCACAAGATGGTGGCCCCTGTATCCGGGATATTTTGGTTTCATTTTTGTACAACGGGAGAAAATGGAGACTGGTCGTGCATCTTCATATAAAATCTATGGTGCAGATGAAAATATGCCTTTTTTTTTTTGTTTTCCACTGATGCCGTCTGTTTGCACTGATAACTGATACAAAAATGTTGTCCAGTATACAACGTCGTCAGTGTTATCCGGAGCACAGGAAGCAGGCCAAAACCAGGCCTTATCAGACAGGAAAACAGAATGGGAAATGATAGCTCTGCAGTTTGTAGATGAGTTAAATTATGTGTCAGCGGTCCAGTCATCATCAGCGCTGCCAAACATTCCTACTTAATCCTGTTTGAAAGACAAGAGAACCGCTGTCTGCTGTTCAAAAAGGCACAAAGCTGAGCTCAGTGTTGTCTGGACCAGTGTGTATCCTAATTCCCAATAAACATAAATGTATTTCAAAGTCATTACTTAAGCACAAATAAACACTGGCGCATACGTAGAAACCACTGAAGAGAAAAGACAATATCATAACAAACATATCTGATGTTTCACAAGAATGCGCTCATTGTTCCCAGAAGGGCTCTTTTTTTGGCGTTTCCCCAGAGCACATAGTCCCCTCTTGTAATAACCTGTAAAACTATTCACTGCAGTGTGTTCAACCAACAAGTGTAAGCACATTTATTGTGTGACTAATAAAACCATCAAAGAAGGAGAAAACGTTCTCTCAAAGTCTCTGAATGCTGCCTCTCTGTGCTGCGGTTGTGATGTTAGTTGCTCCTGCAGAGATGAACAGTGTGACTGGTTCCTCTCCTGTCTCCTGTTGTTCATTGCACTCCTGGCACGGATGAGATATACAGATGAGGCACCGAGTGATGAGTGCATGGAAACACGATGCTCTGAGGAAAGGTCAGTCCCAGAGACAAACTGGAAGGATTTATAACTTCCATCATCCCAAGGCTCGGCTCAGCACCCTGCTTCATTACAACCTGTTTGCAAAAAAGCATCCCTCTCTTTTCAAATGTTAATTCTCGAGGAACAGAAGCGGCGACTTGTAAAAACCCCGACAGAGTGGATTTCTATTCTAACTAAATGTAAAATGAAGCTTATCTGTTCCTCAAATATTCTGGCAAGACATTTGTCAGCTCAGGCTGCTGCATTTAATCCTGCTCCCAGTGTGAGTGTGTTACCGTGGCAGCAAGCAGACAGACAATGCTGTCTTTTTCATTCTCTTTTTTTACAATAGGCCTTCTCAGTTCTCTTCAAAGAGCTGCGTTCACAAAATGGGGATGGGGGCGCCTCCCTTCCGGCCTGGTGAGAGAGCTGTGCCATGACAATTGTTCCGACACCCTGTGGTTCAGGAGCACATTGTGTTGTCATGTCCAGTGTGAGCAGGGAGCAAAAAGCTGCGAGTGGACGATTGTAATCTCGAGAAATTTCACAACATGATCAAACTGTTGAGAAGATTCTGGGAGTTCATTGAAGTGTGTGTGTGTGTGTGTGTGTGTGTGTGTGTGTGTGTGTGTGTGTTTGTGTGTACTTGTTAAAGGGAAGTGGTTTCCTGGGACAGGAAACTTGGCTCATGACAAACACGCTGGGGTGGCAGCTCGTGATCCTCTTTGGAAATTTCATTCCACAAGATTTGACTTCGCATGCCGAGCAACTTCAAAGACCATTTGCATTTTCTTTTGTGCATGCCTCAAATATGAACAACTTTGCCTTGCTCTCATCGGTGTCTGCCAGTGCTCCCACATGCACCGCTAATAGCAGGCTGATTCACTGCACACACAAACAGAGCCTACTCATCTGTCCTCTGGTCCATCCGCCCACACAGCGGCCCACGGTACAGCATCAACACTTATGAACAGGCACAAACATCTCCACAGATTTTTCCCTCTCATATACAAAACATATGCAAAGAGGGAATAGTTCTTTCTCCCCATTTTGCAGATGTGCTGTGTATGTTATAAATGAGTAAATAAACTAATAGGCTGAGTGTTTATTAAATCTCATGCAGTATATATTTGTTTGTTTTCCACTGATTTTGATGAGATGATGATATTTATTACTGTGACATTAGCCATAAACCTCTCAGCACTAGAATTATCACCTTAAACACGTGTGAACATCTGGATCATGTGTTGTTTTCTTGACTGGGTAATTATAGACAGCTACCCAAGCTTTGTCCACACCATAAATCTCCATGCAGTATTTGCGGAATTAAAACATCTGGTTCTCATTTGCCTCCAAACCTCCCGTCCTCCCCGCTCTGCTATGTAAGGGAGTGACCAAAGTCCACAAGCAATTTTATTTTGGGGAGGAATCTAATGGAGTGCTGTTAGTTCCCGTTATTTCCTTAAATCCATGGAGGTTTCTCCAGCTGTTCGCAGCACGTCCGCGCGCTGACAAAAACATAGGTGACATAGGTGCACGTGATCCAAACATGGCATTAAAAACTGCCATCATCAGTAGAAGTGATGTTTTGCTGCACAGTTTATTTCCATCCCAGTCTCCCCTTCATCCTGTCTCCAGTGAGGGGACAGTCGATTACCACCTCCAGGTTGGACCAGACTGAGCCACAGGAACACTGCTGTCACTTTGCCAGGCTGCATTATGTGACAGCAACAACACAACACTAACACAACGGCGACATAAACGGGGCAACATCGCAATTTTGCGCTGCGATTACTGTTTTGTTGCACACACCGGAGGACGTAACCGGACCAGTCACATCGCAGTGGCGCGTAAAAAAACCAGCAGAAATAAAGAAATCAACACCGCGGATGATCAGCTACACTACACATGTCACGTCTCAACACACTGTCCCACGGATATCGATCACACATAGGATGAGTGCGACCCCTTACCTGAGTTTATTCCATGTATCCGCACGCGTCCTCTGCCGCGCTTCGGGGGGAGATGCGCTCCGCGGTCATCCACACAAACCCCTCACCCTCCGGAGGATGGACCGTGCAGGGGGTCGAACCTCTGGCTGAGCTGCAGGGAGGATGGCTCCGCTTTAAAAATTTGTCACGGCCCCTGGGCTTTTCACTCATTTGGAGAGACCGACACTGACAGGGCAGCGTCACCAAGCTCAGACATCCGATCAGGGCTTTTCAGAATAAAACCCTCTGCGTAACACGTTTGATGCAAAATTATGATTATTCTTTTTCCGTCCTCAGTAGCAAAAGGGCAGAGTGGAAATAGACATGTAACAAAATAAGTCAAAATAAGTAAAGATACAATATAGACACAAGGAAACACAAAAAAAAAATACATTTACAAAGTAAGGAAGCTAAATGTTTTTCTCAATGGATGAGCATTGGGTTGGGAGATATGGCCAAAAATGACATCAACATAAATATCACATTGTCGTTTCTTCAAGTTTAAAGATGGATTTTTATTCCTTAGTGTAGGTTGTGGTTTTAAACTCTTCTTCATGGAGAGAATGACAAACACTTAATGAAACAGCAAAACATTATACAAATCTGCAGTAGATCAATTATGTGTTATACTCCTGTATTTGCACAATGCATACGCAATACATAGACATATATTGAATCTTATATTTCTATTGATAAAAAAATATAGTTAGATAATTACTGGTATAGCTTTATTGACCAGCCCTAGTATGGCATTTGACTGTTCCACAGTACCAAAACATTACAAGTTAGATCAAAGTCATATGAAGAAAACTGAATTCAGCTAAGTAGCTAAAGAAAAATGATATTGTCACAAATTCCCACAGCAATAACCACACTGCACTTTATAATGTAAACATAAAAAACAGTCCACAATAAATAAAACAGCTAAGCTACAAAGCTGAAAATAGAAGCTGGCAAACACATTAGCCTCTGTGTGGCTAAATTAGCACTGAGCCGATTACAGAAGGGATTATTAAACATATGAAATCACACAATATAAAAAAAAAAGGGGTTTAAAATTGTCTTTTATTTTTTAGGCAGGAAGGGCTGGTTTCCGGTCGTGGTGTACTTGCTGTTGAGCAGCTTGAATCTGTTTGTGATGCTGAACGTAAGCAGCCAGTGGTTGGGCCCTCCTCACTCATCCCCATCCCATCAGCTGAATCTGAACTCAGGATGAACGTCTCTGCTGGAGGGAAATAAGTTTCCTGACTGAAGTCAGTAGACAACTCCTGAATTTACAAGATGTCCCACGGTTACAGAGTACACATTCCTATTATACTCTTAAATGAACGTGGCTTCATTAGGTTCAATAACTGAAGGGTGAGCATACAGTCTAAACTGCCCTGAGTAGCCTTTTAGGGCCTTTTAACATACGTTTTAAGGCATCATGTTATATTTTAGTTCTCTAACAACAAATCTTAACTAAACCATTACATTACATTACATTTCATTTAGCTGACGCTTTTCTCCAAAGCGACTTACAATAAGTGCATTCAACCATGAGGGTACAAACCCAGAACAACAAACCAGTGTTCCTTCCTCCTCTCAGTGGACTTCCACACATTGACTTTGAACTTTAAATCCATAAATGTCCTTTGAATGATTCAAATTCAGAATTCAGAATCCAGACAAAACCTAGAGACACTGGGATACAGACCAAATGTTCTGTTTTTCATAGCTTCAAGGATCTAGGAATGTGAAATCCTCTCTCCTACACCACACCAACAGAGCACAGAGTCGTTTGTTTTCTCGATTATCTTGGACTTGAGACAAAATGTTTCCTTGTGAAGCAGACATTCCAGCAATGCTTAAAAAATTAGAAGTTCAAGAATTTCTTATCTTCATTCGGTTTGTTTGCATTTGTCCTCAAGGGCTGTGGAGATAAACAAGTTGTTATAAAACAACAGGAAAAGTGTGGTTCTTGTGGCTCTCCACTGTGTTTGCCTTTTCTTTAACCTGCTCTGTAGATTTATTCTAAGTTTGATGTGAGCTAAAATTGTCAATTTACTTATATGAAAACTTTTGTTTGAATATGTAAATTTTGTTAAGAACCTGCGGTACCGTGTGACTTGAGGCTGTTTAGCTTGCTATAGAGTTTCAGTGCCTCAGACAAAGGTATACTACATGGTCTTTGTATTGTTTAACCGCTTTAGGTCCCCTGGGGCATCCCCATAGAAGGTTTTGTTCCTCAAGTTAAAGAAAAACTGGGCTTCTAATGAAGAACAGTGAGAATCGGCAGCATGGCCTCCTCGTGTTACAGCTCCAAAGGATGTGCGGGGCAGCAGAGATAAGCAGAGCTTCACATTCAAAATAGTGGCCACACATGAGACTGTATTGTTTAAACTGAGCAGCGTACACTGAGCAAATACTATGAACTCATCATGAGTAGTCCAGGCCCTAGCTGGGTGTGTCAAACAGGATCTTCAAACACGTTCACTAGGATCAAACCCCCAGTCTTAAATGTCAGAGTAAACACCATTCTCCTATTTCCATTTATTGCTCTACTGTTCATACATGCACGTGCAACATGGGATTATCCGCCATGATTTTAGCCATAAACTGACCCTTAATCCACCAAACCTGCTGCAAGGCGTGTGTAGGGTGTGGGTTGTGTAGTGTTCACGGGATTTAGCCCTACTGTGTTTGTCATGGGAGTCCTGATAGAAAACAGAGATTATTACATCTGTCATTATGTGCACACAGGTCCCAGGGATGATGACCCTGATGGGAGACAAATCTTTTTCAACAACTTTAGGTATCATTTCAAAAGAGTTTGCAGATATCGTGGACCTGTTGTCGTTAGCTTTAATAGTGTGACTAGATTTTAGAAAGGGACAGCAGACACGTCAGGGCATGTTCTTGGTTCAGCGTAATTGGGTTTCTTCAGGATGTGCTGCAGCATTTGATTGATTTCTTTTTATTGAATGTGATAGTGACAACCGTGACAGGGAAAAGATGATCTGATTAGGACACAGCTCTCTATTTACATTTCATCATTGGCACAAGTTTAGCCGGTTTAATGAGGTAGAACCAACGTCCTCAACAAAGCTGCACCATGAGTCAGGTTTAAACAAAGGTGGAGCCCTGCGGCGCAATATGAAACCACAGGATGTCCACTGCTGATGTTGGCTAATCACACATGTATGAGTGTAGGTGTTCATGCTGGCAGAAATGCACGAATTAGATACAATTTTGAATCATTACTTTAGAGGAAATGTGTCTGTTACAATCATTTAATAAAAGAGGACTCTCTGTACTGTGCTGTTGGATCATTATTTAAATACAAACTGACACAAAACTTTAATGTGTGGATTTGAGGGAGCCTTGGTAAACATATTTGATAATGTGCATGGGTTTTGTGGAAACACAATGAAGGCAAGTGGCCACTCTTGGGGAATACTGAGATATTCATAATACAATATATATAGCCTTCCAAAGTCTTGAGTCACTTACTAACAATACTAACAGAATGTAAAAAGTTAACAAATTGTCATTATTTGAAGTACACTATGTGCTTGAACAAGGAAAACTTTTCAAAATACTGTATATTCAATGATGTGTGGCTTTTCTCAAAGCTATAGAGCTAACAGTAAACAAGGAAGGAGTGAATCAGGAACCATGCATGGATGTTGGACATATAATTGGCCCCTCTCTGTGAACTGTGGCCCCTTTATGGCCCCTGATTTAATCCTTGACTTGCCACTGGTGTGATAAACTGAGTACATGACTGAGAAATTCAGCTCTGCAGATCCTCAGATCAAGTGACCAATTTAACACAATAAAAAAGTTATATACTAAGAGGTAACTGGTGCCTCGGGTCAGAGATGGTTTTCTGTTAAATGAATAAGATGATTTAAATATATTAACCAAATTATCCCTTGTATTGGAACATTTATTTTCTGAAGTATATCAACCACATGTTATATAATCTATTTTGAGCCTTAACCACATTATCATGATATGCAGAAAAATGTAAAGCCTCATGCAAGTGTAGTCAACCTTCTGACAGCTTCCGAATGTACAGTATGTATGCATGGGTTTTGTGGAAACATAATAAAGGCCAGTGGCCACTCTTGGGGAATGCTGAGATATTCCTAATACAATATGTACAAACAAAAACAACAACAAAAAACAAGACAAAAACAAGAAAACAATACCATGACATCACTGTGCGGTAGTTCCTCTTGTTGAGGGTGAAGAACAGATGATGTCGCACCTGTCCGTTTTCAACCTCTTCGCTCTCCAAGCTGGGATTGAGATCTATATTTATCAATGTTAAATGCTCTCTAATCTGTCCACACTCCCTCATGCTACATCACTTCCGGTCACTCGGTTTCAGACGCAGAAGCAAACATTCTCTCAGCAAAACGACTCCAGAAGTCACTGCAAGTCATGCAAATAAAAATATAAGGTTTTAAAAATCAAGTTTCATCATCATGTTCCCACACAATAATGAACTGGTATCTGTAGCCTGCAAGTTGCTCTTGAAGCCATATGAGGCAAAATGTGATTTGTGATTATGAGATATGCAAATGAAAAATAATTATTGAAATGAAATAATAATTTGAATGAAAAAATGCTAACTGGCAGGCAGGAAACACACTGTACAATCAAAGGCATATGATTTAGTAGAAAAATCTCTAACGAGGGATGACAAGCTGAATTTAGAGTTTGAAATTGTTCAAAAAATAGTTCAGGCTTATATAAAAACACTCTTTTAAATGTAAATGTTGTGTTTTTAGTATATTTCGAAAACAAACCTGAGGACAAGCAGCTGAACAAAGACTACCTTTCCCATGATGCAGTGCACGCGCCAGCTCAAGACGTCAAACTCGTGCGTCCTGCAAACCACAACAACAGTTGAATTAGCCACACGCTGACACCACGTTCACACCTGTTATTCTCCTGCCCGTGTCAGTACTGCACGCGTTTGGCTTCAGTCATGTCGGGGAAGGCCAAAGACCTCCTGAAGATGGACCTGTATGGTTTACTCGGGATTGACATCACCGCTACTACGAAAGAGGTACCTAAGTTAGCCGGTTAGCTGTTGAGCTAGTCAGATAAGAAAGCACAGTTCGTGTGGAGTTAGCCGCAGATGTCAGTGTAGACCCTGCGGCCTGCACGAGGTTGTTCACTGAGTCAAAGGTTTGAATGAAGTTGTGTGTGTGAGGACATCTCGTCTCTGCAGGTAGGAGGCTATGCTAGCTTGCTACCACGGAGCCTCCAGGAGTGTGTGTTTGAATGGTGTGTTCTACAATGACGTGATGCATGCGTCTTTTTTGTTAAGTTATCAGAAATGCAATGTGAGAAAACCAGGAACTGAAATGTTGAGTTGTACTGAGAATCCAGGTAGCGCAGGATAAGTCCGGCTAACTGGCTACCGGCTAAAACAGTGTAATACACTCAAGTCACCACTAAGCGGCGTCACTGCATCAGTTAAGTCCTTGGCATCAACACTGATCTGAAATGTCTCTGACAAAAGGATGTTAACTTTAGCTTTATTTCAAACTCAAAGGTCCATATCAGCATAAAGATACAACTAGAATATATGACAAAATACTGAACAATAATATAGAAATCACTGTATATATTCTGTTTTTACTGTATATTTTATTTATAGTCTCTCTGTATATTTATATTTACTTGCGTTTATATTGCATTTTAACTTATTTTTTGCTTTTACTGATGTCTATGTTTTTGACTGATATCTTATCTTAAGTGTACAGGGATTAAACAGAGATTTGTTCCAGTGTTTCCAAAAACAAGATGAGTAGTTGAGGCCCTTGTGATCAACTTTTTTTCAGTCAGTTAATCACCACATACATTTATACTTAAAATTCCTCAATACAGTTTACATTGCTGGCCACAAACATGCAGCTTGAACTTAGTAAAATTCTCAATGCATCATATACAGTATGCCACCTGAAGCTGTTTGCATTACTATAGCTGTACCACATGTCTGCTATGTAATGTGGAGCTCTAAGAAGTAATATTTTAACATCAGCTGTTTACATAGGAAATTTGCATGCCAACATATTTGTCTGTGCATACAATTTTCAGCACTGATGCTGCACATGTCTTCGCATCATTTCTAATGCCCACAGCAATTTGTAATGAATATAAATTCCAAATATTATTTATATGAAATTAATATTGAGCCTACCACCTCACTGTATAGTTTATAATAAGGTTAAATCATTTGAAAAACAAATACATACAAAGAATGAATGCCAAAGAACTTCTAGTTTCTATCTAGTTTAACTGTCATAACTGAATAATAACAAAACAAAATCTAGGAATACACGACAATTTCTTCCTTTAGATAGCTGTTAAAGTGCAGAAACAGTTAATAATAATAAAAGACCTTTTAAATATTGCCAGCCCTCGAAGCTGAAGTCTTGCATACGTTTCACTGTTTTACTTAAGACTTTTTGGCATGAAATATTGTCAATTTGATGATATATTTAGCTAGCTTTTCTTCTTTGCCGCCCTCAAAAACAGTACTTGCCAGTGACAGAACTCTTGCAGTTTTGGAGTGGCAAAGAAGAAGAAGTCATTTCCTGAAAAAAGAAAATTATAGTGTTATCTGGGTGAATCTAATCTAATATAAAGAAGTGTCAGTGTATCGGTAGATTTGTGTACTGGCCGACGGAGCATTTTTGACAGAATTGGAGACATAAGTGCCTGAATTACATTTTGTGCCTACATAGATTTTAAATGTATGTAGAGGAGAGTCCAGGAGTCTTCCTGAGAATCTTCCTCTACATTTCACTTCCCAGCTCCAGAGCGGATCCTCATGATGTCCTGAAAATCCATCTTTTTCCCTACAACCACCACTCACAGTTTCCAACATGCAGAATCCAAAGCCCTGAAGGGAAATTAAACTTGCTGCCAAAAACGAGGGAGGAAGTTAATTTCTTAATTGGATTTCAAAGTCCTGTCCTCCCCAGAGGATTATCCTGGAGGAAGTTAGCGGTTGTGGCTTGGGCAGAACCGAGGCACCAAAATCTAGGAGGCTGGTTCTGTGAGGTCTGTTGATGGTCGACAGAGATAGCAGGGTTTTATTTGTGTGAGTGTGTTTGTAGTGATTGAGCTCTGCGGTTTGGGCTCAAAAAATCAATCAAGTGTGAGAAGACGGTTGTCATCAGATGGGCTACTTATCCCAGTTGTTTGGCCCGCTGCTCCACCACCGCTATCAAGCATCTTGTTTATCTCCGAGCAAGGGGAAGAACATCTCTGAGATTGTATACCGCAGCTTGTAAAACATTGCCTTGACGTAGATGATTTGCGTTCTGAATCTCCTCCTGGTTCTGTTTATCATCTCCTTCTTATTATCACTGCTGGTGACCTTCCTCTTGTCTGATAAATGGGAAATACTGGCTTGTCTGGGCCTATGATTTAATACCTGGATTTGCTTTGTCTTTGTAGTGCTGAGGAAGACTTTCATTGAAGGCTAGCCACCATGTAGAGAGAAGTGCCCATGCATGTCAGCAGGGTTTGGGTAATAATTGCCTAGTGTGTTTTACCTACCACAGATTCTTGGTAAAACACTGTCAACAACCAAGACCACACAACATTCCTTGTGGTTCCTTCAGCCCCTTAAATTGTAGTGTACCTGGTGTGTTACTGTCTACGCAGCAGCTCGATGTCTGGATGATTTACTTCCTACTCTAACAGTGGATTGTGAACTCATGTCTCTCACTGATGAGTTATTTCAGTGAGTGTCGGCTGTGCCACGGCCTCTAGACTACGATTGTCATTGCATCCCATGGTGCACTGGGGCAAAGCATCAGTGATGCAACCTGGGGTCATCAGATGTTTTAGGTCTGTAATCATCAGATGGCGTCACACATGTGGTTAATGTTGAATTCCCCGATCTGTGCTCCACAGTTATATCAGGTGAATATGATCCATGATGTAAAAAAACCTTATAAAGACAAATTGTGTGACGCTTAAATTTAAGATACTTTGGATCCTTAATGTAATCCAATGAATTTGATCATATCATCCTGACATTATTGTATATATAAGTAAATATAGGATAATACTGAATTAATTAGAGAAATGTCTACTTAAAATTTAATAGAAGTAACTATATATTCAAAGAAAGCACAAATACAAATATATAGAACTTGAATTTAGAAAATAAACATACTTTTTTACCTAAGATCTAAACATAAATGCACATCTTTTCTGCATGGCTTGCTCTGTAAAATCAATGTTTTCATATTGACTCATATCTGCACACATATACACCAGGACCAATATGTCTGACAGGCTCATATTGTTGGTTTCCCCAGGTTCCCAAGCTCAAGTCAATCACAGTGTCTCTCTGCTTCTCTTTATTGCTTTTAGTTCACCCCCCCTCAATATGTTCTTTACCTCTTTACCTCTGTCCTTGCTCATCTCCTACCATCTCCCTGTTGTGCCTATTATTATTTTATCTCCAGCTGATAATGTCCCGCAAATAGCAGAGTGTTGTAATTAAGAAGGATGGGCCGATAGCAGATCAGGCAGTTAATCAGCCACACAGACTAGGGGCCCTATTTGGGCTGTGCTGCGGCTGCACCAGGACCAGTTTGTCAACTGTAATTGGCACCAAAGAGTAGTTTAATGAGGACAAGATGTAGGCGCGGAGTTAAGACTGTGGCAGGCAGTGATCAGGGTGACACAGAGTCTGTTTTTGGCCATGTTACTTATCATTAGTCTACTGTTGGCCTGCTGCTGCAATATGATAGTCTTTCCTTAATTTTTGGGTTCCTCCTGCAAACTAAAGTGTGGGAAATAACTGAGATTTCTCCAATTCAGTTTGCTTTGCATATGAGAAAAGAAAAATTGGCCCGTGACAATGTAGAATGGTTTGATGTGCAAGAGAAATAAGACAGAGCAGAATTGTAGGCTCTTCTTTTAGCACAAGTTTCATATGGTTTTTCTCCATCTCTCTTCATCGAGAGCCAATTCTGAAAGGTCATGGTGAACTGCACAAATTGCCTCCCTGGATGAGCCCTGTAGAAAGATGCCACTCGATCTTAGAACTCTTATCCGCACATGTGCTAACCTCTTCAACAGTTGGCCCGCTCTGGCGTCTTGTCTGTACGACCAAAGGGCTTCAGGGTCTTCCAGCATCAATTAAGGCTTGCGTGTTACGGCATTGATGGGAGTAATCATGTATTATTTAACAAAACAGCACTGGAAGCACAGTTGGGACAAGATATCGTGGAGGATGCTGGAGGGAGTGAAAAGGCAAAGAGGAGCAGATAGAGAGAAAGGGAGGAAAGATAATTCAGTGAAATATAAAGACCGCATGTGTGCAAACTTCAGCTTTGACTGAACCCAATGAGACAAATATGATGAAGTGCAACATGGCTACAGCTCCGACGATGACAGGTCCCACTTGTCAAACATCTCAGCTGGCCAGACGTTTGTCCTGGCAAGGTTAAACATCTGCAGTGTTTACAGCAGATGTGATGACATGTTTATCTCGTCAGCTGGCTGCAGGTGATGAAGAACGTGAGAAGTGAAGTGAGTGTGAGTTCAGGACACAGTGCGTCCTCCTAAAAGACCATAGCAGTGGTTTTATTTCCAATTATACCTGATTATCTTCACAGCTGTGTACCACGATACTCTGCTTTGCTCTTCAGCCAGTCCACTTCTTTAAATTCATTTCTGCATGGTATAAACATTTGACACACTTCTGAATCATGCTTGTGTAAGCATTGAGGTGCATACGGTTTTGTCAAATTACATTATTGTTGTGAGGTAATGCCTGCACACTTAAAAAATAAAATAAAAAGCCAGTCTGCACTTAAACTGCATTACCATGCAAAGGCGGATTACAGCACTCAAGTTTTATGGATTTATTCATATTGATATTCATAACATATGGAAATAAATGAAAACCAATACCTGCTTGCAGTGGAAGGAAAAATCTAAATCTCTGTAACATGCAATTCCGAAATAGTCGGTAAAATCAGTTTTGAAGCAGACTTGAAATCGGAGGTTGAGACTCTCGTAGACTTCTGTAGAAACAGACTTCTTTTTTGCAACCAGTGGAGTCGCCCTCTGTTGGTTATTAGAGAGAATAACATTTTCAGGCACTGTTGCATTGGCTTCACTTTTCCGAACCAAAAGTCTCCGTCCATTTTCATTAATGTCAATGGTTAAAATGCACCTAAGATTTTAGTTTAAGAACTTAACTTTGCAAACACACTGTCCTTAAAACCATCTTTTTTCGATGTGCTGTCAAAGCACTGACTGGGTTGTATAAGACAGGAGTTTTCCAGCTGTTACCACCACCTGCCAGTTAAGTTGGCTCGCCTTTTTTTCACTGTTCTGTCTATGGATGAATGACAGTAAACTTGAACTTCAGTTTTAATTTCTTTGGACCATAGCAGAAGTCTTTGTGGAGAAAGCTATGATTGCGAGCCAAGCACACAGAATAATGAGCGAAACGTAGAGGGCAAGGTTAAAATAAGGGGCAATAGAATAAAGGTATAAGCTTGTGTTCAGTGGCAGCCCTCAGCCCTGCGTGTCCACTCTCGTGTGCCAAGCAGCAAGACCAAATATCCTTTCATGATGTCTATTCTCTCAAAGCCCTCTCTCTTTACAGTGGGAACTATAAAGAGACAGAAAGATCTGATGGTGAAGAGATAGAAGAATAGGACTTGTGACATTTAAGAGCTGTCTGAGCCATGATAATCTCCAGGGGGTTCACTGCAGCTTTTACATAATCATGTGGAGGCTCAGTTCCTTTACCTTGGACTATGGGCATCCAGCCTAATGGGTCTAAGTCTCGACTGTCATGGAGACTTGTTGGAGTTGCTGTCAAAAAGGCCTGGACACTGATGGATTACACCATCATGCAGGTCTCCGCTGTGAAGTCAGCTCTGTTTGTTTTGGCGTGCAGTCGTGGGATAAAATTGTGCAAAACAACGCTCATGGACAAGGCGTCCAATGCAAATGTTTTCCAGGCTTGAAGAAGGGAGCTCGCAAAGTCTATCGCCTGTTGCATGCTGGCAGGAGATTGATTTGCTCTAAGGGGGTTGTATTTAAAGACATGCAGAACGTTGGCATGTCTGATTAAGACTGGTGAGAAAGTGTATATGTCAGTGTGTCTGCGTGTGTTTGTGTCTGAGCCTTGGATGTATAGGGGGATGTGTGTGCCAAATCCTTTGCATGCAATGCATAAGTGTGTGTTTTTGAGGTTGTGTGCAGAAAGCTTCATCGCTGCACTCTGCTCCCCCCTCTGGTCTCCAAAGAAAGTTTTCCTGCTTCCCCTCTTTCTCCTGAGGAGCGAAGATCTAATGAAAACCATCTTGTCATTAACTGGTCTCTAGAAGGACAAATGAATGTTTAACATTCCAAGCAGTGACCTGGAGTAAAAAAAAAAACAACCTCTATAACTACAACCTCATATGTCATTACAATACTCCAAAGTATTGTTTAGTTTTTCCATTTTGGTTCTTTGAACTGTCCCCAAATGTTTTGGCCTCCAGCCTAAGATATTGATTGTGTCCTTCTCAGTTTGTTGTAAACAATGGCACTCTGTTTGTTTGTGTATGTTACTGTAGCACTCTTTTTTTAAAGTTACAATAAAGATGGACTAACATGAAGCTGCAACTCAGGCCACATTTATCTTGCAAACTGGCAATGGGCCTGAGAATGGTTTTGGATTCTTGTGTGGTTTAATTCACAGTACATTGTGTGCCATTGTGGTTAAGGCTCCATTAACAACACGTCAAACGGACGCGAAGCAGAGGATCAGCTCAGGTGTTGATTCGATCCAAACAACACAATCTCTAAAAATGCAGACCACATTTCGCCCCCAGTTCCCTCATGTCAGACTCAAGCTATTATTTCAATGTGACCATCAATTACTTTATTCAGATTTTGGTTTTCTGGGCGAGGGAGACGGGATAAAAATAATTGGTACTGAGAATAAGAATTTAACTTTCACATGAGCAAAATATGTGTGGATGTAAAGTGGATGATTTGTTCTCATCAACATTTTCCACACCACAAAACCTTAGGGTCTCTTCTGTTTCTCTCTCCTAGATCAAGAAAGCTTATCGACAGAAAGCCCTGACATGCCATCCAGACAAGAACCCAGACAACCCAAAAGCAGGTGAGTGAGACAGTTGATGTCCGTGTCTCTTCACCTTCTCTCCATTACGAGCCACAGACGTCTGGAAGTCACCGAAGAGCTGGAAGAAGATTTATGATTTGTTTTTTGCAATCTGCGTTATTTTCTGGAGAATTAGGGTTAATTATCTAACTTAAATGAATCCTCTAGCGTAGCATTCTCAGCAACCCTGCAGAGAGCAAAGACACAGCACTTTGAGTCTAACCAAGTCTCATGTCGCTTTCTAGCAAGACAGGACCAGCCAAACACCACCGTCACCACCATGGTTTCCATCTGCTTGGCTTTGGGAGTCCTTCCATGGCCTGTTGCCAGCCGGCATGTCAACAATTGGGCCAGGAAATCTCAATGTAGCTTTTTTGTTGGGAGAGGGAAAAAAGGCACCTTGGACAAAAGGCTGGTCATGAGGCATGTTTTCAAGTGAGGTTTATGTGGTTACTGGATGGTTCAGACAATTCCTGATTATATCAGGAAAAAAAACAGGGAAATTGGTGGGGCTGAGGGGTTGAGAGGGATAATACAAAAGCAGGGGGTCGGCGGTTTCCCAGAAATGGAAAAGAAGTGGTTTGGAGGGCCTCAACACTTGAACCCGCGCATGTACAGACCCGGTCTGCATCGCACGAGAGCGGTGCAAGACTTGGGACTTGTTGCCCCTCAGGGGAAGGTTGCATGCATGTAAGAGGTGACTTGGGGGTCATGATTCCTCAGTGACTGAAGACACCCCCCTCAATATCCCTCATTTTCCTCAACCCTCTATATTGTGACACTCTGAGCTGCCTATTGGGCATGGCAGGTCTCCCCCAGTTGGATTTCATTCCAGCCCATTATATGCATGTAGGTAACGTGACCACCTCTGCTGGTAGCATGATCTCCAGAGCCTCCTGTTAGTGTGCACCTCCGCTCCCCCCAGGGAGTAACACTATCGGTTTGTTAGGCCTCCCATAAGTGAATGATTATGCCTGGCTAGTATAATGCAGTAGTGAGGCGGTTGTATGATGGGGAGTGGGATTGTGGTCGCCCCGTATGTGTACATTTGTGTGTGTGTGTTGGATGACAACTGGGGAGTTGGAGCTTTGCGTGATAGTTGTGATTGCGGTGATGGCCCCTTGAGGTGCTCTGATGTGGGGGATAGACGGAGAGGCGGAGGGGTTTGTGTGTGTATGTGTGGCTGTGTCACTGGAGGAAAACGGTTTCGTGAGACTTGTGGAACCTTTCTAAGAGTACAATGTCCACGTTCATCTCAGACCTGTGTCCCATGAAGACATCATGCTGACTATTTTGACTCTTTCCTCTCGTCACATTAACATCACCCTCCCTTTCACTTTGTTTGGGTGTCGTATTTACAAATCATACAGTATTATTTCATTGCAGCTTTTGGAAGCAAACTGATTTTTACAGAACAGATGCACATTTAAGTTTACATTTTGTGTTAAAAAGGATTAAATTTCTATGTATTTGTTTATATTTGTCTTTTCTCTTTTATTTATATAGTCTAAAGACATATAACGACATCTTAGGAATCATTGCCAAATTTTTTTATACATAAATATTGCTTGAAAATTTTAATATTGCCATCGGTCATTAAATTGTTGGACTCAATTAGTTATAAATGGTGTGCTATGTCATCATTTTTTTTATACTATGTACTTATCCTTATACAAATATATATTGAATACAATGAATAATACATTTATTTCTGAATTCTTAACCATATTTTTTAAAAGCTTGTTTTAAAGCTCATATTATACATTTAATACTCTCCAGAAGTCTACGGTATACCGAAACCTACAATCCTCTGTTTTAATTTGTGATGAATTGTTCATTTTGTAATCGTATGACTCTTCTCGTCTAACTTTGTTCCAGCTGATCTCTTCCACCAGTTGTCTCAGGCCCTCGAGGTGCTAACTGATGCTCCCGCCAAGGTAAGACCGTAGATACCTCTCAATCTTTCATAAAAGTGCTAACACACACTCAGACTCTTACTCACGCACGCACACACGCACGCACACACGCGCACACATGGCCACAATTCATCCTGGTGTCTAATGCGGTTTTCAGGCTGCCTATGACAAGATCTGCGCTGCCAAGAAACAAGCAGAAGAAAGAAACAACAAACTAGATGATAAGAGAAAGAAAATAAAGCTTGGTGAGTCCCTTTCCAAATCTTAGCTCATCTCTTGGCTTTTGGTTTACTGATTTTATTGCAAGTGGGTTTTGTATTTGTAGTGTAATGGGTTATATTTAAATTAGATTTTTTTTTGTCAGACGCATTCCAGGATTAACAAAACAAAGGCTGAGGTTTTTGTAATGATAGGGACAGACAGGGATCGTCCAGAATGGAATAAAATACAAGCAGCTGTTAGAAAATAATCAAATTATTTAGGCTGTTTTTGTCTGTTTCTGATAGTGGAAAAGATATTCAGTGTGTGTGTGCATGCGTGTTTGTGTCTGTTATGACAGACTTGGAGGCCAGAGAGCGAAAAGCAGAAGCTCAGACCTACGAGACGGTGCAGATCACGAGAACACTAGAAGAAGAGGTAAGAGAATTTATAGAAACCATATGAGAGATGATATTGTGCCACACTTTTCCCAGTGAGAAGATTCAAAATCATTGTTTTACTTTACTACCGGCCTTATCTGTGCACTGGGAGAAACGTATTCCAGTGCATCCAGGAAATTCTGAAGCACACCCAGGTGCTTTTATTCTGCTCTTCATCAAATACTTTCTTCTGATTGAGCAGAAATCTACTAAAGACTTGGGTCGAGATCAAAGGCCCTGTCCGTGCAAGGCATTTTTTTTCACTGCCATATCATAATTATCAGTAAACCCATTAGATGATATTGCATGACTTGATGCGCTTTGTTCAGGAAGCCAATGATAAATAAAAATGGTGTGCGTGCCTCCTTGGAGAGTCATGGCATGTGCTTAATGTTCTAAATTCATGTAAATAATGTGGCATGGGGCCTTGGGAGGAGGGGGTAACCAGTAGGTGGCACTATTTCATTTTCTGTCTCATCTCCAGGTGTTATTGACTTCCCTGATAAAATAAGGTTGTCTGCACATACTCTCCTGGTAGAGCAGAAAGGGTGTCATTGACCATGCATGTGACGAATGACACCGATGAAGAGTTAAGATGCCGATTTTTTTTGTCACTTAAAACCTGTATATCTGTTGGTGCACATTACTATTTTGTGTTTTTCTTTTTCCGCAAGATCGCCCGTTTGAGGGAGGAGGGATCCAGACAGCTTGAGGAGGAGCAGAGGCTCGTCAGAGAGCAGATCCAGAGGGAAAAGGAAGCACAGCAAACGGGAGAATACACTCAGAGAAGTATGCCCACCTCCAAGATTTAGCCCTGTTCATTCTGTTCTAGTTCAGCACAGCCCCGCGAGTTGTCCAGCCGTCCCATTCACGTGAACGCAATATCTCAAGAACTCTGCGAGGGAATTTCTTAAACTTTGGTACAAATATTCCAATGAACTCAAGGATGACTTCGATTTTGATAGTCAAAGGTCAAGGTCACTGTTACCTCACAAAACACATGTTTGGCCTCTTGAAGGTAATATCTTAAAATTGGCTGGTGGGAATTCTTTCAGATTTGGCACAAACATTTCACTTGCACTCAAATGATCTAGATTTTGGTGCCTGGGGGTCAAAGGTCAATGTCACAGTGACCTCATGTTCCTGTAATGGTGATATATCAGGACTGCCCACAGGGAATTTCATTACATCTGGCACAATTCACTTGGACTCACGGATAACCTGATTAGAATTTGGTGGTCAAAGGTCACTGTGACCTCTCAAACACATGTTTTGCCTTGTGGATATAATATCTCAGAAACGCATCAATGGAAATCTTTCAAATTTGGCACACATGTTCACTGAGAGTCACAGATTAACTGATAATATTTCAATGGTCAAGGGTCTAAGGACAAGGTCACGGTGGCCTCACAATACATGTTTTTGGCCTCTTGAATGTGATAAGACTGCCTTGAGGGAATTTCTTCAACTTTTGATCAGTTGTCACCTGGACTCAAAGATGAACTGATTAGATGTCAGTGGTCAAAGGTGATGAATGGATATGAATCAGGAAACGAAATATGGAAACTGCACTGGTTGGTGGAGGCATACAACCGCAGTGAGGTATTTCTAGTTTACGACCCTGAAACGTCACTTGAGTGAACCCCCATGTTTCCCAACCATTACAGTGACCGTACGACCGCAGCAGTCACCAGGCACCAGGCACCCTGTGGTTGACCCAATATCATTCACATAAAAAAACAATAACAGTGACTGATTGTATATTTGAATTTATGTTTTTCTCTAAAACACTTTGAGGAGGTCTATTTTAGTGTCTTGGCACCAAAGAAACTTGGCAAGGTAACATAGGAATGCCAAGCACCACTCACACACACACACACACACACACACACACACACACACACACACACACACACACACACACACACACACACCAGTACTGTCCATCAAACGTTTAACCTCTCGATAATACTTTCGCATTAAATCCTTGAAATGAAATAGGGCTATGGGAGTGTGGGTATTTAAGGGAAATACTGAGTCTTAGCCCTTGATTGATCCCTTTTTGTGGCTTGACAATTACTCATGCATAGTCAGCACATTTTTTTGAGGCTCTTCCACTTGCACGCAGTCGGGCCTCCCCAGCCCTCCCCTGGGCCAGCGCTCTGTCTGAGAGGCACTCAGCGGATCATCAGACTGTAGCAGGAGCCATACATTTACCACGTGACAGCTAGTTTTATATTACTGTACATCTGCCTGAGACTCTCTGACTGCTGCCATGAGTGCCATATATCTTTTCTTATGCAAAACAATTGATTCTTTGTCTTTTCACTTCAACGTCTCAGACCCAGGAGTGCAGAGATGTTCCACGAGCAGTGTAACCCCCAAATTGAAGGTAAGGCTTTCAGCTATGATGTTGTCAATCAGTGGATGAGGTTGGGATGAGGGTTGCAGTTCTTGCAGTTTAATGCTGGAAGATTGGCGGTGGCGGTGGTGGGGGTTATTCAGCAGGAACTGCTCCATCTGAGTGAAAGTGCAGGCAAAGCCTCTGCTGGGATTTTGATAGAACCGTAGACATTTGTAATTCATTATTTGGAGACCACATACGCTGCTTTCTCACCAGAGTGATCTTACGCCCATTCCTCCAGAGTAGCCCCAACGTCGTCAGGAGACCTGTAACCATGTCAGGGGAGGGCTTATTACATTAACTCCTGGAAATAGCAGAGCCTGCGCATATTAACGTACACTGGGGGATGTTAGCTAATGTGTTTAGACATTCTCGACAAATCTGGTTTTAAAATTTGATAGCCATCTAGTGCAGCAGTGACGTTTGTGTGTTCACTTATAAAAACAAACAGCAGCCGAGAGACTGACAGTATCACAAGTCATGTCTATGTCAAACTATATGAAACTAAATTCCTCCATCAAATAACAACATCCAATTTTTCTTGAGAAATAACGTGTTACTGCTTTTAGTTTATCTAGCCTCATGAAACCGTTTTT
Organism: Hippoglossus stenolepis; assembly: GCF_022539355.2. NCBI lineage: Eukaryota > Metazoa > Chordata > Actinopteri > Pleuronectiformes > Pleuronectidae > Hippoglossus > Hippoglossus stenolepis. The sequence goes on along the minus strand of NC_061492.1, from coordinate 15,393,715 downwards.
CTTTTTGTTTTCCCTGCTGGGTCTCTGCTTCAAATTCTAGCTTTTGTTTAAAAAGTGATCCCAGTAATTTAATTAAAAAATTTCCTTAAGAATTCTGGGAATTTTAGATACACAATCCTCAGCAAAATTATTAACTTCAAAACATGAAATCCAACATTCCTTGAATCAAGTTTCAGTCAATTTTTCACAAGACGGCTCATTGACATTTTATTTTTATTACGTAGGTGACTATCAAATGCAGAGAGAGCAGTTTGGGTTATGTCCACTAATGACTTTTTTGCCTGTATGTTTATTTAAAGTAGCAGGAGAACACAGCGATGTGCCAGTGTTGCAGGCTCAAACCATAGACATCACATCATGCAAATAACATCTTCCTCAAAGATTAATGGGTAGGATCTTTATCACTGGGTAGAGGAGACTGCTGCTGGAAGACGAACGTACATTTTCAAGTGTAATTGTTGGTAAAGGGGGCTGCATACACACGGAAATTCCCAGAAATCCAGTTTCTCTGACAGTGAGCAGAATGCTGGAGCTGAATCCACATTTACTGCTTGTCATTTATCATTTTACTTTGAGCAGTTAGTGTGATGTTGGCGAGACTCTGCTGGGCTTTTTAAATGGATTTGAGAACTTGCACAACCTCCCTTTTTTTTTAGTAGTACGGGAACTCGTGACAGGACTCCAAGCACGCAGAAAAAAAAAAACAGGTTGCACTGTATTTTTTTACAACAGCGTTTACATAGTGCAATATGGCAACAATCACAGAGACACTGTTACACAAGCAAATAGGTTAAACACAGTTCAGATTTAAACCCGTTCCCCAGGAGGACTGCCTCTTCTTTTGCCCACCACCGAGCACCTTGGGCACCGACCTGCTTTGGATTACTCGGCCATTATTGTGTCTGGTGTTGTGCTACGGTTAAGCAGGTGAGTCACCGCGGTCCAGGAGTCCATGTGTCAAGTTTCAACCTCTCTAGCTGTGCAGCTCCTCCTCGGTATGAATGGAAATTGACTGCAGGTCTCGCAGGTGGTGCCGGGGTGATGTTCCAACAGCTTAACAACGTCTCTCTCCCGTAGCTCCAGTCGGCCCTGATGGTTTTGGTAATTTGTGTAATTTGTGTTATTGGGCATGTTTTTCCAGACTCATCCGCTGAGTTTGATCAGTTGTGCACTAATAATGTATCATCATGCGTGTCTTCAGCTATTGAGAGTGGTCACGACTAATAACTTCTCCTCTCCCTCTCCTTTTCTCTCTCTTTCCAGTTGAAGTGGAAGTGTAAAAAAGACGACGAGACAAATGGAGGCTATTCTCAAGACATTCTTATGAGACTTCTACAGAAGGTACAAATAAGAAGACTACTTTAAGTCTTACTGATCTTTATACAGCAAAACCCTTTACTTTCAGGACTCTGTTTTTTCCACACGAGACTTTCATCAAGGTATCATTTAGGTTCAGGCTTCATTATTAATATATATACCTTGAGACTAGTAGAGGTAGCTATCCCTTTAATATCTCTGAATTAGTAGGACATTGCAGGACTTTGTGTCGTTTAATGAACAGGACCACTTCACAGGAATTTTGGATTTACTGTAATTTTGCATTGAAAATACTATATGTGTAACAATATCAAATTTCAATGAACATTATTTATTGAAGGATATCGGGATGTGAAGAGGATTTCAACTAATAAGATAAAAAGTGCTTTAGAAACAATTTATCAATCCTACCTTTAATTTACTGGATTAACTAAAAAAATCTGTAACCCTCTGGGTTATATCTATGAATTCTATCTCAATTAAACTTTCACTTTTCAATCCACTACATCAGGAAAGGATTAATATAAAATGTAATGTTAGAATTCTATACCTCTATATCCTCACTGTCCCAAAGCAGAGCTCCACAGTAACAAACCTTGCCTGCAGAGTCCGGCCACGTTCGAGGTCTGCATGACGTCAGCGCTGCAGATTTTTTTATTCGTTCCTTTAAACAAGGCCCATTAAGTTTTGTTGCAGTGAAAGTGCTGAGGGCAATGTTGTAGTGCCCTTTTAAAGCCATGCACGCCAGTGTTTGTGCCCCTCTTAACCAGGTGATTAAGCGGTGCCAAGGGAGGCATTAGGAAATGTGCTCTTCTCATGCAACCCAAGACCAGTTTATGCTACAACCCCGCACAAAGGGCTTTTGGTGGGGCATAGGTTTGCCTGCCATGAGGATAAGGGCAAGTGTCACTGACGTCAAGCTGTCCAGAAATAGGCATTTTAATTTCTCCTCTGCACGCACTCAGTCAATGCAGTGCAGGCAGGAGTGAGGACTGGAAAACTGTTGTTCCTCGAAGCAAAGGGAACAAATTTTAGGAAAAAATGAAGTTTAAGATGTCAAGCTCCACTGAGTGACAGTTAATGGTTTAAAAAGCCAGTGCTGTGTGGGAGTGGGAAAGCAAATATGGCATGTGTACACTTGTGCATGCGTACGTGTGCAGACTTGTGTATTTTGGCCGTCCAAAATAATACATCTTCGCTTCAGGGGGAAAAAAAATATGTTAAGATATTTATATTTTAAGAAACACAGGCCTTTTGAGAGTCTCCTTTGTCACTGTTGGCTTGCTCCAGAGTGTCCTTAGTAAGCATGAGCTTTCCTGGACTTTCCACTTCCCAGAAAGCTCCAGTTTCACAGAACAAGACTGTCAAAGGTCTCGTACATCCTACTTTTTCTTCCCAAGCCTCTGCTTTGGGAGGAGAGAGGTTAATGATAAAAGACAGTGGTTAAGGTGAAACCCAACCAAAGGAAATAAAAAAAAACTCCCTTTTCTCTGCTAATGACTGTGCTCAACAGTGATCAATTTCTTTGCCTCTCCTGCTTAGTCGTGTTTCTAGCCTTCATCCTCATCTCTTTTGGACAGAGGCAGAATCCATTAGGAGTTTAACAGAGGTCAGGGAATGGCTGAGATGCTTTGCGCTCTGATTGGCCTGTTGGCCAACCTTTCCTCCCTGTTTTGATTTGTGGCCGGGAGCTGGATGAGAGGCACATCCACTTCCAACCTCAAAAGTGCAAGGAGTAGTTAAAATGATGATAAAGTGTTGCCTCTATAGCCTCTTTTCAAAAAGTTCAAGAGGTCTCAGCTTTGTGCCTGATGTTACTTGAGTATTATTTGCAGCTTTACTGTCTCATTCCCAAACATACAAACCCTCCAATTAGAGATTAGGTGTAATAACCAAACCCATATTGAATCCTAATGTTTTTTTTGTATTCACCAGTGTTTTGAGTTTCTTGTCTGCATATGCCTTGTGTTTTCATGGTTATGGGTTGTGCTGTGAAAGGAAATACTAATTTGAATGTTCTGCATGTCTCCTCTTCCTCCATTTGACGTTTCTTTTATCCTCCAATTTCTTACCTCCAGTATGGAGATGTTTTGAACGTGATTCTTTCGAGTAAGAAGACGGGAAGCGCTGTGGTTGAGTTTGCAACAATAAGAGCAGCCGTAAGTACCAAACTTTTCCTCAGTCTCTGTCTTTATTCTGTTTCTCCACAATGAAAATCTTATCCAAACCAGATTTTTGCATAAAAACACATGTGCTGACTGATCGCTTTCCTCGAAGTCTCTGGTCACCTGCTGAGTTTGATTCGTCCTTAGAATGACACCTGTCAGAGATTTCCCAGCCTCAGGAGAAACTCTGAGACTTTAACCGATGTTTAAGTCGTTCTGTAGTGTCGAGAACTTCGTGCTGATTGAAACCATCGCACGAAAGGACTTGAGCTGTCTCTTGTTCACCCCTGTCTAGATCCTCAGGGCCTTTGTCCTGATGGTGTACTTTTTTGTTGTGGTTTCCTCACCACAGTATGTGGTTTCCCTCCAGGGACCATGTCTGCCAGTCTACCAAGACCTGGGTACAGGGTCTGCGGTCTCCTCCTGCCCATCTCCAAGCTCTAGCTTTGCTCTGGGAGTTGGTCCAATTATAATTCAACTCTGTCTGCATGTGTTTTTCATATGTATGCTTTACCAACTGTCCCTGTACAAATACCCACATGTAAGATGGGCACAATGCAGCCTTCACACATATCAGGAGAAAGAGAATGACTTTTTCTGGCCTAATATTATGAGATAAATCATTTCAAATTTAACTGACAGATTATTATGTGTTTCTTAGGAGCTGGCTGTTAAAAATGAAAGTGGCCTGAGTGGAAACCCCTTGAAGATTTCGTGGCTTGAAGGACAGCCTGAAGTTATTGCTCCAGTATCTCAACCTGGACACTTCATGTCAACACAGGTACCAGTTTACACTGAAAATGCATTGGAGTAATTCTTGTCTCATAAAGCATGTTGACACTAAGTTATAAAATCTTACAATGTCCACCATTTCCAACACAAATACTATTGCCTAAAACGCTCTCCCACAAAGAGAGGTATGTAAACTCTCTGAGGTTTTATTTTCACATCATTGGCGCAAATATTTCCCCGGCGCTTGCACTCCCATCATCTATCCTAGAACAATGTGTTTGGTGGAATAGACCTCAATTTATTTACTTTGGAGTGGTGAGGCGCTGGCCCGGCACTGGCCCACAGCCTCTGGTCGGCCGCTCATTAACGGGGCCTGACCTGGGGGAAGCCAGGAATGCTGCACTTCACATAGCAACGCAGGAGAAACAGAATGCAGTAATGGTAGCCTGGCACGAGACTGAATACTTCAAATCTCTGCACTGGGGCAAGTTAGCCCGCGTGGTTATTCTGCCAATGATGATAGAAAAATGAAGAAATTAGTTTTTTTCATTTTGATCATTTATCATCTCTCAGAGTAGGTTATGTTTCCAGTGCAATTTGTCTGTGAACAATCTTACAAAAAAACTACAGAAGCAATTTTATTTAAACTTAGTGGAAGTGTGGTTTACGGGCTAAGGGAGAATACAATAACTTTTGGAGCAGATTAAATTAAGGGGGGTGGATTTAGGATTTAAAAAATCACATTGTGATATTGGATTAAATTGCCCTTTTCAACCTTTTTGTGAATTTCTCAAGAAATAATGCAGAGATCTTTATGAAAGAAATCCGGCATAAGTACAGTGCTTGTATCTGTTAACATGTGAACGTGGTGCAGATCAGTATAATGGATCTTGATTTTGTAAATTAAAATAAGTATTTTTAAGGGGGTTATTTCTGTGTAGTTACTGTACTGTAACAAACACTGTAAGGAACTGGCAACAATTTATTTACCTTTGCGATTTCAAATTAAGGTACTAGCAGCTTTGATAATCTCTAAAGGCCAAAGAGATACAGTATATCAAGATGAATTATGAAGAAGATCCAAACATAGTGATGGATCAAAGATCTGTTTCCATCTTGGCAGAGGTATGTTCTCTCTGAGTGCCCCTCTAGTGTGGAACATGTGATTGCTCCTTTTAAATCTGAAGGATTTACTTTCTGCAGACCAAATGTTTGCTGCACTTAACTACAAAGCTTTGAAATGCTGAGGAACAACTACTTTAAAAACGTCCCCTTTGATGTGTTGCCTCATGTGATTTAGAAATCACAATAGTCCATATTGCAGTCTTGACTTTCTGTGTGCCCAATATACACACGCAACAACAAAAAGAACCATCACTCCAATCCTCACAATTTAGTCTGATTTCAGCTACGTGCACTGAAAATATGCAGAGTTCTTCTTGTCATTAGATTAGTATGAGGGAATGTTTTGTTTCCACCGTGTCCATTTGAACTTCTCCAATATTGTGATCTGTCTGTGTGGGGGATTGTCGATCAGCAGAATCCCTCCCACTACTTATCTGTGTCTCCAGAGCTGCTGCTGAACTGGGTTTCACCCCTCAGATCCCCTTGTCCGGGTTAGTATGTGAGAGTCGACCCGCGCACTGGGACTTGTCACACTAATCTCTTTAAATGTTATTATGGTAACCCGGGTTGCCTCGCAGATATCCAAAGTTGATTGCTTCATCTTGCACCTGAGAATGAAAACATTACTACGACTGTGTAATTTTCACATTAGCCCTCAGCAAGAATACTTCTCGCTAAACTGGCCCCACGTGACATATTGGCTGAACCAGTGTAGACATTAGCCTTAGAGAAAGAGCGAGATAGGGGTAATGAGAAGCCAGAGCCTTGGAGGTCCATGTGCTCGCTGTCTATCTGGACATAAAAATCAAATCCCTCTCCTGTTGTCTACCCCTCCATCACTCCCCCACATCAGCCAGCTGCACTCACACAGGAACAGCTTGGCCGAGAACTTGCTTCTTTAACCCTGTCAATCCAAACAGAGAGCCAGGGTCTCACTAGAGGGAGCTCAGAGAAGCACACGAGTGACTTCAGCCTCAGCTTCAGTTCCAGCTTAATAAATGAATCTGGGGCCAATGTGAGGTGCCTAATGGAGCGAGGGCCAGATGTCGGGGGCCATAGACCTTGAGCGTTACTAACTACACTGTGATGGGTTTCGACTGCTCTCACAGAGACACCGAGGAACACTGCTGGCTGTCTTCTTATTCTGCTTGTCTAGTTGTGCACTTAGTTTTGTCTCACCATGGATATTGAACATTTCAAAATAGGTTAGGGTGCACATCTTCCACACCGTGCAGAATTGCTCCCCTTGCTCTTTTTTGGGAAATGATCGAGTTTCATCTGCAGGCTGATGATCAGGAAATGGACCGGCTTTTTTAAAGAAGTGCAAACAGTTCTTAATCGTTGTCAAATCTCAGTGAATCTGAATGAGTCACGGTGCACGTATTTTTTTTTTTTAAGATTATTGTGGCTTGTGCTATAACAGTAGCTCTGATACTACATGTTAGTGCCCTGTTTTTGCTTAGCACTCTAAAAAGTTGCTGCATCAAAATAGGATTTCACATGTGGCCAACTGTATGGATTCCACAGAGTCTGACTAATAATTCATATCTCACTTCCAAGACTGTCTCAGACGTGGAACCATCAAACCATCTGCTTTCTCTTGCCAGACATTATGTTTGCGTCCACCCGGAGATCTGATCATTAATCACTGCGTCTTGATTCATGGGTTATTGCGTAGTTTAGCATAGCCTATATTATTTAAAGTGAATCTATCATAAAGGATTAAAATTTGAGCTTTCTATGTCTGCTTCCTCCATCCAGAGCCAAAGAGTCATCGTGAGCTTGTCACGACACAGACCAGATGCTGCAGATCAGCTATTCTGGGATTGTTTTTCCAGCCCGGCAGTTTGCTGGTGCTCGAAAAAGTGCACTCTCACCTAAAATAGCCCCTGATTCTGGAAGAGATGCACTGTATGTGGCCATGCTGTTGCCATATTCAACCCTGGCCTGACCCCCAGACAGGAGACCAGCCAGCTTCGGTATTTAACTATGACCAGAAGCAAAGGGAGGAAATATTTTCCTCATTGTTATTGTTATGTACCTAATATTAATATTGTGTGATAGGTTGGATTGAATAGTGTATTGGGAGAGATGCACGGAAAATATATGAGGTTGGAGCTGTTGGTGATATATTGTCCTTGTATAATGGGATTTATAAAACAGAAAAATAGGATTTCGAGAGTAAAATTTTAATATTACAAGAATAGAGTCGTAACGTTATGATAATGAATACAAGAAAAATAAGCAGCTAGGAGAATCCTTGTTCGCCGGAGTTTCTCACCCACTGGATCCAAAACCTTAAACTACGAAACCCCTTTGAATATCATGTTGATGTAACCAATTATATACAGTCCATTACTACCAAACATTTCCTCCTCCACAAAAGATCAATTTCCTTCAAGTCTGTGTGTGTGTTTTTTTTATTTTAGAATAAAATGTGGCTTACACAATCTTTTCAGAGTCCTGATGATAATGATAACAATAATATTGTGGTAATGTGAATTCAAACTTTATTTTTGTAGAATTGCAACTTCATTATTATAAATGCACAACTTTTTTTTCATAATATTACAACTGTAATCTCCAATATTTGTTTCTCTTTAAGTGGCCCTCATACTCCTTGGTAGAAGATAGCTTGACATATACAGATTTGTGTTTTGCACGTTCTCATTAGATGCAGAATGAAATGCCTGCTGTGATGAGTGTGTGGTTGAAATTCCACAATAATTGTTTGACATAAATAAACCCAGTTCATCATGCGTCTGGTGTGGGTGGTCGATGCTGTGGACCGGCTCTGCCCTCACCATCTACAGCGTGATGAATTGTTCTGACATGATACAGGGAGCAAAAACATTGTTTTATCAAAAACCTCCTTTTTTGAGAACCCATTTGAATTACAGCCGAAGACACATCTCTTATTTACCAAAACAATATTTTGAGTTTTTAAGTCAGTACCTGACAAAATAAATAACTTGCTTCTCTTCAGTGAGATGACAGGGCTTCTTGGTATTCTTTATGACAGCAAGTTTAGACTTTTTGAAGACAGCGAAGCGGTAACAGATGGGATTGGGATACTTCACAGCTCGACCAGTTTGTGTAGTGGAGACAAGATAATTTGTTCTCAATTACAGGCTCTTTCTTCTCACATCAGTCATGCAGCTCAAGTCTTGTTGAGCTTTAGTCTATGAGATTCTTCACACCAAGGGCTCGTGTGTCGACGACAATCTCACGGCAGCCAAGGACTCTTTCTCTGAAGAAAGGCAAAAGCACTAAATGTACAATTGTGGAGGGTATTATATAAAAGGTTTTCTTAATGTATTCTTTCTGAAGTAGATAAAATACCAAAACCTTTAAAACACAAACGTATATGTTTTTAAAAGTTTAAGGCTTTTTTTTACCCTTATGTAAGGTTATGTTTTAATCTGTGTTTGTTGGATTGTTAGCAGGATTGCACAACTTTCCAGGAAAACTTGCGGAGGGGTTGGACATGACCAAAGAAAGAACCCATTAAAGTTCTGATGCAGCTCCAGATCAGGGGGCAGATTCAGGATTTTTTTCTCTTTAACATTTAGAAGGTGTTTTTCAATTATTTCCTTGATTGCTCAGAGAATAATTCATTAATCTTAATGAATTATATCTGGCACATTTAAGGGACTAATATTTATGAGTGTGTGCAATTTGGCGCCGATCCAAATGAATTGTGAATTATAATGTGCTTTTATAAGGGGAATCTTGAGCCTTAGCGGATGTATTTGCTATCTGAGAGCCGTTCTAGTTCCTTTTTTCTTGTGCATGAATGGGGCTTTGTTCATTAAGCTGGCGGGGAACTGAGCTATATAACGTCTGTGAACACCTCTTTATGCTTATCTGTACAGAAAGGTCCTAACAAATTGCCGACACACCCTGGTTAGCCATTGAGTCTCACTTCTTTGCACTTCAGTGCACTAAATGCCTGCAGTTGTGTCAAAGTCTGGTTTACTGTACCAATGCGACTCTATGAAATCCCGCTTAACATGCCCGTCTTATTTAGGCCTATGTGTTTCTTCACTTTGAAATAATATTATGTTGCTTGTAGTCGGAGGCTATAATTTCTCCAGAAACTGTTAGTTATTATTGACAGACAAGGCTTATTTCTTCCACAGTGGCTTGTGACGGTTAAAAAGCCCAAAAAATTCAGTCCACCAGGGTGTGTAAACAATCTCATACGAGCTCTTAAAATGTTAACGCAGGGCACTTCAATCCACAAAACCACCAATCTTGCAATTTAAAAGATATTTTTCTTTACTTTCCCAAAATACAAAACAGTAAAAAAAAATTCTACGCAAAAGAAAAAAGGAGATTTCACAATGTGTTATTGTCACAACATATACAAGGAACAGGGGCAATGATATCCACTTCAAAATAGAAGATGCCAAAACAGATATACAGCGCAGATGTACCCACAAACATTGCTGTCTCTGTTGGGACAGAGATAGATTTCTGAATCTATTGCTAGAACCGGGACAACTGTGGTTCGTATATATTTTGCGGCGCGATCCATTGGGCACCTAGGAATTTGACTGGTTCTGGGTTTGCCCCACAGCTTTCCCTGGCAACCTCCTACCAAGACACAGACTCTCTTCTGTCCAGACGGGAGGAAAATGGACAGAGATTGTCTGCACAAATCCCAGCTTGACCACACGTTCGTACACGTTTACATGTTTAAAGCTTACACGCTGCTCTTTACTCGTGTGTCAGTCTATGTGAGAAGCAAGCATGTCTTTTTCACGTGTGAGGGGTGTGTTTGGTCAGAAGGTAGTGTTTAAACCCTCATCAGGACTTGTGCTACAGTAATGGATGTCTCTGGTCCTCCTCCCTCGACACCCCCTGCATATGTGGAAGTATCACATAACCCTTTACCACTTTCCTTCTCGTGTGCCACTCACCAGAGCACAGGACTCTGATTTGCAGCTAAGAAAACAGTTTGCCCCAGCTTTTTTTATTCTGAGGTCTTGGACCTGTGGCCTGGCTTGGTCTGCAGCCCAACCTGCCACCACTGCCTGGCTTTTTATTGTAAGCAGAGCTAAGTGTTTGTTTTCACTGCATTGTTGGGAATGAGAGATGGGGGGTACCTTGGTCTACCTTTGAGTGGGGCCTCTGGGATGCGTGCGGAGGAGAAATTGCGCTCCGCACACAATAGATTGGCAAGCACGCCAAGAGCCAAGACATCACAGCTCGAGGACCTTGGATTGTAGCCGCAGCTTTTCTTTTCTTAAACACAACACTCTTTAAGTCTTAACAGCCGTTTTCAGCACAGTGCTGTGTGGTTTAGGGGATTACACGAAGTCAAAGGAAGGAGTGAAGTAAAAGAAAGTCAAAATGTCCAACTTGGAGTTGGACATTTTCATCTGACAGGGGTCAATTATTAACTTAACTGTTGTGTCTAACTCTGCAAAACTAAGGAGAACATTAACTTAGTGTCGTTAACTTATTCTTTTCTTTAGTTTAACCTTTTGTTCCGAATGATGCTTACTTTTGAACAAACCCCGTGGACCGCAGGGGATGCACACATATCTGGTTCCTTTGACAGAAAGGTGTTCATATTAAGTTTGCTGTGATGATCTTATCCACAGTTAACATGTTTTAATAAAATGCTGAAAGAATGCAGAATTCTTTATCCTGTCCATCAGTGTTTCCAGTGTGTTAGTTTACGTCCATCGAAACATTGATGTTGTCAGTTCTCTCCACAGCTTATTTTTCGTTCCTCAGTATAATGAAATCAGAGATACATCTCCAAGTGAATGTGAACAATAACATCTCTTTAGGATATTGCATTGTCCATAAATTCAGAGGTGTGTACCCCAGAACAAGTTGAGTTGGATCTCCTCTTTATATTCCATTCATGTAGTTGAACCCTCCTTTGATGCTTGGTGACAGTGTTGTCTAATTGTGCTGCTTGTCCATCACCTGTAAAACGTCATCCAGGATTGACGGGCCCAAGTCGAGGCTGAAAGAAAAGCCACTGTCCTCGTCCTTCTGTTTTCCAGCAGTTTTCTCACAGATATCTGTGGCGTCTACATCCTTGTCGGAACTAACACTACCCCGACCTGGTCCGTAAGCGACATTAGTCCCTCTTTGGTACCCATCCATCTCTTTTATGTCTTCTTCCAGGTCATCACTGTCCAGCAGCGGCATAGAGCTGCATTTCTTCCTCTTCTGGGAGGAGCTGAGGTGGCGACCAGCAGACCAGTTAGGGCTCTCCGAACCGTCTGTCCCGTCCAGGTTGAGACGAGGGGGTTTTGGCGGAGGAGAGCAGGCCATGAAGAGGTTCTGTTCGCTCTGGGAGCTTTTTAGAAGCAGGTTGTGGCCCATCTTTAGGAAGGACAGGTCCCCAAAGCTGTCTGTGTGGGCATCGTTGCCAATATGTGTGATATGGCGGAAATCCCCCAGCGGTAGGCTAATCATGTTTACGGACAGCACCTCACGGCGCTTGGTGTTCCTGCCGGGCCAACGAGCAGAGGATTGCTTTCTGTATAATGATGTTCTCAGCGGCATTGTGGGAGATCTGGTTAAGAGAGACTTAAATAATTGAATTTATCCGTTTTTATATGTCCCGAAAAGTCTTTGTATCCTTTTGTATCTCCTCCTTTGATCAACAATAAATCCTTAGGAAGTTGTGAAGCTTAAGAGCATACTGCCATCTGGAACAAAACACAAAGAGGAGAAATTATAATTGAACATATGTGAGTCTGAAAATGAATTTTCTGTGAGGGTAATTAATATAACGCTAGAGTATAAATAAGGCTTTGATAATCCAGGTTTCCCCTCATATCATGCTAGAATCTGCAGCAGGTCTGTGCTTGTCACGTTATGCTGCACCAGATGTAAGCATTGGCCTGTATCATTATGATGTGAATCGGCAGCCATTGTTTAGAGATTGCACTTGCTCCACTTGATTTTGGTTTAATGGAGGTTCAGCATTATTTGGCAGCGGATGGATGTTCCAACAATGCTTTGAAGCTTTCCTTTCTAAATATTTACTTTTCACAGTTTTCCCATAAATGCAGGTGTGGTCTGCCGCATATCCTGCAAAGGAAGTCCATTAGCTTGCCTAAGACTTCCAGTAACAAAAGTTGCAGATTCGCAAATGGTAATTGTGTCTCTTCGTGTTTAGTTCTGGGAGGTTGAGGCTTTACTGTTATTTCTGTCAGAAATCACGATGATAACTTTACTTATGAACACATGTTTGTGATTTTCTGAGAAGTACAAATAGCTGGGATGCAGTGAGTTTACTTTGCTGTGGTGTGAGAGTTATGCAGTGACTCTGGATGTGGAAGTCAGGAAAAATGAAATATTCCTGATCCATGAATATTATCACGCTACAGCCACTATGTTTAAAAAAAAATCTCATGTTTGTAACGTAATTTGGGGATTGAATTTCACTTCTGCCAAAAAGACTGTGGTAAAAATGAAACAATACAATAACATTCGAAATTCAAGTCAAACTTCATTACAAGGGGAAAAAAAAACGTTTTGCATTTCGTGACCTGTAATCATTTTATTGAGTAAAACAGAACTCAGTTCATCAGTGCTGGCATGCCGATTAGATAATCTGCTCAGTGTCTGTGATTTTATGGTCTCAAACAGCTTGGCCCACATTAGGTCTGCGTTCATGACTTGAAACATGCACTCTGTAAATTTGTAAGTCACTACAGCAAACAGGCTTTGTTAGCTTGTAAAGGTTTTATCGGCACTTTAGTAGCAGCGGGTGATTGGAGAGCGTGGACACAACAGCATTCCTTTTCAAACATGTCAGTTTGGCCAAGGAGGGGTCTCGGGGTTTGAGCCGTGAGTATCACGCTCAGGAAACGCTCCGTGGCCAAGTAACAAATTAAAGAAGTCCATTAAAATAAATTGGCCAAGAAACACCTTTTAAATTATCTTTCCCAAAGCTGCCATAAATGTTCCATCTTTGACACAGATGAGGAATCAGTCTGATGGAGACTTTAGTCACGAGATGAAGCAGTTTTCTGTTAATGCAGTTGTCTAGTAGGACAAGTAAGATGAGAATATATAAAGAACGATGAGCTGATTCTTACCTGTCCTGCTGAGCAAATACAGGATATTTGAATCCCACTCACTCACACACGTCTCTGTCAGGAAACTAGGTTGCGTCTACCTGTACACCCTGACAAACTCGTCCTTGACATGATGGGACTTGTTGAGCTGTTACATGGAAGCGTTCGTTGTGCAGCCTTGAAACAGAGAAACAACATTATTGAAAATGACCTTTCCCTCAGGGACACGGCAGAGTCGTCTTTCACATTAACTTGCCACACTTGATTTACTCCATTGTAACTGCAAAGAGGCTGTTTCTTACCTGTGTTCTTACTGCTGCCTGGGTGGGTGTCATTGGACACTTGATCCTTTTTTGCTAATCCTTCCTCTTGTCAAACTACCGCTTGCATTGCAGAACCCTCCAGGTGTGTCGCTTGGCGAAAGTCTTCTTTGCCTAAGAGATAAGGCAGGTGGGGTCAGAGTACAAGAGCATTAAGGCACCCGGGTGGAAGCTTTTCTTCAGTTCTTTCTCCTCAAGATTTCCTCAGTCTAAATTCGCTGTCATCTCCACTTCAGACTGGTTGCCTGCCGTCAGATGACATCATCAAAGTTGCGGTGTGAGCTGGCCGTTTAGTCACAAAGGATAATGCAATCCCTGCTGGCTGCACCCATTACCTGTGGGAAGCACATGAGCTGCTGATTGGACTCCTTTGAAAGAGATACCAGAAATGTGCACAGCTTTTCTCAAGAGCTGACTGGTGCGTCAGTGCACTTACAACAGGTTGTGTTCGTGCCTGTGTGGTGTAGATGTGTACAAAAAAAGGGAAGTGATAGTCAGCGAGCAAACAGGACGGTCGTCCAGGGGGAGGAGGTTAACTGATCTCTAATCTCCATGTCATTGTCCCTCTGCTCTGCTGCTTTCCTGGTTTCCTGCCGACTGTCTGCTTGTCTAAAGCCGCTGAGTCCGCCCCACTCCATAGGCCCTTCTGCCTGACTGGAGGCCTATAGCTGCTCTATGTAACCAAAGCACACGATCCCACACAGACATGTATGGACAGGAACGCTGGTTGCACAAGAAAAATAACTTGTTGCATTTTCCAATTCGCATGCCTCCAGCGTGCTGTCTCTGCCTTTGGAATTCTATAGTAATACAGGAATGGAAATTGTTTCACAACAGCAAACGTTTTTTCATGTCTATGGAATTTGTTTGTGTTTAAAATAAGAGGTTTGGAGCAGTTTGTTGTGCTTTCCCTGGAAGTGAGTGCCACTTACATTGAAAATGCCCTTATTGATATTATGTAGAAAGATGCTTTTTTTAAAAAGCAGCTGTGTTCCAATTGGGGGTCTGTCTCCTTCAGAGGACGCGGTCTACACAGCCCATGAAGGAGGCAGTTTTTGTGGACTGCAGGAGCTGTGAAGGTCAAACCTAAATGAGACGGCCTGCTCCACATGTGAGGGTTTCCTTGATCGGTGTCACCATGTGTACCGTTAGCTGTTCAGTTGAGTTGAAGCGAAAAACTCAAGCATCGGACGTCTCATCGCTTGTTGGCGCCATTAGCCCTTTGAAAAATGGGATCCTCTGATTGGTTGGCCTGAGAAGCATCCACCCGTCGGAGCCTTCGTTTCACGGGGATGGAAGGGCACATTTGAAGGAGCCTCTGAAGGATGCAGCCCCTGAAGTGACACACAGCTTATGCAATCTTCGACAACGCTGTATATGTAAAGACAGTATATTAAAATCACCAACATGCCGTCGCACTGGGATATCTCACAATAAACACTGTGTTCCAGGAGAAAGGAGGACACGGCTGGGGTTCCCTTTGTCTACAGTCCCAATGCTTCCCCTTGTTTGCTCGGCTTAGAAAATAGAGGGTGTGAAGGAAATGGACAAATCATGTCTTTCACTGCTCCTCCAGTCCTTTCAAATTGATCCAATAAACAACAGAATATGCCGTCTGATCCTTTCCTGTTCTCTCACTCTGCACTCTAGTGCCAAAACAGTCTGCAGGACCAGACACAATTACTCACGCAAATGAAATTATCATAACATTTACTCAATCCTGCAACAGATCATTTTGAACATCGCTCTTCGGAGAAAAAAACCCCCCCACCTACGACCACAAAACGGCTTTCATGCTAGAAGACAATTAGGGTGAAGAGCTCATGTTATCTGCGGTATTTGGGAATGACCTCACAGGACCTGCCGTCTCACCGAGGCTGGGCTTACTCTGTTAGTTGTGTTGTCATGCTATGTAGCCTCCGAGCTGATGCATTTAGCCCTCGATGGATTTCTGTGTAAGCCTCTTTTCTAAGGTCTGACCATAGCGGGCAGTGTGGTTTGATGCAGCTATGCTGGGCCTGAAATCTGGGATGCTGCATGTTTTTGTTATTGCAGGATAAAAAGTGTTTCCAGATATTGCTTTGACTGGCGCTAGAAGCCCAAACTGAGGCTTTGGTGGATATTCTTCTGTCTCTTTGTTGTGTGTTCTCCAGCTTCCGCTCTATCGAGGCCCTTAGACAGCCAGCATTTAGACTAGATTTACACTGTCTCATTCTTTTATATGAAAAACATTGTTCAGTGACGACAAACACAGGACATACTGTACTCAGCAGATTCTGCCTCGAATTGCAAAGAGAATGAAAAGCACGAGACCAGACAATTTAATTGTGTTCAGTCCACTGTTCTTATCTGTATCTGTCTTCCAGTAGCTTCTCTTTGTAATGTCTTCCCATCAATTCTGCTGAGAACATCCAAGTTAGTAGTTTGTCATCATCGTAGCCGTTGTCTCCAAACTTATGACTCAGTGTTGGGCTTTTTGAACAAGCTCCAACCGAAACTTGGCAGCCTGGCTGTAAAGAGGAAGAGTAGACACTCAGCTGCATGACTGGCACATGACAGGGATCTGACACCAAGTCCAGGTGTGATGTTATCGGGAACCAAGTGCGGACTCATCCACACATGACGAAAGACACAGCAGCCTCTAATCAAAACGAAAAGGTCACATTAAGCCCAACACAGTATGGAGGATAATTCATGGAGAGATGTAACTGAAATGTCTTGCTTTTTTTCCATCAAGCACATTTTTTATTGTTAACAATTAGTACTTAAAGTATAATATAATATATAATGTAATATGTCACATAGTGTTTGTGGTGGGCTACGGGTGTAAAACCTAAGAAGTTATACTTTCTTCCCCTCTCTTGTCATTTTCATCCATATGTCCAATAAAGGTAAATAAATCTTATATAATGGCTTTTTTATTTATTTATTGGGATTTTACAATAATTACAGGGCATTACAAACAACAACAACCCCACCCCATACCCCCCCACAACCTGTAACAAGAAATGGAATGAAGAAAATAGTGACAAAAATAATAATAAAGAAAATGATACGAAAGTGATAAAAGACCCAAGTATTATGAGGACCATTCCATGCTAAAGGTAGTGATAAAGTGAGCGCTCATTGTAACCATAAGCACGCAGTTAAACATATTACAACACCGTCACTCATGTAATGATTCACAAATGCACAACCCAAATCAGATGGTATGAGGTAGCGATGAAGAAATAAAGTAACGTAAATACGTGAGTGATTGAACAACATCGTCGGGGGCAGGGAACACTCCCAGGTTACAGCCCGTCATCCGAAGGGAGCCTCTGCAGGGAATTGAACAATGTAGACGGCTGCCATTTTGTAACTAATTTATCATTCGAAACCCCGTTAGAAAGTACTTCTTCTCGAGCGTGAGAAAGCACATCTGTAAGCCAGGTAGAGATGGAGGGAGGCCGTGCAGACTTCTCTTGAAGAAGAATTCTGCGACGTGCCAGCAAGGTTGTGAAAGAAACTATTTCTGCTTGTTTAGAATTTATGGGGACAGATAAAATAGCAGTTTTGTGCTGTTGTACAGAGAAGTCTTGAACTTGTTTTGATCTCTTTGTCAAACACATTACATATAATTTACTAGAACTATTGCTCTCTATGCTGCAGAATTGAGCGCTCAGTAAAAACTGAATGTACTTCTATGTTGTCTGAATCATTAGTTATTATTAGATCATGGCTGTGATGTATGCAAATTAGTTTGAAGTACTCAATATGCAGCAGTCTCACTCGCTGTTTGTTCTGCACATTAAACACTGTCGATACGGATGCCTGTTAATATGGGAACACATATGTATATACTCAAAGAGAACAGACCTTTTTGTGTTTGGAACCTTGATTTCATTTTCATTTTTTCTTTTTTCTTTCCCCTCATAATGCCTGGGTTATTTTTGACATCTCCAAGGTTCAGGCTGCATTCTTACCAGTCCCGTGGCCCCTTTTTGTTCTAATGGGAAATCTTTTGCAATCAGAGGGCTTTTCCCGGAAGGCTCGGACGTGAAAGACATAATTTTGCTTTTACAACGGCGTATTATTGGATATTAAAGAGGCCGAACTCCCACACCTCCCCTATTCCAGGATCCCAGAGCTCATCCGTCAAAACGAGAAATGCCAGGGCACCAGGAGTTCAGGTCCTTGCTGCCATTTCTCTTTTCACTGTTTGTTTCCTTTACTTAAAAAGTTTCCAAAGGCACTCCATCCCTGTCCAATAGGCTTCCTCTCCGTCCAATACCATGACCACGTACAACCACATGCATACACTTCCATACATAGACTCACATCTACTCACTCGCTGCCCTTTTCTTCTCCTACACTTCACCTTTATAGGTTACTTTGCTAAATCTGCAGTCCACACACATTCTATTGTCTTCTTTCAGGGTTTTGTTTTGTTGACATGGGTTTTAGCTCAAGGTTGTTGTCACTGTTTCACAGAAATATTGATATTCAGTTTGTGAAAATAGGGAAATATGCAGTGTCTCTTTTTTCTCTTGCAGCTGGATTTGTGATTTATATTTTTATGATAGATTTATTTTTAAATGCACTAAACATCCTGTCTGGTGTAGTTTCAAGGATAACTTTAAATTCTGCCGCTTCCATATAAAATCATCGACCCGTGTAATTGTGGTCGTCACAATCAGTGATCTGTGAATGTATTCACCAAGACTATTTCTGCAGAGTTTTTCCTGTTCAAGGATTTTGCTGTCAAATAAAAAGGAGGTCTCGTCCAGTCTCCATTCAGAAACCAGATGTTGGCAGGACACGTGCTTGTAAAGGGTTAAATACAGGAAGTAGATTTGGGCCTTAATCTCAGTGTAGTTTTTGTTCTTCACTAACAAAAACAGTGTAATAGTCCAGCAGACCTTTGGGGATAGTCAGAGTAATCGTGACCTTTGTATGATCCCAGTTAACTAAGAGCTTTGAATGAGCAAAGGCAGATGGGACTTTAGCTTTATTTCATTTATTAATGGTTGTTTCCAGTGAAGGTTCAGCGATCAATCTACAAATGTAATGAATGGAGATGAAGGGATGAAGACTGGAAGGTTTGATGATTGTGTAAATGATCATAAACAGAAAGAAAGGTGTTCATCCCCCAGGCTGAGCACCAGATATCTATAAAATTCATACCAGGAAGCACTGAGTGTGTGTGTGTGTGTGTGTGTGTGTGTGTGTGTGTGTGTGTGTGTGTGTGTGTGTGTGTGTGTGTGTGTGGTGTGTGTGTGTGTGTGTGTGTGTGTGTGTGTGTGTGTGTGTGTGTGTGTGTGTGTGTGTGTGTGTGTGTGTGTGTGTACACGTACGTTGTTGACTGACTGACTCAGAGACACTGCTGGTATTCATGATGTCATTACTGGCCTGGGGTCAGACTGGGATGTGCTGTTTAGAGGCCTAGCCATGTGCTGATGTCACATAGCTAATCCTGAGTTTGTTTGTGTGTGTGTGTGCGTGCCTGTGTGTGTTTTACTACTATCCCACCTCTGCGGTGGCCTTGTACCCTCCGCTCTTGGCTTTGTACTTTGTAATTGTTTGTGTTTTGCGGTTTCCTACTTAGTCTGGGCCCCAGTGTTACTGCAACACACACGCACGCACGCATGCATACACACAGCGAGTGTTTAGTTACAGAGTGATGCATTGGCTAAACATGTACATTGTAAGTTAACACCCCGGGCAAGGAAACATCCCTCATCCTGAGAAAAAAAAAAGCGTCACGCTGCCCATAAAGCACCTGCTAATGCTCAGAGCTCCCCCACATCACTGGCCAGTCCACCCGTGACCACACCGGGTGGAGAATAGGTCAGACCAATTAGTGAGTGTTCAGGTGCATTTCACTGCAGTGACCAATAGAGGGCAGGGCAGCGTGGAGATGTGGTACTTTCTGAGGAGACGGGGGCATTTTCACCAGCTTAGTTGTGTACTTGCTTGTGTTTTGTTTAATTCGAAGATGCGAGAATCATTTATTTACCTAATGACGCTCGCGTGATATTCCATAGTTATGCGTTAGCCGAGGGCTTGAGCTCACATTACTGGAATGATAATAGCAGCTTTCCTCAATCCAGGGTCGAGGGAGGGAGGGAGGGAGGGAGTGAGGGAGTGAGTTGGGGGGTAACTTCCCCTTCACCGACCCTCTCCTCTCCACTCTTCTTCCTCCATGCTTACCCTCTCTCTCTCAGCACATGGACGCTGGAGTCCCCGTGATGTTTTCCAGATGCCTTAGCTCAGCGAGTGCGCTGACAAAAACCCACCTCTCCTCTTCAAATCGCCCTCTCTCCCTCCCTCTCAGTCCGTCATGCACACACTCACTCGGTCTCTCCTGCAGCTCACTGTCTTATTAAAGAGACACTTCCTTGGCCCGGCAGACTTCCTGGATATAATCCTATAAAACAGTGGCGTACTCTGTGGACACAACCCCCCCCGCCCCCCCCTTCAAATTGGCCCAATGGTATCTGCTAGTGTGTTTTTAATATGTGTCAGTATTCAGACGTAAGCATTCGTTTGCTTGCATGTTTTAAAAATTGTCTCCTCACTTCTTGAGAATCCCTCTGCTCGTGCGTGGTTGTGAATCCTGGCCTGTGTGTTGCATTCGTGACCGCACAGATCGAGGTTTTTATGTGTGTGTGTGTGAGACGTCTGGCCTGTGTTCCACCCTGCTTGATTAGCCATTAGCCAGTGGCTTCCCTCTGCGAATCCCCCACCCCCCCCACCACACACACACACACACACACTGTAAGAAAATATCTCGCCATCCTCATGCAAGCTCAAGCCCCTCGTAGAAATCACACACGCACACATATAAACACACACAGTTAGAAGCCGGGAGACTGCCAGGCCTAATCCCAGCCCCCATTTTGGGGTTTAATGACCTCAGGCAGTGGAATTACTCTGTCACAGTTGCTCTGCAGGCCGCTGTCTCATGCACGTTCACCCCTGCCGCCGCGTCCATGGTAAATGAGACGAGATCGTCCGTCCGAGTTCGCCTCCCTCTCCTCCGCTCTGCGTCACAGGCTCCGTCGTGAAAACAAACACACGGTGGACGGTGACAGTGGTGTCATTTGCTCCGTGTCACCGCTGTGATGATAATGAACACAGACATTTAACTTTTCTATGACCCGCTGCTTGTGCAAGAGCTCGTTAGACATTTTCCTTGAAGTTTGATGTAGGGCCACTCCACTGCCTTCAGGGTTATCTCATCTTGGGTTTGGAGACTAATGGAAAGCCCGTCTGCGTTACAAAGTGAAGGTGTGCGGTCTAAAAGACACGGACATGTAATGGAAAAATGCAAAAATTGGGTGTTGTGTCTGACCAACAGTCCAAAACTCAAAGTCATTCAATATTTTAGCTTGAAATGATCCATATCAAACTTTGAAGATGTTTTTTTATAATCTTAGGAATCTTGAGCACAATTATTTATGTTATATTGTAATTTTCTCTCAGAAATATCACAAAGAATGTATGTGCTTTCAATCACATGCATTGGTTTTAACATGTTTTAATGGCCTCTCTGTGTTACCTTGTCTCCTCTGCAGGCCGCCCTGACAAATGAGCGCGACTACGAGAGTGTGGTGATGATGAGGATGAGGCAGGCTGCGGAGCGACAGAAACTCATAGAACAAATGCAAAGAGAGGACGAGGATGACCAGGGTGTCAGGTCGTAGCACAGCACGACCCAGCCTGGTACCAGCCTGAATGAAAAGACCTGTTTCATAACGCTGCTCCATGTGTTCTGTTATTAGTTTTTGTATGTATACACTGTGGCAAAATAAATATTTTTTAATTACTAAAAAGAAACATTTTCCACTTTGTGGTTTTTATCGACCAATTCATCGGTTCTGCAAAAGCTTGACAGATGGCTGCGCTGCCGAGGACGCTCAGCACATCACCACTTTGCTTTCAGGCTCCAGTTATGAAGTCAAGGTGATGTCAGTGTTCACAGGAAGTAATTCACATTGAAATGAAATACAACGTTACACAAGACAAGCTTTATAAGCTTCATTTGTAAATCATTAGTATAATGAAGTCGTTGGTTAATGCACGACATTAATAATTGGGTTAGACTGAAGATAACTACTGTTCTGCTGAGTGCATGCTGTCTGTGTTTGGGTGAAAAGCACTGTCAGGAATGAGTGCTCAGCTGTTTGGTCCCAGAGTTACAGGTTCCATCACTCAGCTTGCAGGGTTGAATCAGGACTGCCCAGTATTTTGCGACACACTTTGTGACATATATTGTACCAATATTCTGTATGCATGCCAAATTCAAAGTTCAGAGTATGCACTGTGGTGTCTTCACTCCGTTTATTACAATTCAGTAGGAAGCTGTAAAGTAATACCTTATGGCCCATGCAGCATCATACAACATATAACATGGTTACATCCACTGCAGTATTGCTGATTAGTAATGAGTTTGTGAGTATGTGATAATAAGACCTTCAGAGATTTAAGGCATCAGTGAGTGTTTATTCTTTGTTCACTGTGTTGTAAAAGAGCCAGAGGAGATTGGCCCTGCAACCCTACGCATCATCAAAGCGGTATAATGATGTAATCTGCATCTGTCAGCCATCGCCTGGTTAACTGTGACAACTCATTACCTCATCACTGCAGCCAACCAAGTGCAATGTAAAAATAGTTATTTTCCGTTGTCTGGATTTTTATTTCAACTTAAATTTAGAGGGGTTGTAGTAATCTAAGCTGCAGAAATCATTGCCCCCCCCCCCATGTTAACCTGTTAATCAGGCCTCAATTGGAGCACCAGGTCGACTTTAATGGGAATTCTTGTGGTCCCATGTGATGAAACGTGAACATACTCTGGAGACGAGGCCCCCTCATTATAGATCTGGTGGTTTAGGGGATTGTTCCCTGGTCTTTGTACACGGTGCATCTGAAGCTCTGCTCCAGACTGAAGAGTCCTTTGGACTGGACAGTTTCATGGCTGCAACATCAGGGGTTCCCCATCTGGGGATCAAGACCTTCCAATGGGGTCCCAGGGGGGTCACAAGGTTATTTTTTATTTTCTTAGCTTTTTTTCTGTGAGATACTTCTTTTGTGACCCTAAAAACCTTTCAACTTAAACAATCCACAAAGGATCAAAACAGCCCCTGAGGAACACCATCTGCGCTGTATCTAGACAGAGAAAAAGGCCTTATTGGTAACAAGGTTTTGTTGCTTGTAACTTTTTAAAACTGGAAACCCAAAGATATAAAATCCACCCACCAGTATCTTTAAAGCCCATTAATTAGCACATTTGATCTAGTTTGTTGAATCTGATTAACAACCAACCTATAAAAAGTTGAGATTTGACAGCAGTTTGGGCGCTGAACTGTTTATTGGCAGGGACGAGATGACTTTCTGGAGTTTCGTTGTCACCGTGAGTTTGCCAGGCAACCGGCGGAGACTCTGGGGAAAATCACTGCTCTCAGCCAAGAAGTAGTCTGGCACAACCGTCCTCCTCCTCACAATTGCATGTGGCTCCATCTTAAGATTGAATGGACAGACATTTCAAGTCTTATCGATCTTTTCTCTCATTGAGAAAGAATTTTGACATTTTTCTATGCAAAATCAAGAACTACTGCTTCAATCACTACCGGAAAAACCTTGTTGGAAGGGGACCTTTAATAATTAATGAATGGCTTATACCTCGTGAAAACATTTATCTCAAGAATATTTCCCCTCCTGCATTAATTCCACGTATTGATAAAGTTTAGATTCTTCACCAATGATTCTACTTGTTTTGAGACATTTCATTGTTTCTACTTTAACTGAAGAACGTGCCACCTGCTTCAAAACCATCTGTCCTATGTCCTAGGATACTGACCTCAACAAATTACCTCTTAGTTACTGTTTCAAGCTCTTTCACAATAAGCTTATGTAACCGATACCTAGAAGATTTGCCTTATTCCTGTTTATGCTCTCCGAAGTGACAAGCTACCGCTCTGTGACCCACATTAGGTCAGACGTTACAGTGCCAGACTGCTGTGGTTGCCCTGGGCTTTGTAACAAGGTCCTCTGCCTGTGGAACATCTATTCATCCAAAGTCTAATTTTCCTTTTCCTTGGGGGACTATGGCGTAATGGTGTGTCTGTGTCTTTTGGGCTTGCGTAGCAGCGCTCTCTCTTGTCATTGTGTTATTTAGGAGATGCATGGCAGCTTTGCAACATCCAAGCCAGCCATCCATCTCCCTACCACCCCTTCCTCTGCCTCGCCGTGGCTCTGTTACACAATGTCCAGCTGTGGAGTGGTGTGGTGGGAGACATCTGCTCCTCTCCTCTTGCAAAATCCCCTCATCACATGGACTGGTTTATGCGTGGCCCTTTTTCATATCCCAGCAATGTGAAAAGAAAAGCCCAGAAACACACAAACTCTGTCCAAATGACAACAGAGGAAATACAATTACAGGAAACACATTTACCACCAACCCTGCTCTGAGCCCACAGTGGCTTGTGCTTCATGCGAACCAGGATGCTCTGCCCTATCAACAACTGCAGCAGAGTTTCCTAGAAACTTCATATTATCCTCCTCCTCCTCCGCGATTTCCGTAGATTGTCCCTATCAAAGCAGCCATATCAGTGTAGTCAAAGAATACATGGAATCCCTGTGGACACGGAGCTGGGAAGCACCACTGCCTTTTTGATCTTAAGTGCGGAGGTGGAAGCTAAGTCATGTGTGAGGCTGCAGATCTCAAGTTAGCTCGCTGGCAAGGTTTCTGGTTTGTGGATTGGTGATCCGGGGTTGGCCCCAGACATGTGCTGGCAGAGCTGCGGCTGTAACCAAACCACCCAGCGATTGTTGGCTCTCAGAGGCCGACTCCTGCGCTCTGTGTGCCTGCAGGGCCTCATGTCTGATCATGCAACATCCCTGTCAGGTGCAAGGGCTCACAATAACAAAGATGAATAAATATATACAGTGTTATCTGTGAATATTAGAAGGATTCATTATTTAATTCATAATTTTGATTTATTTTTGATTTAATTCATAATTACACAAGCAATCTCTATCATTATATCATTAAATCATAAGCAAATGACAAACTTACAAAATCACCCTTGCACAGTTGTGTAAGTACAAACCTATCTTTTAGTCTTTTATGTACTTATAAGAAAGAAAGAACTGGGTGAGGCCTTTTCATGACCCTTTTAATAAAGTTCTAATACTGCCCCCTCAGTCCGTAAACTTAAACTCAGTCATCAGGAGTAAACAACATGGACAAATAGTCTCATACAATCTGTGGAATGTAGTTGGGTGTTCCCCTGGCGTGTCAACTATCCAACGTGATCTGAAACCTTGCGTCTGGGATAACCTCAAATTTAAGATCTTTTGTCTGACTTGGCTCAGTATGTTCCTGTCAGTGGGGCACACATGGAGCAGAGAACCAAAGTTAACACACAAAAAAAAAAAAGAAGCTGTTTCCACACAAGTCATCCATCCATTCAAATGGACTCGGCCTCCTTGTGCAGGCACCACACCAGCGTCTGTCCCACCCCGGTCATCGACAGCACGCGGAAGCCGATCTTCTCCAGCTTGTCCAACACGAGACGTGGCGGGTCGTCCACATGGTACTCGGAGCTAAATGAGCATAAACACAAAGTAACTCCTCTTTCCACAGATGTGGGATTTCTCGGGTCTGTCAGTAAACATTGCTCGGAGAGTAGAATGCTGTAAGTTGTTCTACTGCTTGTTCCCTTCCTCCCACACCTTGGTTCATTTCCCAGCAACAGTTGAATCAGATTGCCAATGACAACACTTCCCTGATCTGTGTTCTATCAGCTTGAGTGGTTTGTGCTAAACCTGCAAACCAGGTTTTTTTTCCCCCTTCGCGCCATGTGACTTGATCTCAGCTGTCGTCAATATGTACACGTTTTCTGCCAAAAACGAGAGAATCACCAGCGTTAAGTGCCTAAATATGGAAATGGGGCTCGGTGAGAGCACATTTACAGTGCACCTGGGAGTCGATTCTCTGTGTGTGGAGGTCCATTTTGGAAAAGTGCCGTTATGGTTTACTATTGCAAAAATTAATCAGATAGAAAGACAGAAACTTTTCATCGT
The DNA here is from genome assembly GCF_022539355.2 of Hippoglossus stenolepis. NCBI lineage: Eukaryota > Metazoa > Chordata > Actinopteri > Pleuronectiformes > Pleuronectidae > Hippoglossus > Hippoglossus stenolepis. The sequence continues at coordinate 15,367,930 of NC_061492.1, read as the reverse complement.
TTGAAAGACATTTAAGTTAAAATGATTTTGCGGATGAAACTCTGAGCTGAAGGATGGATATAAATCATTAGACTGTATATAAAGATGGACGACATCACAGCTCCCCAAAAGTGAAGCCAAAGCCTCTCAATCACCCCCCCTGGTGGCTGACTGCAGTATAGCTCATAAATCTAGCATTTTGCATCCCAAAAAGTCAAAATACACGTCGAATAAATTCTGATCAAAGATGGTTTCTGTCATTTTAGGTACTTCTTATCACATTGATGTTTGTTCAAGCTGAAATTTGTTCAGTAAATTTAGTTTTAATTAGTTATTTGATGCTATAAAAACTGGGTGAAATGTCATGATTGACAGTAAAGGGCAGTTGGAGCCACAATAATCTGTCTGAACCCGACCAAGGCAGAGACAAAACTAACCAAACCTCTCAGGCATTCTGTGTTTTGTATCAGAACCTGACCAGAGCTCAATGTTTCCAAGATTAAAAGCATGTGGAGCGTAAAAAAATCTAACCCTAACCCTAACCCTAACCCAAGCCAACATGACCAAAACCAATTCAAACCAGGATATAATTTCAAACTTTTTACTCAAACCCAGCCCGTCCCATTGGTTCTGATAGCCACATTCTAACCGACTGCTGTGACTGACTCACAAATGTCTGAGGAAGTGTATCGTGACCTTTCCAGATGGCGTTTGGATGGCAGCGTTCACATTCAGGATGTTTTGGCCTCATTTCTGGATAGTGGGGGGGAAGTGGAGACGCGTCGTCCATCTTTATATACAGATATTAATATCTATTTGCCCTCATTTGAGCAGCTACCTGCCCAATTACTTGATGTACACCCACTACAACTACTGACTGGCAATACTCACAAATTGTTTCCCAGCACGGTTGTTTTCCGGGCTCCCAGGTAATTCATGACAGCTGGATCGGAGAACTCATCCCCCACACATGTCGGGCCAGTCTCCTGAAAGACAGATATTAAACGCATTAACCACACAGCTCAGTGTTAAAACAATTTGTCTCCTGTTACTGGTGCAGCATCTATCTGAGTATACACCTGCAGCTCTGTGGCAGACCATAATCTCTACTATCTGGACGGACTATAAATAGATGATCCAATACTCAGAGGCTATAGAATTAGGCTGCTCGGTGTGCAGGCAGCAGAATGAGCATGCAGCAACAAGAGGCCGACAACTGGGCAACATGTGTTTTTGATTTAGGGCACCAGAGCAAAAACACACACACACTCGCACAACCATATGCACGCAGCTTGCACCGCGTGTAGCCTTAACTGTTTGTTGTTTCTACTTTGCAGAACATTGCACATCTACAATCTGCAGTGATCCACTCTGATTATTAGTAGGAGCAATAAATAAATCCCAGAGTCTCCGGCCCCGAGCGCGCGTCCTCCTCCTCCGGAGAGCGTGGCACGGACGCGGGGTTTACGCACCAGTCGGATCTGCGTGCTGATCAGCATGTGCGGCATCGCGTCTCCTCTGGTGTCTGCAGCGTGGATCCCCCGGGAGAGACTGACGGAGGAGCTTTCTCCACAGACGCGAAAAGTCCGCTTCCCCCCGCGTCTTCGAACTCGCAGCTTCTGCTGACAGCTCTGCGCGGAATGCGGAAACACCCACCGCGACGGACCAATCACACGCTCCCCTCCCCAGCATCTGTCAACAGGCTGCGCTGCACCGTGTTGCACAACTGGGATCAGTGGTTTGTTGACATGGGAAATGTTGGGAGTTCAGTCTGTGTCATTTATAAGTCTTTCTTATTTAAATTTTTTTCAGAATAATAAATCCTCAGTGGACAAGTCCTTTGTAAATCCACATTACTCTGTGGCTAGGAAAGTTAATAATAATAACAATAATAATAATAAAGATAATAATAACAATTACACTAAAAATAACAATACTACTACTACTGCTACTACTAATAATAATTATTATAATAGTAAAAATAATAGTAATGAAATAGATAATCATAATCGTAATGATAAATATATATATATATGTATCTTTAATGATATAGCACTTCTCAAAACAAAGTTACAAAGTGCTTCATGAATATAAAACACACAATACATAACAAACAAATAAATAAAATACCACATTCAGTTTCTCGTGTTTTCACAAATTCACACTCATTAATTGTTTATTAAATGTATTGCTAAAATAAAAGTCAATACATGCACGTAGGTGTATCACATTGTACCTACACTGTCTGGAACTCCAATTTCCTCCCCAGACATTTATTAATTTCCTCCTTGCCGCAGTAATAATCATTTTTGGATCAGCCTTATGACGGCGGGAAATGAAAGGCACAGACCAAAGGCCAACAACAATGGCGGCGACCCTGATAAAAATCAGCAATATGAAAATAATGTCCCATGCACCGATGCCAGAAGGAGCCCGGCGGCCCTTCAGTTAGAGTCTTTGCATGGCATGCTCGGTGGGGAGGGTAATTCAAAAGCCTGATGGCAGCTTCGTGTTATGATAGTAGGCAGCCGTGAGTATGAGCAAAGCAGATCTCATTCAGAAATGCCCTTCACCGCAATCCTAACTATTTTCCCCCTAATAAAATGGTTGTGTTTTTTCTGTAGATGTTATGCTGCTACATTTGATACAGCTCTGCAGTACGAGATGACATGGATACTGTTTGTTTACTGGCAGATGGGTCTGCTGTGATTCTGCAATATGTGCCCCCTCCGCTACATCCAGAGGGACACTGCAGGTGCCTGCTGAGGATTGCTGAGAAGATTGCCACCTACTGGCTCCCAAGATCAATGTCATCCCCAGCTTGTGTGGCATTTCTTTGATCTGTGCACCACATCTCCAACACAGATTCGAAATATTTTACATTTAAATCGATAAGATCTGTCTTGCTGCGTTGACTTTGGAAAACTGCCACTCGTTGACTGACAAACTAATATTTTGGCATCCTGAGACATAAAGAGCATTTGAGGTTTGACAAATGAAAGGGATTTCCAGAGAAGCGTCTCTTCTCTCATGTTTTATCTGTCCCCGTTAACCTGAGACCTCCTTCAGGAAAGAAAACAGGAAAAGCAGCGGGGCTGTTGCGGAGGCCCTCAAAACAAACCATAGAGCGACCCCTCACCCACCCACCCACCTCGCCGCAGAAAAAACATTTCTCTCCAAACATAGTTCCCTCTGTGGTCTGTTTCTGTGCTCCTGCAGTGTCTTCCTGTGTCGGCTCATCTGCTGCTGGTTATTGGAGTCCAGGGTCACCTCCTCTGTGACCTGGTGGTGACAGTGGAGCACGTCCCTGGCGCTTGTGCAGGAAGCAGTTGGATCTTTTGATGATGCCTTCGCCTTGGCATCCTCAGCCAACGTGTGACGCCCTGTTGCTGCTGCGCTTTTGTCAAATGATCAAGCAGTATCATAAAAGACTCGTGTGCATTGGTGATCCGTGCAGAAGCTTTTTGCGTAATCTTGCTTACAAATCAACAAACAAATAGACATGGGTGAAAACATAACCTTCTCTGCAGAGCTAGTAAAAGGGACTTAATTGCAGGATTTATTTGGCATCAAGTTCAGCAGTGAAAAAAACCCCCCACAATCCTTTAAAAATCTATATTTCTGCTAATAAAAATGAAAAACAGTCGATTATTTGCTTGTATTGAATGTAGGGCAGCCTCTTTAACATGTGGTGTTCTGCATAAAAACAGTAATTCCTAGAATATAAACTCTGTGTCCAGTCATGTCCTGCTCCCGATGCCTCAGACGTCCCACACGCAACATGGAGCTCCCTGTGATAAATACGTCCGGCTGATTTACCTGCTGTGAATATGTGTGGGTGAAGGCCTGTGGTGGGATAGCTGCACTGCTAAAGCAATCACCTTAGATCCCTGAATGGGGATTGAATGGGGAATGATTTATACATCAGTCAGTGTGTGTGTGTGTGTGTGTGTTTATATGAAGATTTACTGTAGGTGTATGTCGGAGTGATATTCCAATATTCTGCAGGGGATTTAAACTGTGGGAGAGCAGGGACCAGAAGCAGCTCGTGGATAGATTGGGTGTTAGGGTTACACCTCATATATATATACATCTGCTTAATTGCGATGAATCAGGGTATAGTTGAGACTTTCAAACTTGTGAATTTATCCCAGTGTGTGTGTGTGTGTGTGTGTGTCTGTCTGCCTGTGAGGTACGACAAGCTTCACTCAGTCCCTCCAGCAAGAAGATACAGCACTGCCCTCCTTTCCTCTGCTGTTTTCCAGATTACACCCAGCATCTTACATAATGTGTCTCCGAGCTGCACTGATATTACCCAGCAGCTTCGGCAAGGTTCAGTTCTCCTCCTCCTCCTCCTCCTCCTCCTCTTCTTCCACCACCTCCTGTGTTTGCCTCTTCTCCTCACCTCACCTCACCTCACCCCTCGCCTCCTACTTTGTCATGCCGCACTCCCTGATAGATGATACCGCCGGAATTTTACAACGTATCATGGCGGCGGTGCACATCGCTGTCACCAGGTTAACCATTTGTTGAGAAACACCAGGATGCGGTTTCGGTGGTTTGTGGGCATGTACTGGAGGGATTTGTTTTTTTGGTGGACGCTCTCTTCCTGTGATTAAGAATAATGTCATCTGAAATATGGATCTATGTGTCCTCCCACACTGCGTCTTCTCTCTCGTCACCTTGAATCAGAGCTTGATTTCTGGGGATTTATTAGTCTGTAAGTAACAGGAAACAACACGATGCGTAATGAACACAGAGGAACAGAGCTTGAACGTATCCAGCTATAAATCCTGGGATGTTGTTGATGTTTGCCTGTGTTGTGTCCCAGTGAGTCTGACCACAGTAATGTGCATTTGCTTGGACTAATTATCACTACTAAGGTATACTGCAGCCGACTCGGATGCTTTAGAGACAGACCATTTATCCTCTTTGTTCAAGTTATATTCATCTGGGAGTCATCAGAAGAAGTTCCAGGAACAGCTGTTTATTTATGACCAAATCAGCCGCTATGAACTTACAACACAAAAATCTGCTGCCCCGCTCGGCATTCACTTTCTCACCGAATGATTGATCACATCTCGGTGTAAACGTTTTTGTTCACACATTAATTATTCAGCCCAACTTCCGCTTTTTCCCCCTCGTGATTTAAAGTTTTTCGAAGAACTGAAAGGACTCTCAGTTCTTGAGAAATTAGGCGGGCTTCTCAAAAATCTGAACCATCTCTCTTCAGACTCCAGCCTGACCATCGCTTGTCAGCTTATTCATTAAGCTATATTTCTTTTCTCTGCTACATCATAAAAGTGTTTATTCCCACGTTTTGCAGCATTATTCTCAATAAAATGTCTCATTCCCCGAGAAGGAAACAAAAAAATATCAAAAGGCGTATGTGGACTGTGTGTTTGAACGATTCCAACCTTTGTTAAAACTCTCCATTCTCCATGTGAAGGTCACCAGTTTGTTGATGTTTTCCGTAGAGAGGGGGAGAGGTTCATGTGAGAGGCGCATCCAAAGGCCGGGCTGAAACCTGCAGTCTACATCTGGTGAGTCAGACTGCTAATGGGTAGATTGGTTGGGTTTCTAACCAAACACCTGTATGTTCCTGACTTTAGACGTTTGACAGATAATTTCATATATGCAATGTATGGAAAAACAACTCCAGGTCAGTAAATCATTCAAACTCCTGTATTAGCGACACACACAAACAGTGATGAAGCAAATCTAGTTTCATTTTATGAAAAACATAATAAAATCTTCACTGCAGATAAACCAGGTAGGATGAACACATCATTTTTTATCTTCACTATTTTATCTTTATAAACCATAGACTGTTTATAAAATGCTCTGCACACAATGTCCAGCACACAAACAAAAGAAATAACAATATATTGTAGAACTGTTTGAGGATGACTCACTAATGACAAATAACAATTCTCAGTAAACTTATATAAAATCTTATCCTGGAAAGTGACTATAAATGTCAAATTAATTACATCACGATTACAAACGTACATCTGCCCCTGAAATGTAGAAGAATAGAAGAATGAAGTAGCATCCAATGAAAAATAATGATTCACTCTTCACTCAATTTACCGTTATCACATCTCTACAGGAAATAGCACATTAAGATGGAATGGTTAACTGAACAGAACAATGACAACATGGAAGTGCGCCGCCAGGACTGAGTCACATCACAGTTCCCATCAGGCCTGTGGTTATTATCATGTTTCTTATTATACTGTATGTTGCCGCATGTGGTTGCTGTTTGTGAATGAGTCCTGGAGAGGTAATCCGCTCAGAGTATCGCCGCAGCCTCACTACACGAGGAATGGTTGCTGCTAGAAAAACAGCCATGAGATGACAATGAGTTTGGCAGCAGCGGAGGGACAGCTTGACTTTATTTAATGCATAACAACAACAACAACAACAACAACAACAACAACAACAACAACAACAGCAGCAGCAGCAGCAGCAGCAGCAGTGCAACAGCCACACTGATAGCACACAAGTTTCACTGGTTGTTGTAGCATGATGTGTGTGATGATGAATAGAATAAAATAACATCTTCTCCTGATGACTTAATTTGATAATTTGTTGCCATGGTTACTTAATATTGGATGCTAAGTTTCACCGCATGAACGGCAGAAGTGCTTTGGATTTATGAGGACTGTTGGACTGTCAGCTACAGGAGCAGACATTACATCCCATCATTTTCCGTTAATAAATTGAAATGAAGAGTCCGACTGTCTGACACGCATCTGCTTTAAAAAGAACAGAATACTCAACACTATAATCACGTGAAAGGGGGGCGACTTCAATAACCGTGGCCTTCACTTGTCCTGACAACAAAGCAGAGAAGAGAGTAGTGGACGATGAGAGTCGATTATGTGACAATGATGTCATGGCACAGCTCGCTCTGATCGGGGCCATATGTCTGACGGGGTTCCCTCGCAAGGCTTCAGATTGGATTTCCTGACGGCGAGTGATTGGAAGTGTAGGTGACGCACGCATGCACGCAGCGCTACAAACCTCAGACATATCAGTAAACAAGTTATACATCACCAGAAACACTGCGAAGCTTCACTTCAGCGCAGAAGGACGATAAATTATGTGTGATTTTACTGTCTTGTTGCGACACATAACTAGTAAATTACCATCACGCATCCGGAATCTGACCATTTAACACGTTTTGGGGGTTTTGAGGTACATGAAGACTGCTCCAACTAACGTCAGTAACTCAGTGGAAACTCTTGGGAGCACACACAAACACACATGTGCTCACACACACGGGCCGTTATGGTTTTACAAGATGATAGATGAATCTGGGGGCAGAAAGTCACATTCTTAGATGTAGTGTGGTCGTGATGGTTTCTCTGTTCCCAGACCAATGCCTCACTGACACTTATCTAATTCATAATTTGCTGCTTTATTACAAGCTTCAGCTGAAGCAGGAGGTCGTGTGGGAAACATGGACACCCACACTGCTACACACACACATGCACAACTACACGCTCTGTGCTTTTGACGTTTGCATTTTCACTCCATTTCTCCTGTCTCGTACTTTATTAAACTGAGTGGGAGTTTGAGTAATGAGGCTTAACGTGTAATCCAGGCCTCCCTTTTTTATCTGTGCTGCTTCTCCTCTTCGTTTTTCACCCACATCCTTTTTCTCTTTCCCCTGCAGCTCTAACCACTTCTGGAGGAGCCTTGGTTATCTTCAACACTCCTCAGTTTAGAGCACATTGCATTCCACATTAATCAGACCCTCCTATCTCCTATCAGCACTGATGTTTGTGGGGCACTCCAGGATGTCGACACGTCCCAGATGGAAGTCGGCCTTAAGCCGCGTCCCTCGTGACCTCATCCACACCTGATGAGAATTTGGAGCTGTAAGCTTGATGCTTTTGCCAAATAATAACTAGTCATTATTAGTATTAGGGCTAAAAGAAAAAAATCTTAAAGGTTCAGTGCGTAGAATTTAGTGACATCTAGTGGTGAAGTTTCATGTTGGAGCTGAATACCCCTCACCTCCCCCTCCCCTTCAAAAGATGTAAGAGAACCTGTGGTAACCTTCAGTTGTCATAAAAACTCAAAAGGTGTTTAGTTTGTCCAGTCTGGGCTACTGGCCTTTACATTCCTCTACAATTATGAAGTATTGCATGTTTATTTACTATAACTTACTGATAAGCACATTTCCCCACTGTGGGACAAATAAAGGATTACCTTATTTTATCTTATCTTAACTGAGTTCACTGTTGGGACATCTGGAGTTATGGCCGGTTTCTTGATTTGGCTGTAAAATGACCCCGTGCTTCAGAGAACTGGGACAGACATCCCCCTCCATAGAAAACGACATTGAAACATCATTCTGAGTCTGATCAATAACCACAGTGTCATTGACAGGTTGTCACATACACATAATAATACATAGAATTACATTGCAAGACTGAATGATGCAAAACGCTGGGGAAAATAAATATTCTGGTTTGATTTAAAAAAACAAAAGACATTTTAATCCTCCACGAGCACATTAATCCTGATATGTCTTTGTACACCAGTGGTTTTAAGCTTTTGAAACACATTGTCCGGTTACATTTGTGGTTTAATAATGAAAAGTATGTGCGCTCATAAGTTGGTTATTCATCAAATTTAGATGTGAACTTAGTTAGAAACTGCAGCTGTTCAACATCACATGGGTGTTTCTCCTACACCCGCACACTGGGGATGACAGAGGTACAAGGTCAGAAAACTCAACAGGGAACGTCCGATGTTCGACGCTAAATGGAATGCAATATGATGACAGGGAGTCTAATTACTAATGTCATGTTGACAGTCCGAGCCATGGATTTTTCTTATGTTTAAATATGAATTCCTAGATATCGTGAATGCACCAAAAATCCAGCTCGCACACATCACACAGAGTCTAAAGTAAAACCAGCTGATCAGCCTGATAGATTAGTGTTAAAGCGATCAAACGAGGGAGAAAACTGAAAAGAAAAGCTACTAAAGTGATGTGTCAGTCAGTGGCTGCATTTCTGGTTTGAGTTTTCTGATTTAAATACGAATCCAACCACAATGTACTCGTCGTCTGAACAGCGTTGTGTTGGCAAAAGTTTCCCAAAGGCTGCAGCACTGGGACAGGATACTGCAACAATTGACAAAGATGTGTTCAAGATGACCTTTGAAAGATAAGTACGTTGCATTATTCTCTTTCGTGCTGAGTGGCCCTGTGGTGTTCCAGGAAAGACAATCTTGTCTGGGAGCTGTTGTACTGTTGAATCAAAGCCACAGAGGCTCCCCTTTCCCCCTTCTCCGTCCCTCCATCTCCTCCCGCTCTGCCTCCCATTCCTCTGCCTGCCTGCATCCATCCACACCCCCTCCCATCACAGCCTTCATGGGCTGCTTCCCATCTTCCCCTTCGTCTTGGTGCTCGATCCAAATGCACCAGCCCGGGGTGAGTGGCTGCTTCTTATTCCATGTCAGCCCGATCCTAACTGGGCCACGGCCTAATGAATCATTTCCTCCAAGATACGGTGAGAAAATCACTTTCAGAGTTTGGAGCGGGCAATCGATGCAGCGTGACGTGCATATGCCCTCGCCTCTCTCTTCTCCCCCACCCCCCCCTGCTCTGTGGTGGAGCCAGGCACAGTTTGTATACACATGTGCATGCAACCGGTCACACACGCACACAAACCAACACAGAGAGCGCCGCTGACGTTGTGTGTCTCTTGTTGTATTCTTTGTTTTACCGGCCCGCTACTTAGGCCCCATGAAGCCGCAAACGTGGTCAAAATGGTTTTAGCCATGTGGATATCAGATGTCGCGTCCTTTTTCCTTCCACAGAAACAAACATGGGCACGTATGTAATTGCCCAACCACGCTGCCACTTATCAGAATGTATACCTTCATGCAAGCTCACAGACGTTTTTTTTGAGAGTATCCACTCCGGCTCCTCCAACTCGACACACAGAATCGGACAGAGCCTGCTCTCTGTCACGTACCATCTCCCGCTGGGCTTCTGGACCTCCCTGCAGCTCAAGCTGTGTGACTTGGCAGCACATACCGTTGTGCAGAAAACACAGCACCCAGGAGGTCATCAAGTGTGTATGTGTGTGTGTGTGAGAGAGAAAAAGAGGAAAGGCAGAGGTAGAGATACCGCAACTCACATGAGGGCAGGCTAGTTCGCGTGTGCAGCATGTTTGAGTTTGTGCACGTTAAGCACCATTAAACAGGTGGCTCCATATCGCTGTGCAAATAGACCCTGATCCCCTCCTCAGAGGAAACACTCATACAACTCTCTATAGGCTTCTCAATTTTGTTTCTGCGCTGTAATGGCATTTGTCTCGCCTTGTCCCGTCCACCCTCCATATATATGTTATTTGAACTCCCCTCTTCCTGGCTACGGCTTCCCCTTTACCCCCTCGGGCTGTTTGGCTTGGCCGCTCACCCAGATTAGTACACATTCTGTCCCCCAGTCATCACAGTCATTTGGGAGGACTGTTTTCCTTCATGCATGTTCAGCGTTTCCCCCCCCCAAAAAAAGTTTCTCCATTTACTCCCCCTTGTCTGCTCTGTACCACTCCATTAAGCAGAGGTCTCTGGCAGCCAGGCAGAGGCATGAGCCAGAAAAGAACATGCCACATGGAAGGCTTTTATCTGTTTTCTCCCAACACTTATCTGAAAGAGATGTCCCAAGTTTATCCGGAAAATTGGGCAGGAGTTGCTTCTCCCACATCAGACCTAAACGCAGTACCTACGTGAAGCTATGTCTCCGTTTTCTTGCGCCTCTAAATACCCTACGAGACACGAGCGACTGCCAGATAATCACACACAATATTTTCATCACGCGTTGTTTGACCACATTAGATGACATGTAGCGGCTACGAGTGCGATCCAAGGGATTTTGAATTTCAGTCCAAATGCAAATAAAATGTCAGCAAATGCCTCGTTGGCCTCGTTGCCAGATTCTTGAAAACCTCCCCTGCTGCTTCTCCGTTCTTGTATTACCAAGGTGAGGACCTGCCAAAGTGAAATGTGCCTCAAGATTTTTTTCTATTTCCTTTTCAAGTGAGTTACTTCCTTGTCCTGTTCCTCAAATCCCCGCCCGTTCAATCAACACTTTCGGCTGCACGCACTCTTCGCTCTGGCATCAGACCGTTCTCATGTTTAGCCGTTTCTACATCCAGTGATAAATGTCCTTGGCCTTTGTGGAATTCCATCGGTCCAGCTCGGGCCGTTTCCTCACTGTGAGTGCATCGTTACCCATGTGTGTTGTGGTTGGCATGCCGAGCAACAAGGTCTACTTACGTCTAATTTTCACTCTAACAAATTAGCGCTCCTTGTGCTAAACAAATGTCTTCCTTCTTGTCCAATTCTGGCACAAGCGGGATTCCAGGAAATGTGGTGAACCAAGAGTCGTGTTGGCTTTCTGTATCCTTCTCCTCTCTTTTCCAGGTTTGCTTTTTTTTTATTCATTATTTAAAAAGAAATATACTTATATTTGGCTTTTTAAAATTTGTATTAAATCATCCCTTTCAGGTGTATTCACCAGATGGAAACAACCTCACAAAGCACTGCATCATCCAAACCCGCTGGATCAAGCTGTGGAAGACGTCAGATGTCAAATTCAGGAGTCCCACATTAAGAAAGCCAGACTGCTCAGCACCTTGTAATTGCACCGTAAAAACCTTCAAACCATTTGAAGTAGCATAACCTCAAATGTATCTGTTAGACTTATTGATCGCCATTTTTGTTGGCCGAGCACAAAAGCTCCATGCCCTGGTTACCTCCTCTGTCAGAACAGAGCGTGAGGATTCAGTGAGTCCCGACTCGTGCTTTTGCTCTTTCTCCAGCTCTTCTGTGCTGTATCAATCCCATCTATCCACCAATCCGGTCTGAATAGGCCGAAATGACACAAGCCTAATTATTGCAATGTGAGAAGAATAAACAATCTGTGAAAATATGTCCCTTGGCAATAGTGCCGCTATTTATTTTAAATAATTGCATTTGCTATATTGTCTGTAGTACTTTTGTTCAATGTTTTTACAATGTCTGGAAACTAATATGTTGTTTCAGTTCAGTGATTTGTGTCTTAGCTTCTGCGTTAAATTAATCTGTATTTTCCCCCTTTGTATAGTAATGTATCTCAAGTACTCATGGCTACTAAGAATAATGTCAGTTTCAATAGTGTGATCCCATTCCTACGTAATGTATAACCTTGACAAGAGGTAGATATAGTTAAAGAATTACTGGAGCTACAGCAAATTTCATCAGGGCTCATTCAAACTCTTCTTTTCAGCTCTATCGAGTTTTCTCCAGCTACAGACATTTGTCCTCTCTTGATGTGTGGTGAAATAATTTATATGTGGCAATTCTGAAAACATCTTTGACCGCAGCTTTGTGATAAATTGTGTCCAACTGCACGTCCAATGCACTTATAGTTTTAATGTACATTTTATTTACACTTTTGCTAAAAGATGTTGTTTTCGCCAGTGAATATTCCACACATTCCCGATCGTTTTTGTATTTATATTCTTTTTATTATAGGTTGCCGTGATATTCAAGGCCCATAGCTAATAAATTTTACAATTTGTCGTGATCCTTTAACTTTTCATCTAAAATATCCTTTTGTCAGAGACTTCGGTTTATGACCAATATCTGGAAAACTCATATATGATAATGACATTCCCATGAGCCTCAGCTGTACTTTCTTCAAACAGAGCCTGCTGTTAATGCCATTTTACTGAAATTGGCGTCAACGCACGTAGAGCACAGTCACGAGGTAAATACAAAATTAGGATTGATATTAAAAAAAAGCACTAATGTCCGTTTGTTCTTCTTACAAGGAGGGCAATCTGCCCATAGCATGCTGATGGGTCAGTTGAGGATTTATGGCTGATTGTGAAGGGACACTCTTCCTCGTTGGCACTAGAAGTTTAAGGAAAGTGAATGAAGTTGCACGACCCTCTGAGCGAGCACCAGGAGAATCCTTTGCGTGATAGCCAAATGTTAGTCTGGTTATTATAACAGCTGCTCACTGGTCACGGTGCTGTTATTAACTATAGTCCACACTCGGATGTTGGTGGATGTTGTATAGTATCTTGTGGTAAATGACGTACTAAATTCTTACAGAAAAGAAAAGTAGAGTAAAAAGGTGCAAATCTAATCTAATGCCACTACTTCACTATTTAAATGTTTTCGATATAACTGGTAGAAACAAAACATTGTTTCTTTTTTACACCATAAACATTATGTTTTAGAGCTAGAGCTCCATAGGCCTCCATTCATTCTGGACTACCCATGACTCAACACAATTACTGCCCTTTTAGCTCAGTTGTTTTTTTGTTCCACCAACACCTCAGGGAAATATCTGGGTTGTTAGCAGCTAAATGCTCTACTATGTACAATGACTGGTTGCTAAATGTGCGCCTGTTATTTGGTGCGGGGGCAGTTAGCCTACATTGAGTTTATCTGAGCTTCCTACTGGAAGAATAGTGAGAGTGAAAACCAAATCAATAAGTCTAAAGGAACAAAAACGATACATTAAAGCTAAGGGGAAGCGTAGAGATGGGTGACAATTATCTGTGTGAGTGATCCCTTACGGATTACAATCCTTGGACCCTTTGTTGATGTAAAACTATTCAGTTGTACAGCTTTAATAATTTGTTTGCCAGGCAACTCCATCCTCAGGTTGAGAAAAGAAGACTAAGTTATTTGGGGGAAATAGATCCCTGACTTTCTCCTGTCATGTGTTGCTGAGTTTTGATAAAACCCGTCTTGGCTGTACTCTAACACACCGCAGTGCATTTACCCAAGTCAATCATTTCACTTGATGGAATTGGATATGACTGAACTGCAGTAATAAAGTACACTTTTCTCCTGCAAAAATCTCTTGACGACCTTGTATTTCTCACTCAAAAGCCTATATGCTACATCAGGATCAGTACTACCTTTTACGACTCAACATAAATCAGCCCGTGATGTACTGCACGTTAAACTCTTCCCTCGCTGTATGTTATGAAATGAGGAGTAGGTGTGATGTCAGATCCAGGCCAAAGCAAATGAGTACCATGGGATGTGACTGAAGGAATCCAGTTTTTATGTTGTGGAGTGAAGCTGCCAGGAGTGTTTTCTCAGCTGGTCCAGTCAGGAGGATGCAGGCGGCCGTGCTTTTTGCACTCCAGTGTCCACATGTTCACACTGGCCCTGAAAATACAGATGTATCCATTACGTCAGCGGACGTTCACACTTCAATACGTTCAAGTTGGTCTGCCCCACAATTGCTGACCTTTAAGTACAAAGACAGATGTCAGACACCGCAATACGCCAATTTGGTTTATAGATTGTCCGTGCTGCATGGATGTTGTCAAATATATAAGTGCCTTTTGACCTTTTATTAGAAACGTACTCGCTGGATGTAAAAGTCTGTAACATTTGCAGACATTAAACGACTAATTATAGGTCAGAGCTGGTCGTTAAGATCATTTAAAGGCAAAAAGATTCAGTCGCATGACATCCGGATTTCTCCACTTGCTGTAGGCTAAAATGACGTTGTGTTGTTTTTCTTCTTTTTAAATTTGTGTGATGATCAAAGAAAAAATAAAATAAGCACAAGATTCAATCACACTTCTGTAAGAGATAAGATAAGATAAAACTGTCCACACACCAAGGAAATTCACCTAACCCTAACCCACCATTCAGTCAGATGAAATTACTAACTCCAAATGTGGAACTCTGATTAATAATCTAATCAATAACTATAACCAAAATTGCCATATCAGTAGTTAGCTAAGTTGAAAAAATGTACGTCTGTATGTCTGTGTGTGTGTGTGTGTGTGTGTGTGTGTGTGTGTGTGTGTGTGTGTGTGTGTGTGTGTGTGTGTGTGTGTGTTCTCATTTTTGTTACCTGTTTCAGACCTATCACAGTATAAACACTGACCTTGTCAGGACCAGTAGACCTCATGGGGACCAAAGCGTAATGAGGCATTTCTGAGGTCCTGGGTAAGGTTAGGAGTTAGCTTTTGTTTAGGCTGTTCAAAGAAGTCAATGCAAAGTCCTAATAAGGATAGCTGCTTAAACCTGTGTGGCTGTGTGTGTGTGTCCATCTCTTCATCCTCATGCCAATATTCGTTTTTGTTCTTCCCATATTTTTGCACGGTGCTAAAGATACTTGGCCGGACTTTTTAATGTGCAATCTTGAACTGTTTCTGTCTGTTTTTTTAAACGTGGCCAAGTCCCGATGCTCTGTAGCCCATGTAATTCCCAATCTCCGACATATAACAACAACAAACGTAACAAGTGGTCTGCTCCAGTGTGTACATAGCAACCTATTTCAAAGAACACACGTTGCCACTCAACCTGGATCTACATGGATTTTCTTTGGGCAAAGTATATTTTTCTCAGAACCAGAGGGGAAAAAGGGGGCAAAGTCGAGTGTAGCTGTTGGCTGCTGTTTATGGCAGCTCTCTGACCACTGTGATGTGGGGAGACGTGTTGTATTGTTGAGACAAGGATGTGGGGGTGGGAGAGAGAAAGAGAGAGAGAGCAGAATGTCTTATTTTTGCTGGCAGAGGAAAGAAGTGCTACCTTGGAGGCGGTTCTCTGCAGAGGCCCATACATCTTAGTTCCTGGCAGCCAAGCCGTTGGGGGAGGAGTAAAAAGGAAGAGAGAATGGTGGCTGTCGGAGGGGAGGGGGGTATGATGAGGGGGCCAATGCTGCTGGGGAGTCAGCCAAAGTCCAGGACTTGCTTAATGGGTTCTCCTCTGCTATGTGATCCTAGTTTGGAGAATTGGAGCAGACACCCCGACTCCTGACTCCCCTGATCTGCCTACTGCCTACTGGAGCTTGGCTTGTGCATGATGGTGGGTTTTAGTGGGGCGGGACGAGGAGGTTGTGGATGCTCCTCTCATTGCTGGTGTCTCCTCATCCCAGGAAAGGCACCGGCTGACAAAACCAAAGCCACCTGTGTGCGTGCGCAGCAATCTGAGTCATACCAGAGCTCCCTCTTCCTCTGAGTCATCAAATGGCACTTGACTGATTTCAGCGATGCACCTCCCAAATGGAAACTGCACTTGCAACTTGATGAGAGCATATTTCCTCTTCAAGTGCAGATAGACATTTACTAAAGCACACCCTGTTTTCTTGGGAAGGGATATACAATTATAGACTGTATCTCAAGATGGCCAACATGACGGCTCCCCAAAAGTGAATCCAAAGCCTCTCAATTTCCCCCTGGTGGCTCGCTATAGTATAGACCATAAATTCAGAATCCTAAATATTACTGGATGGGACATGAAAGTACACATCAAAGACATTTTCCCCACAGATAGTTGCTGTAATTTTACATAGTTCATATCCCACTGTGTCTGAGTGTCGGTTTCTGATAAGTTTGGTTTTAATTAGTTATTTGATGACTTGATGGCTGAGACTGACTTGTGATTGGTCGGGCACGTATCCATGTGACTTCACTACTGCGGCTCCATCTCCGATCACTGCTGCAAAAACTCAGCCGCATTCACTAACCCCTACCTTACTGTATAGCTCATTGTGAAAAGAGAAAAAGGATTTCGGACACTACTCAGCGCATTTTCTCCGCGCAGGTAATGATATAATTGTCGCAGGATTACAACCAAAATATATTTAACATGTTTATTTTACATTTAGTATCAATACCTTTATGTAATAACATGTTGAATGACAATCTTTAAATGTAGAAACAAACGTGTTTGTCTCAGTTTGTGCTGTGATGCTCTGCTCGTCTTTACATTTGTTCGACACGTCAGGCTGTTCTCTCTGTGCCCTCTCTCCTCTCGTAGCTCCACCGCGTGCGCAACGCATGATGTTAGATATTGCTCACTCATATATAGTGGACTATTTAGTGATTAGGATACAGGATACATTTAGGATACAGCCTCTGGCTCCAAATGCACAAGATGGCGGCATTTGTATCTGGGATATTTGGGCTTCATTTCTGGATAGTGGGAGGAAGTGTCCAAGTTCACAACCACGATGTTGATTGAACATTTAGAAGCAAGCCCTTGACAAAATAGTTTCGACCATATATTTCTGATCAATTATTTCCACTCTCTGACTCCTGTCTAAACGTTCTGACGTTTCTCACTGTCTCCAGATACTTAACTTTATTTAAGCAAAAACGGTTCCTTCTCTACTTCATACTCTGCATCCATGCACAAGAGTAATGAGAGGAAAGCGAAACGTTATTGTGATTCCCAATCAAGTCATTTATCTTCATTTAAGGACGTCAGGATCAAATATTTTTCTAAGTGATCTTACTGGGTATGGGTTTGGACACAATGCGTATAATTTGCACGAATGTGTAATTGTATTTGAAAGCTGAGCTGCGGCCGCCATGTGAAACGTCCCACAGCCGGCACGGTGGTTCAGACTGAGGTAGCTCACTGTAGATGTGTTAACTCCTTCTTTGCCTAAACTGAATTATGAAATCGCCTAGTGCCAGTGTACTCACGCAGGATAGTTCAGTGATTCAAGCTTTTTGAGCTCATAATTATGTTTTATTGTAAACATGAAAGTATTCCAAAAACATTTTACTACCCACCATCTTTTAATAGCCTGGCTTAGGATTGTTATTGGAGTAAACAGGCTCAAACTATTTCCAAGTATGGCAGGCAGAGGGGAGAGCTGCGTGCTCATAGCTGAATGCACCTGAATATCTCCTCTGCACTCTGTTAGGGTCTGGCACAAGCCCTGCTGTCTTACATAATGCCATGATCCCACACCAAAGATTTAATGCTGTAACACGTATTAGTTATCACCAGTCACATTGCATGGCCTCACACTCCAGTAAACTTGACAGTTTTCTCCCAGTATCAAGTCAAGCGAGTCAGAGGTGATGCACTGGTATGCAGAAAACCCCCATTTTAACAAATCTAAAATACTGCTTACCCATGACTTTGACACCTCAGATTAATTTCTCTCTGGAATACTAAAGTTGATTTGGTGCCGCTGCATAAACAGTCAGAACATGCCCGGCTTCTGTGTCCTCTCACTTTTTCCCTCAGTGGGACGCAGCTCGGCACCTCGCGCTGGGAGGAGGAGGAGGAGGAGGAGGAGGAGGAAGGAGGAGGAAGAGAGGAACCAGCGGCCAACTGCTCTAATGCTGGCAGGCTGAGTAAACGGTGTCTCCGGAACCTTGTTTTAGCCCCAGCATTTCCATAAGCACCCTTCATCCCCGCTGTATTATTCTTTATGATCTGCACCTCCGCTCCGGCTCAAGCCGTCTTCCGGGACCTCTGGTTCTGTCCTCAGCGGCCCCCCTGCCCCCCACTCTCAGATGCCTCTTTACTGCATGGATTCGTCCTCACAAAGAGTCCAGCTGACACTGTGATGAAAACTCAAGACACAAACGCCCACACGTTGGACATCCTGCACACATCTGATTTCTAGGAAAGATGGTATTTCTATCTAAATTAATATTAGTGCGTGTCTCGGAGAAACAGGCTGCGGATGTCCGATTAAATTATTGGACTCTGTTGGGCCCTGATCAAAATGTCATGCTTCGTTTCCAGTGTTAGTTATTGCAGGGTCAAACGTTTGTGTAATCTCTGGCACATCGACACCGATGTCTCACGTGACATTTGGCGAGAGCTGGCAGGTCACTAACGTATTGCAGGACTAACATAATGAGACAAACAACCAGTCATGCTTACTATGGTCAATTTAGAGTCGAGTATAAGATGCATGACACGAAGAACATGGGAGAACATGAACACCCCACACAGAAAGAACCAGGTTTTGAACCAGGAACCTTCTTCCTGCAGGGCAACGCTGCCACCCACAGCTCCGAGAAACAGAGAAACAGTCAGCGAGACATTGACCTCTGTAGGTGCATGTGAGCTGCTCGTGTCCCCGTGCCCTGTGTGCTGTCATGAAGCTAATGAGTGCTGAATAAAGCATAGGGCGCACAGTGTCTTCGCCTGTCTATGTATATACAGTATGTGTGTCCATGTGAGAGCAATTAAACTAGCGTCAGCTGCATCATCTATTTGTGATGATGATGTGAACCAAAAAGTACCAGAGTTCTGAGAATATTCACCACAAATGAACATCCCTATAAAATCTAAATACATTTTCTATTTTTATGGTGAACATGAATGACTTCAAAACAAGCCCAACACGTAGACTGTACGTGCAGTTCTTGCACTACCGTAATATAACATCTCCCACTGTCAACAAACACGAGCTCCAAGTGCGGACAGTTCCAAGTGTTAGAGTGAGGTATTTTCAGTAGAGAGAGTCTAAACCCTTCTTCTCCCAGTGAGTGGGGAAATTCTGACAGGCAATCAGGGCCCACTACAAAAGGGGAATGCAAAAACAACTGAAAACGAATCCCCGCGAACGCAAATAGCTTATTGCTAAATTGTTTTGGTCTGGGGTAAAGTGTTGCCAAGAAGAGGGCTTGAAGTGGAATGGCGTGAAAGCGAGGGATGGAAGGAGGAGAAGGGTTCTGCTACAGCGGAGAGCTGAATTATGGGTAGCTTTTTTGACACGGGAGCTTGTGACTATTGTTTTTCGTTTCTTGGAGATGGTTACAAGATATTACATACCTCAGTTTATCGACTGGAATTTCATATATAGACTCTATAGAATTGCAGCAAGCTATTACAGGATACAGGGTCATGACCTAATTTCTCTGTTATATATCTGAGACAGTGGATATCAGAGACCACATCTCGATTGACCTTGGTGTCTCTGGTGATAATATGTTGCTCTCTCATTCTCAAGATTAGACAATATTATATATTCACTGTGGATTCAGATGATTACTCTGCCACTGCTTTAGACCATAGACACAGACTGTTCAGACTGAGAGTAACTGGTTATTGTCCATTATATAATATATAGCCAAAAATATACTTTTACACATTATTCTAACTGACTTTTATTCTTCTATGTTTGGGCTATAGTTTGAATTCTGCCCCATAGTTCATATTAAGGGAAATATGAATGCTATGGAGCATATAATGTTGGTTTAGAGGGGAAAAAAGCCTCCAACTTGGCACCAGTTTGGTAAAGACCTTTTCCCTGTTTCAGTGTGACAGAGGTCCTGTGAACGTGAACTTAACCCCTTTGGAATATAGTGGAACACCAACTAAAGGTCAGTCCCAAATGCTCTTGGAGAAAGTTTCCACAGACGTGTTCCAGAATCTTGTAGAAAGAGAGGAGGCTTTGGGATGAGATGTGCCATCACGTATGAGTCCATAAGCTTTTGCTCATAAAATGTAAGTGTAACATATCCATTTAAGTGGATTTCTAAACTTTCTTGAAAAAAAAATGTGGTTAGCACCAACAACAAGGGCATTGATGGTTCGAATTCCAACTTATAGTTTGCATGTTCTCCTCGTGTCTGTGTGGGTCTCTCCGTGGGGTTAGATATAATGGAGACTCTAAACTGTGTGAATGTTAGTGTGAATGCTTGTTTGTCTCATTATGTTGGTCCTGGGATACACTGGAGACATGTCCAGGCTAAAACCCCCAGGCATTCTAAGAGGGAAATTTCCACACTGTAATTTTAGAAATTATTTAATTGTAATTTAATCTCTCCTGGTTTATTTGTTGATTTTAGCGGTACACTATTTTGTCTGTCAGGTTTAATTTAGAATACACAACGTCCATGTTCGATTTTCTTCTGAAGTCACGTTTAACCACACAGGTTTTCCACACCAATTCAAAAGGTGGGGGTAATGCACCTAAAGATTCTTTAACACCCACCAATAAAAACTGAAGAAGAATCACGCGAGATTTCAAGTGTCAGCAATCACCTCTGTGAAATCGTAAAATCGGATTACAGTTAAAAATCCTCTCGTGTGTACCAGGCTTAAGTACAGTGAATGTGTTTATTAATTTAATGATTGTTATTATTTTTCTCTCCATGTTCTGTACAAATACATATCTTGCAAATCTTCCCCTGTCCCTCCATGTGATATGTGGGATATCACAACATTGAGCTCTTCCAACATTCTCATATTACGTGAACAAATACAGGATAATGCAATAAGCTGATTTATTTCCTCTCCTTTAAAATACAAATCGAATCCATCCTCTTCTCATTCCTTCTCTACGCTCCTCCGTGAGAGGTCCCAGTCTGAGTTGCACAACAACAGTGGTGCCAGTGTTTCATTATCATCTGAGCGGACAGCACTATCTTGGACACTGCACAAGATTGATGGCCTTGTGAAGGTGCTGGACCTACGGGGAAGTCCCAGATACTTTCTCTGAAGCTCCACCAGAGCTGATTTATCATGAGATGAATGAGATCATGGGTTATATGTAGGAGACACGCTGCGGTAATCTAATTTGCTCTCTAGGTTTGGCAAGCAAAGAGGGAGTTATGTGTCTGCTGTTCTTGACAGATAGTGAGGAAGTACAGATGTTTACACACTGAAGAATGTGAACGTCACCTCAGGAGCAGTGGTTGAATGGAACAAAGTACATTTACTCCATTACAGTACTCAATGGATTTTCTTTAGCGTACTTTTCATATTTCCTCTATTACATATGCCAGCAAATATCAGTACTTTCAATAGAGAGAGGGGGATTTGTTCCACTGATCCAATCAGAGCAGGTAATATTAGGGTTCAGCCATACCACTACATTTTCATTATCAGCACATTGTGAGCGAAAAGTGGTTGTGGGTGTCTGCGTCATCGATTCCAAACATTTTCGATTCTGCCCGTCCCGGACTAAAACACCCTGCAGTTTTCTAACTAAAACACGGCCAGCAGCGATTCCAAACTTCTCCATTTAGCGTATCTGTATAAATGCATCCTTGGAATCTGCCTCCTCATCCACAGCAGCAGCAGCACTCACTGGTGGAGAAATATCTGAAAAGGCCACCTCTGAGCCACAGACTTGAGTCAGTTTTTGCCTATTTATTTGTACTTTTACGTAAATGTTGGAGTACTTCCTCCATCACTAGGAGAAGGTGGAAAACCCGGCACAGTCTCAGCCTCAGCCTGTCTCAGTGATGGCAGATGGTCACATGGGGAGAGACGGTGCATGCTCCTCCACCTTCCTCTCGTTTCACTAAACGCCACCGGCATCACGTCATTTAACATAAATCACAGGAAACACTGCTGCACAGTTTCCATATCAAACAAAATCAGCCGCTTGAACTCGACTGTGACCGGCCGTGATGTGAACTCCCGTCCATGCGCAGGAACCACACGCTCGCTGTGTTCTCACACTGACCAACACGGATCGCCTCCTCCTGCACCTCATGAAAATAACTGTTTGTTATATGGAAAGAAAATGTGGCGAATGGAAATGAATGGTGTAATTTTATAGCAAAGGTCCCTCTTCTGCCATCGCTCCAAAACACAAACCCAGCTCGGACACAGCAACAAGCGCTGGCCGTCCCACCCTGAAATAATGAGTTGGGTCATTGTTTATTGAAAAGGGCCACTTCACGTGTCCTTGGGACGAGGTTGTATTTCCAGAACATGAAGTGAAGGTCACTAATTGCAGGTCTTGACCGTATGTTAGTAATGCGTCAAAAGACAGAGTCTGATGCAGGACGCTGAGCTTCAAGGTGGCACGACTTTGATTATAATGTCAAGTGGAACATTATTGTAAGTCCTGTTCAGTGTACGTTCATGACATAATTCCACAGGGGCGTTGAAGAGAGAGGAAACATTTTTCGAACTCACAAGTGGAACATCAAACAAACTCTGGAATATATTACGACGATTCACAACGCGCATCACAGCTCTTTCCAGTTTGTTTGGACACATTTAGGCCTGATGCAGGACAGCGGTCTTTTAATACTCAGAGCATCATGTTGAAAAAGTGATCAGGATTATTGAAGTGTCAACTCTCATTTCCTTTCCCTCTTATTATCCAGTGTTCATCCATCATCTATACAGCTTATCCTTTATAGGGTCCAAGAGGAGCTGGAGCCAATCCCAGCTGACATTGGGTGACAGGTGGGCTACACCCTGGACATATCACGCCAGCATATCACGGGGCCAACATACAGAGATAAACAACCATTCACTCTAGTCTCCATTCAACCTAAACTCAATCTTCATGTCTTTGGACTGTGGGAGGAAGCGGGAGAACACAGAAAAGGCCACGGAATTCTTCTCCTGTCTACATTCTGAAGTGTCCTTGAGCAAGATACTGAACCCCAAACTGCCCCTGACAGCCATACAGGTGTGTACTAGAAAATACACAGCGTATAGAAGTTCTGTAGGAATGGATAAATGTGGTTGATAAGACTGGAAAAGCACTATATAAATACAGTCCATTTACCATGTGAATATAAAGAGGTGAGTGTGTGTGTACCTCTGTGTGCTCATAGTTGTTTGACTTGTTTTAAATGTCACCTTTGTTCTGTGGGAAAAAGTTGATTCATACTTATTTTGCATGAGCCTCTTTTTTTCCCCCTGAATTTGTTCTTGATAATCAAAGAAAAATGCTTTTCTCCCTGTTTCATTTTTTCCCCTGTAATACAATGATTAATGATTCACTGTGGTGTCTGGTGCTTTTCTTGTTTAAGATTGAAGAGCGTGCAAAATTACAATCACATTGTTTGTCTGCAACATTTAGGATTTGGAGTGTAGCTGTGGTCAGTGTGTTGGTCTATGGGGGGGGCGTTGTCGGAAAGATTGGCTGACTGAGCACACACGGCTGTTCCCAGACACAATGTGACGCTGTGTTTTCAGCAGATGACGGCAGCGGACACGGGGAAGAGGTTTTGTGGACAATTTGCCTGCGTTTGTCTACTTTTAAGTGATTCTACCTCACTGTGCATCGCCTATAACAGTGAGTGCAGTTCGCATGTCAAAGCTCCAGCGGGGCGGTTTGGTATCTGGTGGTGAGAACATTGTGGGAGGTCACTCTGACCATGTGCAGAATGTGAACGACCTCAGAGAAACCGTCAGCCTCCACAGTTCAGCAGGTCTGCAGAGGGGATGCGGAGCCGGTGACTCAGGGTGAAAGGAAGTTTTTCAGCTGGACACATTTCATGGATGTTTCGGGAAGCAGCGATGCAAACGGGGGAGTTCAGGTGGCCTGTTCCTCCCCCGCCTGTGGTGTCAGAGCAAAGAGAGAGAGTTCGGGAGAGAGAGAGTATGTGAACAGGACAGAATGTCTCCAGCCGCCTCTGTATTAACTCCAGGGAAAACTTCAGTTTCCATCCACACTCCTGCTCCTGCAGGGAGACTCACGTCCACTCACTGAGGCAACTCATGGGAGAAGACAGTGGACATAAAAATAAGACGGGGGGATGAAAATGATGAGCTGCTAACCCTCAGTTAAACTAACATTTATGGAGCATACTTATAGCAGGATAAATGTTGAGCAACGAGTGGTTTGGGTTTTCCCAAAATAGAAAAAAGTTATTTGGCAGGAAGAATTTCAGGAGGTTTGTTGACTGCACTTGTTGGAATAGATGCCAATCACATGACGTGACAGCAAATATTTTGTACAAGGGATAGAAAATAAGGGAGAGTCATTATTATAGAGACATTAGTGCAAACGCAGGAGGGTCACGTCAGGTTGAAACGACGCAGCATTTGAAAAGATGAATAATAATCATCGCTCAAAGACTCAAATTAAGTAAGTACATAGGTAAATATAAAAAATGTAAAATGCAGTAATATAGTAGTCACAAGGACTATTTTATCTGACACTACTACTTCTTAATTTTTATAGATGCTATACTGATGCATCAGTGCATATTGGCTGTTGTCGATTTAACTGTTTTATATATCATTAGGCTGCTGAGTCCAGTGGTTCCCTATGTCGGGGTCACATGATGAATATTGGTGTAGAAAAGAAGAAACTTCACACGTTAAATTCCACTCTTTTTAACAACTTTTTTTTGTAAAATACTGCACAATTTGTCCTCCTCAAACTGTAATAAATGAAACAAGATGGCGACATCTGAAATGTGTTGAAGGACCCAGCCAGACGCTGCCTTTTTGTATTGAGACACAGGCCAAATAGTTTCGAGACAAATTATTTGATCTTTAACAAGAATGGCAAAAATGGCTCAGTAGAGTGCCCCTTATGAAACCACTTTTAAATGTACTAGATCTGCATTTTTAATGGATTTGCATCAAATTGCACACACTCATAAATATCAGTCCCCTAAACATGCCTGATTTTTTTCATCAAGATCCATTCTCTTCTTATTCTCTGAGAAATCAAGGAAAATGTTTAAAAAACGCATTTCACAATGTTAAAGGAAGTGAAAAAAAACAAACAACATTTAATGGGTTCTTCCCCGACCTGACGTCCTTCCACCAGGTTCTGTTGAAATCTGTCCAGTAGTTTTTGCATAATTGTTCTTACAAACAAACAAACAAACCAATGGGAAGGGATGAAAGCATAAGCTACTTGGCAGAGGTAACAAAGTTCTCATTTATCTTTATAGAACCTTAACCTGAAATGTAACTTGTACAAAAATCCACTTAGGTACAGCACTCAAGTAAATGCTCTTATTTACATTCCACTTCTCCTACAGGGCCAAACAACATGTGCCAAACCCAATCTGCAACAAAAACAGTGGCAGAAGAAACCAAATGAAACCACTCAAGGGATGTGATACTCACGTAAAGTGCAAAGTGGGCTGACAAGCGTAGATTATTCAAATGTAGCCTGACTTGACTCACCCCAGCCCACCTCCCTCCCCTGTAAATAGTGTCTGATAGGGTGACCCCCCCTGCCCAAAGTTAAAGTGCTAAGTATTAAAGAAGTGCTATTCACTCTTAGCCTTTTGAAATTCACACCTTTTATTAGACATGACATCAGTTTAGGAGATGCAGGGCTGCTCACTGAGTGTGTGAATCTGAACGATGTCTGTGTTCAGGACAAAAAAAATGACACAGCAGTCAAGAGTACAGCGCGGCCCGTGTTAAATATTGATGAGTGCAGCTCGCGGCTGCTTAACGCTGCCTGTGCTGATGCACCGAGTCACAGGCTGCTTGTAAGGCGGGGGGGAACAGGGGCATGCCGGGCCTGTAACCCACATTAAAGTTTAACGACAACACCGAGACCAGACATCATGATCTATTATTATCTCTTTGACCTCTCTCGCCTTTGTGATTCTCTTCGGCTGATACACACATCCCACAGATTCAGGTAGGAATCAGTACAAAATTGTTTATTGGAACGTTCATTGTACAAGCTTTTAGTCACGACAGAGTACAGACTGTATCACACAGGGTCATTATGAAACATTGTTTAGCTTCTATAACCATACAGCGTATTGCACAGTGTTATGTGAGCTAAGGCAGTTTGATTAGTGGCTTTTACACACGTTGTTGGATATAGCAGTATTTTGCAGGATTTCAGAGCACATGAATGTAATGACATGCACATTGTATGTGTGTTGAGCTGAAAGATATAATAAAGTCCAGTACATATGAGTGTTTAGGTGGATAGACCACACAGCTGCTCCATCATTTCTCCCCATCAGCACTGAAAAAGACATTTAGTCATCACCAGCCAGTTTATATTACATTCCACTAAATAGCCTCATATAAATAACAATACATTGTTAGAGTTTATTATGAATTGTGGTTATGGTCGACCACATCGAAGCTTTCACGTCATTTTTTTCTGTCACTTACATGACACAGTATATTTTCAGGTTTTCTCATTCGCTTAGACTCCCAGTTTTTGAGGAGTGAAATCTTCTTTGAGCTGAGAAATAACTTTTATTCTTACTAAGGATGCATAGTTTTAATACATTAACCAATGCTTTGTTTCCCAATGAAATAACTTTCACAAATGTCAGCAGAAGTAACAAGCTTATCGTTTGCATTTTTTGGGGGGGTTAATCAAAAGCTATAAAAAAAATCCTCTGTCATACAAGGCATACATATTTATTCCAGAAGACTTACCTCACACTGCTTTTCTTAAATCGCAGAAACCACAGTCACACAGCTTTTTATTGGCCTTTAAGTGGTTCTTCCCCTGAGTTTGGCAGCGATCTTGTAATCTAAAGGCTTCAGTGTTAAACCATACGAGCAATTTAAAGACAGGTCCTCGTCGGGGCATTTCTCAAAGCTGCACTGGTGGAGCAGAATCGCGAAGAACAAAAAAATCTCGACTTTGGCAATCTGGTCCCCGATGCACCTTCTCTTCCCTGCTGAGAAGATCATAACATTGTTTGTGAGGTCCTTGTCCAGGGAGCCACTTTCATCCAGGAAGCGCGAGGGGTCAAAGTCTTGTGGGTCCTTCCAATTTAGGGGGTCGTGATTGACGGACCACTGATTGACGAAGACCACCGTGTCCTTGGGGATGTGAAGGCCCTCAACGGTGACGTCTGAGGTCGTGGAGTGGGGGATGGTGACTGGGACGAAGCTGGTGTAGCGCATAGTCTCATAGATGAAGGCGTCCACGTACGTGAGGCTGCTCCTGTCCTCGATCGATGGCAGTCTGTCCGGGCCCACCACTTTGTCTATGAGCTCATGGAGTTTGGTTTGGATTTCAGGGTGTTTAGCCAGAAGAAGGACGATCCAGTGAAGAGCCGTGGAGACAGTGTCCAGGCCTGCTCCAATCAGATCGGACACCGCCGCCTCAGCGTGACCTTTGGTGAGCCCATTATCACTGTCAGATTTGTCAATGATGCCGATAAACGCATCGCTCATGTCTCTCGTCACCTCTGGATCAAATGTCTCTCTGTGCTCCTTCACTTTGCTCTGGATAAACGTGAAGAACTCTTTGTTCAGGATTTTGAAGTTTTTAAAGACACTGCGGACTGGATTAGGGAAAGACTGAAGCCATGGCATCACATCTACAAGGCTGCCGGCCCCAACCGTCCGTCCGAACTGATCTACCTGCTCTATCAAGGCTCTAAACTCAACGTCATCGTGTCCGTATCGTTTTCCAAAGCACAAAGCACAAATCACATTAGCTGAAGCTACTGTCAGCTCATGAGCAGGGTTGAAATACTGGCCCTGAGCACTGAGTTTAAGGAAAATCTCAACTAGCTCTGTGGCCTCTGCCACAATTTGCTGCTCAAAGGCTTTCTTGGTCTGGCTGTTGGCGGATGAGAACGCTCTAATTGTTGATTGAGCAATTTTCCTATGCATCTTCCACTGTTTGCTGTAATTGGTGAAAGTTATACTTTTCCCCCCTGAGACAGACTGAAATGAGACAAAGTTGGGTCTGCCTGCGAACTCTGTGCTGTGCTCTATCAGAGCCTGACGGATCGCCCTGTCTCCATTTAGAACCACAATGTCGCTGCAGCCGAGTCGTATCTGGTACACGTTGCCGTACTTTTTGGCCAGCCTGGTGAAGGTGATGTGCGGCATCTGGCCCAGCTGCATGGCGTTGCCCACCACGGGCCAGGCGAAAGGTCCCGGCAGTCGTCTCTTGAGCCTGAGGTTCCTGACCCACAGACAGGCTTCCAGACAGAAGAGGAAAACGAAGGAGGCGACCAGAGCCGGCTGGACCTGTCCACTCCATTCCCTGATGAGGCTGCTGCCCTTCACACCAAACTCAGAGTCCACTTGAGCCATTGTGCTGTGCTGTAGTTTGTCATCCACTGCTTCAAATAAAGGGAAAATGTCACTTCAAATGCGAAACAATTCAAAGAAACAGTTCAAAATTGATTAAAATACAAATCTTTACATCTTTACTTTTCAGATGGATAAAATAGCCCTACCAAATGAAAGGGGCTCCAAGCAGCGCTCACATGCTGTCTCACTCCCCCTCCTCCACAGAAGCTGGGTTGAGAACGGCTCGATCAGCTCGGCTGGTTAGCAGTGGTGCAGCACGTCTTCAGATGACCACCTCAGAAGAATGCAGATTCAAGCCTTAACACTTCGCTTATATGTATCTCTATAGTGGGAGGGGTCAGCGACTCAGGTTTTTTATTATCTCTCCCCTCCCATTTTGACCACAGCCTGCAGACCTTAGTCCTACTCCTTCCCAGGCCTCCCTCCAGCACTGTCCCATCTAGGACGAGGAGGGGAGCAGCTACTTAATGAAACCTGTTGCCAGAAAAAATAAGGATTTATAGTTGTGTTGCCAAAGAACATGACAGAGACAGTTTTAAAGACTAACAACCCTACATGTCATGTGGGGCCTACATGTTTTTGTCACATAATAATAATAATAATAATAATAATAATAATAATAATAATAATAATAATAATAATAATAATAATAATAATAATAATAATACATGTGTAAAGGGGAACTTGTGTTGGAATGGATGGAATTTTAAAGTGGGAGCATAAAGTGTTAATAATGGACAATGAGCTGGAGTTGATTGTTTTTTCCTCTGGGTTTACATGTTTTTGCTCTTTGCTGTTTCCTATGGACTTTCCGTGACCATTTAAAACATGATTTGGTTTCTGTTATTTACAGCCAAGCTGTTAATTATAACCACACAGAGGAAACAGGGCTCTGGGATATCACCATGAAAGCTGTGCGTTTTAAGAGTCAAACACTGAACAGATACAAACAGCACGACTTATTCTGCTCCATACAAATACATTTGCCCTTTAACGATATTGTAGCTGTGAAGGTTGCGGCTGCATCAGAATGGTTTTTTAGGAGTCTTGCTGTAAATCTGCTTATTTGCTGGTGATTGTGCAACTAAAGGAAGAACTTTAAAAGGCATCCGATTTGGTTTTAGTGATATTTGGCCAAGTAGAGTCTTCTAGAAGTTTCTATTTTTGGAACAATGAGTAATGACAGACATTTAAACAATGGTTGGTTCCTAATGTCACAAAGCTGGCACATCTAGTATCTGGACGGTGCCAACAGGGGCGGAGAAAACTACTTTCATATCACAGCCAGAGACGTGATGTGCACATAGCTGAGCAGGCCTACGGGAATATTGTGATATTTTTTGTTCAGCTTCTTTCTTGAGGGTGAAAGGACAGTCAAATAATCACACTGATTGTTGACAATTCACTTTATTCATTTATTCAGATATAGCTTATTTTTGCCATCATATGAAGCCGACACACTGATAACAAAATATCCTCTGTGATGAACGCTTTAACATTCGAGGCCCCACTGAGTTCGACTTGTTGCCTTGACACGGACAGAAGGAACACTCCCACTCTTTCATTATAACACCATAGTTCCTGAATGCAGAAGCTTAAAGAGGGTGCGGTGAACGTCCGTGTTGCTTTGAAATAGTTGTTCTGTAAACAAACATGTTTTTGAGAATGCCTCGTGAGTGATTTTTTATTTATTTTTTTGCTGCTGCACATGTGTTTCGTTTGAACGGGTGAGACTTGGGTTTGGCACAGGAGGGGGGGCTGCAGTGCTTGTACAGTAAAACTGAAACCCTGAATACATACATGACAAGTGTGTGAAGTGTCTGCAGTCCACGGCAGTGTCTGCTCTTCATCCTCACGACAGTGTGGTTGCTTGCTTCCTTACTAATGAACGTCTTCCTCCTTCACAAAAATGCCACCCCCCCCACCCTCCAACGCCACTTTGATCACTCTTAGTTTAATGTGTTCATATGCTTTGAGTACAGTAGATAGTGAAATACATTACATTTCATTACATTTATTATCATACCTGAAATATGAAATTATGAAAAAACATGTTGTAACTGAGTTACATGGCATAGGTTAAATATCTTCTTACATATTACAATAGAGAACAATAAGTCATCAGGTGACTTGGTAACATTCACAAGCATTTTCATGTAGTTATATTAGTTTAAACTGACATTTATAGGACAGAGAGCTAATTCCAGCACACACCGTGCATTTACATATACAATAGTGGATGTAAAACAAGTACACAACTCAGAATGAAACAATTATGCACAAGATCTGATCAAGTATAGAATATTTTTGTGGAGCAGAGGTGTAATATTTGCACTGATTCCAACTGTCCACAAGCTTTCACCCTGCAGCTAATGACACATCTTTGAAATCCTACTCTCAGTCCGGCACCAACAACAAAACAAAAGCACACTGTGTTAAAATATCCATTAAATATTATTAAATATGTGAATCTTACAACAGGATTTAGTGCAGGTATACTGATACTCACTGTTACTGTAAAAGTCATTGGTGGAAAAGTGTTTGCTGGCCTTGAGTCACAATACAGGGACACGCTGTTCATGCTGGGGAAACTAAGCCGAGCAGCTTCCCCCTGAGCTTGGCGCTGACACAGAATCGGAGGGGCTTCAGCGTGAGCCCGTAGGAGCAGTCAAGAGAGAGGGGCTGAGAGGGGTCGCTCTCAAGGCTGCACTGGTGCAGCAGCACTGCTGTTAATAAAAACGCCTCCACCTTGGCGATCTGGTTGCCGATGCAGCGTCTTTTACCCGTTGAAAAGATCATCACGCCGTTTGTGATGTCTTTGTCGAGGGCCCCGTTTTCGTTAAGGAAACGCATGGGGTCAAAGATGTGCGGGTCCTTCCACTTCAGGGGGTCGTGGTTGACGGACCACTGATTGATGAATACAACCGTGTCTTTCGGGATGTGGAGACCTTCAATCGTGACGTCTGAGGTTGTGGAGTGTGGGATGGTGACGGGGACGAAGCTGGTGAAGCGCATGGTCTCATAGATGAAGGCGTCCAGGTATGCCAGGCTGCTCCTGTCCTCAATTGTTGGCAGTCTGTCTGGGCCCACCGCTTTGTCTATGAGCTCGTGGAGCTTGGTTTGCATATCTGGGTATTTGACGAGGAGCAGCACGATCCACTGCATGACAGTTGATGTTGTGTCTTGACCTGCTCCAATGATATCTGTTACTGTCGCTTCGACGAACTCTTTAGACAGTCCACTGTCTTTTCCATGCTCGATCACGTTGATGATGGCGTCACTCATGTCCCGGGTCACATCAGGGCTGAAGGACTCTCTGTGCTGCACCACTTTATCTTTCACAAAGGCGAAAAACTCCTCGTTGAGGTTTTTGAAGTTTTCATAGACGCTGCGGACCGGGTTAGGGAAGGACTGGAGCCAGGGCATGACATCGACCAGGCTTCCTGCCCCGACTGTCTCTCCAAACTTGTTAACGTTTTTCAACAGGGTCCTGAACTCTAAGTCATCATGTCCGTATCGCTTCCCAAAGCAGAGCGCGCACATGATATTGGCAGCAGATACTGTAAATTCATGAGCAGGGTCAAAATACTGTGCGTCAGTGCTGTGCCGCAAAAATACCTGCACCAGCTCCATGGCCTCAAATGTAATATGCTGTTCAAAAGCTTTCTTGGTCTGACTATTTGCAGAGGAAAAGGCTCTGAGGCTTGACTCGGCAATTTTCCTGTGTGCTTTCCACTGTTTGCTGTAAGTAGTGAATGTTACACTCCTGCCTCCAGAGACCATCTGGAAAGAGACAAAGTTGGGTCTGCCTGCGAACTCTGTGCTGTGCTCTATCAGAGCCTGACGGATCGCCCTGTCTCCATTTAGAACCACAATGTCGCTGCAGCCGAGTCGTATCTGATACACGTTGCCGTATTTTTTGGCCAGCCTGGCGAAGGTGATGTGCGGCATCTGGCCCAGCTGCATGGCGTTGCCCACCACGGGCCAGGCGAAGGGTCCCGGCAGTCGTCTCTTGTGCCTGAGGTTCCTGACCCACAGACAGGCTTCCAGACAGAAGAGGAAAACTAAGGAGGCGACCAGAGCCGGCTGGACCTGTCCACTCCATTCCCTAATGATGCTGCTGCCCTTCACACCAAACTCAGAGTCCAGAGCCATTCTGACACACACACTTGTTCCTCCAAAAAAAAAAAAAAACTTCTCAACAAAGTCTGCTCAGTGGTTGTATGCTTGGGAAAAAAAACGAATAAAGTTCTTGTACATCCATATGAGGTGAGAAAAAGATGTTTCAGGAGTGCAAGTCAAATACAGGTGAGGTCATAACAACAAAAAAACTCAAATGTCTGATAAATGAAGTGCGTCAGGGAGACGTTTTGTTGTCTTTAGTGAGCCTTTTCATGAAGATTTAAGGATTAAGTGCCTGCTCTTTGCTTCACTCCAGCGTCTTATATGTTTTGCAGTTGGTGGGCAGGGCTCGGGATAACTTTCATACTCCTCCCATTGTGGTAGCCCCGCAGACCCCATTATCTCTCCCTGCTGTCGGTGCGCTCTTGGAGGCGCGCACTTGCGAGCGGGGACACCGGGAGCGTGCAGCGTGGACAGCCGCCGTCCTCAGCAACTGGTGACCGCTTCAGTAGGGAAAACGTGTCGAGCCAATTTGTTCGTCTAATTGGAGAAGCTGGCGGAGGCTGCACGGTTCACTGTGCGTCCTCTCCTAACCTGATTGATTCTCTGGCTGCAGGAGACTCCGCGTGCGCACTTTGGCACAGTGGAAGTGTTTGGATACGGTTTGTCCAACTTCAGACTGAGTTTATACCTGCTTGTTCGAATTGTACGGGGTGTATATAAGCGTGTCTTTGTTGTCAGTTCATCGTGTTTTTATTTATGTGTAAATTGGACGGTATAGCGATGTGCGTAAAAGTTTGTTTGCGCACATCTGGTTACATGGATCATCTGTTAGGAAAGTTTGATTCCTCAGTGCGCAGCGACGAGTCTGGTGGGACTCGTTTAATCACATGTTCTCGTCTGTGTGAAGCAACTGTAAATCCATCATTTAAACCCCGCAGGTTGACAAAGTTTCGCTTCGTTAGTTTGTCGTTAGTTTGTGCCAAAGGTGTTCGAAGGACCCTGCAGCCGCCTTTGTGGATATTTGATCTGTACATGATCGTTTGAATTTCAGCAAATAAATTGATCAGGGGGAAAAAAAGAGTCATCTCATTGAAACTTGTTGGAGCACAGAAGAGGGATGAAGAACTACAGCAGCGAAAAAGTAAAGACATGTTTAAAGATAACTCTTAAAATAAAGCTATAGTTGGTGCTTAGATATGACACAAAATATCATATCTGAACATCTTTCATCTCATTCAACAAATCAATAAATCAATAAATCGATACATTAATTAATTAATTAATTAGTTAATCACACCATGACACTGAATATAATCCATACAGTCTATGATATAATAGTATTTTTGAAAATATCACTCTTCATGATTACCATAACTCATGATCATAATGTAAATATATTATAATCATCTTTCTCTCTCTCTTTCTTTCTTTCTGTCTATCTTTCAAAATACAGCGAGTGAACTCACACAACAAACTAACACATGCAGTAACTCAGTGTGGACGCCCCATGAAATATTGATACTTGAATTTGCAACATCTTGTTTTTGCCAACACATAAACTGCACTCTTTTGCATGAGACTCCAGGTTATGTCATCGCACAGAAAACTTCAAGTGGCCCCCTTTCAGGCAGCAGTCCTCACAAATATGGGGCAATGCAGAAGAAAGAAAAAGCCACACAAAGCAAAACAAACTTCGTTTTAGTTATATTGTAGTTATATTGTCCTTTTTGTTATGTAATAAATCATGTGCTCTGTTTTTGATATAGTTGCACAATTATTTTATAGGTATGAGTTAAGAGTGCGTGCTCAAAACTCTTGTAGATATAGATAGATGAATTGATGACAGATGGACAAATATAAATAGTAAGATATAGATTGATAGATAGATAGATAGATAGATAGATAGATAGATAGATAGATAGATAGATAGATAGATAGATAGATAGATAGTAGATAGATAGTATCCTTGGCATTCATTATCAACTTTAATCAAATAAATCTTCTATTTCTTGATTCTAAGGAAGTTTCCGTTTAAAGCAATATGATTTCCCGGGGGTGAAACATTTCCCTCCTCCGCGCAGAGGACAAAAATTAGTTTCTTGTGTTCCCGCCGACTGTGAAGTTTATTTTTGCACAGAGTTAATGACCCTAATTGAAGGCACTAAAACGTTTCCGAAGTAAGGCACTAAGTCAGAGGGACAGAAACGCCACACACAAGCACAGGCAGTCATTATTAACAGAGTTAGAGGAGGAGGAGGAGGAGGAGGAGGGTGAGTAATGGAGGATGATGGCTGACGTTGAGAGTGATACATGACTGTTTAAACATGTGTTTTACAACGTATATTAGATGTGCACATCAGTTTTCATGACAAGAGAGTAACTGCTAATCTCCGGGTTTATGTTCGACCGATTACAAACAAATGACGACCATGAGGAGGAAGGAGAATTTATCTTTATACACAGTGGAGGTAAAATCACATGCAGAACACATATGTCAATAAAAAAAATGAACATCCACTGAATGCTCATGGTGAAATCCATGAACATTCAGTTGATGTTTTACGACCCTCAAATAAAGTGAGTGGATCTGCAAAGCATTTCACTGCTTCTAAAGATACAACCGGCTTCTTTTTATTAAGTTATACGACTGTCGCAAACATGCTCATAAAATAATAACTTGTAATGAGCTCTTATTGAATAAAGCCATAAGTAACAGGTCCTATTGGCACAGCATGCTAACATTGCGTCAACAAACAGAAACGGCAACAGCACGGGCAGCTTCGGTTGTAATTACTGCTGCTATGTGTTCTTGTTCTTTCACAACAACGGTCCTTAAACAGCCTCGTACAGATATGGGAGAGTGTTGCTGGTGCGGAGCTGCGCCTGAGAGCTGTTTGTCTTGAGCAATGTGGTGTGGCTCCAGAACGATTCCTCGGTTAACCAGGACCATAGCAATGTCTTCCAGTACACTGGCTGCACCGGGGGAAGACTGTTCCTCCTCCAGTCCTATAGGGGGGAATCTCCCCCCTCTCCACCTCCACCTCTACTGACACCATCCTCCTCCTCCTCCTCCTCCTCCTCCTCCTCCTCCTCCTCCTCCTCCTCCTCCTCCTCCTCCTCCATGGTTCGAGTCTACCCCTTCGTACACATGTGGCCACTCGCATCCCCATCACGCTAATTAGAGCCAGGTTTGTGGCTGAGGGAGGGAGGGGGGAGTGCAGGGTTATGGGTGAGGAGGGGGTGTCGTGTGTGCGTCTTGCGTGTGTGCGTCTTGCGTGTGTGCGTCTTGCGTGTGTGTGTCTTGCGTGTGGCTGCTGTGTTTGCCTGTGATTACCCCTTTGTAACCTGGCTGTGAAAGGTTGGCCCTGACCCTGCGGTGACTCTGGGGCGAAAGGGGGAAGTAGTCAGAGGGGGGGAGTCGGGTGGGTGAGGGTTGGTGGTGGTGGGAGGGCACAGGCAGGGATGGGGTCTATATGCTGGTGCATGTCATGTGCAAGCGGGTGGGCGCTTGCTGTGGGGAGACAGGACCAATGGCAGGCCAGGCTTGCCCCGGCTCTGGAGCTAATCATTGTTTACTAGTCTCATTTCCACTTCTCAGTGAGCTACTGTCACGCACAGCACCGACAGGGAGGAAGGAAGAGGGACGGGGGGTTAGGGGGGTTTGTGTGTGTGTGTGTGGGTGTGTGTGTGTGTGTGTATGTGTGTGTGTATGTATGTGTATGTGTGTGTTTGAAGGGGGTGGGAGCCAGGGGTCCTACAGGCAGTTGGGGAGCTGATGGGACTTAGGAATGGAAAGTGCAGAGAATAAAGGAATTTGAGTGAAGCTTTAGCTTCGTTTTTTTTTCTCGTGAGAACAAAGGTGTGCCAAGAACGAAAAAAGCTGAAGCCAAAAACATCCCAGACAAAACCAGTAAGCAAAACCAACAACAAAACAAAACAAAAAAACGGCCTCTGGGTCTGCGCCCTCTCAGGCAGCCAGGAGGTAACCACCACCGGACATCGCTAGTTAGAGATGGTGATGTTTGAAATGACAGCGTTTTCGCTCGCCAGACCGCATAATGGGGAAAGAGAGATACTTGTAAAGAGAGGAAAAAAAACCTCAGTGTCTGACCTGATTGTTGTTTGTTTCTAAAGAGCCTGAGAAAAGACACAACTCACTTTTGTGGGGTGATACTAAATGGACTTGTGGCTGAAGCTGTATAAGCAGAGAGATCGATTTCAACCCGTATTATTGAGTTCAGCCCTTAAATGTTCGACGTCGTCTTACAATATGAGAAGGAAACACATTTACTGTGTGGAACTCTTTTGTCTTAAAGCTGAGACTGAAAATGTAAAAAAGTAATGATATCACTTTTAAAGTTGCACTAATCGATACTGTATATATTAACACTGGGCCAAATGACTATTTTAATTGAAAGGTTTCACTCACATTAATGAACCCACAACAATTTATTTTCACCCAACTATCCTCAGCTCCATGGAGAATTTTATTGTCTTTCAGCTCATTGTTTTGGTTTTGTCAGCCTCAAACGTTACTCAGCTGGTTGAGTTTCATTGCTCTCGCTAAACTCATTTCTAGCCACAGCTCAGAGCTGCTTTCAACAGAAACGCTCTCAGAAGCTTCATGTACGCTGAAAAGCACCAAGAGGAGGGCATGTAACTGGCTGCTGGAGCATTCGGCTAAAGAGACAGATATTTCCCTCAGGTCATAATAGACACAACAACTTTAACGAAATACGATGTTCTGCTAGCTACACTAAAAAAGAACATCCTTTGTCAAATCTAGTAAATTGGTAACACACAAATTATATAAAATTATATATTATATAAAAAAAATTCAAATAAATATCCAAATTGTTCATGTAACTTGTTAAATCTATTTTGAAAAATTTGAATTAATTTGTGTGTTACTAATAAAAGTATTAAGTTAGTTAACAATTTTCTTTTTTCAGAGTCACATTTTCCTCTTATCAACTTTGTAAAACGCAAATATCAAAGTTCTGTATGTTTACAGCTTGTTACACTGCCCCCAAGTGGTCAATAATATATATTAATGCAGCTTTACTTTTCATTTTCCTTTAAACTCACTGTTGTGGAATATAACAAATGTCTTCATATGATGATAATCCAGATGTTTAAATCCACTTTTTTGTTTTATCCAGCATTATGTGCAATGTGTTTTGGAAAATATTGTGCACAGGGTACAAGCGATACTTTTGGAAAATGTCTAAATCCGCACTCAGACTGAATTAAGTTCTAAATCCTTGTTTAATATCACAAGGAAAAACAAGTCCTTAAAAAAAAAGGATTCAAACATTATGTGTGTATTGTGTTACATACATTTCATCACACGCAGCACATTGAACTCCTGGTGCACAAACCAGCACTGAACTATCGAGTATATTCGATTCCCTGCTTGTGTACTCCTCAAAACCTCCCCCTCTGGTTTCACTTGTTTAAAAGCTGTCGCATCGAAAGAGTCACAGACTGTCTTATGTAAGACGGGGTGAATTGTGGTATCACAGCAGCTCCGATGCCCACGTGTTCATTTTGATTCAGAATAAAAAAGTAAGAAAACAGCGCGCTAAGGAATCTGCTTATCGTCCAAACCTTTGTTGTGTTAGACCTGCTGTGTCGCTGCAGGCAATATCAAACAGCCCACATGAGAGGGGAGAGCAGCACATCAGGAGGAGGCTCCCCTGGAATGATTTAAGGTCCTCGCTCAAACCATGAAAAACATGCATTCAGGCCCTTTTCAAACGTATGATTTCTAGAAGTAGCATAATATTTTCTTACACATACTGCACTCTCATGTGGTTCTGTAGTTCAACGCAGCAGCAACACAGTCCAGATTAGGGCTTTGATTCCACCCAGTGACCACCCACACTACACTTGTAGTACCGCAGGGTACTTAAGAATTCATCAAAAGGGATGTTTTAATGGAAAAACATAACCCGGCGTCCAGACATTCAATTTCACTACGAAATGTTATTTCAAAGTGCCACACAGTAATTTCATCTGATTTCCGGACGGCACGAAACTTGCCCTTGCGTGCACTTTCCGAGGTCATCTTGAAAAATGTACTTCCAAACTTCTGCATCGATGTAAAAACAAAAGTGTAAGAGATAAAGTGACTGAGAAAATGCAGATGCAGCTCAACAAACCACTGCAGACAAACCCAAAGTTATTCTAGCCTATTATTAATCAAGTAACCTATTAGGATAATAGCATATTTCTTTTTTCCCTCCGGACACTTTCCCTCCTCGCTGTGTGCAGGCTGCGTGATAGATCTTCACTTAATGTGGCATCCAGGACAGGAGCCATCTATTATGTACAGTATAGGGATATTTGTTTCTAATCCCGTAGAGTTTTTTGCGTGCAAGGGGGGAGCGGAGCGGGGATGAGCTTGCGTGCCATGCCGGCCTGGCGTGCGCGGAGCTCGGTCACTGAACTTCGGCTTCCCCTGGGAGCGGGGGCGGCGGGGAGGAGGTGTGGGGCTGTGCTGAGAGATTAAAATGAGACGAGGGAGAAAGCACAAGAAGAAATGGCTTCCAGATGACCCCGGCTCCCCGAGCCCACCAGAGACAAGGCTGAGGCATCGCTAGGAAACGGTTTGCTAAGCGTTTCCCACCTTCTGCCCGATGAAAGAGCAGATTATTTAATACTGAAGAAGAAAAAAAACTGGATGACACTGTTACATTTGGGCTGAGAGAAAAGAGCGGGAAAAAAGGAGGGATTTGGATACAAGTTGCCATCAAACTTAAGTCCAGAGAGACATGAAATAATTGCAGCAACCTTATGAAAGGAGACGATGTTAAAGACGACAGTGCAGCACAACCAAAGCTGAAACAACACTTTGAATTTTCTGGGGGTTGTGTATCATGACTTTCTCGATTTAATGTCGCTTTTATCCAAGTAAAAAAAAGTTGAAAAGAATATTATACCTTTGAAAATGTGGCAGCTTCAGTGTTGGACTCTCGCTTTCCCACCAAGAAATGGAAACACTGTTTCCATGTGTTGTGTGTGTTTGTGGTGACCTCATCAAATACAGTTTTGAACAGTGGCGGATCTAGGATTTTTCTAAATCAGGGGCCGTAAAGGTGCCACATTTTAAACTGAGGGACCAATTATATGTCTTATATCCATGCACAATTCCTGATGCACATTTAAGTCATTCCTTGTTTGCTGTTAGCCCTTTGAGCAAAGTCACACATCATTGGATGTATTTTGAAAATGGATACTCATTCGAGTACATTGTGTACTAGAGAAAAGCTCAAAAAAGAAAAATCCTTAACAAATTGTCATATTTATTGTTAAAATGATTAGTGTTGTTCATGAGTGACTGAGAGGACAGGGGCACTTCAGGGGCTAATCAGATTTCAGCTGGGGCCGGTGCCCCCCCCCCCCTTGGATCTGCAACTGGTTTTGTGTCACATTTTAATATAAGAAGATGATTCTTGTCCTTTTTGGTGCAAAATTTAGGGTTTAGATTTTTAGGTTACTTCGCAGCCTACATGCTGTTAAAGTTGATAAAAAGATTATAAGCCCATTGCCCTGTCATCCATCAACCATGACATACAGTATCCCTTATAATCTTTACATAGAAGAAATATACGATGATGGCATTTCCAATAAGAGTTTAGTAAATCTAACTCCTAGGTCTCCATGATGCACAGCGTTACGCCTAAAACCTTGTGGTGGAAGTCTTAACTTTCTTAGTACTTATATACTTAGTTTCTTAGTATTTTACTGATGAGTCACTGCAGTTTTTAATATGCACCAAACCACATCCATAGCAGTTTAAATGCTGGGATAATCACTCCCATCTTCCTATGAGACACAGCAGACTACTGCATTTCATAAACTAATTTCTGGCAATTAACCTTTCACACAAACTTTACAGCAACATCTGTTACTTATCTTTTACCTGCTTCACTTGAATTATGTCACTGTAATCTGCGAATCATTAACTGTCAGAGTTCGACTTTTCTCTAAATTCCTCGCAGACTCTGTGATACAGAAATCATCTTTCGGGCCACTCAGAAGAAAATTAAAGAGGAAATGCACCTTGAAAAAGAAATCACTTGCACATGGAGGAACTTTCTTACGCAGTTGAAAGCTGGAGAGACAACAGTGTGTCTGCAAGGTTTTCTGAAGCTGATCCAGTGACTGTGAGGAGGGTTCTCTCCGCTTTTATTTTGGTAAGATTGGTAAGATTGATTTGACTGAGACAGAGTCGTGTCAGTGCAACACACACACACACACACACACACACACACACACACACACACACACACACACACACACACACACACACAGTTGTGTCTCCATGATTTCAGATAACATTGGCTTACATTGATTTCCCGAAGATTTCCTCTAACCATAGTTACTACTTGCCTTACCTAACCTTAACCTTAACCTTAACCTTAACCTTAACCTTAACCTTAACCTTAACCTTAACCTAACCCTACCTAACGTAACTTTAAAACATGTCTTCACCTTAAAGTGCAACAATTTACATTATGGGGACTTGCTTTTTGTCCCCATAAGGAAGACAAGTCCCCATTATGTCACTAAACAGATTTAGGTCCCCAAAACAACAGGAAGACCGGGACCACACACTTCAAATACAGAAGATAATGTTAAAAGAGACAGAAAAGGACAGCACTTCTAAGATCTGAACTATTTTAAGTTAGAGTTTCTAGGTGTCCAGATTTTCATACATACATATTTGGAAGCTACTGATTTTATTGTCCCTTATCTTTTTTTCTCAAACTGGTTTTCCAGAGCTGGACCTGTTTGCCTTTGCCGTGCATTGATTCATGTTCATGCAGTGTTGCCATATGTCACTTCACTAATATATTCATGCTCCATAGTGTGAACAGACACATTAAATACAGGACATGAACATTAGATGCACACGATGTCACAGGGGAAGAAGTTGCAGAGACACAGATTCAGTTTCTGGCACATGGCACCTCCGGCTTGTTTTGTATTCCAGCAGACATCACAGGCTAACAAAATGGGGAAAATATCACATTTAGAAAAAAGCTGTATACATCAGGATTATCTTGTAATTTAAGAATAAAGGGATTCTTTTGAGATTTCATTAATTATATCTATTAAAACTGACTAAAGTTGTTTTATTGATTGTTCTGTCACACAAGAATTGCCCTTGAAAGTTACAATAATGTAGAATACATTTTACTTTTCCTGGTTCAAAAAGTTTAAATATAGAACGTATAGTCTGTCCTATAGTTTGTTCATGTAACCCACATTAAGTTCATATTTGTAGGCAAAATGTCATTAGAACCAAACCAAACACTGGGTATTTTGATCTTTTTATTTTATTATGTCTTAATATTAATGCATACATACTTTACCTCAATACGTATCTAAAATATCCATAAGAAAGTGAACAAAGAGGTCATTTAATGCTGAAATACAGTCAAGTCTTTCTCAGCATCCAGTTGTGTCCTCAGGTTACTGAGGGTAGAGACTGTGTCACTTTTACTCAACTCGTGGAACTCGTGAGTCCTGCTGAGTGAGAACGAGCATTACTCT
Source organism: Hippoglossus stenolepis (assembly GCF_022539355.2). Lineage (NCBI taxonomy): Eukaryota > Metazoa > Chordata > Actinopteri > Pleuronectiformes > Pleuronectidae > Hippoglossus > Hippoglossus stenolepis. Next base: position 15,325,750 of record NC_061492.1, on the reverse strand, counting down.
CTGCTCTCATGACAACTAAGAAAGATGCCAGTTTGTCGTGCAAAATGTTGACTTTGACGACCCGTCTCCTTCTCCATTAAACTTGGAAACCGGTGACAATGAAAGCCTCTCGTCTCCTGATACCACACGATTCACATCATCTGTAGTGCATCTGCTCCGTTTGCTGTGATATTACATGAATTAGGTTTTTCCTCCTCTGGATGTGACACAGGATGTTCCTGTTTCTTCTCATTACTTTTTACTGACTCACATATATTTATGAGCTGTTTTGTCTCCGTCTCTCTTTGAGACAGACTCTCCCAGGCTGGGATGCCTGCAGGTGGGGGAGGCTGAGCTGGTCTGATCGGTGCTGAGGGGGCCAGTGGCTCAGCTACAGGCATACTGAGCATTACGTGCAGTATGGATACAAGCAGCGGGTTGCTCTTCTCATTGTGTAATTGGGTGGATAATGTTCCGTGATTCCCTCTCTTTTGCACGTCCATATGTTCTGCTTGAGCAGCTCGGTGCGTTTTAGTATCCTGAAAATGAAGCCGGGTCAGCGAACGGTCGGTACCCCCTCCCTGCTGCAAATCTGCCGATGAGCCAATGGAATCGCCACAGCAGTGGGACGGGGGCCTGTGAGGTCAGAGGTCATTCACTGTCCTGGGCCCTCTGACACCTCGCTCTAGTCTCTCTGCAAAATAAAGGTGGAAATCTTTGCTTTCTTTGTGATTTCAATTCATCCATATTTAAAAAGAATATGTGCAAACTGGAAAGAAAAAACATTTAAAAAGAAGAAGGGAAAAAACTCCCTTTAAATCAATTTATTATTGCTGTTGCGGAGGAAAATGTGAAAGAAGTGTGTGTGTGTGTGTGTGTGTGTGTGGTTGTTGTTGTGTGTGTGTGTGTGTGTGTGTGTGTGTGTGTGTGTGTGCATCATGTACCACACGCCTCATTTGCACACCACAACACTGTGTATCTGGGATTATAAAGTCTGAGGCAATTACTGCTGAACAGAGACCAGAGAAGTCAGTTTAAGTTACTTCACTTCATGACTTCTGTGACGTCAATTTAATTAACTTTCGTCATGTTTCAATTTTCTCGAAAAACCTTCTGTGACCCACCTGCTTCCGTCCGTCTCCTCCGTCTTGTTTAGTTTGGATTCATTGAGGGAAACTCTCCTGTCTTTTATCACAGTTCACTTTGAGTCCTCAACCTAACCCTCTCTTGAATCTCTCCTATGAACAGGACACTCAGTTCTCTCCTGGCTGCTGCTTGAGGAGCAGAGATCTACTGAACACGCTCCAGAAGTGTTTATACTTGAGTTCATGAGTGCAGAAAGACTGATTGCACTTCTTACAGCCGGCTGACATGAAATAACAGTGTGACCCTTTGGAGAAGACACAACTGCAGCAGCGTCTCGACCTCTGATGCTCTTCAAAAGTGAGAGCCTGGCTTTAGGTGACGGATGGCTGTGTGCGCCCCTAAAGAGGATATGAGTTCAAATGAAACGTCCTGTTAGCTTGAATAAAGTTAGGGATTTCTCTCTGTTTGAACAATATTTTGGATAACGTAAGTAAACAAAATATATAGAACACTTTTTATACATTTTGATGAAGAAATATATCTTTAAAACAAAAAAGATCTCAGATATTTATTTGTTTTTTGGGTTTCTAGTATGTTTGCGTGAGCAACACAGTCATACTACACCCTTGTATAAATTAGAAATGCAACCAAGAAGAAAACTCAAGCTTGAGTTGACATCATAGCTACAACCCTGCATGGATGAATTGACTCTGTGCAGACGTGCTTTAAGCCATTCAGTCTGGCTCTTGAAGAGAGATGAGGACTGACATTTGACTACTCACGTTTTGGAGTGAGTCAAACTTAGGTCTGAGATAGAAAACACAACGCCAAGAACTCCAAATCCAGTTTCTGCAGCACGTGCATCCTGTAGCATCGTTTCATTCAGATCTCCGCTCAGTTTCTGGGTTTTATTTGACTCTGACGTGTTCACCCAGCCGCAGCTGCACCGGAGTCCACCTCATCCTGTCTGTCAGACTGCAGCGCACCCTGCAGCCGCAGCCCATGTGGAAATCACCCGCAGCCACTGACCTGTTGAGCTGTTTGGCTCTACAGGCGTGCAAACCTCTCCGTATAGATGCAGTGCAAGCAGACATGAGGATGCTTTCAAGTCATCCATATACACGCCAGACACATGGTGTGTGAGCAGCAAGGCCTGTCAGCGTGTTTGAAGCACTTATATCATCGTACCTTCTCTAATGTTCAGTCGGCTCAGGCTCAGGAATCTTATGCTTGAGGAAAGAAAAAATACATTTATAGTGATTGTATCTCAGCCATCTCCTCTGTTTACGTACGGGACAAGTTCAAATGCTACACTCAGTGGATTTTGTCTATATAAGGCCTGTTCTTGTCGGAGCTACAGTCATTTATGGGGGAATGTAAACACTGTTAGCACACTAATAGCCATTAGCGGTCCTATTAATCGAGGAGAGAAAGTCTAAACTGACACGGGCAAAGATGCTCTGAAGTCGATCATTCAGAGTGATGAAGTCATACCAGAACATTTTTTTACACTTTTCTCATCCTCATCTGTATTTTACACATTGATCATATTTTACTTGTTCTACCTCTTGAGTGGAATGAACAGTTTGGAAGTGTAACAATGCAAATTATACAGCAGCAATATGTAAAATATATACGTTTGTAATATTCAATGTTATAATTAGACAAAATCTGTGTAAATAGTCGTTACCTGACCTGTCTCTGCCTCTGTAGAGCTCAACATTGTGGTTCTGGAAGTAAAGATCCGATTTTCTGAATAGAGATTTTAATTATCAGCCATAGTATTCCACAAGTCTGTATGATGTCAACTGCGTTTTAAGAAAACGTGTTTCATTTGCGATGTGAAGGAGAAGTTCTAAACTACCCACAATCCCTCAGGTGTAGTAGCAACTTCTGTGATTGGTGGAGCTCGATGTTACCATGGAAATGTTTATCACAACCGCAAAAAACATGTCAGTTTCGACCGGTTCGCTCGCTCATGGTTCCAGGAACTCTTTTTTAAGGATTTTCTGAAACGTCAATGGAGAAAATTTATGATAAATTTACTTAGTCAATAAATGGAATGTTTGAGAAGGTTTCTGTTTAATCATCCCTTTGCTGTTGTTCTCCATGTTAGAGGTACGGGACATTTTATTCGTAAAAAGGTCCATATTTTAGCCTCTGTGTTATTATGTTTGAAAGTTTACCTGCTTGTTCAAAGTTATTATATAGCATGCTAACGTATTCCCGTTGGTCAATTTGTGCAGGGGCTCAACTTACATACACAATTGACCAGAGTATTTTGTTATTTGGCTCTTTTTTGTCAGAATATACAGAGATCGCCTCCAAAGATATTCATGGTCCGGCCCTTTTCGTCAAATCCCACCAGTTACAGGAGGAAGTGGGAAATGATCAATATACAGCGTGAAGCAGTCTGAAGAGTTTGTCAGACTCCTAATTTGCAGAACAGACCAGTGGGAAACACAGAAGTCTGTTTTGATCATATTTTTTTTTTTAAACGAGCCCCACAGGCGTAGCTGGAGCGGGAGCGGCGCTCTGTCATTGTTTGGGAACAATTTCACAGACATGTGCAATGAAGACCAATGTTGGCCCTGTACTTCATGTGGGATGATATGCCTTTTTCCTGCCCATTCGATATGCTTCGGTAATTCATTGACATTATTATAGGAGCCTCAGGGGGGAGCTGCACTCGAGGCAGATGTGAGGACTAATAAAACCCACACAACAGAGATGCATGGCCAGAGAAAGAAGTCGCGTTATTCTTGTGTAATAAAACTCTTTTAATTCTAAATTAGATACAAACACATCATACATGTCGTCGAGCATATACATACAACTGTGTGATGCTCTAATCCGAGACACGAGCTCTCCAGGCCGCAGGCTTCCCATGGAGGCAGACTCAGACACAAACAAGAGTGAAGATTGACCTTCTTACCCGTGTCCCCCTGCGTGGCCTGCTGCCCCCTCTTCCTTGATGCACCCACCACTGAAGGTGATACATTTCTGAATCCCACCGTTTTTCTGCAGGGAGAAGCGGCAGGGGTGAGGGTGAGGGTGAGGGGTGGGGGTGCAGGCTGACAGGCTTCCTCACAACCTAAATAGCTTAAGAGAGAACAGTCTCGGAGGAGTCCCTCATGCGCAATGTATTCCATATGCTCCCTCAGAGGCCGAGAGGCACCCTATACCTCACATCTGGCCCGGACCACCTATGCTAGCTGACATCCTCAGACCATCACAGCAGCGGCCTCTCAGTGGGCGGAGCCTGGAGACTCATCACTGATCTGTTTTTTTTATGTTGGTGTTTGTTTATGAACCAAACACACTGGATCAAACAAAACAATCTGACAATGTTTTCTCAGCTGAGGCTGACTTGCGATTGGTCGCGTCCCTGTATCAGCGAGACTTTGACACTGCGATAGCTACTCCACAGACTCCAAATGACGTCACCGGTTAAAGATGATTTTCGAGATATTTTGGCTTCATTTCTGGGTAGTGCGAATAAGTGGAGATGTGTCGTCTATTTACAGTCTATAAGTAGCACCAACAAAAAAGTAAATAGGCAACCCTGCAACCCTGTCCTTGTGCTTGTGTTTCTGATCATTCATTATCACATTTGTTGATCATTTTTAAACTTTTGTTCCTCACCATAGCGTTTCCATAAGTTCACTATTTTGACCGATTGTTTTTTGATTTAATTTTTAAATTCCTCAAACAACAAAGAAATTCTCTTTAAAACTTTAAAAAATGGACCACTTTCTTTTATATGTATTTCTCCACACATTCTGAATAGTTACTTATATATGGAAATTTAAAGGAGAAGCATAAGGTGTATAGCAAAACATCTTCAACTTTATATACTATTACAATTGACTTTGACATTTCAGCCTTAATACAATTTAGACGTGGCTTCCAGCATAGTTTATTTTCTATTATCACACAGGATTTGGAATTCTTTTTCCATTGCATCCAAACGTTGTTTTAAATCCAATTTATCTTGGGTTGTGTGAATGAGTCTCCTCATGTTGTGTATAGTGTGATGACATGAAGGGCTTCTTGGATTGTCAAACAGTGTCTGAAACTGCAGCTGACGTTTTCCTGAAACTTTCCGATACCAAAGGTGAGACCTGAGCAGGGTTTGAACTCCTCTCTCAAACTTTCCTTTTGTGGGTGCATTTCACACCATGGGCATGATTGTCCTCATCCTTCTAATGTGGCTACATGGGAACAAATTCCTTCGTCTTTCCCCCAAGTAGTTTGACGACATGTCATACAAACTACATTGTTATAATATAATGATACTTTTGCATTGCAACTTCATTGCCAAATAAGGACGTCGATATTGTGCATTTCTGTTAAAGTTTGTGAAAGTCTTTCTTTCCATAACGTCTGGGCATTTTAACTACTGTATGATTAACGTTGGAATCATGATGGTTATGGCAAGTCATGTATAGTTAATGTATAGTTAAGGATAGAACTCAAACTCTCGATTAGTGTTAGAGAACCGTTTTGGATCCAGTAATATAAGGGTGAAAGGGAACTGGAGCTCTGTGACAGGATGCAAACTGATCTCCTGCATTAAAGTCAAATGTGCTTCACGTCCATCCCCGACCTCCACACCCTTACTTTCCGCCTCTCTACATAAAGGGCACAGCACTTCCTGCGCTGGCGCCTAATGTTGGCATTGGACGTAAATGTGCCGACTCATCCACAATTCCCAGGGATTCTGGGCTGTGTACTCGCATCCTGTCCACAATGTTATTCCTTGTTTCATTGCCCCACTCACCCGTGGGTATAGAAAACACATGGGTAGATTTGAATTTCTTAAAAGTCCCTATAGACTGGGAAAAGAATCCAGAGGAGTCTGAGCTTGTTTCCTTTAGAAATCAAAGATGTAAAGTCATTGGATATGAAGTCAGGGCTGCTGGCGTATGGTCAAGCTAATGGGCTTTGCTGCGGTTATACGGCACTTACACCTATTCGCATTTGGGAAAACTGTTGACATAAAGCCTGGTGTTAACTGAGGACATAGTGTGTGTGAGTAAAACAGATCTGCCTGCCGAGGCTTTACCACGCAGGCAGCCTGCCACTCCGAGGTACACTCAGGTCACCGGAGTTGTTTTGTAAGACTCTTCTAAAAGGTGAACAATATATTCTCCCTCTCACTTTTTCGCTCTCCGAGGAGAAGCCTCCTTTGCTCCTCTCTTTCTCCTTCTTTGCTCCCTCGCTTTATTACCTCCGTCAGCCCTAATTTGGGTTGATGGGGTGGCTGTTGCATGACAAGACACATGTCTGGGCCCCTGCGTGAGAAGGCTGGCTCGCTCTTGCTGGGCTTGTTTTCTTTGCGTGACCATGTCCCTCCCTCTGTCACTCCTGGCACCTCCCAGCAAGCCCCCCCAGTGACCCCGTTCATGCCCTCGTTAGCTGGTTTGTCGCTGGTTTATTTGCTTTGGCTGGCCGCCCGTGTGAAAGGCACATTCTCACCACGCTCAGGGAGGGGTCATCTCTTGAGTGAAGGTGTGTGTGTGTGTGTGTGTGTGTGTGTGTGTGTGTGTGTGTGTGTGTGTGTGGAGGAGGGTCGATAGTAGGATGAGCAGCCGAAGAGCTCTGTGCTTTGCATGTGCGTGGTAATGTGTGGCTGGTAATATTTAAGTGTGTAACCTGCCTGCTTGGTCAAAGGGAAATATTCCCCACTGTAACTGCTTTTGAGGAATGACATGCACAGAAGGGTCACTCAGAGTTTAGCGTCCCGCTTGCCGTCCACAGAGAGCGCCGGAGAGAAGGGAGCACGCGGACCGTGGCAGTGTGCGGAGATTTAACTTGTCCCCACTGATGTAATCCAACAAATGCTCACGCTAACGTTCATGTCTCGGCACATTCCCTCTCCTGCCAAATTTCCCCTATTGTATTCTGAATGGATATATGAATATAGATAGGAGCAATGGGACCCGGGCTAACACGAATCTGTAAAAGAGAGTTCATGCAAGGCGATCGCATTGAAAGACTTATCCCGCACTCGCTGCTGAACCAGCACAGATTGTGTGCAGCCCCACGGCACGCTGAGATCAACTAACTTTGAAGTTACTTAATCACACTACAAACACACTTTACAAAAGTGGGTCATGCTACTGGGACAGTAACTTTTACTCTCTTACCTTCTTAAAACTTTGGCAACAAAGTGACAGAAAATAAAAAAGAGAAAGAGTTGAAGAAGTTAAATTTGCTCTGTAGTTGCACTTAACAGACCTTTAACTTTCAACATAAGGAGAAAGGACAATGCACCGATGTACCTGTCAAAATGATTTGAAAATATAACAAATTGCTTGAAGGGTTATTACATATATTTGCACATATATATTAACATATCGCAGAAAACTTCAAAAACTTTAATTAGACTCTTTCTCATATCCTTTTCTTCCAGAATTGATAGAAATCTATGGGAGGCACTTACTTCCTACTCCCAAGGTTTACGTAAAGCTACCTCTAAGCTTTTGCTTTCCTGGTAGCTGAAAGGACTTGACTGGGCTGCTCCTTTTCCTGTGGTTAATAATGCACCAGTATTAGGGCTGATATTGGGCCAAAGCTGCTAAATGGAGCCGAATCAGCCTGTATCGTTCCAAGTGCCCATTCCAAAAACTCCTCCAAATCTGGCAGCTATAAATAGAGCAGGGCTTGACACATTTCCTCCAGTGCCAGGACATGGTCCAGTGCTCTAACTCAGCTTGGATCGGCCCAAATGGACAGACTGCCTGTGCCTCATTCAACCCTTTCACAAGACGAGAGCAGCTCTATTGGATGATCCTGCAAAACCCCAGAATACACTCAATGGCAACCTGTTTTTTGGGGTTTGGTACAATGTCATCTGGCTTTCTGAAACTGTGTGTGCATCTGTGCTGCTGCACTTTGGTCAGGGAAAGTGACTTCAATCTGAGTTTGAGTTTAGGAAAGTTTGCAGTCAACAGAAAACAAAGATTATTTGCAAGTCTGTAACAAAACGATAACTCTAGTCTCCTCCACGAAAACCAAAAGCTCTACTCACCCACCCACCAATCCAACCTCTGGACTTTACTTTCTGCCTTCCTACTGCTCATCTAGTTTGGGCATGGTCATAAATATAATCATTCAATTTTGTTAGCCTCTGGAATACTTAGACGTCAACTTGAGGAAGAATCACTGTTTTCAGCTCTGATCACCACAAACTCTCTTGACATCTTCGTCAGTGCCTTCTACGTGTGTGTCACTTTTTCATCTGCAGATGTTTGTTTTTTTCATTTTTACGTCTGTCGCGCATTAGAAGGCCATCAACCCCCCCACTTGCTCGCAGTGAATCCAGCAGGGGATCCTCTGCTGTGTACACATCGACTTCTCCTGGATTTCTACAGACATTATACTCGGAGGCCAGGCGGATAAAGTCTGCAGAAACTGCAGAGCGTCTCACTCGGACATTTGAGTTCACACGTGCACCTCCTCCGGAGAGAAAATATGGAGGAGCCGTGGAGTCCAGTGCATGTCTGAAAGCAGTCTATGATTGTAATTCAGAGATATTTTGAGATACACCAGGAGGCTGAATAGCAGTGCACATGCATGTGACTTGGGCTATTTCAAATTTTGCAATAATTAGATGAATTAAGCTATTGAGAGCTGGAGAAAACAGCATGTAAACACATGTGGTCCCAATTCAGTGGATGCAGACAGAGTTTGTGGTTGTGTTAATTTACTCTCCTGTGTTTAGTGGATCATCACTAGCTCATCACGACACACAGCAGTGAAGCAGAGGTGTGGGAAAGAATTTGAGTTTTTTTATTTTATTCAACCTACAGTGCTGGTTGCATGGCACACACATAAAGCCACACACGCACACACACACACATACACACACACACACTGACAGATCCTTATGAAAATCATGAGCGTAGACAGAGGAGCAGGGAGCTTCAGGTGATGTCACTTCCCACTAATCCTTTAAGTCTAAGAAGAACCTGGTGAACAGCAGCGAGAGGAGGCCCATGAATCAATCAGGATGTCGGGACAGCAGGAGAACACAGCCTGACATAGTCGCAAGTATGTTCCAGATTAACCTCTGCCACCGCCTCAGTCAATACCTCTGCTGGGATGGAAGCACTCCATGGAGCCGTCTGGCCACTGGATATGACGCTTTGGCTGTAAACACAGACACTGGTCTCTACAGGAGCAGCTGAGGAACACACCGAGGCTCACTGGTCTCTGGACGACTGAAATTCCCCGCACAGAGTTGTGAGAAGTTCACACAATGATTTTCAGAGACGTTATTACTGACCGTCAGATCCTTCACAGGAGTAAAATCCATCTTTCATTGCATGTATTGAATTGGCACATTCAAAGCAGCATATTAGGATGATTTATGTGCTTCAAATGAACACTCATCAAGCTAAATCGTGTGGTTTGTCCAATACGCTTTGATGAGGAGCCGGACCGCATATCAGGACAATGCACGAATTGCTTAGAGGAGCCACATCCTCATGTTCTGGGACTGTCATAAGTGACAAGCCGGAGACATTAAAATGAGCCATGGTGGAAATGAAAAAAAAACAAAAAAAACAACCTTCCTGTGCAGTTCCAGGAAACAAACCCTTCTGGTGGTCTCTCACATTAAAGTGCCACTAACCCAAATGCAAACACAGATACAAACAAGATTTGATTTGGCTTGGCATGAGAGTGGATGCTTGCCACATTTGTCTCCTTGTGCGATGTTGGTTCCTTTATTTTAACAGAATGTATTCTCACACTTGAATGTGTCGACGAGAGCACTGCAGGGTGATTAAGGGCTCCCCGAGGAGTGCCACAGGAAACAGACAGAGACGATCGAGCTTGGGCAACAGTGTAGCCTAACTGAAATCAGATCCCCGTGGGCTGGGTACTATGCATGCCAGAAACATACTGAATACACATGTACACATGTACTGCTGAAACACAAAGGCATACACTCATAGGCTAAACAACACAAGATGACTCTTCCTTTGGGATTTAGCACAAGAGGGAAAAAGGGGCTCATTTTCTCCTCATTAGTCCCATAATACTTCATGTTAAATAACTCAGAACTAACTATTAAAACATTATAAACTACTTTAAGGCCTTGGTGAACACTTTACTTGGCCACATGGGGCAACAGAAACAAGCTGTAATCACAACAATGGGATGTTTTCATCCTGAACTTACTGTTGCTCATTACTTCGGTGATGGTTTTTTCACCCGTTTGATGGATTGTTACGAGGATTACGCAAATACTACTAAACGGATTTATGCCAAACTTGGCAGAGGGATGGTGCCTGAGAAGAACCTATTACATTTTCCTTGTGGATGCCGATTTATTTGTGGATCCAGGATTTTTTTCCACTTTCTTCAACTATGTTTTAATATAAATTGGCAAATTGGAGAGCAGATCATTTCATTAGGGATAATGCCCTATCTCACCATGTTCAAAACATTCCTCGATCTGCCCGTTTGTCCAGGTCCACTTCCCTCGGGTAATGTCCCACCGCTCCACAAATCTTCTTGGAATTCGGTTGAATCCTTTTTGCTTAATCCTGATGACTTAGAAATGGACAAACAAGCGTTGATGAAAACATAACCTCCTTTTGTGGAGGCCTTTTTATATTGTTGTTATTGGGTGGCACAGAGATGTTGTGGTTAGCACTGTTGCCTTATAGCAGGAAGGTTAGCGGTTCAAATCCCTGCTTGGTCGGCCATGACATCTCACTTGGTGTTGGGTTGATTGAAGACTTGGTGTGAATGTGAGCATGAATGATTGTTTGTCTCTGTTTGTTGGCCTTGTAATACACTGGTGACCTGTCCAGAATCTACCGCACCTCTCGCCAAATGTCAGCTGCTATTCATTTCTATGAGCTTCAGACAGTTTACACTGCAGATGCTTTTCAACAAACTGAGTTCTTTATTTATTACCTGTGACGATGTCGGTAATTCTGCAGAGTTAAACCAGCGGGTGAATCAGTCTCTGCTGTAAACTCGACATCACTGCGGTGAAGGCCTGCACCATTTGTGTGAAGCAAATACCGCAACTTCATCGAGTGTGAATTTTAAAGGCCACATTGCAGCCAAGTCGATAGTTGTAGCAAACTACACTCAGTGTGAATGGATCCAGACGGCTTTAACTTCTTAAAAAGAGGCTTTTTTTAATGTCTGTAAAGTGTGGGATCAAGATGGTGGTTATGAGGTTCGTTTAAAGCCTGCTTGAATGAGGAAATACTCCACAATGAGATGCAGCGTCATCTAAGGAAGAAGGCCCATATAATGATCATGCATTCCAGAGTCTTACCCTTAAATTACTGCTGAGAATTTCTAGGAACTGTTAAATCCTACTTTTCTTGCTGCCACTGAAGGCTTCTTTGCTAGTGGTTTTATTCCAACAGTGCATAGCAACAAACATAATAAATCCCAATCCGTTTTTTCTATTATTATCGAATTTGCGAGTGATTGTGATAAATTCTGACATATTCGGTGGACAGATGTGCGAGGGCTTGTATCAGGCCTTCTGCCTCACATCGCTGAGTGATGACGAGCTCCTGAGGTCATGACGGACGGAGAGAACCCCGTTTCGTGACACGAATGAGAACGATCCGTCCTGCTGTTGGACATGACGTGCGAAGGCCAGACAAGCAAACTGCTAGGGAGGAGGATCTCAAATTCCACAGGTCACTTTTCATGACCTCTAATTCTCACCGCATCATCTACCCACCTGATGAAAGACGTTGTTGAGCAACGATTGCGGAATTCCAGGCAAGACAGTTCATCTCAGTCAAGTGTTGCGTTGTTTGAAGAGTTTCCCAAGTCACGGCCGGTAACCTGAAAGCACCTTGGCTCTATTTCCCCCCCCTCTTCACTCCCTGTTTTCCTGCAGGAAGGGGGCCTCCCTTTCGTGCTCCCTAAAAAAGTAACAGAGTTTCCCTGACACGCTGCAACCGCCCATCATAAATCTGCACACTTAACTACGGGCCCTCGAATCTATCAGCCTGAGTGCTTTGAGTCCGGGGGCCACATCGTGACATGCAAGGAGGTGGAGGGGAGGTGCTCACAGGTGCCCCTGAGCCGAGACTTATGGCCGGTGCACCCCCTCTCTGTAGTCACGCAAGCGCTGCCCTGCGCCTGGACCTCAGCCTGGTTTTACTGCAGCCTGCAGGGAAACCAGACGCTACAAAGGCCCCGGGTCCACATCAATTTCACGAGCAAAGTTACTAGGAAATAAATCATTTTGAGTATTTATGAAAAAGGAGACGGGAAAGGGAGGGTGCAAGGAAGTGAGCTGCCCGGCCGCCCCCCCCGAAAAATGTCATAACAGGGGAGCAGGGTCCAATTAGAGTTATTTTGCATTGTCACTGAGAAAGGTCAAATTCTGATCCTCGTGTTCACTCCATGTTTATAGAAGGCAGTTATATAGATTGCTGTATATTATTATTAAGTCAAATAAAAATCTAGGTGCACGGGTAGTTAAATTTGACTAATCATATTTCTTCCAGACACGCGAGGCTCCGGGAACAAGACCTCAGGCTTTATAGGTCATTTGAGATCAGCAATTTGGCTTTTTACGTGGCAGGATTCAGTCCAGACACTGTTTAATAAAACACGCGCGAACGCCGATGTCTCTTTTCCTGCAACTTAAATATGCTGATCATTAAAACCCAACCTATTCACACTTAACACCGTGATTAGGACCAGTGTTATTATTATTATTAGTGCTGCTCTACTAAAGGCTAATGATCTCCCATCTGGAAACTGAACTTTTGAAGAATGGTTTATTTGCTCAGGCCCAAGTTAAATTCTCTTTTGAAAATATACAGCGTCACAAGGAGCATGAAGTAGTGAAATCCACTCGCAGTCATTACAGTATCACAGAGAGACTTTTATGACGTTGTTCTGTTTCACAAAATGATGCATGATGTGTCCGTCCAAGCGCTACTTAAAACAAATAAGTGTTTTATCAGGTTACATCCACTAAAGCAAACCAGAGGCGGATCCAGGGGCAAGTTCAGGGGGGGGACTGGCCCCAGCTGAAATCGGATTGGCCCCTGAAATAGCCCTGTCCTGTCAGTATTTTGTTTTTTATGAGACTAACAGATATCACAAAATCCTTACAATAACAATCATAATAATACAATCTATTGAGATTTTTGATTTCTTAAGCCGTTTTGAATTACTCAATGTGCGATGTTGGACATATAATTGGCCCCTCTGTGTTAAGTGTGGCCCCTTTATGGCCCCTGATTTATGGCCACTGAAGCACACATATCTTCACATGTTAAGATTTTATTCTGGTGGCCACATTTTCACTCGGGAAAAAGTTAAAATTCTTCGTCACCCTTCGCATTTTGATTCAAATGTTCCTAGAAGCTTCAACACGACGGCTTCCTTTCATGCATTTGTTAGCGATGTCAAGATTTATGACTTTAAAACAGCAAAATTACTTGATGTTATTGATTACTGCCTTATTAAAAATATTTGTGTGTGCGTGTGTGTGTGTGTGTGTGTGTGTGTGTGTGTGTGTGTGTGTGTGCGCGCCGGCCTCCTGAAATCGACACGTTTTTCTCCACAGTGTATTTCACCATCACTGCTCTGATTTGTAATCACAGCTTTTATAGTTTACAGATGAAGTGTCAGCTGCGGCTTACAGAGTGAGCTCTTACATACCGACACACTCAGGTATATCATAGCCGCCTGCTGTGCTCTGCATGAAGGCCCCATTTTTTCCCCCCCAGATGTGTATGGCAGTAATTACCCCAGTTTTCGGCTGGCACGCTTTGGTCATTTAGAAGATTATTCAGACATAGATAAATAAACAGGCCCGGGGCCGACATGAGTTCTGCACGAGGGAAGGATACAGCGTGGTGTCCAATTAAGGAGCTGTAAGTTTGAAAAAGTTGTATCGCTCCAAAACACACTTCTGCGAGTTATAATCCTGAACACATTTCACCAGAATAAAAACTTTGACAACCTTCTATGATCAGGTATTACATTTTATTGACAACACTAGGCCAAATATTATGTGGGGAAATTATTAGTGTGAGATTGAATCTGTTATGAATTGAAAACATCAAATCAGGTAGAAATGCACATTGCATAGCAACACACAACAAAAACAGGATTCCCAGTGATTCCTCTCTATTAATGTTGGCAAAACGTTTTAGCTTCTATAACTGTGAGTTGACTGCAGTCATATTTCAGACTAGTGCCCTCAGGCTTCTTATCACTTCAGGTAGTCATGAGCTCATTTCTTGTCAGCCAGTTAAGGCACAGGGGGCTCAGGGGATTCTGCTCTCTGTGGGCACAAGGATAATTATCTGCAGGCACGCACAGTGCGAGCTGCCGAGTTCGGCCCCCAACACTGCGCAGTGTGTGTGTGTGTGTGTGTGTGTGTGTGAGGGACAAGACTTCCTTTCACCGCTTTTTTTTTTCTCCCCGAGTTTTGCCATCTCTTGGTTCATATGACAACCACATCAGTCATAACAGCGGCGTGATTTTCTTCCCAAACATTTACACGCTGCATTCCGGTGTATGACTGCAGCTTTGACTGCACAGAGGAGCGTGATGTATTCTGGGTGAATCACAACATTGTAATCCGGGGCTAGTTTTACGGTGAAGGAGACTGGGCCTTTTAGTCATCAGCACAAATGACTTCCAGGACATCGCTCCATCTTCCTCTGGCGCAGCTGGACTCATTTCAGGGCTTTTGTTTTTTCTCAATGAAGACAATTCAGATTAGTGTAGTGATTCAGAGGCACGAGGAGCAGAGGCAGGAAGCTTTTATGACATCAGTTCCTTCAGGAGAGGCTTGACTTTGTGAAATGAAAGGCTGCCCCCTTGTGTCTGTTATTTCCGCCTCTGTTATAAATAGCATGCACAATATACAGTAAACACCTTATTGATAAGTATGATGACGTAGTTGTGTGATGACGAACTGTGAGGGTTTGTTCTCTTCAACAATCTCGCTGGAATTGTAATAAAAGATAAAGAAGGAGAATCCCTGCAGAAATGATATGGTGTAGTGACCAACATATTGTTATTAGACCTTTATAATTTTTTCACTTGCTGAAAAGGTGTCAGGCAGCTTAAAGATATTAAATTAAAATGTTTACAGTGTAGGTTTGCCTTCCCATGACCTACAAGAAGCAATCATTCCCTCTGCATTAGAATAAAAAAGACTAATGACGTATACTTCATTTTAAAGATAGTTGTCCTACCTGTTAATACATCTAATTTAAACTCTGACTGTTACGAATGTTTTTATGTGAGATTCTTTCTGTTCCTATTACGATTCACACACACACTGTTGAGAGTGTTTTACCAACTCAGGGTGATTTGATGTGGATTTATACTTTTATCCATATTGAGGTAGTTTTTTTTTAAGGAAAGAAAGAGAGAGAGAGGAGGAAAGAAAGAAATGAAAAGCTGCAATAGAGGAATTTGTGTATAAAACCCTTTCACAGTGTGATTGAGTTCCACAGCACTGTTTCAGTATTTTAAACTTTTCGACCAATAGGGGGCAATCTTTCCCTGCTGTATGCCTATCTCCTCTTTAATCAGGACAATCTGTGTGACAGTATTAACTATTTTTGCTTAACAAAGAACAAGAAGAATTCATCGGAGTCAGTCAGACGGTTTGAATTTGACGGTTTCCTATTTTCAGAGTTGACAGAGCAAAGAGTTTGAGGGTAACACAAAACCTTGTTGTTGACGTTTGATGACACATGAAGTTAGGACCTGGTGCAGTGATCAGTACATTATCTTGCTTTGACACAGTTTATCTCGGTGCTGCAGCTGAAATCTGACTGAACAACAGGCTATAAACTCGTGTTGAGGGTCAAGGACAGGGGATGTCGCACCTTGTTAAGCCCTGTGAGACAAACTGTGATTTGATAATATGGGTTATACAAATATAATGTGTATGTTTTTTCTCTAAAGGGTTGAAGTCTGGCTAATAATTAAATAATTGTTCCTGCATCTGTTTTGTTTCCCTTATTTAGTTCCACTGACTTTGTGATGGACTAATGATGTAAAATCCACACTGACATATTTAAATACATTTAAAGAGCAATCCTCTAAAAACATTTAGAATTTCAGTTGAAAACAGTGTTATGGAAAACACACATCAAACTCTTTGGCACTGACAAACAGTGTTTTTTATTAGTCTGCAGATCAGCAAAAAAACAATATATTACCAGAACAAAATGAAAACTATAACATACATTGTCTGTAGAACAGATGTTAAACTGTGTTGAGAAATGTTGATTTATAACAAGTTGTTGTTAAACTTACTCACCCGAGCTTTCACATGTATGGAACAGATCAGGATCACCGTCTTCACAACAAACATCCAGCGACACTTTACATCAGTTTGTAACGTCATTCTATTCTATTCTATTTGTATGTGTCACCTAACAGCAGAGTGGCTTCTTCCACCTGAGTGAGATTTTCTCACCGCAGTCCACAGTGTTGAATAAGAATAACCATACCTCTTTCATATCAGTGGTGTAAATATAAGGCTGCTGCTGGTTAAGTTAGCTTATCATAAAGACTGGAAACAAGAGGAAGCAGCTAATCTGGCAGAAGTGTTAATCAAAGCTCTAAAAATGCATTTTAAATTCTAATCCTGAATATGAATCAAGAGTCCTTTAGGTTTCCAAACACACACAGTAGGTCTCACTTTTCATGCAGTTTCAATGTTTGTTTCAACTCAAACTCACCAGAAGCATAATGCTAAATCATCTCGTCGGCTTTTGTAATGCAGATGGTGCAAAACATGAATTAATATATATTCATTGCCAATACAGTTTGTGTTTATGAACTGATATTTTGGATCCAAGAACTTATATTAGGTTAAAGGTCAAATCAGCATCAGTGGAAATAAGACCAATGGAGGTCATGAATGAACTGAATATGAACACTGTGAAAAATGTGTTGCTGTGTGATGCTGCCCCCTGGTGAAACCCTGATGGTCGCTACTGCCAGTTTCCTGTCATAATTTAACTCAGCCTTATACATCATGCTCCTTTTTTAATTTTTTTACAGTGTTTGTGATCACGAAACCATCATCTGATTGATTAAAACATTAAAATTCCACCCTCAGAACACGAGAGAGCAGTAAAAAGTAGCAGTGTAGATGAAAAGCCGTACGGCTGACTGTAAATTGACGGATGACAGAGCCTTTCGAGGAATAACTCCAGCTCCTCTGTGGTTGTTAACAGGTTGATAATGCCATTAGTGCCGGCCTGCTTTAGCCGACTGAGGCAATTACCACCCCACCAGCAGCACTAAACACATTTAAGACCTGATCGCAGGCTGGATAGGCCGGGTTTGATTCATTGATGGAGTTTTTATTGACAGTTTGGAGTTAACTCAACGTATTGAACCGTGTGGTCAGCCCGGTGATGTCATACTCATCCTCATTAATGCCTGCTCTGCCCCCTTGTTTGTTTTCAACGCTGCATCAAGTGGGCAAGTGAGAGAACAAGTTCCCCTCTCCATTAGACAATCACGTGCCTGGTTTATCATGTGCAAATTAGACCGCCATTGAGATAGTGGTGCTCGGGATCTGTGTGATGCTTTTTAGCTCTGGAACTATTCCTCAATAAATAAATCAGCCTGATCCGCCGTAAGGTCAAAGATAATTAAAGGAGTTTCTCCGCTCTTTGCTGGGAGGTTGTTATTGTTGTTTACCGGCACAGTTTTCTTGGCAGTTTGTTGCTGCGGGGACAGAGCCGAGGGCTCAGTGCTGGCTGGCGGATGAATATTTGATGGCCCTTAATGGAGCCTTCGCCCTGATGCCACAGCTTTGTTTTTCCCACCACGCGCAGCAGAGCACCGCGGTTGGAGCGGTGCGGTTGGCATCCATTTTGGCGCTTCCCTGGTGAATTTGGTTGCCGTGCCACACGACAGCTGCCTGTGATTTCATCATACCGGTTGGCCGGGGAAAAGATTGCCAGGCAACAACTGCTTGCGATGTTGAAGGTCCATGGTAGAACACGATGTACCAAAAACCCGCACCCATGCCCAACCTCGCGTGCAGCTGCATCCCTCGCCTCGTGCGTGAACTTGCCATCGCCAAGGTCAGCACATCACCTGTCATTGATAACGGAGACAGGCGGCCGAGTGTTACACCTCATCCCACATACATCTGGATACGTGTGTCAATATTTATGTCCGCTGGGTAAAAAACATTGTCTGCGTCAGTCCCATTGAGAAGATTAAGATCTTAATTTTCGGAGCGAAGTGACCCCGCCTGTCTTTCCAATTAGAAAAGTGACAGTGACGCTGAGCAGCCACGCGTATTCTCAGTGACCTCATCCGCGATCCATAACTAACTGACAGAGAGTTACCTCCCCCTTATGTTTCAATATTGGCTTGGTAATGTAAATGGATCTTGTAATCAAAGTCTTTGGGAGTCTTGAGAGTTTAATGTGCAGGGGTGTGAGGAAAAGGAGGAGCGCGCTCGGCCTTCAGCTGGAATGTGGGATATCAGAGGACATGTGTGTGTGTTTGGTGTATGTTCAAGGCACCTGTTTGTGCTGTTTTTGAGCTTGTACACACACATACACACACGTACACACACACAAAATCACAGCTGCCCCTCATACTGCACAGCTATTTTTTGCTCCATCAGCCACAGACTTTGGAGGACAGAAGGGTCAACAGCGCACTTTCTCCTTGGGTAAATAACACAAACACACACTGGCAGGAATGTGCAGCGACCACACATCAAAGCAGATCTCTGTTGTGGTATCTGTGTGTGTGTACACTAAAGTGTCAGTGAGTGTGTGTGACTCTTTCTTCACCTTGGTGCACGTCTTGTAAGCCGGCACAACCGTGACTGATGTGGCAGAGCGCTGAGCTCACCGATTGCTTTACAGCCTCGATATAAAACCTGATCGGCACGCGGCTAAAATATTTCA
This sequence comes from Hippoglossus stenolepis, assembly GCF_022539355.2. Taxonomy (NCBI): domain Eukaryota; kingdom Metazoa; phylum Chordata; class Actinopteri; order Pleuronectiformes; family Pleuronectidae; genus Hippoglossus; species Hippoglossus stenolepis. The sequence continues at coordinate 15,306,752 of NC_061492.1, read as the reverse complement.
CGTCGCAGATATAAATCAGTTAATCGCAGCTTGGCTGGCTCTTCAGTTACCGATCTATAACCACAGCACCTGCCTGTGCTTGCAGCGTGCGATTGTTCTGCGTCAGATCGAGTGTGAAGACAAAATATGAGGGAGGACATAAATCACGAACTGTGAACAGCAAAAGAAAAGAAAAGCGCTCGGATTTCTCCCATTAATATTTCATCACTTCTCTTTAACAAGGTCACAGGTGGTGGCACCTTATACTGGCCAGAGCTGTGCCTCCCCGGACCTCCACCTCTCAACCAACCCAACAAACAAAAACATGGACAAACACTGCGGACGTCTGGCGTGGAAAATGTTTGTGGTCACCATCCTAGAATTACAGTAGACTCACTCAAGGTCACCTTGTCCAGTGGAGCCATTTCTGTTATTTAAGATCTTTACAGGCTGCAGGGGCTGGATATGACGATAAGGAAAAAACTGAATAAAGATAAAACACATTTTCAATCTGTTTTTGATGAATTGCTCCAGATGAGACGTCTCTCATTGTGTTGACAAGAAACACACAAGAGGGGCGACAGTATCTGGCTAATTTTGAGCACACTCATACACCCGTCTCTTACATCACCCACCCACCAGATTTTAAAGCATTATGACATTACTCGTCTGAGGCCTGTCCCTGAGGCGTCTCGCCATGACATCAGCGTCTGCACCCAGGTGGGAGGGGGGGGGTCTTTCTCTTTCCCATGACTCACTAACTTACCCCTTCTTGCGGGTCAGCGACCCCAGCGCGGTAACCTTATCCTGGACCTCAGGCTCGGCACACAGGCAGGCCGGCCTGAGGGAGGGGGGGGAGCAGGGAGGAGATGCGGTGACACTGAGGCAAGGTGAGGAGAGAAAAGAAGAAGTGGGGGGAGAGGGGAGGAGAGTAGGATAATTAGAAGCTAATCTGATATCAGGAGGTCACACTGATGCGTAAAGGGACAAGGAGGAACAAGATTAGAAACCCAGAGCTCGATGGGGGGGCAACTAGCAGATGAGTGTGAAAAAGAGGGGAATAAAGGTGCAGGAATGTGGAAGTGCAGCTGATGATGGGTCATTGGCAGGTCTGTGAGTGGAAGAGAAGTGAGAAAGACAAACAACTTATATTAACATAGATAATTGCAAGGGGCAATAGGTTCACTTTTTGTGACCTTAAAGTTGTACCTGTATGTGAAAATATCTGATTGGCTTTAAGAAAAATAAAGAAAGTAAAAGGGCACATACCTCTGCCAAAGCTAATGCTCGATCCCAACATGTTAAATAATGGGATGAAGAAATTCCTGCCCCCTCCGATTTGTCCGGATCAAAAATTTCCAATGAATGGATTCTTCTCTTGGCTCCTGTTCCATCTTTAAACCAAGTTTTGTGAAAATCTGTTCGGTAGTTTTTGCTGAATCTTGCTGACAAACAAACAGCAGAGCACATGCCTCTACCAAGGTCCAGCACATCCCCTCATTCTGTCTCTCAAATACCCCTGAGGTAAGTCAGAGGGGCAAATAAAAAGAGGATCTCTCTTTGGGAAACGCCAACACTTACTCTTTAATTATGAACTGATGATATCATCACATAGCGGTAGAGTTACACATGCACGGTGTGATTGAATTGATAGATTCTTTGCGGTGAGGTGCCTCCTTCAAAAAGCCGACATTATGAGCACTTTGTGGTTTGTCGCTGTCTTTCAAATGAGCCGTCTCCTCCTGACTGTTATGTTAATAGCAGTCAAATTGACTGGAGGTGCCACCGCTGCCAGGCAGGAGGTGGCATGACATCATCGTCTTTGTGTTGTGGTATAGGGTTGGCAGCCGTCTGCGATCCCTGTGAAAAGCTGCCAGCATCTCGGTTTGTCTGTCTGCCCGTTGTTTGACAGGAGCTGTCACACTGTTGTTTCAACATTTTATCCCTTTTTACTCCAAACTTCAAACACAACACCCACATTACTGATTTCAATATGTACACAGTTAGGCAGCTGGAGCTTCACAAGGTGCACTCATAGTATTTAAAAAGGCATTTTAAAACAGGCTAGTTAGCTGTGACTGATGGAGGGTGTAATTAATGGGGACATCAGTCAGAAAAAAGCAACAACAGTGGCTGAAAAATGAAATAAATATGTAAATAATTAATAAATAAAATACAACAGATCTCATTCTCATAGTATTCAAGACTGTTTCTTTGTCTCCGTCTCCACCTCTCTCCTGAATAATACGGAGGATTTGATGCTGTTGTGAACGCGTCTGTGCAGAAAACCTCCCGCTGTGTTGTGCACTGTGTTGAAAGGCAGACTACGGGTAAACTCCATAGCCAATTCTTTGGATTTTACCCGGAGGTCATGTCTGAAAATGGGTTACAAAACCACAAGGGCATTGGGAGAAGGCATACCTCCACCAAGGCTGATCAGCCACTTCATCATCCTATTGCATATATAATGTAATGAGATCAGAAACATACACCATATACACAACATCATTTAAAAGAAAGATATCCACTATCTGATATGGTTGAACAATAAAGAATAAAGATCAGCTCCCCACAGAATCTAGATCTGCACCTCAATTCACCAGTTCATGTTAGGATCTGTTACTGGTAAAGGACTTTTGAAAGACCTTTTAAAATGTCCTGTTTCTTTGGATCCGCCCCCTTATTCGAATCCACTTCAAAAGTGAATGGGCTCTTCCACTGCCTTTTCCTCACCCAGTTCATTCCTTTTTGTGTAATCCCGCTGACCAACATAGACAAACAGCAATGAAAACATAACCCCCTTGCTGGAGCTAATTACAGATTTGGTTGATCCAGATGATGATGGTAACGTGACCCTCGCCCCCCCGCCCGCCCCCCCAGGGATCACTACTGTATAAAAGCTTTCCCCCGGGTTGATTCCCTGCGGTGAGGGGCATTTAAATACTGATCCCAGCTTGACCTCAGAGGGCTCCCTTTGTTCAAGTCGACGTGGTCATTCCTGGGCTGTAGTGTCCTCAGCTGCAGGTGGCCAGGAGCTCCCTGCTGAGAGCTGGAGAATCCCAGAGTCAGCACATTAGCTTGTCAAAAGGAGGAGATTAGGAAGCCAGGAAGGGTAGGAGGGAGAGAGAGGGAGAGAGAGGGAGAGAGAGGGAGTGGGATCCCCCTGCACCCACACCTACCAGCCCCCTGACCGCTCCTGCTTTACAGCTGTGAACATTTATGTTTGTTGTAGCAGCTAATATCATTCCAGATGTTGTACAACACAAACCCCACAAGATTAATTTATACATTAGGCAGTAGGTGGTTGAGGCCTGTGGGACTTCCTTGGCTTGTTGTTTCTTATATGCTCTGGCACTTGTCAAAGATTGTTAGCTTTAAGTTAATGTATGCTCAGACCCATGTTTACAGTGGCGCTGCATTATTTATACAGTATGATTAAGCTCCCCAGGAAGTTCAAATTAATATTCAAAGGAACACGTCAAGGAGTTCATGAAGCAGTCTTCGACAAAAAAACAGTGGTATTTAGAGACTAATTTCTGTGAGCAGCAGGATGGAAATAAACAAACATGACCCTCCATCGAGCTCACACAGGCCGCACCAGCAGAGGCAGGGGGTGTGAGGCCCGAGGTGGGAGTCGAGAGAAAAGCTTCACAGCTCCATTTGCCTGGTCTGAGAAAATCAATAAATCTGCTTTCATGTGAACTTCATGGGAAAGAACGACCCAGAAAACACTCGCACAGGTTCATTAGTGATTATTCTTCATAGCAGGGAGGAGGCTGACAGAAGTTGCCTGTAGGCAAAGTGAAAAGGGCAAAGATACACAGAGATGATTTTTATTGTAGAGCCTATTGGCGCTATACTGTACATTTCCACGTGGGAATGCCGACATAAAATATGCATGTTAATCCATATGTTGAGTCCTTTCCCATGAATATTTAACAAGCCAGCCACACTGAGGGATATAACAAGAGGCTGTACTTCGTTTAATAACAATGTAGAGGTCCTAAGTGCTGAGCCGATGTCTCATTCTCTGATTATCGGAGGCATTCTGATCAATAAATCATAGCGTCTGACAAACTGCTTCAAAAGGCATGAATTCTAAAAGTCAGCTCAGCTGAGACCAAACTTTGTTGGCTACCTGAGTCAAAACATGAAGGAACAGAGAGTCCAGGGAGGGGAATATTGATCGAGCGCCACAGAGGTGTGGAGAGTTCAGGTGCGTGTGAATATGGATCCGTGCATCCATAGTTTGGTGGGGCAGATGTGGGGGGTTATGTGGAGGTTACAGTTTCAGCCTCACAGCAGCTGTGGAGGAATCTGAAGGTTGCTGGAAGGTTACAATCCTTTGTTGGTGCATGAATGGACCTCTCCAAAACAATCTGGGTCTCAGGTTGAAGCGGCAACAGGCTTTTGTTTAATAAGGCTAGAGAGGAGACTTTAAAAAAGTGAGGATTAGAAAACCTTGAGGATGTTACATCTGGCCTTCTGTTTGATTTTCATTATCTGAATCCTCTCCCACTTGAAAGGGGACCCTTCCCCTCCATTAATAATTGACATTTTATTACTTATCCCCCCCTCATTGTGGCAGGCGTGTGCTTTGATGTGAGCCGCGTTGTTTTTATCAGCGCCGTGCTTCGTATTGATCGCCGGGCAGATAGGAGCGCCATCAAAGGGGTTTCCTCACGGGGCCAGTGAGGACCTGGTCACCTCATACCCCCGGAATGTGGTCCGGCTCGCTCTCAATCGCATCTCTTCCCGCTTCTCACTCGGTTCCTCCTGTCAGTGCATTCTGCTTATCTGGGTTAAATATTCACAAAGAATAACAGAGATGCTGAAATGACATCATCTGAAGTGGAACGGGGGGGGGGTTCAGTCGGAGGGCTCATTGCCAAAGGGGGGTTCCACCAAAGGAAGCTGTCACTGCTGCAGACTGGGTTTTCTCTCATCTTATCTGTTAGGGTCTCTTGTTCTGTATGATGATCTCATCCATAATGCTCATTACGCTTCTCTGGAGATGCTCAAGTGTGGACAGGATGTAAACAATGTATATTACAGTACAGGCCATTGCATGAGAAAATAGTAATAATAATCTTTAGTGGATTGGGATGCATTGGGATTTGGTTTATTATCGTACTGCAACGACTTACCCGAACAACAACTAGAAAACAAAGCATAGTAGCCAAATGTGAACAGTGCGTTAAAAGTGCTTGGGAGGCTGATAAGCACCTTCCCTGCGAGATGGATTAGAATTTCCGGGGGATTTAAATAATCCGGCCGTATTGGCAAACACAGAACTACTTTGTTTATTCTCACAGACTCTCTTTCTCTCGTCTAAATACATTTCATATATTTATATTCAGTCGTCGCTTTCGAGGCCGCCCGCCATCGATTGTTATTTGACACTTGGAGACCAATCGTCAAAAGCACTTACAATAAAACACAGAGCGCCGCCATAATGAGCATATCCAATTTATTTGAACGTGAAAATGCATGGTCCATTTCAACTGGTGAACACTTAGAGACCATTAGCAGCAGCAGCGTAAAAGCCGGGCGTCTTTCCGTCATCAATATCCCATAAGTGGAATGCTACGTGTGCCGCCCCGGCCCGGTGAAACTCTTCTCCCAGGCTGGTGGTGCTGTTGTTGTTGTTGATGACTCGTCCAGGCTGACTGACGGTACTTTTGTTTTCCGCGGATTAGCCAATCTGACCTCATCATGGTCCGTGAGGGGGGTCACGTAACGCTGCCTGGAGGTCACCACGCTCATGTGACCCCCCTCCCGTCTACTGTCTGCTGCCCCGATGACAGGCCATCACGGACCTCCAGACCGAGACTAGAGAGTGGACGTAGTGACCGCACCCCACTCAAACACGCACACTGTCCTCGGTGAACGCACATATACATATACACACACTCTCAGACCTGTGTAAATTTTTAATGGCATATACATTAAGGAGCTGATAAATGATGTTTCTCCCACAGCTAATATTTCAGGAGGCCATGTATCAGATCAGGATTGAATGATTGATTTTCTATCAGGCTGCTTTTCTTCAATGAATAATTCAGGGTTATGGCTTGTGACACCTTCAGCATATTCTGTTACACATCTTTTCATCATCGGGTTCAGTTAGATTTTTGAAAAATTTATTAAAAAATGATAAATACAAGTCTTTGCTGGGATGAAAGGGGATTTTTAATCTGCTTGCGGGTGCCGTGTTTGTTGTTTCATTACTTTACATGCGTATGTGAGTTTACGTGTTTCCACATATGTTTCTGTTAACGTGCCGGGGGGAGTTTGAGTCGTAAGTGTACGTGCCTGTTGATGACTTTCTCTCTTGGCCTCCTGTCTGTGAGGAGAAATGAGAGACGGCATGAGTCTGAGGTCACACACTGATTACTTGCCCCCACATGGGGTCAAATGACTCTTAAATGTTTTGTTTACACTTCTACAACCACCTCCAGGCTCTGGACCAAGTGCAGACAACTCTCAGGACTGCGTTTAGCTGTGGACGCCGAGTTCCACAACGTGACATGAGGAGAATGTGATGTAACGACGTGTGATGTAACGACGTGTGATGTAATGCCGTGTGATGTAAAGACATGTAATCAACACGCAAAACACCAAAATGTCGTTGAAAAAACCCCTAAAAATCCTGCACTTTCTTCTTGCAAGCACAAATTGTAAATTTCTGCTAATAACTGGAATCTGATGACCAAAGGTGTGAATTGCAGGAGTTAATTAAGAAATGCACAATTTACAGAGATTATCCAAAGGCACTGTATGTGGGAAAGCAAATGTCCGAAGCTGTTGCTCCACACAATCTCCCAAGTTTTTCATGCTGGCCCCCCGATAAAACTATGTAGAATCTCCAAGTGAGCCCCTTTGAGCATAAAACTGAAAATTCACACTGAGGGAGTGGGTGTGCGTCGATGACGTTTCTTACACGTGACAGACCCAAAAACAAACAAATTAATACAAATTTCATCAAAGATGTCCCCTTGGAAATACAACGAGCTTCGATAGCTTTTAACGATAAGGGCCGACACCGGTGTCAAAACACATGATTTCCACAGTGGAATTCTTGCATCATGTCCTGCAGGCGTCCTCACCTTAATGTTCCGACGATTTTCCTATTGTTGTGAATGCGTCTGACCCGTATAACCTCTTGCTGCGAAATTCATATGTGAGAGGCAAACTCCGGAGAAAGTCGTTTGCCGGAGGTCATGTCTTTACAGTTTCCATGCTGAGTCATGTGTGGCCCACTGTTTGTGTGGTTTTGAATTAATTAATGTGTCACAGCTCAGTTTTCACCACCAGATTGATAAAATCGTAAAGGGAGAGCTCACTCACGAGATATTAGATTTATCTGTCGATTCACAGCTTGATGAAAGAGGATAGTGCTGTGTTTTTTTGCTTAATAGCTCCTGCATCTTTCAGGAGCGTCTCCAGTTTCAGCTGGCCTGCATCCTAGAGCTGGACGAATGAGTGCTGAATAATTATCCGCACCAGCGTTAAGTACAAATTGCACAGACGGGCTCTTGAAAGGAGTCGCTGAAGCACATCAGATACAGTAACTCTGCAGTTGGCTGCTAACGTGCACATACTCTCCTCCTGCAAACACACACGAGGGACCACTGAACGCACACATGGAGCCAAATCAAAAGCTAAACTCGACCCTGATTACTTGTCATGAAACTGTCCCCGACTGAGGAGCATGAGTCACCATATTCATGTTTCACCTGCATGACCATGACATGTGCAGGTGGGCTGAGCAGACCAAAGTCATATTTGATGTCCGACATCAGACTGCTTATCACCTGAAGAGTGCATGTGACATCACGGTGCGCTGATAACCCAGCAACAAACCAGCGGTTGTTGTGAGGATAAAGGATTAGCCCCTGCTTGCTTTTGCTGCTCTTTGAACCAGAAAACGCTGAAAAGAAAATGATCTCACATGAAAGGACACAACACGCTGAGAAAGCACAGAGTTGGGGCGCTACCTCTCATCAAAGAGGTTGAGTCACTTCAAGAGAAGACGCCCATTGACGGGACGCCGCCTTAATGCGTTGCTGCTATATTTGTCTCTAGCAGGTTTGTTTGTGTGTGAGATTTTCTTTTGTGTCTGTGGCCTATATATTGACTGTGTCTGTCTGGCATATCAGGTAAAGTCTCTGTCTCCCGCCTATATTGTTGACTGATAATGACGTGTGATTAAAAATGAATGCTAAGTGTTTGGTGGCTGGAGCCCAAAGCTGAAACCAGATCCAGCCGAGCTCGTATAGGCAGCATGATTAGTAGCTGATGATAGATGCCATTAGAGGTGCTTCTCCACAGGCCTCTGAGCTGGACCTCCACGCAGCAGCAGGCCGCCTGTGGGCCATCCACAGTTAATTAAGTCACAAATAAATAAATCCTGACGCAGCCGTGATGATAGTTCTGCGTCTTTTAAAAGCCAGAGCGCTGATTGTAATCTGCTAAATAGTTTCATGATCAGCGGCGATTAAACATTAAGCCATTCTTTGATCTCTTTTTTTTATTACCTCTGGGGATTTCATGTTGAAAGTAAAAAATCCTGCAGAAAACAATATCAGCATTTCAAAGCGCTGCCGCACCAGTGTGACACCTTTAATAGTGAAGAAAAAGCCCTTTGTGCACGCTGGATGTGCTTCGTTGGGTTTCGAAGCCTCTTTGGATTGTCACAACCCTGGTGTGAGATTGACTCATTCGTGGTGAGTGGTCTCCAAGTCTTCATCCTCCGTGCACAGGCTGTGGACACCGCTGTGCTGCATCACTTCAGAGGGAGAGTCATGTCCACAGCTGTTAGGACATGCCTGCTTTGAGGTGGTGTGTGCTTTAATGTGTGGAGCAGATTAAACAGGGCGCCTTCTTTATTGTGTGTGTGTGTGTGAGGGCTGGATAAGTGGTCAGCTCTCCCACACAGTTATCCAATCTAGTGTGTGTGTCTGTGTGTGTGTGTGTGTGTGTTTGTGCATGAGTTTTACTGCCGAGAACTCCAGCTTGACACACCGGTCAGTCTCATTAAGTTCTGCCCAGATTCTTCTCCAGACAACTCCTGCCTACGAGTCGCCGTCGGGCAAAAATAATCTGGAAATATATAAAGCCAGGCCTTTTGCATTTTAATTGATTCTTCTCGCTTCACATGAAAGCATTACCTGCTGTCTATGAGGCTTCAATGCATCTCAGTGATTAATATAAACTACAATGCATCAAGCAGCGCTGTGCTACTGAACGTGAGGGCGGCAGTTTGCCTGCAGTGAAGATCAAACGGCGGTTGGTTCAGCAAAGGGTCAGTGTGTATGTGGGGCAGCTACACACACGCCGCGAAACCTTCAAGTCTCAGTGTCCCTCGTTTCCCACAGAGAGGAACGAAATAAACACGTCTAAGCTACATGCACTGTGTCGGCTGAGTCAGCTGCCATGGTTTCCAAGGTTTAACAGTAAATTCATACAAGAGCAAATAATTCCCTTACAGGACTTATGCGAAACAAAATTCATTATCTTAGTCACGGAAACGTTTAGTGTAAAAAGGAATTTGCAGGATTAAACAGCTGCATTAAAGGATAAGACTGGCAATATGCAATGTCTGTTATTGCTTAAACCCAAGGCTACTTCCCTAAAACATAAACCTTTTTTTCTTCACAAATATATTTGTATACTGTTAGACACAAAACTAAGAATTTCACAGCTGTAAAAAGTGCATTTGTTGTTCAAATCCTGGTTCGCCCAGTGTCTTTCTGTGTGGGGTTTGCATGTTCTCTCCATGTCTGCATGGGGTTTCTCCTCTTCTCTCTTCCTTTCAAAGACATGCAGATTGGGGATCAGGTTATATGTTGGCCCTGTGATATAGTGGCAACCTGTTCAGGGTGTACCCCACCTCTCACCCAAGCTGCTTTCAGACATGCACTGAACTCTGGAGATTCTCCACACCTTCTGTGGAGGAGGTGCACGTGTGAACACAAATGTCCGAGTGAGAGCATCTGGCCCTATTAAGTCCGCAGAAAGTCAGGAGAATCCAATGTGAGAACACAGCCAGGAGTTCCCCCTGCTGGATTCACAGTGAGCGAGTAGGGAGGTTGATGACGCTTCGCAAACAGACGCCAAATCAAAACAAAAAGAAAACGATGAAAAAGTGGTGAAACACACAGAAAAGACACAGATAAAGAAGTGTGTTAGAGTTTGTGGTGATAAGAGCTGATGCCGGGGTCTGTGTGAACCTGTGATCTCGTAATACGTCACTTTCTGCAAAAGCAAACTGCGGATAAAGTCCGGACCCAATTCTCCGGACTTTATCTGTCTATCTTATCCGTTTGAAAACACACCCGGTGTCAGCTGGGATTGGCTCTAATACCTCATTCAAGACCCCAATACTTTTCAATCAAGCCTATAGGTCTATAACACAGGGGGAATAATGTATATCAGGGTTTGTGTACACAGAGGATCAGCGTATTGTTGATCTTTTCAAGTTTTTATTTTGACAGAAATAGGAAAAAGAGAATATAGTCTTATGGTTTCAGGACAAATCAGAGTGCTGGTGTCATCAACCAGACTCCTGAAAACACAGAGACGAGGGATGTTCCTCAAAGTTACACTCGTGTGATGACCTCATTCACCCAAACTAAAACATGTTGGAAAGCACATTTGACTAGTTCTTTGCATAATTTTTATGAGCGTGAGATCAGCTCAGCAGTCTGCCACCAGACGGGGAAGTATGATTCCCAGACACACAAAGGTGGCCGTTTGTGTCAGCGCTCTCTGTTACGACGGTCAGATCAGGTGTCATGGCTTCTTAAAAAAAGCCCCACCCATCACAATCTCCAGAAGAGGCCGCCTGGGTTCAAGCACCAAATTACCCCACTCGACCTCTCCTCGCCTTCTGCATTATTCAATCCGTCATCACCTGAGAGGACCTGAGAGGGGGTTGTAGAAAAATGGACACACTTTCAAAACAGTTGTCTCTTAATTCTACAGTCATTCGAGACTGCCGTGTGAATTATGATAAGAGATGCAAATCAGTAAGAGGAGCGGTTCCCCTCTTCTGGGTTCTACTGTTAGAATATACAGTACATGAGAGTACAGGCAAAGGTCAGGAATTGCATATATTTTATTTGAATTTAAGAATCAAAAGGTGGCTTTGATGACATGATAAGCAAAGGCTATTCCCATGGGAGTTTGCCTACAAGGATGCACAAGTGTGTGTGTGTGTGTGTGTGTGTGTGTGTGTGTGTGTGTGTGTGTGTGTGTGTGTGTGTGTGTGTGTGTGTGTGTGTGTGTGTGTGTGTGTGTGTGTGTGTGTGTGTGTGTTAAACTAATCTTACAACTTCAGATGCTCTTAAATTCATTGGTCCTGACAAGACTCTCTGAATTACAGCGATGTGAAGGACAGCAAATATAACATTCCTGGCTGTCTTCAGAGCCTCCTCTGACTGAATTTGACATGAGGAGCGTTAAAGAGGGGCCAGGACTCCAGCTCCCTTTTGTCACCGCTCCAGTGTGATCTCTGCCATTGGGTCAATGTGCTGCACATGTCTCCTGTAACTGGCTCACTGTCAGGATGCCGTTGCCATGGAACACGTCCAGTTGGAGCAAATGAAATCAGTCCTTTCTAGTTTCCGGGCAGGATTCACATGCTGAGGATGTTTTGGATTGTGTGTGTGTGTGTGTACTTGTACTTATGCATTTTTGAGGACCATTTTGAGCATAGACCTTACGGACTGTTGACATTTTTGGAAAGTGAGGACATTTTGGCCGGTCCTCAAAGGGTCGTTTGAGGGGTTAAGACTTGCTTCTAGGGTTAGGGTTAGTAGGTTAGGCATTGGTTAGCTTATGTAAAAAAACACAGGTTTGCCTATGAGTGTCCTCACTAAGGCAGAAGTACAAGAGTGTGTGTGTGTGTGTGGTGTCTGGTCGGTGTACGTGAGAGTGTGTGAGCGCACAAGTGTGTGTAATAGATTTATTTCAACATACACAGAGAGAATGAGATATCAAGAGGGAGAATGTGCTTTTGAGGTTACAGAGGAAGTAGGGCATGTGATTGTGCAGCCATGTGTGTTTGTGCACACACACTTTTTTATTGGTGTGTGTATGAGCGTGCAAGCTTTGCTCTTCAGAAACAGCCTAATCTATTTCTATTGCAACATAAACTGATGGCTGCCCTCTGTCTCCCAGGGATCTCAGGCGTCAATGAGAACTTGTTTATGAACACTTGCTTCCATGATGAAAACACTTGTCATTTACAATGTCGAAGGCGGAGACAAAAAGGAAGCTGTAACCAATGCTCCCACGTCTTTGTTGTTTACAGCGCTCGCTCATGCAAGAAGTGATCAAGTTTCCGATATATAACAGTGAGTGGGGCAACCGACCCCCTGCGTTTCCACAGTGCATCCCCACCTCTGTGGATGGACCACAGGTGGGACCACGTCCAAACCTGAGAGATATCTTCAATTCAGGCAGGACAGAGTGAGGCAGAGAGCCGTGACTTCTCACACAGCTCAGTGGTGGGACGTGATCACAGCTGAAAGGACAGGGAGAGGACCACTGGAGTTTGGGGGCAGGGTGATGCTCTGTGAGAGAATGCAGGTCGGCCTAAGCTCCAGCTGTCCGAGGGGTTGATTGATCAGAGATGGCCCCGAGGGGAGGGGGCAGGTCACCAGCACCTGCCCTGCCTTTCATAACAACAGGCCTGCTACAATCAACCCAGTGTGGACATGATTAGCTGTCAAATGATCATACGCTCATCGTAAATAACCTCGAAGAAGAGAATGAATGTATGTAGACAAAAGACTTAACTGAAAAAGGTTTGTGGTGCTTTATTTTCATGGACATTATATGATAAGAAAAATTGATACATGACAGGGAAATTCACTTGTCACAGCAGAAGATCGTCAGAATAAGGTAGACAAAGGAACATGGGAAAGTATAAAATAGAATTAAAATAGAAAAAAATATATATATGAATAGAGAGAATATAATATACACCTTAGGTACAGAAAGAAATATTATTTGAAGAGTGACGCACTTGGGTAAATTGCAGTGGCTGTAGATATGATGATAAACGCTGTAGATTTTCATTAGTATCTTCACTGATCAATGTCCATACAGTTTATTTGTGATGTCAGCAATAAATGTTGTCTTCCATTATCAGTAGGACTGTTAAAATTCAATTTCAAGATGCCACGTCACGTAATATGTTTACAAATTCTGCAATATCTCTATAAGGCGGTCTTTGGGATGATAATCGCTTTACTTTTCTCTGTGATTGGTTGAAATGGTGACTGCTAACTAATGTTGTCATGGCTGATCAATGTCCACAAACCTGTTTTTGTGACACAAACAACCTACACACACATTCTCTGCTACAGGTGTCTAATTAGACAGTGAATAAAAAGTTGTTTTTGTTGATTTAACAAGAAAATACTTTTTAAAGCTGTTAGATGTCAAAAATAGGATGATTAAATATATATAAATGTGAAAAATATGAAAATAATTTGCCCCAACCATACAATAGACCTCATGAATAGATGGATGGATGGATAAATAAACATTTTTATTAATTAAAATATATGTAAGATATCCTTTTTTATTCCCACAATGAAATGTGCAGTGTTGCAAAGAGGACAGTCAAAAGAAGAGGGAAATATGAAAAATAAAAAATAATAATAAATGGAATTAAAAAAAAAAAACATAAACAGTGTGAATGGAATATAAACATCATGAGTAAGTAAACATGCAATACTTATAAATGTACGTAAATATGAAAAATATAAAATATATATAAACGAAATAAAAACTAATGCATACAGTCTAAACAGAATATATACAGTAATTAAATAATAAACACAGATTCTGCAAAAGTTATTCCAATATACTGGTAATTGTGTTTACAGATATCTAATGTTATAAGATGGCTCTGTGTGATCCGTGTCTGTGTTGGCTGACAGCTCTTCACACTTCCCTGAGCAGATGATCGCGGCAGAAGCGTGAGCGCGGTCTCGTGCTGCGGGGGGGGGAATTTCCCGTCCACGTGTCTGAGTGCGCGGCGCAGGAGGCGGGATGAAAACAAACCCGCCGATTGGCTGCGGGGCCCGGGCCGCGGCTCCCTCTTAAAGGCGCAGTCCCCCTCCCGCGCCGAGCCGCGGTGTAGCCGGCCGACAGAAACCCGTGCGCCTTTAAGGAGCCTTATTTACCGAGCGGGCGGCGCCACGCCCCGGCGGAGGAGTCAGCGCGCGAGGAGCTGACGTCGGGGGAAATGAAACGAGCGCTGAGGCGGAGCTGCTTCACAGAATGGACGCGGACGAGCAGCCGACACGGACTTAACCCACTTCACTGAGCAGGATACTGAACCCACTGCCCCCTTCCCCCCCGAACATTGCCCGCACACAACATCGAGGTCCGGCTGTGTGGTGAGTTTTTTCCACAGACACATTTAAACACGGTTGTTTATTTCGACCTTTTCACGGAGCTGCACCGGCTTCGGTGTTTTTTTAAAGAGACACTGTCCGCGCGAAACAACAACAACAACAACAGCGTCGGTCGGTGTCAGCGCTGCCACACACTGTGTCCCCGGTGAACCGTCAGTGTGTCGTCGCGTTGGAGAAATAACAGTAAACGCGCCGTTCAGTTTAAAAGTCAGCCTGTCATTCAAACAGCGGAGGTTTGAATTCTACCGGCTTTCCCGGTTCACAGCCCTCCGCTCGGTGAAATGACTGCACGGCGCCGGGACGTGTTTCAGCCGCGAGTGGGTCTGTCGTGTTTCAGAGTATCGTTCACAGATTGACGAATGGAGCAGACAGTTTAATAGCAATGTTATTATACAAATAAAAAACTTGCTAAGTGAGCTTATCTTTTTTGCTTTACATTTCATGAAATTTTTTTCCCCCGCATGTGTTTTTTTTAAAGACAAATAATTTGTGAAATGATCTAGAAAATGTGACCCGATCAGGGTGTGGATTTTAAATATTAAGACTTTTTGTAATAACATTTGTCACAGATTGTTTGTTTGTTTTTATGACAAAAGTGTTTTTGCTTTACACTCGTGCACACGTTTTAACAAATATTTGTGAGTATAACTTCTTATACTTAACACTGCACGTGTATTTTAGCATGTGTGTTTTTTAAATTTTTATTTTGACACAATCTAAGTGTAAAACATGTGTTTCTTAAACCTTTGGATCGAGACTTCTTTTCGGGTGGGAACTTGTCATCGTGTCACTGCTTCGAGCTCGATCGGGTCACCTTTGTGATATACAGTCGAAATGCTGTGATGTGAGGCTCTCGCATAGAGGATGTGTCAATAACACCACCACCTCAGCCAACCCCACCTCTCCCTCCTCACCCTTTTAAAGTTGGATGTGTTCGGGTTTGCAGCAGGGGGAGCCACTGTCTGACAAACACACAGCTCCCTGCCCTGGACTGGGCAGCAGCACACAAAGCAATCCCGGATGTATAGAAGTTGAGCTCAGTGTGTCTCCCCCCTCTGAATCTTCCATGTTCTTACTCTGTGTTTGTCAAAACAAAGCATTAAGTGGTTTTACACACAGGGTTTATTGTGAACGCACACAGTAAATGGTGAGGTCTGGGCATGCTAGAGACAGAGGCTGAGCTGCTTATGTTGGGTGAAGAAATGAAAACGGCTTCTCGGGGAGCTGGCAGGCTGACAGACCAGGGCAGGGAGAGTGGCTGAGGATTTTTCCTCAAACACTGTCATTATGCTTTTGCTGTGGACCCTAATTTGGAAGTGTGGTAGTAGTCTAACCCTGTATTACAACTCAATGGTGACTCGGGGGGTTAGTTGGGAAGGCGACTTGAATTTCACCCATATTTTGATAACTCGCTGACCCACCATGATTCAGGGTTGAGTGGAGTGCATCATTTACATTGGAGAGATTCCCATGTGCTCGTTGGCATTCTGTGGTAGAACTGCCTTCATGAATCATAACATGATATGGTTTTATTATTCTTAATATTACATTTATGTACTGTGTACATTTCACGTATTACTGGGCACTGATGCCTGCAGTGGTTTGCAGTTAAAGTACCCATTATAAGTTAGGAAATAAGGTTTAGTTCAGAGCCAGGCTCCTGTTCACGAGGCTGCTTAGCACAGACAAGAGTCTTCCTCGTATTTAACCTAGTCCGCCAAACCCCCATTAATGTAAATGTGACTCAACTGAGTCTGCTAACCACAGTGAATTGTGTGGTTTCATCACTGAGATGAACAGAGCCATTCGTCTACATAAGCACTGAGCTTTTTTTTTCCACAAACGAGGGCCGACCATTTGCTCCTTTTCTTTTCTCCAGCATGTCTACTGAGGTTTTATTGATTTGAGGGCACTCATTATAAGCCAGACAGGTTGTCTGTACTGATGATG
Organism: Hippoglossus stenolepis; assembly: GCF_022539355.2. Classification (NCBI taxonomy): domain Eukaryota; kingdom Metazoa; phylum Chordata; class Actinopteri; order Pleuronectiformes; family Pleuronectidae; genus Hippoglossus; species Hippoglossus stenolepis. The sequence continues at coordinate 15,290,385 of NC_061492.1, read as the reverse complement.
AATGCTATGGAGGAATGAACAAATAATGAATGTGTCTGAGATCATCTCATCAGGCCTAATGCAGACGTGTTCAAGGTTACGATCATTAGTGAAGGAAACTTGGGGTGGTTTTGATTTATCTAATGGCTGGAAGACCAATATTCTGTATTCAGCTGATGTAATAACCTTTCTCTCTCTGTTCTGTCACTTTAAAGGTTGCTTTTCTCCTAGTGCCCTCGTATGGACGATGAGGAGGATGATGTCTTTGAGCCAGACCCCCACTGCTGGCGCACCCCGTTCGGGGATATAAAGTGTGAAGACCGGGGCACACAGACACCTGGCCCGGCCCTGGCACTGCACAACGGCATGCTGCCGTGTGGAGTCGCAGAGGAGCCCAGACCACTCTTCTACGGTGAGGATGATGACAAATGCGGAATTTTGAAAGAGAGAAAATGAACTTTGCATCGTGCGTGATAAACGTGTTATAAAACTTAAACACAGAATGATTAGGTGAGACTCACTGTGAGAAACGGATAACAATGTTGCTGCACTGCTGTCACCTCTGGCGCCGGAGTGTCGTGATCGCAGCAGCTTTTATGGTCTGTATGAAGTGTACCCAGCTGCTTTGCCATTCAAAAGGCGCCAGACTGGCATTGCGACTGAAAGGACGTGACAGAAGTGCAACTGTACAGGGAGCTGGTTATCAGTGAGAGAAATGTTACATTGGCACCTTCTACAAGTCATCATTCCTCAGTAGCTCTGTAACAACAGACTGACCTCAAATTTGGATCATGCAAAATAGTTGTGTGAGTGAAACTGTTACATGACTCATGTTTGATTAAAATGAAATAACATTTGTGGTTAGAGCCAAGCCAGCTCTAACCACAAAGTGCAGTATAGTAAGTACAGAAGTAACCATATTAAAGAAAGACCTGACAGGTGTCATTGCTGTACCTAGGGTGTTACAACATTGAACATTTTTGTTGTTAACAAATTAATAAATATCAGCCTTGACACTCCACAGGCAACGCAGGTTTTCGATTGCACTTCCCGGCACACTTTGAGCTTTTTGGGGATCAGGAAGCGAGGCGGCAAGAAAGCCAAGAGGAGCGAAACGGGATGGAGCAGCTTCCCCGGCAGCAGCAGCCTGTGGCGCACAGTGTGGAGGCCTGCATAGGCCAGAAACTCCAGCTGATAGGAGACCAGTTTCACCGGGAACACCTACAACTGGTGAGGAGGAAAGATTATTGTACAAACACAAGATGGACACTTTGATAGCATTATATAAGTGTAATTTGTCAATGAACAGTCACTGACTCTCCATTAGTGGCCTCTATTCTGTGTTGTGTTCAGATAGTCCTGATGTTATTTTGATATGACTATTCCTCTGATAGTTGATGTAGGAATATATTCTTTTCCGACAAATTAAACTAATATATTGCTCGCTGTTACTGCCAACAAGAACCACTGCTTGGTTTCCCTGTGTAGGAGCTGCATGTGATAAGTTTGTTATGGGCTGGAGGTTTCTCGGCCTGAAACATAACTTATCTCAAAAACAAGTTGTGTCTAATGAAAGCTCATTATGTGGGCAGGTTCAATAGTCCAAAGTCTGCGCTTCTTATTTAGAATTTCCCTTGGATTTATGATTGTGTCATGCTCCTGATAATTCCCTATCATCTGTGACTGGGACAATGTATGTGTGCAAGTGTAACTGTATCAGGTTAAGGGGGCTTTAAAAAAGTCAGAAGTGCAGTCCCCACATTAGCAACACCATCCACATACTTTTTGTATTCATTTCTGGATCTCATCTCGAGGTGAGTCAAAGGTGTTATGGGGGTCAAAAGTTGGCTCTCTTATTTATTGTGTTTGCTGTGTAATTGTTTCGGAGAGGCCCTGCACATGCAGAACTTCTGCCCAGCGTCTCACCCCGCTCTCTTCCCTAAAGCCAAAGACTTTGCTGAACCAGGACGGCCCTTCCCCCACCTCGCCAACCCCAGGCCCTCCCCCTGCCTCCTCTTCCTGTTTATTTCTCTCTCTCTCTCCTTCTCTCTCATCGCTCTCGCTCTCTCTCTCTCTCTCTCTTTTCTCTTGTGTTCTGTGGAGGATGCCTTGCCTTAAACAACACACCAGCGCCGTGGTCAGGGTGACACTGTCCATTGAGTCCACGTGCTGCTGCTTAATGTCACTTCAGTGTGGGTGCAACGTAAAACCGTGACACACGTGTTGCTTCATCCACACAACCATCCAAAAATATATAGCAACTATTGAGGGATTTGCTGCGGAGTGCAAATGTCTTGTTGCAGTCAAACATATGTGCACGTTTGAAACACATGCGTCCATGAAAAAGCAGAAGCGGCGGGAGTAGGTAAACATGTTGTAACCCGAAGCTCAGCGCGTGAGCCCCTGAGGGAAGCAGCTGTGGTTCCAGGGAGCCCTCACTCAGCCCATTCCCTCGGTAAAAACCGGCCGCAGAAGACACCCAAATAAGAGGTCTACGTGGCCATAAGAGAGAGGGGGGGGGTGTTATGATGGTATAATCATGTATATGAGGGAAGGATGTTTGGAAATGAACCTCAAATGATCAAGTAACAACCAATCATGGGTTGTCCTAAAACCTCCCCGCCCTGCACATAATACAATTCTTTTTATAACTTCATACCCTGAAGTGTCAGACAGTTTGATTTTCTCATGCGCTTATCAAAATGAAGTTTTTTTATACCCCGGCAGCATAGCGTGACTCATGAATTGTGACACTGGCAGACACATACAGACAACTAGACAGTCAGACATGAGGGTTGCTCTGTAGTGTGTGTGTGTGTGTGTGTGTGTGTGTGTGTGTGTGTGTGTGTGTGTGTGTGTGTGTGTGTGTGTGTGTGTGTGTGTGTGTGTGTGTGTGTGTGTGTGTGTGTGTGTGTGTGTGTGTGTGTGTGTGTGTGTGTCTGTGTGTGCGGCCAGGGATCTATTGACGCACAAGGAGGCAAACCTGGGTCAGGGGATGAGGAAGTGGCTTGGGCTCGTTATGCTGGTTGAGTAAACAGCGGCGAGGACAGTCAGAGTTAGAACGGCCTTGTGAAGTCACATCCTGAAGTCACGCTTGTTATGATACCGAATGGCTGCTGATAAAGACAATAATATTCCATCAGTGTGTGTGTGTGTTTTCCTGATATAACCCATGTTGTGGGGACCTAAATCTGTTACACCGTCTTATCAAGGGGACAAAAAGCATGTCTCCATAACAAAAAATTTATGATGAATTTTAAGATTGGGTTAGGTAAGGTCTAGGTTAAAGGTAAGGTTAAGGTTAGCATAAGGGTTAGTGTAGAAACTATTGTTTAAGTTAAACTAAGTCTATTGGAAATCAATATAATACTCTTGAAGTCATGGAGACGCGTGGGTGTGTGTGCATGTAGCAGAGTCAAATGCTAATATGTGTTTTGGGATGCATGATTCCTCTATAAACGCTTTTTTTGCCTGCGATTGTGCAATCAATGAAAATCTAAATTTAATTGTGCGGGCGTGTGTGTGTGTGTGTGTGTGTGTGTGTGTGTGTGTGTGTGCGTGTGCGTGCATGTTCATGCATGAAGATACCCGTACTTGTTTTTCTGCTTTTTACCGTCTTTCACCTCTCACCATTGCACGGTCTGTCAGTCAGTAAAAAAAACCTCTCACTCAATAATAGAGCTACTGTTCACCGGCTCTCGTTCCTGTCGGCTCCTGTCAGTGGGCGATTGCAGCCAGTCAGTGCAGACACTTGTCCCTGAGCAATCCAAGTGCCTTTGACTGCCATCCCCTCGATGGAGTCGGGGGGTTGAATGTGTCTGTGAGTGTTCTCTATGGGAGCCCGTGGCCCCCGGCAAAAGAAGGGATTAGGTAGTGAAAGAGTGCTGGTGGATGCTGACAGATAAATTGCTCCTCAGTCGGAGAGGGCTGGAGGGGACTCAGAGGTCCCCAGAGAATGGCTGACATTAGCCGGCCCGCCATTTGAGACGTGGCAATAATGACAGTCACAATGGAAGGAAGACTGCTTCAGCCTGCGCGGGGCAAGGAGCAGGGTTAGGTTTCATCCCCATGTTTTTTTTACAAGAGACGACTCCTGGTGCTTTCGATAGGAGGTGTTGAAAGCAGGCTTGAATATCGCCTGTGTGTGTGTGTGTGTGTGTCTCTGTGTGTGTGTGTGAGTGTCTGCACGCATGCAGTGTTTGTGGCTTTATCACTTCACTGTTCCAGCGAGGGCATGGCACTCTCTTCTTTCAGCACTTGTTGAAGGGGGGAGGAGTGTAGCTGCACTAGAAATGAAAACACACAGACGGCCGGCTCTGGATATTTACTCTTGATTCATCGCTCTATGATGATTCCTGTTGCTGGTGGTGTCGGTTCGTGCTTCTTTGCATTATCTAATACTACTGCTCTTTGTTTGTAATTTTCCCTGACTCCTTGTCTCTCTCCCTGATGTGACTAATCCACAGTTTCTTGCTATCGAGGCCGGGCCTGTTTGCTCAAGAGATAAGGCAGAGCTTCTGAGCAGCTGCCTTGACAGACAGCCCACATGGGACACTGATAAAGCCGCGGTCGGGCTAGTGTCAGACCGATGACACCGAGCATCTGGCTAGACCCTGCCGCTCTATCGGCGGCTAAATTTAGAGCCCGACTCCCATTTTTGACAGTTGGTGGCGTGACTCATGACTTAGGTTGCGACAGGCCTGTGCACACCTCTTTCTGTTAATCACTCTCTCCCGCTCTGTTTCTCTCCATGGCTCTCGAAGGGCAAAAGGTCAGCGTGGAGGAACATTCTGTTTCTGTGTATAAAGATTAATTGCTTCTCGTGTAACTTGTAGTAAACACACCAGCTTTGTAAGGTGATAAATCCTCAGTTAACTAATTTTACTCCTGCGGCTTTAACTATCTAATGTTGATACCCCAGTATTAAATAGTATATATATTGACATACAATACACATATAATTGCACATATGCAGTCATTCTACCCTCAGACTTCTGAAACTGCCTGTGGCCTCTTATGTAATTTAGTTTAAAATTAAAGTAGAATTAAGGTATGGCAGTATTTTCCATGTCGAGGCACGCTGGCTGCCAACAGAGCCTCAGATGTATCGTGGCGAGCTCTTCCACTCTGTGCTGTGTATAAATATTGCCTATGTTTACATGAAGCAGAAGTTAAGCTGTTATAAGTTCCTCACCCTCAAGCATGAGTCAGGTTTTTATCAAGTTTCCCAATAGTCTTTGATGTGATTTTCATTTTTATGTCTTCATTTCTATTTTTTGAACCAAAAGCAAGTAAAGTAAGGGAGTGCCCATGTGAGACTGGAACCTGGCAAAGCTTATACAACACCCCCCGCAATGTTCCCCACCAATTGATAAGAGTATAGAAACTCAGCGGCTTATCAAAATGGCAGTTTCTTGGCTGCTACCTAGGTCAATGTTTGGACACCACCTCAGCAGCAGTCGTGTAAATACAGCGTATCTAATCTCTGCCTTCAGTTATTTTGGCCTCCATAAACTACAGTAAAATGTTGTCAAGAGAGTGCGGTACACTTTGCATTGTCATGAAAAGCTAATCTTAAATCGTACTTTACAACCTTTTTGTTCTGAAAATAGAAACGGTATCATCAGGCGTGCCTCTGGTCTGCAGATGAGCTGTTCCTGGGACTACTGTACCTGCAGTGTTTTCCAGAGGCTCCCTGCCTTTTCACAAGCGCTCCCTAATCCCATTTAGCGCAATTATCTTATCTCAGCTTCTCAATGGCAGAGATAGCATTATCCCCCTAATCACACACAATCCATTTGGCTCAGAGAGAGAGAGAGCCATTCTCCTCCTGCACCCGCTGGCTGCCGGTCTCTGCCAGGAAGATTTAGAAAAAGTCTGCGTATATGATGAACGTGTTTATGGCGCGGACTGTCTGTTGGGAAGCCCGGCTATGTGTAGTGATCCTGCACACAAAGGGAGGCCTTTTCTAATAAGCATTGTTGATGACAGAAGCAGACTGAAAATATCACCACGTTCCGGTGTCTGGTTTTGCCTTACCCTCTTCTCGGTTGACCCTGTCCTCTGCTCTCACTGTCAATCAGGGCCAACACAAGCTGAAGCTCAAACCCAAGCTAATGACTATTTCTAGCCCTGTGTTTTGTGACATTGTGATTGAGTTTCAATGGCGTGCACTGGCTGACATGCGCTTTCCGTCTGTGTTTGTTGTTTCAGTATCATCGAAACCAAAGGAATCAGGGGCCGCTGTGGTGGCGCCTGGCCGCGGCTCTGCTCAGCCTTCTGTTTGACAGGGGGCTCATCGCCGGAGGAGGTGGAGCAGGACGGAGGTGAGGGGATGTCTTCCTCTTGCGTCCCTTTACCTCATCTCTATGAGGAACTGGACTCCTAATGGCACTGTCGAATCTAACACGGGTCTGTTTTTTGGTGGGGCGAAAGAAAGGAGACAAAAGGTCACCGCGGGACGGAGACAACCAACTTTTATAAAAAAAAAAGGTTGTGTAATTTTTTTTCTTTCCAAGAAGATGCCATGATTCTCCGAGATTCCTCTACAGGACAATGTTCATATTTTCATATACGTGTGGCGTATTGGTTTTGTACAGTACATCGTTCTTGTTAAATTTTTTGCACTTCAACATGTATCCATCTTAAATGACCTCCACAGACCCTGGGAATGCCTTATTCAATGTCTTCTGCCAGAAAGAGTATTGAGCAATTATGACAGGCGAGATGAGGTGGTTAGGAAATGTGGTGTGAGGTTTCTTTTTTTCTTTCTTTTTCGAAGATTCCCAGGTGATCAGTCAAGTTGATTTACTAATTTTCCAAAGAGGCAACTTCTCAGAACAAAGCATTTTGCACCCCACCTCAATGGAACATTTTCTCTTTTAATTTTCTTTACTTTTTTCTCTGTTTTCTTTGTCCCCCATCCACTTCAGTGTGCCTTTGAATATCATCCCTCAGTAACCTTCAAAACATTGGGAACAAAGGAAAGTTTACGCACGTGACTAAGTCAGCACACCAGTAACTGTGATCTAAATAATATGTTCAGAGGGAGAACTCATTAGTCATCTGCCACATGTCAAACCATTAGGTCATTATGTTTTAAATGGCTCGCAAAGTTTCGGGGCGGAGTGTCGAACAACATCACCCACTGGTCTAACAAGACTGGTGACTGCCAGCAAACCTGTCCACAACAACAGACTCAAAGGAAAGACTGGTTGATGCTGTTATCACAATTAGGAAACAGTGGTGGAAAGTAACTGAGTTCACTTTTGAGGTAGATGTACTTTACTTGAGGATTTCCATATTATACTACTTTAAACTTTCACTACTTTTTAGTATAAGTAGTGCTTGTTTCACAGCTTTAGTTCCTAGCTGGTATTAATATGAAGATTTGACACAATGAATAATATAACATTTAAAATAAAACACATTTTTTAACGTTAAACTGCATTTTTGCTTCAGAAGTCTTTTTAAAAAGGTCGATGTGTTGTCACATTTCAGTAATTTTTTCATTTCAAGATATGTTCAAATGATCAGATAACTCACCAAAATAAGATACAAATTAAAAAGTAAAAGTAAAAAATAAGATACTTTTATGCTACTTCTTGTAGCTTCTTGTTGAGATGTTTGACTTTTAGATTGATCCAGTGACCCTGTTTATAAAACTGTACATAAAGCTACACCAGTAACATGCTGCTTCAATATTAATACTGTAATGATATCAAACAACATAATAGGGACCAAAACCACCACTTTTACTTAAATACTTTAAATACACTGTGCTGCTTATACTGTTGCTTTTGTATTTTTACTTAAGTAGGATTTATCATGCAGGACTTTGACTCTTAATGGAGAATTCTCTCCATTATTGAATTGTATCTAAGTAAAGTATCTGAATACTTCTTCCACCGCTGAGGACTAATGATACTGCAAACAAATATATTAAGTACAAAACCTGTGGTTAGCTGTAATTAATAGGTTTTACATTCATTTATAAGAACTTTGAACAGTAACAAACAACCCAATACTGAATAATAAAAGTTAATGAGCCGATGAAATCTCTGTTAATTAATTTCTTTTAATGAGCTTTATTTACCAGTTGGGACCATGCTAATATTAGACTTTGTTGCCATTTTATTCCCGTAGGAATCAGACATTATTGATTTGGTTTTCACATTGATACCCGGTTTTCAATGGGTGTTTGTTACTGTACAATGCAGGGGTCACTTTGCCAGTTCATTTAATGCATATTACTTAGCTATCTGTTATTTAGTGCACTGAACACATATTTAGATTAAAGTTGAGGTGTGCTGTCTTTTTCGTGCGAAAAACTTTTGAAGCACTGTGCATTAAATTATAATATTAGAGGAATTATTTGCTTAAGCAAAGTAACATTTGCTTTCCCCAAAATAACACAACCGAGATATTTTGACCAAGTCTGCCTTCAAGATTTTTTTCCCCCCTTTAGTTTTAGTTGTGTTCTTTTCATGTGATTGTTTTCAGACCTCCATGCCCTTGAAGTGGAGCTGTGGATCCACTGTTTTTGCACTAGACTTTTCACCCTTCAAGAGCTCAGATTGTTACCAGGCTAACCTCTGTCTTGTATGAAGGTTTTTTCAGTTACGACTCGTCTTCATGCCACAACATTTCAGACGTACTCATTGGCATGTCCAATCCATCTCGAGACCTAACTGAACACAGTCTGGAATCTGGATTGGACTCAGAAAGTTCATGCACCAACCCTTTCGGGCTACAACAGCGCCACGTGCCTCGGTTGAAAGGTTTTCTAAGTTCAGGGTTGCTTTACACAGCCTGTGCGTGTTCTGAACACCAAACAATGCTCCATAATCAATCTGTGAAACAGAATCTCCCCCCTCAGGCTACCTGTACAGGCTTTTTACATCATGTAATATCCTGACGGGTGATCTTATATTGTGTTTGGTGCTTAGATCCAGATTTGGGACATTTTCTTTTAATATACTCAGTATAACCACCACTGACTCAGCAGACAAACAGTCTCTGAAATGAAACAAAAGTGAAAAAGACTGTAATTATTGTTGAATTATGAATATGTTTAAAGACACTGTTGAAGATGCTGTTTGTTGTATGTTTTCCATTGCTGAACCCTGGCCAATGTTTGGACCCAAGGAGCAGTACATATCAGGGGTCTGTCATTACTTGCTCCTTACAATGTGTCAAGTTTATCACTGCATAATTAGGGTTTCCTCTCATTTTCTTAAAGATGTCTCAGGGACAGACTTTGTGGGCTACTGGTAACCTTGAGAATCTGTTACACGTTTGGAAGGAGAGCTGCGTTTTCACCCGTTTATTTATGACGAAACCTCCCGGCCGTTTCGTCAACCCTTCATTTCATTTCAGTTTAAAATGTCCTCGTGAGCGATTTCGCAGCACACACATATACAAGGGTACAGTTTGACTGAGGAGTCTGAGGCTGACTTGCTGACTGTGGTGGTGACGGGGGGCTGCTGAGCATGTAGTGAATAGGCGTGTGAGGTGCACTGAATGTGGTTGTGGTTATAGTTTCCTGCGGATCCTGAACGCTGAGCCAGTCCCCGTAGTTCCCCCGTCTCACCACTGGCTCTTGACTTCCTCGGTGCTGCTCCTTCATCACATGGGTGTTGTTCATCGGCTCATTTTACTTTGTAATTTATTTTCTTTTCTTTCTTATTTATTTGTTTGTATATCTGCCCATTTCTACTGTATACACTTGTGTGTGCAATTACTTCAAATTTTCTGCTGTTTTTTTTTTTTTTTAACTTTGGTCTCTGACTTGTATGTGCTTCATGTGATATGACCCCAAAATCTACTTTTTTTTTGGATACCCTTCCCGTGTAGGGTTAAGGCTGTAACAAGGTTGTAGTTTGACCAGCAGCTATGGTCACTTTAGATTCATATTGGTACTTTTGAAAAGCATAGTACCCACAATGCATTTACAATGACCATAGCTGACAACATCAAGCCTCTTACAGTCAACTTTCAAGCTTGCAGGCCTGCAGAGTGTTGGACAAGCTGCTTTCAGACATGCACTGAAGTCAGAAGGTTTTCCTGAAATTTTTCCTGGAGGGGCTGCATGGGAGAATGTGTCCAGTTGCTCTGGACATTTTCCTCCCACCAGCCCCCCCAACTAAAATTTCAGGAAAATGTCAGAGTGAGCCCGTGTAAGAATACAACAGGAAATATCTGGAAAATTTACAATAAGAGAGAAAACTGGAACAGTAGAAATATCTCAGGATGAAAAAGAGGGGCCATACACATAAAAGACGTAGACAAAGATTTCTTAATTTGACAATGACATTTGAGAGCTTTTGGCGATGCAGGCCTGTGCTGTTGTCGTGATGTAAAAAAAATCCAATCACATCATCCGTGCTCTATCCAGGCGCCACCCCTCGCCTGAACGTTTTGGAAATGTTCCTGTTGTTGTTAACACATCTGACTCAGACAAGGCAAACGATGGAAAATAACCGGACCTGATTTTCTGTACATTTTCTGTAAATGTCACGTCTGAAAGCAGCTATATTCAACGTAAGAAAAAGACGATTTTGGGTTCAGTATTATGATTTCCCGGGGATGAGCCCAACTAATTCAGCCCTTTTGTCATCATCTCCCACAGCTCGATTCACCAGTCGTCATGGTCACATTCACAATATGTTGTTTAGAAAAGCAGCAGCATCAACACAGTTTAACCTCTGAATGAGTCATTCACCCCTCCCACCCACTGATAGTGACACAGATGTCATTGGAAGTGCTTCCAAACACACATGTAAAAAAAGGTTGCCTTCATATTCCTCTCAAGTCACAGGGCGTTAATGTTTGTGTTCGATTCTTTAAATCTTGATCATTGTGTTGTAATCAACATGCACTGGAAAGTACTTTGTATCTAGAGATCCCATGGGTCCCTTATCTGTCGTGTGTTAATGTATAGTATACACTCTGGATTGTTTTCTTGGGCTAATCTTGCCGTGTGTCAGCCGTCTATCTGTGACCAATGGGCTCAGGCCTGTTTGATCTTATTGGAAAGGGATACAAGCCACCGTGGTGCCCTGTATAATGTTGTTCGGATGAGGTTCCCAAACTGCACTCACCACATGACATGTGAGTGTGGGGAATCCCTAGAGTGGGATATGTATTTTATGGAAACCGCAGTGTCTTGAATTTTGTAGTCCACTTTATATAAATTTGAAGTTTTTGAGGAAGGTTTTGATTTTGAAATTTTTTTTTTAAATGGTAACATTTCTTCTTCATTGTCTTTCTTAACTTTTTTAAAATGTATTTTCTTAAGAAAAAAAAAAGGGTCTGCTTTTATAAGAACAGTTCATGCGTGTAAGATGATTTTTAATATGAGTAGAATCCTTTTGAAGTTCACGAGATCAAGGGCATTTTTTAATGAAAAATGAACTTGCAACATTCCTTGCACATCTCATTGCCGTGTATAAACGAAGCCAAGCAAACCAAAATATTTCATGGTTGTGGTTGATTTGGCTCAGGAGCTTATAGCTATGAAATGTCTGCCCTTCTTACAGAACAGATAATGTGTAAATGTATTTCTAAAAACCCTGGAATATGCCTTTAACTGCTCAGTTTCAGAAAAGTCTTGATTATCACACACTCTCTGTATACCAAGAAATGAGACCCAGCGAAAATGTAGCATTTTTGTAAACATTGACTGTGTGTTGTCGAGACTCTACTGTGCACTCATTTTTTTGTGTTTATATATATTTTTGGTTGTTGATATAATATGGAAGTAAAGACAATTTGTTATGTAGTGCAATATGCTGTACATACGGAGCTTTGCTCTACAAATCTTTTTTTCTCCTGGATTTCTTGTTGTTTATTGGTACTTTTTTCAATAAAATTTTATTGAAGGTTTTAAGCTGAATCATGTTTTTCTTTGGACAACAATGCTACATGCGACATCACAGTTGGCTTCACACAACCACATACTGTAAATTATATGGACGTCAAAGAAAACACAGTTTCTTTTAGTACAGGGGTTCTCACAGTGGAGGTTCAGAGACTGCCAACAAGGGGGATCATTCATTTTTGACTATAATTTCATCTATTAGTAACATGCTGACAGAATGTATAACTATTTCATCCTGAATTCCATACACGTCAATCAATCAATCATTCAAATTGTATTTGTACAGCCCAGATTCATAAATCACTATTTGTCTCTCTTAACAAGGTGCAACATTCTTTGTCCTTAACTTGCCACGGGTGAGATAAACCCACCAAAAAAATCCTTTTTACATGAGAAAACTTCAGGATGAATCCTCAGAGAGCCACATGTGAGGAGTCCCTCCCCTAGGTCGGACAGATGTGCAAGAGATGTTACATTAATCATCAAAATAACAACATTTTAAATATTCATAAGAAATAGAGAGGTGTATCAACGTTTTTAGAGCAGTCATGACAATTGTAATGATAGAGGTATCGCCTTTAATGGTAGTATATGTGAGGAGGCCTATTTTATGTCGATGTGGGAGTTGAGATCCTGGATCTGCAAAGATAAAGCACAAGGACCTTGGGAAGGAAGTCAAGTCAGTGACATGTATTGCTGAGACATCAATGTGATGAAGAAGGAAAGATAAATTCCATGTGTCATGTGAGCCTATAGCAGCATAACTAAGAGCTGTTCCAAGGCAAACCTGAACCAGCTCTAATTATAAGCTTTGTCAAAAAGGAAGGTTAAGCCGACTCTTAAACGTAGAGAGAGTGTCTGCCTCCCGACCTGAAACTAGCAGATGATTCCACAGGAGAAGATTTACAGACTTCCTGTGATAAAACATCTAAAAGCAAAAATCTTGTCAAACGAGGGTCTGTGGTCTAATTTGTGTCTGTTTAGGGGTCATTGACATGCAGAATTATTGCTTTAATACGTAAGAAACCATGCAAGGGAAACAGAGAAAACTTCCATCTTCTACAGACAGTAAAGATGTGGTAAAGTTATCAGATAATCACAATAAACACAAATAATAAATCAATTCCTTTCACGCCTGAAAACCTTTGTTTCTCTTTTTTATCTTCAAACGACCAACTTGGTTTTGTAGTGTGCTTGTTTTCGGACCCCAAAGAAGAACCACAGTAGAAGAATTAATTTGCCCCTCTCTTTTGAGCCTGAGCTTTTTATTCTAAGCAGTTCTCCATTGTGAAGCCACTGGCGGATTAGCCGAGTGTCTGGGGCTAGCCAGGCATTTGAAGGCGGCCAGGCGTTTGGCAGAGACGGTGCCCGTCACATCCCTCCTGCTGCTAGGTCATTAGTTTAGTGGGACCAGTGGGGCTTTCAAATACTCTCTAATAACCACTACTTACACACCACACACACACACACACACACACGCACGCACACACACGCACGCGCACACACACATAGGCACACACGCATACACACACTAGCAAGTGTTGCTTGACAACTGAATGAGCCCATGTACAGAGCAAAAGAGAAGAGTTACCTCACACTCCATTACTGTCACTTCCTAAAAGGTTAAGGCCAATGCTGCTGAGCGTGCAGATTAGTTTCACTGCAGCGTGGTTGCCCTCAGGACACGGGAGCGATAGATTACTCTTGACACCATATAAACATGAAGGTAACTTTCTGCCTGAATATGGTACAACTTCTCATCCAGGTGTTCAAAAAGTTTGTATTCAACACAGCCCTAGATAAATCTTCTTTTTTTTTTTAACAGTGTACTTTACAGTCACACCTAAGATGTTGTTGCCCGATCTGAGTAGACGCCGTACAGGGTCCTCCCCCGGGGCTGACGCGTGGCGTTTCTATGTCCTACATGGCAGATATAGTTTCACGCTTCACGAGACACCTGACTCACCTGTTTGGCCACCTACAGCAAAACTCCCTTGTCTGTGCACTTGTCCCCCCTCCCGACACAAACACATGCACGCAGCGAGTGTCTCAGAGGATGTGGTTGAAACAGAACAACAGCTCCGACCCCTGTCACAGCTGGTTTAGCTTTACGCAACTGTTAAGTGCCCTGCCCCCCCCCCCCCCCCCCACCCAAACCTCCTTCTTCAATTTACTGTCACTTTTTAATTGTGTGTGTGCTGGACTTTGTGTGCAGAGCTTTTTTAGAAACAGTGTATGGTGCAGAGTGAATTTGGTTTATCTGCAATGATGATTTTCAAGTCAATGGTCGTCAAAAAATGAATCTGCGTTCTCTTTATTATCGTTCACATGTGTGGCTTGTATATAAGTTTGAATGATTGACTTAAACAGATTTTTTCGTATGTTGCTTGTCGGCCATTTCAGAGGTCAGGGGCAATCGCCACGAACTTCGGACCCAAGTTCACAACTTTTCAAAATAAAATCTGAAATTGTTTTATTTTATAAAAGCTGTAATGATCTTCATATCTCTTGATATAAAGCATTTCTGCAACAAAACAAAAGTTGTTCTTTTGCTTTGTAGAAAAATCGCTAAAGAGGAAGTGGCTTCATGAATCACTATGAATCAGCACATGTGACACCTGTGAATGTCTGCGGCTGACCGATATTGTGAAATAAAAACTCGGTCCACAGACTGAAGGCCCACTGTGCCCCCACTGACAGCTACAGAACGCTGGTCGCCTGTTAATTACATTTTTATTATTATTTATTTTATATTTAATTTGACACCGTGCTTCGTCGGGCAATTTACAATGTACAAGATGAACGGTTCGCGAGGTTTGCTTTCCACAAACAGACGGACGTTTGTGGAATTGGTAGGTAGATTATCATAAATGTTAGCCCACAGGCAGCAGTGTGCCAAGGATGTCCCCCGTCTCCCTGCCTGTCTACCTCAGCCTCTTGGCCACTGTGGTCCTCTCCTCTGGGCTCAGCACTTTAATGGGGTGAGCATTGGCTTCTACCCGGGCCCAAAACAATGGCTCCTCTGTTCCCCTGGCCTGGCCGCCTGCTGAAAGAGACACCCATTAGAGAAGCGTCTATCTCTGGGGTCAGGCCCAGGGGTCACGCACAAGTAAGGCTCTTGTTTATGTCTGCCAAGCCAATCAAAACACTGCAGCCTACGTCGTTAACTCCTACTCATCTGCATGGCTCACTGGCAATGAGGAGTTGCTTCTTAGACTCGAGCCGCAGAGCGCAGCAGATTCAACCACAGCTTTCTCTTGTCCCTCAAAGTCGTAGCTAAAGTGAAGCGTGGTGTCACTGAGTGAATCAAGTAGATGCGTGAGAGAGAATCCCAGCATGTTAGCGTTGACAGGCAACTCAGCACCTGCTCCGCGCCACCAGCCGCAGATTCTCCCCCGAGCTCTGGCACTGCTTCACGCGGCTCCTCATGGCAGCAGGCAATTACCAAACTATCACCTGTGAGCTATAATTTCATGTGGGGCCGATTTGAGGAAAGGAACAGAAGTTAATTGAAATGAGTCTGAAATATGACATGACATAATGAGAGCTTTAATCCACTCGCAGCTAAATATAAAAGGTCCGTACAGAAAATGTTATAACTGAGTGAATTGTTCTTGCGTCAGTGAGGACGTTTGGTCATGAGTCACATCCATAGAGGCGTCTCCACTTCCTCCCACTATCCAGAAAGGAAGCCCAAACATCTGGAATACGTACGCTGCCATTTTTACGCGTTTGGAGTCTGCACAGTAGCGATTGGGGGAGCGAGCTCCTGGCGATACATGTTCTAAGAACTAACCAAAAATGACAGAAACTATCTTTGAGAAAAATTGATTTGACATGTACTTTGACTTTTTTGTTTGGTCCACGTCCCATCCACTAACATGGAGGAGGCAGGATCTATGACCTACACAGCAGCCACTCACTAGGGGGAAATCAAGACGCCTTGGCTTCACTTTTGGGGAGCAGTCATGTGGTCCATCTTTATATACATCATAGTGTCACATCTTCAGTACGTGTCCAACTTGAAAGGATGTAATTGTCAGTGATTCCTGTAAAACAATAGAGACAAGAAATTTTATTTTATTTTGAGTGAAATATTGTCACAGTTATTGGATGAATTGTGATAGGCCTATAACCTTGGTGATCGCCTGACTTTTCCTCTAGTGCCATGAGGTCAAGTTTGAAGTAAGTGCTATTTTGTATTTAGGCCTAATTAGCCACTGTTAGCATGATAACACTCCAAAGATTAGCACACCATTCCCTGCTAATCATCGTCGTGTTGCCTTTCTCCTGTTATTTTTGTGGAGCTGTATGTGACGAGTCGGTTGCTCCGGACATTTCCCAGAACTTTTCCTGCCTGCCCCCAAGTAAAGAGCCCAAAAGTCAGAGTGAGAACACTCACTTTTACTCACTTTTACTCACTTTTACCCTTCTGTCCTGAGAAGGGTTCTTCCCAGAAACCACCTCTTTTCCTCAACAGAATGTTTTCTGTTGTTACCCCATGTGAGAATACAACAGGAAAGATGTGGGAAAATGGTGATGTTGATGGCACTTCTCACACGCAACAGAAGGGAAACTGAATAGTTTAAGAAAGTAATTGCCGTCTGTGAGCCACACGCTCTCCCACCACTTATGCCTCCCCCACCCAAAACTCACACCTACCCCTCTTCATTAAAACTGACATCACCAAAACACTGCAGGCAGAGAAATCCATGCTGAATTGTCTTTCATGAAGTAGTGAAAAGTGATTGAGCAAAAATGCAAAGCTTTATTTTATCTTTCTTACTTTGCAGATACCAAAGGTCCTGATTAAAAACACATTGCACTTTGCTGCTGGCTCTTTGTTTGACAACTGTAATTGTGCATTTGTCAGACATCTGTAGTGTCACTAACTCCTACTGCACGGTCTCAGTCACGGCAAAGGAACGCCGGCGCCTCATCCCTCGGTTTATTTGAACACTTTCCGCTCTCGTCTTTCCCGTCTTCGCGCACATCTGGCGCTCAGGCGGCCAGTTGTCATGGCAGCTAAGCCAACAGTGTTGCATGTCGCCGTGTGCAGGGAGAGCAGGGCCGATCAGGGTTCAGCTGGGCATGCCGCGGGCGCAGCAACCAACCCCAACCAACCCCCCTCCCTCTCTGCTGTGACTGAACACAGCTGACCTCCTCTGGAAAAGACCCCAGCCCCAAAAACTCCCCCACCTCCCCCAGCCTGCTCAGCTCGGCTCGGCCACCCTTTCACAGCTGGAAGAGCGTGCAGAAACTTATCTGTTAACACCTGATAGGTGATAATCATATAAATGATCCTGTTTTTTTTTTTGCCATTGCAACTGGCTCATTTTCTCAGTTTGAAATCTCCCTGCTTATGTGCTTTTTCCTCTGCTAACTCGTTTTTTTAATCTGCTTTGCTCCAGCGGCTCTTTTCTTTACTTTCTCCATTAAAGGAGAGGTTGGGCAATCACTATACAGCACTGTGAGTTCCCTTTGTTTACCAAGAGCAACCCAGCAGAGCGCAGTGCTTTGTTGAGCAGCAGTCACTCCCGGCCTCACAGCTGTGACACACACACACACATGCACACACACACACACACACACAGAACAGAAATCTGACTCACAAACACTAGCAGTATCCTGTGGTCACGGGGAGGGATTTAAATCCTCGGAGCACAGCGCATGAACCTGCTGAACTTGTCTTCCCCCTCTCCTGCTGGCCATTGTTTGCCCCCCTCCCACCCCTCCCTTCCTCCACTCCCCCAACTTTATCACTTCTTCAAAATCTTCATACTTATGCACCACCATTTGGCGCCAATTAAAAGATACACCCCGTAAGCCTGCACGCAGCGGGCAGCCGTCTCTCCCCATGTGTGAAAATCGTCTACATGCACTTGGCGTGCAGCTGAGAAAGCCACAAGCTTGGCCTAATTATGACGGGGGATGTCACTCAATAGATGGACAGTGCATAAACAAGCGAGGTCATTGTTGGGAACTAATTGGCAGGAAAAAAGGTTCCTGTATTGCAAGATAAAAATAAGAAGTCACTGTGGTTTCCTGAGGACGCACTATGAGTCCTCTGCGCGGGAAGGGCCTGAGGTGTGCAGTAATGAGAGGAGGCGCTCGCTTCATGCCCAGTTTCCAGACGCTGTGTCTTCGCAAACATGCAGCGTGCACAAAAAGCAGGGTAAGGCCTCCGAGCTACAGAACCGGGCCAGTTCAGTGGGTGCGTTTCTCTCTTTTTTTGTTTTGTTGTTGTTTTACCCAGCAGGTTGGCAGGGCGCCAGAGACGTCAGGCAGGCTGCCTGTCTTGTTAGCGCGCCTCACCTTGATAAGAGGAGTGTGGAGAGAGGGATGAGGCCGAGGAAGAAAAACAACCAGCGCACCAGGGGTGGGGCTGTGGGACAATTGTGTGTGTGTGTGTGTGTGAGTGTGTGAGTGTGTGTTTAGGTCTCAATGCGTGTGTCAGCTCACGCAATGGACCTCCTCCAAACAGTAACAACTGCAAAAACACTGGGCAGAGTGTTAAACTCGGAGCAGTTTTTCCGAGCTCATGTTTCACAACACAGCACCATGGTCCTCCCTCCCTCCCTCTCCCTCCCTCTCTCTCTCCTTGTCCTCTCTCTCTAACTTTTTTCTCTCGCTTCCCATCCCCCCACTTTCCTGGTACTCTTTCTCTCCTTTTTGCACTTATTGGACCTGTTTTTCTGCACTCCTTTGCTATCTGTACGTCCATCACACACACACACACACACACACACACACACACACACACACACACACACACACACACACACACACACACACCCTCCACCCCCCCTATCCTTTCCTGCTGCTCTCGCTGGCTGTTGTTGCTGACTGACAGTGCTGATTTACTCCAGGTTTGGCCGGCTGCCAGCTCATCGCAAACAATTGCATGAGCTACAGGGCCGACTGGTGGAGCCAAGTTTGGATGGCAATAAACAAAGTCCCAGATTGGCTCCTCTACTCCTCCTCCCCTCTCCCAGGCCGACACCAGTCTTTATCATCGCTTAAAAATCTTTAGAACCTCATCCTTTTTGATTTAATCATTTCCAAAGGGTTTCAGACTTCACCTCTAAAGCGCGAGGCCTGCGATCTACTTGCTGTTTAACCACACATACTCATAGGCAACCAGCTGCGTCATGGACATTGTTGTTCATGTACTTGCTCAGGCACTATCACACCACAGAACTCAGATTATGCTCTGCTCTATGATCTCTGACTCAGAACGTTCCTTCTGCCACTGTCGCATTTGCGTGCAGCCAACACAGACAAAGATTGCGACACTTGAGGAGATCAACATTTGGCTGATGTGCAGAGTCAATACAAAATAAGTTATGATCACACGTTGGTAGGTGGTATGTCAGACCCTTAATCAGACTCAGACAGGACTCTCCACTGCCCGACCTTTATGTGGTTATTGCATCTTGCGTACGCGTTGCACTAAACGTAGACAGGATACGCGAAGCAGCCTGTATGCGTACGTGTAGTTAACAGCAAGTATATTGCTGGCCTAACAGTGACTGACCACTTTTTGAACTGGTTCCGGAAACATATTTCCCATTTATTTTCTCCACTGACGTTTCAGAAAGAGTTTAAAGTCTGGAACCAGGTCGACCAGCGACGAGATGAATTGTGGCCATGAAAAATTTGATTTAGAGCAAAAATATATATATATAAATAAAATAAAATAGAATAAAGGAACTACACTTCCCACGATCCATTGCGAATGATCCTTTTCCAACAACTTCCAGTGTTTTTTCTTGAATTTAACTCTGTTGTAGTCATTGTCTTTTCTTTTCTTCATGTCTAACGCAATATGTTAGAAAGGGAAATCACGGTTGCTCTGTGGTAAACGTAGAGTAACGCTGAACCGTCCAATCGTAGGCTACATTTCCATGGAAACAGCGAGCACCACCAATCAGAGCTGACGCTATTACACCTGGGTAGTATAGTACTTGTCCTTGATATTGCAAATAAAAGTTTTTCCCAAAATGCAGTTGATACATGAACTTGTGTTTTCATTTCATAATCTCGTAGTTTGTGGTAAATCTACATTGGATTGTTACAGTATTATGAATTTAAATCTAAATCTCTATTCAGAAAATGTATTGGATTTTTACTTCTGAAACAAAGCTGTTGAGCCATATTGCCATTATATAATCATCTCTATTACTATCTCTTCCAAACCGGTCTTTAATTGTCTCTCAGACTTTGATAATCCCAACAATGACCAACCAGTTCACCTCACCTCTCCGTCTCAGCAGTGGCCACCTCCAGCCGACTGTCGCTATCCCTGCAAACCGATGTACCCAGAGGAATGTGGGTAAACTCCTGACCCTGTGCTTCTCAAAGAGAGAGCCTGAGACATCTGGAATAGGGAGCCACCTGGGACCGAGGCTCAGAGAACAAAACACACTCCAATTGTCTCCATTCTGGCTGCTCATCATTAACCTGTGGTCACCTCCGTTCCCACAAGGCGACGACATGAAAACCCTGTTCGAGATAAATAAAACAACAGATACACAGAATCTCCCTAATAACTTTGGGGAAATGGGACGGTGGATATTTTGTGCAGGGATTTTGTCAAATCTGTAATGAAGCTCTCATTATACTTTTTGGTTTTCACAAAAACAGCTCACTGTTTTTTGTTTCTGGTGTTTTGGCGCAATGGCTCCATTAACAAACAAAAAAAAGCGGTGATTCTGACAGGCGGTCCCAGCAGACCCGCATCAGGGGAACACGGTAAAGCAAAAACAAGACAAGCCATTCCAGTGAACAGATTTGCTCATAAATAATTCCCTTCCAAGACAGCTGAATGAATTTCAAATGCAGACAGAGACGAGGGTGGGCTGGAAAATAAATCAACAACATAATGTGTACTAGTGTGCAACATTTGTCCAGCCCAACGGTTAAACTTTAAATACTATGCCGTAGACCTGCTCTTTATGGAAAGCGCCCTGAGATAACTTCTGTTAGGATTTGATGCTACATAATTAAAATTGACTTGATTTGACTTGAACTGATTTTAAATGTGGCGATAAAAAAAATAAGCCAGTGCTTCTTTTCTAAAGCTGTTTGTTGTCGTACGATCATTCCCCTGCAAATACTATTATGGCCCAAAGGGTTGACCTTAATTTCCTTGGTATTTTACTTTGTGCTTCACGTGGAGCTGTGAGCCGCTGCATGCTAACTACATGTGATGTGGCTGTGTTGACCCTGTGATGTTTGTGTCTTATCTTGTTGTGCTTTCCCAGCACCCTCTTGTTCAGAGAAGGTAGTATTTTGGTCTCAGTTAGAGCCCCAAGCCTGACACCACACAGCACTTCAGCATCACAGTGGTGTGCTTTGCAGCTTGCACAGTGTGCTCATATGCGCGCTGACAACAGAGCAGGCAGGGTGAGCGTGCTCTGCAGATTCGGAGGGGTGTGAGGGGTTTCATGTGACTGTGGCTGAAAGCTGTGTTGTGGTGCGGTGAGGTGTGGTGAGGATGGGCCCTGCCTACCGAACGGCTGCGACGCCGGAGAGAGACGGTGGTGAGACCTGTGGTCGCAGCAGACGGAGCGCGGCCGCCGAAATACACAGCGCCGGGGCAAAAGCAGGCAGGAGCCCTCCGACTGCTGCCTGACCACTCTGAAAGCCACCAGCGTACTGTGTTATTACATCTTATTGAACACGGCTGATCGTTTTGACATCGGTTTGACATGCACGGACCTGCCAGCTTGGCACAATTGCAGTGCAGAGCTGTCTGCAAACCATGAGATCCCTCCTATCTCACTGGCAAATGTTTATCTAAACCCAGGTTCATATAAACCTCCTGATTCTGTTTTTCAAGGTTTTCTGGGGAAAACAGTGAGCAGGGATCTCGCTCAAAGCAGATAGCATGGATGTAAATAACTCCTCATGTCCAGCCTCAGTGATAACATGAGGCACTAACACCATTGTTTTTGGCACACCCTGACCTATGACAGTTGTCTGCACTTGACAAGATCACAGTCTGCCTGATAAACGCACACTACTGGAAAACAGGGAGAGTTCCCTCTCCTCTCCCCTGTCGTTATCTTACCTCCAGCATGTCCCCTAATGGGTTTAAACTGAAAATCGAGCAGATTAACAGCATTAGACTTAATAAATCCAGTCATAGGCGTGATAAGGACGGGGCTGAGGGAACCTAAGCTGTAGCCAGTCCCTCCCTGCTGGGCTCTAACACGGGAGCACTGCTCTAATCTGGTTACCACCGGGGGGATTTCACGCCGGGAAAAAATGACATCAGCTCTTACACTCTGTAGCAAAGGTGAAAAACAGATGCAATAATGGACATGGTGAGTATTTATATCATTCGGAGCAGAGTCTTGCAAGGAGAGAGTTTGCAATAAAATGCTAATGCTGGTGAAATGGAAATTCTGAAGTCAAGAACATACTAACTACAATCCCATCGCAATCGTCTGACATTGAAGTAGCCTCTGGGGGACAATGGTCAATATTTTGGGGGCTTCGGGTATAGACAGCGGATATTTGGGCAGTATGTCGAGCAATTATCCACACGAATGACATTTTGGCTAATCTCTGGTAACCCTTTTAGTTCCAAGGTGCCCCAAGGAAAACCTAAACCATTGCAAAAGTTTGAAAACCTGAAAACCTCTGAAAAACTGTTCCAAAACCTTTATTTTTCACCAGATAGAAAGATGGAATGAAAACCATTTAAAAGCGTAAACTTTAGGCTTTTATCTTAGATCATTGCTTTTCTCTGGGAAACTGGATGCGACTGGAAGTAGGAACTTTTGGCTAAACATACTTTTCTATTTGCATCAATGATAACACAATATAAAGCCAGTGCACATCTCAATGGAATCTAGGGAAATGTACCCAGACATTGCGTCCATTCTTATATGGTGATTCAGGCATATGTTGTATCCGGCCTTAATGGGTTGTCAGCTATCTGCATTATGAATGCAAATAAATAAAAAAGCTGATAGCTAATGCATTCAGGTCAGGAGTGTTCTGCCTCTTTTTCTCTCCACATGGACTGTTTACCTGCGAGCCACCATATTCTGCTCCAACATGATTGGTCCAACTCGAAACTGAAACCAGAGGACTTCCAGCTCCAACAGATTCCACACAGTCACATGCAAAACCTGTTTATAGAGATTGAACCACCTATGATGGTGTGTGTGCAAAACCATCTCTTACTTTTACCTTTGACTCTTCCTGGAAAGCCTGTGGCTACGGCAACTTTGTGTCGAGCTGCAGTCAGTCTCATTTCGGCTGGTTGCCCAATTCAATGCACTGACACTGTCACACTGTATCATTTAGCGGGGCCGGTTTCAGACGACTCATTCAAACATGTTGCTCCCTCGAAAACAGATTTCTTGTAAAGGCCGTTCCACCTCAGTAAATAGAGGGCACCGGGGGATGAATGGTGCCTGCTCTCATGGCCCCCACACAATACTGACTCCTACAATGCCTTTAGATGGCACACAGATTTCAGTAATTAGACTGTGACTGTTGCTGGCAGGGGGCCAGGGTCAGAACCAGAGGAAGGGGTTAAAGGCACCATTCCCTTACACACACATACACACACACACATGTATGCACTCACACATGCATGCACACACATGCACTGAATGCCCAATGCCTTCTCCTCCTGCTGCCCTGCCATGTTTGCCCCTATAAGCTACTATCCCACAACCCCTTCAACACCCCTTCCTCTATTCTCTTGTGTTTTTATGGGTCTGAGTCAGGGTCCTGGGGTTTGTTGGGTATGTTTACCACTGCCTAGTTTGGGCCTTTGAGGGGGGAGGGGTAATTACAATGGTGGGGAAAACAAACAGAGGATGGAGCAAAATGGGACTTGGCCCGTGGTCACATGGGAGCTATTTATTCATTATTGGTCCAATGGGAAGCTTTGTTTTCTTTGCTCTAGGATGTTTAGATGGGGAGGCGGAGACAACAAACATACTGTAGATCTGTGAGTGTGCTGATTCATCAGTGCGCCATGAAGAAAGAGTGGCATCAATTTATGATGTAGATGCACCTTTTTCACTTGTTGTTTCAAGTTCTAAAAACAGATCCATGAGCAGCGGAGGTGGAGTTGAGCAGGCGTCCGCTTCTCTCGTCTTCCTTCTGCGCTCTCAGACTTCCTCCATGAACTCGGGCTGAACCGTCCCTTACTGCTGAGGTTTTATGATCTACGTATCATGGTCAGTCAACCCAAACCAGCGCTGGTTGGCAGAGTGGCGTCGAGCGGTTAGCAACACAAGACAAACTATCCAGATACAATCTTGAACTCTTGAACTTATTACAAATATACAGCGGCAGCGCGGGGCAATCAGTCTCACTCCGTCTCTTTAAATCTGTCTCTCTGTCTCTCTTTCTCTCTATCTCTCTTCTTGTCTTTCAGGATCATGGCAATTAAACTTGGCAGAGAATTTCCTGGAACAGGCAGCGAAAGAAAAGAAAAAAATCAGGAACCTGTATGTCTATGTTGTTACAATGATGTTTCGTGGCAAACAACTGCCTCTCATGATGGTTGTTTTTATGAGTTTGAGTGGGCTAGAGTCTGGACATCGTCTCCAGCCTAGCGTAGCTGCAAGTTTTTCCCCGGGGAGGGGGGAGCTCGGAACGGTGGGTGGGGGGGAGGGTTGCAATCCGCTGCTCTCACGAACCCCCTAGATTAGAACATTAGAAATCACAAGTACGCAACGAGACAGAAATAAGCAAGCCCCTCCTCCACCTCCCCCCTCGTGACCCCTGGGGTCATCTGCTTGATAGTGACCTCTGTACAGCCAGCAGCTAGGCTCGCAGGGATCTCGGCATCTCGTGTCAGCAGCAGTTGTTTGCATTTGGATGTGATGATGCAGAGTTTGCAGAGCAAATATGAGCGAGGAAAATGTGTCTCTTAATCAGAAAGAAAATGAAGTTAACAAGGAGGACTGTGAGCACTTTGAAGCGTGATTTGTCTTCTGAAAAACGATTTTCTTTAAAAATACTACACTGTACAATAAATAGATGTGATAGTCAGACTTTGATTTTCATATTAACACCCTCATTTGACAGAGGTTGGCGTCCAACAAAAGCTCCATTTGACAAGACGTTTCAATAGGCAGTCTTTACTTGATTTGATTCGTCTGTATAAACAAGCAAGTGTCTCATTATTGCTGAGAGTGTAGTTAATGTGCTGGAAAGAATTATCAAATGTTATCACATTATCTCCTCCTCCAATCTGCCTTCCCTATTTCTCACAGCAGATCATTTAACTCGCCTATTTGCCTTGGCAGCGCAGGCCAAGTTAATGTTTACGGCGCAGGCCCTCTCGTGTAGCACTGTTTACCAATGGCTGTATTAATTCAGTGTCATGCTGCAGCATTTGAATAATGAAAGCTGCAGCAGCAGCTGGGCCTCTGAGAGCAAGAAACAAGAGACCTTGTCTCCCTCTTTCTCCGACTCTCCCTTTCTGTTTTTGTCCTCTCGACAACTTCTCTCACGTGGTTCTCACACCCTGAAACCTCACGCTTTCAATCATGCCCATGAGGTTTGAGCACGATACAATGGCTCGCACCAATTCCCTGGAGACTACAGAGCCAAGTCATGCTCATGTTGCTGCGTGGGACAAGGAGGTTTGTGTTTGAATTAATGCAATAATCAGCACAGAGAATGAACATTGCTGTAATTTTTATATGGCCTGCACCCTGTGACCATGGCAGTGTTTGTAAACAAGGCCTCACGTGCACACACACAACAGCACACAAACACACACACGACCACACACACATATATGGTGATTAAAGAGACTATTTGATTTGATGCGCTTAAATTTTCTGATGTGTGGTTCACAAACACCCTGATTTGTTTACATGTGACACATGGCTGGCTGGATCCAACACAGTAAGCCCGTTTATTAGGAGTGCATGACTGTTTGGCAAAGTGTTGATGCCGAAGGGCTGTACTTCTACAAATTATCAATAAAGGGTTAATGAGTTGACCTTTGGCGACTCTCTGGGTAAATCATGCTTGGAAATCCCCCCCCGCAAAGAGTGCCACTTCATCTGCACAGCTTACACTCGTCCCCCCTTCCCCCATTAACTTTCAGCCAGCGTCTTTATCAGCTGCAGCGCTACAAACACCTTTATGCTGGTCCATAAAGTGACCTCAATCCCTCAGTGCCCAAAGGCCTGCGAGGATGTGTCAGCCAGAGTTCAATCGCATGCTTAAGCTCTGATGGTTTACATATCATAGCAAAAGGCCACTATTAAACATCTACCATGTGTTACGTTATCTTTCTTCCAGCGAAAACCACCAAGGGCCCATTTCACAAATGACTATCCTTTGCTAATTCCTTTGGCAGTTTTGAAAGTCCTGCAGAACTTTTGGGTGCACATGGTGATTTAGTGTAAATGCATCACATCTCAGTGGTCAGGTCACAAATTTAGCAACATGACCCCCAGAACTCAAACTCAAACTCGTGCTAATGTCGCCAACAGTCTTAAAAGCTGTACATTACACTGGACATTATCCTTAAATCTTCCTGGAGGGGGTGTATGTGAGAACGCAAAAGTCTGAGTCAGTTGCTCCAGATATTTTCTGGAACTTCTCCTGTCACCTCCCTTTTTGTAAAATGTCTGGATAATTCCTGAAACACACAGTGAGTGAGTGGGCTTGTTGATGACGTTTCTAACATCCATTGGACGCATAACTCAAATTTCGTTGAAGACGAGGACGAGAACTTTGAGAGATGATTTTCTAGAGCTTTCGACGATGAACAAGTGATTTCCGTAGGGGAACTCCTTCGCCATGTCCTGCCTCCTGCATGTTCTACCCAGACACAGCCCTTCACCTGAATGTTACAGACATTTTTTCTATTGTCGTGAACGCATCTGACTCAGACAATCGGCTTGTGCGTGGTTCATATGTGAAAGGCAAACACTGGAAAATGTCCAGACCCAATTTTGAAAGACATTTTCTAGAGTTTATGTTTGAATACAGCATAAGATACTGAGGATGTGATTACACTGGAAGGATGATATACAGCAGCCTTACTGCAGCTTTATTTGAAAACAATGCAAAGTCTATATGAGCGAGGGGAACATGACAAGTTCCCAAAATCAATTGTGATCAATGAGGGGGGGGAAAAAGAAAACAGGGAAATCTGCTTTAGGGGTTGTTTTCCCTTTGAGGTGGTTACTGGCAAAAGTGATCCAGAGATGGATTAGCAATATGTGACGTTGTTGGTTTGCACTATAGAGAGCCACTGGATGCTGATTGTTCATACTGGAGCCGTGCCTGCTGCTCATCTGTTGGCGCAGCGAAGAGATCAGCAGATTGGACTCACTTCTGATAGCAGCTCCGTACTCAAGTCGACAGGGTTTTCACAGCGATTACCGACTTAAATGTGCGCGCTGACCTTTTGCCTAAAGCCTCGTCTTCATTGCCTCTATATTAAATCAGAGCATCTGCTTAGTAGAATTACAGCAAAATGCATCTTGTCTGCCGCTCTCTGTCTTTCGTTGTTATCCTCCTCTGCTGCGTCCGAGCCTCGATCTGCGGAGTTAAGCTAAACAAGCTGATGTCTTCCTGGCCAGCTATTACTGCTGGAGGAAGCCAGCGGAGGCTCCGGTCTGAGGTAATCACGCCACCGGGATAATTGCACTCTGTAAAACACTAACTGGATGTTTATACCCAGGGCCCAGGGGGAAGTCATTAATGCCATTTTAATTAAGGGTAATAAAGTTGCTTTTCTGCCTTTTGGGATGGAACGACCTTGACTTGATCCTTTGCGCGCCGTACAGACCAATTAAGAGACTTTATCGTTCGCCAAATGTGTTTTCACAGCTACACACGGCGTCGGGTTTCACCCTCACCTCTGTGTCTTGATCCTTGGTACAGAGGAAATAAGATGATGGGTTTGATCCGCTCCATGTGTGTATGACTGTGAGTAAGCACATGTGCCTGCTCTGGCATTGTGCATCATTGTGTGTGTTTTGTTATGGTGTTATGTTAAAACTTTAACTCCACGCACATACTCACACACAATAACACCCATGCAGTCAAGCACACACACACACACACACACACACACATACACACTGACACACACATACATATTTCTTCTCTTGACAAACTTGTTTCACTGTGGCAACAACAACGTTGAGGACAATGAATAACCCATCGACAGCTCCTCTGCAAATATTCCCTCTGCACAGTTTTACGATAAATTATTCTGGGCACAATGGGAAATGATTAAACTGGACAAGCATTTCAAATTTGTTGCTTCAACTGCGACGGCAGGAATAACGGGCTGCCAGGGTTAGGCCAACACAGCCGCACAGTGACTGTAGCTCCGGTGGCTTAGAAAGAAAAACACACCGGGTCACAGAGGGAGAGAAGGAGCACACACACTGATATGACTAATGGCAAACAGCTGCTCGGGGCGGTCCGCTAAAAATACACACACACACATGTGTGACAGGTGTGCATGTGTCTGTATAAACTACAGTGCACGCTTCATTTCATAGATGAGAAGATATGTTGCATTAAATAGATGGGAAAATGTGCAGAATTAGCACCACAGAGTAATCATGAGAGATTGC
This sequence comes from Hippoglossus stenolepis, assembly GCF_022539355.2. Taxonomy (NCBI): domain Eukaryota; kingdom Metazoa; phylum Chordata; class Actinopteri; order Pleuronectiformes; family Pleuronectidae; genus Hippoglossus; species Hippoglossus stenolepis. The sequence goes on along the minus strand of NC_061492.1, from coordinate 15,261,930 downwards.
TGTTATTTCACAGTGGTGGTAGTAATGACTCAATATTGTTGAAATACCCCATTACAAGTGAATGTAAACCTTTAGCGTCCTGTGGTGTTTTCACGTAAACAAGCAGTTAGGCTGAAATTCAGTGTTAGTAACTAAAATGCATTGTTTCATTTAGGTTAAACAGGCATGTTGTTATTGTTGTTGCACTTCCTTCCTCATAAACCTTTGCAGAGCCCAATTGTTTAATTATATAATCCTGCAGTGCTTCCATGTTCACCTTGCTACCATTTTCTGTCTTGACGGCCTTTGTTGTTCTTTGAATGTTATTCAGTTGAATAGCTGAAACCATCAGAACTCTCCACTGCACTGCCAGTGGTAAAAGTAAAAGTGCTCCCTAGGATGTTCTCAAGCTTTTTCTCACAAGGGATCTGATCCCAAGTGGACAGCTCTCAGTTTGTCAGTTCACACCTGGCACTAGAATGCATCTCCATGTGTGCAAAAACACATATGCAAATACATGCGTATGTCATTTCTGTTCACGGAGACCAAGTTTTTACCCAGTCCAACTAAACCTATGTGTTTGTTCCTCAATGTGTGGTGGATGTGTTCACTCCTGTGCCTGACCTAGAGCTGTCCCTTTGTGATCAGATCCCCTGAGAAACATGTGACACCTTGTGTTGGACTTCCATTTTGTCATTAAACTTGAGACATACTTCATTCTCTGACCTTCTCCCAAAACGTTGAAGGCTTGAAGGTCACTTACTCACTTACTCAACCCTGATGATAATGTGTAGAATAATGAAAAGTTTGCACATCGGAAGTTTCATGTTAACAAAGTTAAACTTCTGATGGAAACTGTGCCAGATGAGCTAAAATAGAGTAAGACGACCTAATTTGCTTATCGTTTATGTACTGTTGAGAAGTTTCATGAAGAACAATGAATTTAACAATGATCAGATTATCTTTTTTATTTATTTAAAACTTGAATGTGTCAGTACTGTGACACAACAAGGACACACATGTACACATGTTTATAAGCAGGTGATTTAATCTAATAGTTTCATACCATTTTATTGATCTTTTGCTGCTGGTAATGCAACAAGACACACAGCTATGCACAGCTAAGTGCAAACAAGTCAAACCTTTAAGGGAAATCGAAACAATGCGTTTGTTGACTACAGTTAATGCATAAAGTTTGCTTGCTTACAAGAAACCTCCGCAGGGCACCTTAAATCTGCATCTGTCACATTTAATGCGATGGAAGAAAAAGAGAATGTATCGCTCTGGAACGGGGGGGAGTAGAAGTATTAATAGCATAAAATGGAAAATAGTCAACGTACAAGAATTTAAATACTTTCCACCAAGTGCTATTTTCATCCACACCCGCACTGCTGCAGCTCAACACAAATAAAAAGACAATCCATCTGAAATGGCTGTAAACCATTTAAGTCCTGGGGTTTGAGATGGAGTTTCGTCTCACATCCTCCCTCCATGTCCAACTGTTGGCGGGAACCCTGTGGAAAGGTCCACAGACCCAGTAACAGGATCTGGAGAGGTAGGGTCTGGACCCCGGGCAGCAAAAACAATCATCTGGCTTCTATTGGGAGTTCGGAGTGGGCTCGCCGCCAATAATAACAACTCTCTCATCGACCGGGAGAGAGAGCGAGAGAGAGAGAGAGGGGGGGAGTAAAGTGTTCAGCTCTTGTGAGTTGTGTAGGTGGCTACGAGCGTTCTCGATGATGTCGCACTTGGGAGAACGAAATGTCGGAGGGACTCATGTGCAACCACAGAGGCAGCCTCATGACCTTTTGTTCTGTCAGAAGCACACACACACAAACACACACACACACACACACACACACACACACACACACACACACACACACACACACACACATGCAAACACCCCACACACACACACAAACACACAAACTGTCAAACAGTAAAAGTTGCAGCAGGAGGTACTTCTCACTGCCTCTATCACCATCCTACACACACACACACACACACACACACACACACACACACACACACACACACACACACACACACACACACACACACACACACACACACACACACACACACACAGGTCTGCATCAACATAAAAATAATCTCCTATCAAGGTCATTGCCACACGTTTATCTGCCTGTTCAAGGAATCATAAAACTGATAATATGTGCGAACATCATGAAAAACTATAAACAGCTATAAATACACGTCTATTTTCTAAATGTAATGAGACCTGCCCCCCCCCCCGTGTTTTTCTCCACTGCACGACTGTTTCGTAAATTCTCAAGTAGAAATATAATAAAAGGATAAGGACGCACAAACAAGAAAACACAAACAAACACAGATGTAAGCAAGAAAACAAATTTAGCCATATCCTGTTTTCTTTTGTATGTTTGAGTGTGTGTGCATGTGTGTGTGTGTGTGTGTGTGTGTGTGTGTGTGTGTGTGTGTGTGTGTGTGTGTGTGTGTGTGTGTGTGTGTGTGTGTGTGTTTGATTTCAGTCTAACTAAAGGGATTAGGGAGACCTGTCTTAAATATTCTGGTTCTACTAGTCTGGTTTCCCCTGAGGGCTTCTGGTGAGGACAGATCCCTGCTGGAGACTGACTGTGTCTGCATGATGCACAGCGTGAGTGTGTGTATGGATGTGTGCGCGTGTTTGTGTGTGTGTGTGTGTGTGTGTGTGTGTGATCTACCGTGTTTTTTATATGTATTGGACTTTGTTTGTGCCTGCATGGTTTCTTTTTCTGCTCATCTCCTCCCTGCTGCCCTGATATTCCCACTCTCTCTTATCTTCTGTCTCTGCCCATAACACCACCCATAGGTGCCCAGTCAGTGTCACGTACACATATTATAAAAAGCCTATTTCTGGTCCACACTTCTGATTAGATGAGTCACATTCAAAGCCGCTGTAAAACACCCCATAAATGCACACCTGTGACCTCATAACAGCCACCCACACCAGTACTTATGTGTCATTTAGCAGCCAGTGTTCAGCTACTGTTCAAGAATTACATTCAAAGCACTTGGTGGTTCGTGGTGCTGCTGCCTGAGAGGTTTCACAAGAAAGGACGTGATCACCCAGAAATCAGTAAAGTCAACACTGCTTGTTCCCAGACGCCTCCACTGTTAGCAGGTCATGGAGCTGGGAGTGGGGAAGGCACGTTGTTAAGTCCAGTGTTCTCTGGACAGGTTCCAGCTCTATGTTCTGATGTTCCGTCACTTCGTGTAGTAGACTTAGTGTTGCCAGAAAAGTAAATTTATTAAAGTCACACTCTTCCTACCACAAGTGTCAGTAGGAGATTTAATGTAGACTGCGAGAGGAGTGACTTTTCAAATAAATATCTTACATAGTAAATATTTACATTTTTAATTTTTTTATTCTTGAGACTGTTTTTCTTAAAACGATCATTAAAATGATTTGGAAACTGCCAAAAATGGATATGACTGAAACTGAGGGCGTTTTCACACCTGAAAGTATCGACCACGGCTTGTGTCTTACACACATCCTGTCATCATTGTTGAAGATGTTTTGACCATCCTCACACATTACTGTATATGCCAGTATATATTATATATATTACACATTATGTCTGTACAGGAGAATAGTGCCTGTCTATGTCCCCAGATACTCCCTTCTCTCGCTAAGCAGTACCCAAGGTCAGGTTATAGATAAAGGGCCAACCAACAGTACATTGTAGCGTCTACGCTTAGCGACTTTCATATCTAACTCAGATGAGTCAGACAGAGAGGCACCGACTTCACCTCTCACCAACTGTAACTCTTTTGCATATTTTATCAGTGGCAAGACATAAGGACACAACATGATTTAGGAATGCATATTTAGGCTTAACTATCGAATAGGATGCGAACACCTACATGTAACATAGAGAGTGACAGCAATTCTAGCCATTCATGGATGTGCTGTTAGAATGGGTGACGCAAGTAGAGGGAGATATATGGGGACGCTGTGGGAGACATCTTCAGACTTGGGGGTGACAATTGCTCATGTTGCTCTGTCAGCGTTTGTATATTGTTTCACCTTCTGGTCTCCTTGATGCATCAAGTCTAGATTTAAACCTTCTGCTGCTGCCTGAGTTCTCCTTTCACCAGCTTCCAGAAAACGTCCATAACAATCGTCACCTACCTTAAAATGTCAGACAAAATGTTGGTCCGTTGGTCCGAGGCTCCTTCACACCTGTTTTTTGGGTTTGGAAAGTCTGAAAGCCCAAACAAGGTGGGTGTGAAAGCGCCCATGGCCTGTACATAAAGATTGTATAAAAGTGAATACAATATATGCTGGATAATTGTGCTGCCATCTTGTGATTTTAATGTTATTTGGAGCCAGAGTCTGTGCAGTAGAGGTCGGGGGATGGAGCCGTTGTATTGAGGTCTCAAGATACACACACTCGACCAACCACGAGTCAGTCTCAGCTGTCAATCATGATGTTTCACCCCGTTCTTTATAGCATGAAATAAGAAATAAGATCTTATCTCTTATCAGAAACATGAACACATCAACATCAGTTTGATAATAACTACCTAAAAATACAGAAACCATGTTGGTGAAAAGATGTATTTCACTTTTTGGTTTGGACCATGTCCCAACCATTAACATGGAGGAGGCGGGGTTTAAAAGCTATATGCTACAGCCAGTCACCAAAGGCCATCAAACAGAAGATTAGGCTTCACTTTTGGGGAGCTGCGAAGTCGTCCATCTTCATACACAGTCTATAGTGTGACCTAGCATATCTCTGTCGCCCTCAGACAAAATACAACCTCTGACGCGTTTTCACCTAAGTGTGGCTGAGTAAAGAAATCCTGACGCTCGTCCTGTAGAGAGAAGAGACAACTACTCCACTTGAGACAAAGCTGGGATGTTTGTGTGGACATTGTCAGGGTTGAAAAGTTCAGCAGTCAGACAGATATGAGAGGTTAGAGAGGGTGGTGCATGTGTGAGAAAGCGGAACAACATTTGGCCCAACGAGCCCGTGAGTGTTCCTGAATATTAGATGTGCGTGTCAGCATGTGCACGTCCTTTGCAGAGGCAAGTGCGACCCAGTTAACAAGCATCCACCTGCAGCAGACACTTTGAAAGACTCCTCTGTGTGCATCTGTGCAGGGCCTGTGGGTAGGGGGGGGTGGGGGGGGAAGAGTCTGCGGTTGTTTCCGCCGTTCATATCGGCACGCCTAACACCGCAGATCCACTGACCTGACGCTGACTTGTAAGATACTGTCTGGGTGATGACTATCACTTCACTTCACTTAGCAGATCATTTCAAAATTTGCTCACTTCCAAACGAGTCTGGTGTTTCGGTGTGCAGCTGAAAACCAGGAGGCCGTGAAGGCGTTTGTGGATCTCGCTGCAGATCTGCAAATCAGACCTTTCCTGTACAAACCTTGTGGTCTGTCTCTGGTTGTTTTGGCGAATGTCAGGTCACAGTGTTCCCGATCGCTGAGAGGATTTGTCTCCACAGCAGGGACACATCCTGTTGACTGAGCACTCAGGAGGAGTAGAGAAGAGTAGATTTAATTTTGACTGCGTCTCTCAAATAACTCATAATATCACAATCATTTAGGGATAAAGGTGGGTGCTGCTAGGTTGCACTTATCTAATAAATTTGATGAATTCGACACGAACGTGATTTTAATTTACACTTCTGCTTATTGCGCCACTTCATCTCTGGACATTCATTTAAAACAGAGCAAGTGTGCATCTGTTACAGGTTGTTTTTTCTTCTTCTTCTTCTTCTCCTTCCTCCTCCTTCCTCCTGCAGGCTCTGCCCAGGCTGTTTTGATTTTGCTGCGGATGAGTGGCAGCCTCGACCCCACCTGACCCTCCCCAGCCCAGCTTCTGCTGATGTCAGCATCTTGCAGCAGATTGGAGCTTGCGGTTTTTAAACAAAGCCCCAGTCTCGGCCCCTCGAGGGGGGGCTCATCCACTCCGTTCCTTAAAGGGGCCGCGCACCAATTCAACTAGTGGCTGTTTTGGGATACCACAGCTGTTTTTTGTTGCCCACACAGTATATGCTTCTCCTCTCTTGTTCCTTTCTCTTTCACATGGTTGATCCTGTGCTCTACGAGGCAACAAGTGAAAACAATGACAGTGTATGGTTGGATGCTTTGCCTGGTCAGGATATCCTGCCCCCCTGGTGTCTGAATGAGCTCTCTGTGGAGCAGAAGCAGAGAATTATGAGAACGTCTCATAACTCGTCTTCTTATCGCCACAGTCTGTCTCCTCAGACACACTAACCCACACTCATCAAAGTCAGCTGATTTAAGAGCATTTCTTTTCATTTTCTTCATCCTGCCTGTGTGCACTCTTGGCCAGGACAATCTTAGATATTCATTTTAATAAGGTTCTCCTGGTTAATTAGAGGGTAAATTGTGAAAATCTGTCTGAAATAGACAGGAGCCTGCGGAGGAACAGGTTCGTGACCATTTCTTGACTGAATTGAAAAAATTTGATATGTCTCAATAGTGAATGTCTCAATAGTGAATGCAACACAAATGTGCAAGTTTGAGGCTGTTTTTTAAGTCTGTGTTGCTTGTGGCTTTAAACACTGCACGTTATGCCTGTGGTCAGCTCGCAGTTGGAAAAAATAAAGCAGACACACAAGCACTGTCATGATGATTCATGACAGATATTAGTACATCAGCTTTTGCAACAAGCCAAAAGAAGTATATGAGACATAGGAACATAACACAGATGAGCGACTACACAAAGAGATCAGCTTGGTTAGACCAATGTAAACATCCCATACAAAGCACGCTATGCATTCATCCACTGCGCACACACACACACACACACACACACACGCACACACACACACACACACACTGAAGTCATAGTACTGGCATGTCGCCTGCACCTGACCCAACTTCATTGCCCCTGCGTGCCCTCATAGGCTGAGTGTGCTGTGTGTAGAGGTTTTGTGTGAACAGCTGGAGCGAAGACTCCAGGCTCCAGAGCCCGGTCATCTAATATCTCCTGGCTGGCCCTGAGGTCTCCCGTCCTGAGGAAACACCATAAAAAACCTCTTATCTGCACTGGGCCCCTTTACATTGTGCTGCAAATAAAACACCACAGAGACTCTTTGACTGTATTCTAAATCCCAGCCATATTTCAGATAACACTTCCAGATCAAAAGAGTGAATCATGGAGGATTTCGCCGCAATCCATCTGTTATTTGCTTGGTCCAGGCTAACTGTCGTTCCTTCAAGTGAAATTTCACATGAAGAATAACTTGTTCCATAGACAGTTGCTTCATAACTGTCCTTTATAATTACACTGGCTACAAAATAAGGAATTAACTCTGACGCTATGAAGCCAGAATTATTTCAGGCTCCTCAAAATGCAGAATGAAGCGCACAAGTCAAATTAACCTCCACTTACTGTTTCAATCCAAACAATCACACAGGATAATTTAAGGAGTCACCACTTAACTTTAATGTTACTAATCTAACTCTGGCGCCACTGTCTGTCCGGCCACACCACACTGCTGACCATCTCGTCATGGGATTCACATTAGTTTTTGATTAGAACACTGGGTTAGTGCACATGAATCGTAAAAGGGAGGAAAGTCAGCAAGCAAGGTGGAGATTTAAAGTGATATATCAATGTTACAACACTGAGGATTCATGGTGTCAAACCAAGTTTTTATACCATTTATGGCCATTTGCATTCTGCATTTTGTCATTTCTGTTATCTCTACATACTTATCAAGGTGATCTGTGGAGGCCACCTTTCTGCAAATAGATCATCCACGCACAAAGAGCTTTCACAGAAAGTGATGCCTGCACATACTGGATGTGCACGGGCAAGACTTCACATTTGCATCACACATTAATCTTCTAAGCTTTTGGCTCTTTGAGTTGTGCTGTTAAAAAATGCAAGAGTTGCGCTTCCTCTTGATGCATGTCCCATTTTCAAAGGATTCTGTATTATTTAAAGCACGCTTGCAATTACCATCAATAATCACAGGTGTCACAAAAAAAAAAAACCAAGGTTGAAATCCAAATGTTTAAAACTTGGCTGCAATCAATATTTCATTCACTTGTAGCAACTAACCCACATCGAATTATTACCCAGCGCTGCAGTTCCTCTCAGGTCTACGGAGGTTTTAGTTTGTTTCAGATGACTGTTCTTAGTTTTACAGCCAACGACTTTATGGTTTTGATTCAACGCTCTCGTAGTTTCATTTGTGGTCATGGCAGTTAGATAATCTCAGTGTTAAAGTGAAAAAAAACAAAGAGACTTTACTTGCCATGGATCAAATAACACTTTTTACAACCTCACTAGGGAGGAGGACAGTATCCAGCTAACAGGAGAGTAAATATTTGACTAACTGCTAAAGATGTGACGGTAAATGAATGCTACTTTTGCCGGGCATCTGTTTGCTAACAGCATAAAAGTCGATTAATAAATGTTATGTTGTGTGGGTTAGGGTTAGGCTTTTTCTACTGCCCCTAGTGGCCAAAAAAAGTGTTATTGCATTTTCCAAGGAAGGGAAACTCATATGATATGTAGATTTACACCTGTGTGTTGCTCAGTTCACTTTACTGGTTTGATTTATTGTCGATACTGCCACAGTGCCATTTTTGGTTGTAAACTAATCTCAACGTAAGAGAGATGAGACAAAAACAGACTTTAATGTATCTACCCTGAATCAAACAGCAGTTTTTACCACCTAGCTAGTGAACAAGACAGTGGACCATTTAAGAATGGAAGTGCCAGATTTGAGTTTGTGAATACAAAGAAGACGGAGCTAACAGGAGAGTAAATATAGGACGATGTCAGTGTTGTGTTTAAAGCTTGTTTCTGCTGCCCCTAGAGGCAAACAAATCAGTTATTGCTCCTTTAAAGAAAGGGAAACTCCTATGCTATGTAGAGTTACATTTTGGTGTTGCTCAGCGCTGCCTCTGCTGTGTTGACCACTGAGCTCCTCCACTGGAGAAGTTGGGGCTGACGTGCCTCTCACAGCTATGGAGTGAGGGGAGTGACACTCAACCTTGTGGTCTCCGACTTGTTTTTATAGCCTCCAGGCCACTGCTGCCTCATATACAATACATAACTCTTTTTTTCTGTCTAGTCTGCCTGTCTTCCTCCTGGCATCTCTCCAGTGCCTAAAGCCATCTGAGCAGTCACAGGAGATGACTCTGTCATCCAGACGAATCTCAGAGGAGGCTGTTTAAGATCCTAATGAGCTGCTTATAAAAGCCCCGCTTCCTGTTGCTGCTTCCCACATTTTTACAACTGTGCAGAGGCAAAAATCAGTTCCACCACACAATATTAAGAAAACACTAGAAAGTTAATGCTTTCCCTCAACATGAATAATGTTTTTCTTTTAAGTTCTATCAGGAGAGAAGAGAAAGGAGGTTGAAGTAGTTAAACAAGGTGAGGGCGGTGTGGTGGGGGAGGGTCACTGCTGTTGGCACAAACTAGAGAAATCTGATTCACGGTTTCTAAAATGGCCATGACAATAACAGAGATCCATTGTGTCCTTTTGGCAACACGGGCCAAGTTAAGTGTCAATGTGCACTTTGACTTAACCCTTTCTTCACATGTATTGCTCTTATTGAAGAGCTTAGTTCTGGCCGGGTCACGTTCTCTGGGCTGTGGGTAACATGCAGGTCAAAGTTTCTCCAGCGCGGTCTAATTTATTTATTTTAACACATAAGTTTGGTTCTCTCAACAGCACCCCAGTGTCACCTTTTAATTGACCCCCTGTAAACACGGTAGGAACTAAAAACATGGGGAATGTAAATAAGAAACCCAAATACACATATTAATATACAGTATATAAAAAATATATATGACATGCAGTATATATATATATTGTTAGAGTATTAAGTTGTACTCTCCAATGTTTTTATTAGTCTTTGTCTTGTTACTTTGATGTTTTGTCTTTAACAAGCTGAGCTTAAACCAGCCTGTCACCGTCTGAGCACAATTAACATAATAAGCATCTAATACTGAGGGTCATTACGAGGGGGCTGTTAAATTGCAGAGGTGCTTACCACACCTTGACTCAGCATACATAGATTAAGTAAACACACACATGCACGCACACATGCACGCACGCATGCACGCACGCATGCACACACGCATGCACGCGCGCACACACACACACACACACATGCACGCACACATGCACGCACGCATGCACGCGCACACACACACACACACATGCATGCACACACAGACACACGCACACACACACAGGAATAATTAAATTTCCCAGCCCAGTAGAGAGAGCAGTCCTGTAGCTAGATTCATGTCCTGACATGAATACTGACCTCAGCAGGGAGGGAAGCAGCCTGAGGCATGAATCCACACTTTAATAAGTTGTAACTCTGACATGCTGCATTAGCTACAACCTGTTGCTGTCTGCAATTATTTGAGTTTGACTTAATAAAAATAATAAAAATAATCATTGTTTTTTTCAAAGGGATCCACCTTTGCTGAAGTCACAAACTGACGTGAATCATTCGGAGTTGCGTGCGACTGACGTACACATTGCTTTCGAATGAAATTGGTCTCTTGGACTTGTGTTGGCCTCTCCTCCAGCTCCAGCACAATGTGCACCATGCAAGCCACTTCAGAGAGCTTGTTGAGCTTTCAACTCCAACATGCGCCTCCCGAGACCTCCACTCACTGTCAGAGAGCGCTCAGAACAAAGCGCACCATCCACACGGCAGACGCTGGAAACATTAGGCTGCAGAGTGTGTTTTGTGTGTCTGCGGAAGACAGTGCGGAGGGGATGCTGCCTTCATGCCTGGAGATGTGTCTCATTAGGTTGCTGTTTATCCTTGTTTGGTTTCTAAGATGACTGAAGTGGATTTGAGGTGCAAACGCCGTTACACACTGTGCCTCTGTCACGGCTGTTCCTGAGATTCAACATGACATTTATTAATTTGACACAGACTCAATGCTTGTGTCACTGCAATCATGCATGTTATTATAACTTACAATAAAAAAAAATCCTGCACAAAGACAGTAACAAACAATCGGATATAGTCGACCTTGTCTAAACATACGCTGCCTAATAGAGATTAAATCCGGATTATAGCAGGAGAATAGGAGGCATGCTAGATTAATGGAACATAGTTTCCTTTTGTAACCACAAAGAGCATGCAATGTGTCATAAGTAATTGATGACAGCTTTCAAGTTAGTTGCCCCATAACACCAGTGACCACCTCCTAACACACACAAACGCACACATGCATGATGTAATGTGTGCTGAATATACATAAATAAAGAAATGTCTTTTGTTGCCCCCCCCCCCACACACATCACACACACTGTCTGTACATTGTTTACACTGACTGTAAATCACACAGTGAAAGCCCAAACAGCTGGAGAAGCAAAAATCACTGTGGCAAAGCTTGAAAGTACAAATGACTAAGACGACTGTAAGCACACCTGACGAAACTGCGATTCCTGCTCGCTCGACCTAATTTGTCCCTTTCTTTTATGTTGTCCTTGGCCTGGACGCAAACACGTCTTCAAAGGACGCATTTGACCCACGTTCATGCACCCAACACATCCTCCCACACACAAACACACACATATATACACTATACTCCTAGCCAACACGCCCTTTGGTTTTAAAACCCCCTTGAAGATGGACACATCAAAGCCGTCAGTTGGCAAGAGTGACCTGGTCTGACCACGATGACTGGAGCCGAGTTTCCTAAAACAAGCACCACTGCGAGCGATGAGTCCGCAGGTCACCTGTCTCACCACAGCGTAGGGGTAGGGGGGGTTGAGAGGGTGAGGAGGAGCGGGGGCTGGAGGGGTAGACTCGATTTGTTTCTCTTCTTCTTGCACACCTGCTCGGTGCGACTTCCTTCACACTGCTCAGGTTCCTGTTCTCCTGTCTCTTCAGAAACAGATTCATTGCTTTGATGATTTTCAAACACAATTCATTTACTTTGGTGTTGTGGAGCATAGTGGTAAACATAATAAATAGAAAAATATAAAAAGTCAATAAGGGAGGTCAGGATGCATAAGCAGAGCGTATACCTCTGTCAAGAACTAACAGTCCCTTTATGTTCAATCAAGCTGCACCAAATTACACAAACTCATAGATATCGCTTCCCTAAATGTAGCTAATTCTTTTCATCAAGATTCATGAATAATGAAAAACATCATATCTCTCAATGTTAAAGAAAATGAAAAAGAAATCCTGGATCCGCCCCCTGATCCCGATCTGTGCCAAAATTGTATTGGTTCTTCCCTGACTCATACTGCATCCTTCCACCAGGTTCTGTGGTAATCTCTGCAGTTGTTTTTGTTTAACTTTGTTCACAATCAAACAAACAAACAAACCAACCAACAAACAGACTAGCGTAAAAATAATGATCTCCCTGGAAGCGATACAAATTTAAGATTTACAATAAAATCTAAACAACATATTGTAAAAAATAAAAAAGTACTCCTCTTGACATGTAACCATCCTCTCAACTCCCCTTCTCTTTTCATCAGTCTCTCCTCGCCTCATCTGGGCAGCATTAACACAGGCTGCTGACACGCATGGCCCTGATAGGCGAGCAGCAGCGTGGAGACATGCTGCGTGTGCCTGTGGAAAATTCTACCCTCAACCAAAAACAGCAAGCCCCGAAGCCAGGCCACAACAATACGTGCCACCTGGCTCAGCTTGTCGTTTGGAGCTGCAGTGGAAGAGCTCTCCCAGAGGAATGGTGAGTTAGCTTGTGAAGAAGGGAGAAGGATGCACGAACAGAGAGAGCAGTGAGCGGTGGGGTGAGCTGACAGGGTGGGTGGGTCCTGGCCCCGTCATTCAGGTTGATGCATGAATCTGTTGACAAGCCCGGCTGCTCCCACAGCTCAGGCTCTCCTCACAGAGCCTGCGCTCGGAGCAAATTGGCCGGCGTCTCCAGTCAGAGCTGCCTGACTCAGATCTATGGGCTTAGCTGTTACCTGAGGCGAGTCGGGCCAAGAGGCCACCTCCCTCCCAGCCCGCTCTCCTAAATTATAGCCTTGCTCGCTTCATAGCGCCTGAGGCCAAGTGTGTGTACAAGCGCGGTGGCTAACTCATCGCTTTACACATAAACACAAGTACAAGCACCAACAGACACAGAATAACACAGAAGGAGAAATACGGCTCCCTTTTTTGGTCCACTTCTGTTTGAACACAGTGTTCCAGATCATCAGCTTCAGTGGCCTCCAAACAAAAAAACGTATGCTGTATTTATCCTGTACTATGGCTGCAAGCTGCAAATGCTCAACTGTCCTTGAGGAAGAAGCCTCAGGCCTTTCCACAACCTGCAAACTCACACCTCTCTCGCAGTTACACAACCCACATGATGCTGTTTATAGCCTATTTAGTAATTAGGCTCCACACAAACAGGACAACAACTGAACATCAGGCTCCACATTTCAGATGACTGATGTAAACTTTACACAGAGCACAAAAGCCAGACAAAAGCCACACACAGAGATTTAAAAAAAAAACAACTTTCATGTGTTAACTTTCATGAGTTTGGCCTGCTTCACTTTGTCGCTGACTGAAATATCCAAAAGTAGAATGGCACCTTTTAGTTGCATCTACCTTCGTATACCTCCGCCATGGCCCATCAGCCCCTTTGCGAAACCTCACTAGATTGGGATTTTTATTTGGATCCGCACCGAAGTGCACACAATCATAAAGACCAATCCCTAAACATGTCAGATTTTTTGGGGAAAGATTCATAAATGATTCTCTGAAAAATCAACGATCAACTATCTCACAATGTTAAAGAAAGGGAAAAGAAATCCCTGATTCAGATCCGCACCAAAATGTAACCGGTTCTTTCCTGACCCATACCACATCCTTCCACCAAGTTTCATGGAAATCCGTCCAGTAGGTTTTGCGTAATCCTGCGAACTAACAGAAAAACAAATGAATCAGACGAAAACATGACTCCAAGGTGGAGGTAAAAATACAAACTTATACTGAAAATAAGTAAATAATGTTATATAGTCTTGTTATTTTGTTCACATGTTACTGAATATCGTCATAAAGTGAATTTAACTGGACCGAAACTAAATTGCACACTCATGTGGTTTTGCTGATTGTCACTTAAGCTCTCCCATTTGATTTATCATAAACAGACTCAGAGTATATTACACAGGTACTCCAAAACAACTGTTAGATAACTCAACAACAAATGACTGTAGACCAGAGGATGTCATGTAAGATCAGGAGTAAAGTTCATAAATACAATGTGCTGGTTACTTAACTCTTCGTCCTCTATCATCTATTCCTCTTCATTATCAGAAGAGAACTGAATCTTATCCTAAGACCATAGCTCCTCGTCTGCAGTTAGTGGCCTGGCCGACCCCTGCTCCAGTTCCTGCCGCTCGTTGGGGGTCAGCCGACTCCTGTTCCTGCTCCACGGTCCGGCCGATTCCTGTTCCTCCTCCACAATCGGCGGTCCATCCAACTCCTGTTCCTGCTCCACGGTCCTGCGCCATCTTCAGTAACCGTGCCTGAGCTGCCGCCGCCAAAGCCCGTGCTGCAGCAATCTCAAATGAATCTGGTTCCACTGGCTCACCTGTCAGACCCCCTGACAACCCCTGCTGCCCCATTAATGGAAGTGGTTCTTCTCTCCAGTTTCCTCGGCAGCCTCCAGCTTGGCCTCCAGAGGGTTTCCATCTTCGCTGGTGGCCTCCAGCCCAGCCTCCAGAAGGGTTCTGTCTTTGCCGTCTGCCCGGCCTCTGGACCGTCCCTCTGAGTGGCTACGCCCATCTGCATCCTGGCCATTCTCCAGAGCTACCTGGCTTGCATTATATTATTATTAACTTTGTTATTATTATTATTAATAATAAATATTATTAACTTAACTCTGAAGTTTTGACCCTCCTCCAGACCCCCTCCGCCCTCCTGGTCTTATTTGGACATTTGTTTTGGGACTTTTTTGGGACATCTGGGAGCTGTCTGTCATGGTTATCTGTTTAAGTTTGGTGTTTCCTGTTTTATTTTGTAGTTCTGATCTCCCTCATGTGTTCCTGTTCAGTTTACTTCCCACCTTTGTGTGTTTTCCTCCAGTTTTGATAGTTTGCCTGCCTAGATTAGTGTCATCTGTTTGTCCTGTGCCTCGCTCCTGCATTTGGTCCCACCTGCACCTTGTAACAATTATCTGAGTAAAGCACTTCTGTCTTTAATTTTGGATAAAGTCATTGCAGGCAACATTTTGTTTTAATTTGAAAAGTAAAAAATCCACGCAGACTCTACATGACCCAACATGACTCCTCCGAGGAACAGTTTCATCATTTCTTATCTTTCCTCAGGGCTTATTTATAATCATGTGAGTCAGGTTGACTACATTGTTTCTAATGAACACTAGTCAAAAAATAAGCTTCCTTCCGTTTTGACAGAGGAACAAATCCACAGCGACACTGAAATCCAGTCATGGCTGTTGTGCATTACGGAGATCACAGACCATCACACCTCTGCACGTAATACATTCACCAGTTGCATACATCATGTTTAGCAACTCTTTGCACCGCCTGTACAGCACATGATGATGACTTCAAAGCTGTGCACTGATTACCGGCTTTTAATAAGAGCCATGATGTGGTTTTATGCATGGATACCAGTAGACTGATATGTCTCCGTTGTTAAATTCCTCTCCTCTGCAATACTTTTTTCTTGCATCCATCTTATAAGGGTGTGACTGATTCTGCAGATATCTGATTGAAGGTCATGACAATGGGGGAGCGTCAAAACAAACCTGTTTCAATACTTCTTATGACTTGTAGTTACTATCTATTATTAGTCAGAATGATTCATTCTCACTCTTGCTGAAATGTCTTGGAAAGTAGGTCTGCAAATCCACGTGGTTTGGGTGCAGATAATTTTGGCACCTGGTTAAAGATGCTTCCCAAAGCTACAGCTCAGTAAAGATCTGAACATCTATACAGTTGAATTAATTATATAAAGTACCGTCAGTTCAAAGAGGAAATTGTTTACAACACAAGTCACTTTGTTTCATCTCAGATAATGCTAGCTGTAGCTACAAAAATAGCACGTGTTGCAAACACAAACTTAGACACCTAAACAGGCTAAACAGACAAACATATAAACTGTGAATCTACCCCCAAAGTCTTTAAAGATGATTATATGCTTCATAGTTTCAGTCGCCACTGTAATGATATGGTGTATCTAAATTAACAGCTAAATCAATAAGGTATCAAGCCACTGCCTTAAAACCCAGATCCACCACTTTTTATCTCCTCCAAAGAGGTTCATTGGAGTTTGTTTGTCTGTTAGCAAAAGCAAAAACTACTGAACCTTGAGAAGTGAGAACATTTTACATTTTAAGATCTGCTCTATGTCTGAAAAACAATGTGAATACAATGGAACTGACAAGTTTGAAGCAAAAAAGCAAGATTTAAATGATAAAAAGAGATGTGCAAAGAAGACTAGACTTGAAAGAATAAACCGAAACTGAAAACTTTTTCTCTTTGAAAACATTTCTAGTACTTTGAAACTCTTTTCGGTTGCAAACTGACTTTCACTCATTTATACTGGTAGATTTATTCTTTCAAAATTATGATCCTGTATTTGAACTGTATGAATATGTTAGTAAGAGATAGAGGGGGAGTGGGGATAAGAGAAATCTGCACAGAAAGAGGCAGATAAGAAGAGAGAGATGTCACGGGCAGAGACAGAACGAGTGTGTACGCTCGGTGTTCTCGAGGTCTGGAGTCTTTGATGTCGGCTGTGCCCACATGTCCAGCCCCTCTCTGCCAGGAAATTACAAGTCCGTCCCCCCGGAGCCCCGCTGACTGCTGCGAGAAACACTCCAGTGTTTGATGTTCTAAAGAGGGATCTCCAATGCAATTTAGCCTTTCATCTCTTCCCTTCTCTTTTGTCTGTGATTCATCCAGACTCTGGCAAAGTTACCAACATTTTCACAAGTCAGAAGTAATATTACGTTGCTTTGTAAAATAAATTAATTGTGAGACAGCGAGGGGAATGCAACAGTAAACAGAGGGATAGGGAGAATGTATAAGCAGACATCAAAGATGGTCATTGGTGTCATTGCTCCATCAACAGCAAATGAGGGAACTGTTGTTGAAAATTTTAAAAAGAATTTCGATCATACCACAACTTCTAGAATTTGGATTTTTCTGGACACTTCAAACCATAGACTGTTTATAAAGATGGACGGCATGACCAAAAGTGAAGCCAAAGTATTTAATTCACCATCTGGTGGCTGGCTGCAGTATAAATCACCCACCTACTCCATGTAAGCAGATGGGACATGGACCAAACTGAAAATTATGCACATGGCAAAACGTATTTTTCTCAAAGATGGGTTTTTGTCATTGTCGGTAGTTCTTATCACACTGATGTTCATTCTGGATATTTTGGCTTCACATCTGGAGAGTGCACCATCCATTTTTAAATACAGTCTATACTTCAAACCTTTAATTTGTTCTTGATTGCTTGTTTTTTTTTGGCCACTTGGGGACTAAGAACATGTGATATGGTTAATAGCCTTTAAAAAGCCGTGGACACTGACGTGTGAAATAAAGTTACACTTATTGCTGGAATTAATTTTGGCGGCTGTATTTTAGGGCTTTAATTCTTCTGCACCGTGCTGATTTTAATATTATAAACTGACCTTGGTGACCTTGATGTAGCCAATAAGTTAGAAACACAACGCACCTTCTCCCTTGCAACCTTCTGACCTCAGAGCCAAAGAGATTGGAGCAGAACTCAGCCGATCTGCCAGTGTACAAACTCAAGATCCAACATCTGTCTTATTTCTGTTGTGGAAAGAGTTTGGCACTCGTTTGCTTTGGAAAGGGTTCAGTTTCAGATTTTATACCCAAACCCCCCAAAAAAGAGAAATAAACTGGCTTCTCAGGATTCATAAGCCGTCGCTGATGGGTTTCATGGACGGAAAAAAACAGCTGTTTTGTGTTGCCCTCCTGAGTTTTATTAATCAGCTCTTGGTTCACCCTGGTGATTTATGATATAGAAACAGTCTTGCATTGGAACGAACAAGGAGGGATTACATATAGACTGCAGACCCAGCTGGGGGTGTTTGCCTTTGCACTGAGTCGGATTAATGTTCAACAGGCTGTTGTTTGGCTAGAGGGCATATTGCTTTTCAAATGTGGCCCCCCCCTTCCACCACCACTTCGTCCCTCTTCCCACTTCTCTGTAACTTCTGCATTCATGAGGTTGTGTGGGAGAGCCAGGTGATAAAAAAAACAACATTCACTATTTACTATTCTCTGATTTGGTTTATTCCATTTAATGGGACTGAGCATAATCCTTTTGTGACGTGAGGGGAAATAAATAAACGGGACCAGAGCAGATGATGTGATTTGTTTGGACGAGACCTTTCATGACACGGCCACAGTGTCACCACCACTGTTTACAATGTTTTATTCCGAGACCCAGGTTTTTTCTTTTACCGCTGGACCTCAGCCTAGACTCCCAAGAGTTCAGTGAATAACAGCCTGGGTCTGGTTGACCCTGGCAAGCATTAAACCTCTGACTCCAGTTAAATAGCGTCTTTGTAACCCTACAACCCATAAAGCAGAATATATCAGACTAATAACAATGATGGACAATTGCGCTCTCTGAGGTGAGACAGCCGCCTGCGACGTCTGATGCTCTCAAAAGTGCAAAGTGTGGGGCAACCTCCTCGTGTGCACAGTCACAACAAACAATGTAATTAGTAGGTCAGTGAGAGGACTGATGAATGATGATCGCACTGACAGTATTTGACAGTGTGCAGGTATATCATCATTACCTAAGCCAAACAACACCAGCGCACCTATAAGTGAGTTGTACTTCTTCTAATTGTATACGATCGCACAGTGCAGTCAGGGGATTTGTTTTGAGTTAGCCCAAACCTGAAACATATGGAGCGCTATGATTTCTTGGCAGGCTAACGTGGCGAGTGCCTGACCTCTTCCTGTGCTTCTTTTGTTCTGCGAGGGGCTGCGAGGTATCAGGGGATTGCTTATCACTCTGACACAGGATGCCAGCAGGGGTTCATGGTGCAAGAGGGGAAGTGACAATGTGGCACTTGCTTGTTTTCATAAGGAATGAGGCGATATTGTGACACAAGGCCCCGCACCTCTGCGAAAACAGGAACCACGATGACGTCCCAGATGATTGTCAACTGCTCTAGGTGATACTATTTTCTGCCGCATTTATTTTCTTAGGGCCGCTCACTATAGTCTGTCTCTGCCCTCACCTTGCTTTAAAGGGATTGTTCACCCAAATATGAAAATTCACTCATTATCTGTTTTAAGGACTCAAACACTTCCCCCGCCCCTCCATCGGCATAGTGATGAGTAGGTAATGAGTGAACCTTTATTTTCAGGTGAACTATCCCTTTAAGTCTGACAGCATGAGCACCTAAGACTCCTCCAGTGTCATGTACTGGTTTTGAGTGCGTGTGCCTGGTGAGGGGATGTGGTTCTTGGGTCAGGCTCAAACGGGGGGTATAATCTCACTCATGCAATCTTACTCACGTCACAGGTGCATTTCCCTCGAGTGTCTGTGGTTTTCCACATGACCCGCACAGCTGTGTGTTTTCACTGTGTAACAAAGACACAACAGCTGCTGAAGTTTCTGTAAGAAAAGTGCAATTGCAGTGACCAAACTGATGTGTCGAGTTTCAGGGGGATGCTCAACGGACTTATGCACATGTAGGTGTTGCAATTAACCGGTGCATGGCCCAATGGAATGTTTTTTTGATTGATGCGGTGTTACTTGCTGTAACTTATCTGCATGATGGAATGTGGCGTCGTTCTGAAAACAGCTGATATACAATACCTGGACAAGCTCCTCAACTGCTATCGAGAAATTGTCTTTGTCCGAGGAATTGGTGGAAGAAGCAGGACTCCTTTGTTGTCTGTCCTGCGGTCAAGTACAAAATATTTACTTTGAACTTGAATAATTTTACCTTTTTAGACTTAAACATAAATAAATTAAACTATGTATGAAATTTAGAGCAGAACGTCTCCTTTGCAGAATTGTTAACAACTATATTTGAAATATGACAAGAGGCACCAGCTAGACTAATGTGCTTTTTTTTTTACAATATTGTGTGTTGCATTACTCTAGTATGTTTGTAAAATTATGATCTGAAAAAGAACCAGTAACTATAGCTGTCAAATAAATGTAGTAGAAATGGAATTAGAAAGTGCAGCATTCCATTTTGAAGTGCAGAGTTGAGGAGACGTTGTAGATAATGAAAAAAATCAAGTTAGGTACAAGTATCTCAAGAGATTTTATTACTTTTAAGCACAGTACTTGGGTCAATGTACTTAGTTACTTTCCTCCCATGGGTCCAGACTACTGTGTAGTAGTTAAATACATATTCCACAGATGCTAGCTACAACAAGATGCAACATCTTCACAAATATGTCAAACCACTTTTTGTGGAGAAAACTTAACAACATGTTCTAAGTAAAAAAAAAAGGCATAAATGTCATAAATGATCCAGTATGGCATCATGTGTAAAAGAAAAAGGGCTCATAGCTCATAAATCACAGTGGAACATGTTTGTCTTGTTACTGGTCTCCACAGAAAGAGGAACAGAGGTTGGAGCTGGTCAAACGTCTCCACCCCCGTGACCCCTGATCTCTGGGTCCCCTTCAGACCTCAGACTTGGGGGTCAGGGGTTTGACCTCGCTCACTTTAGTGCAGCGGGCTAATGGCCTGCCACTGTCACTGCCTGCCACAGTCTGACAGCTCTATGAGGCCTCACACTGGTCAAACTTGAGAGCCGGGCCAAGGGGGCGGGGGGGCCAGGCAGAGGGGGTCCGTCTGTGTGCTTCAGATCTCTACATGCATTTGTGTGACACAACACAGATTTCTGTTACGCTGGAACCACACACGAACACAGGAGCCATAGTTACAGGCATGAACATAGAAGGACTGTGTGTTTACAGTCGGTGAAAGCATGTGGAAGCATGTAACCCACAGAATATTAGTACTAGGGCAACTCTGGTGGTTCCTCGCAAATGGCAATGCAGAGGAGGAATTGTGTGTGTCTGTGGTAAGAGGTCCTATGATGTCGAACAATGGTTCCTCTTCATCTGGTCATGTGGTGTGTGTGTGTGTGTGCACGTGTGATTTTGTATGCAACTCTGTGTGTGGGTGTGTGTGTGTGTGTGTGTGTGTGTGTGTGTGTGTGTGTGTCGCTTGCGGGGCATGCAGCCTGGTCACATGAAAATAGTGCTAATGAGGGACTACTGTTCACAGCTGGCACCAGTGGTCAGACCTCTGCTGCACACTCACACACTGCCTGAGATGAGAAAGTCTCGCAGGGAGCAGTGACAAGATATCCACCAGGGCCTCGTCCTACATTCAACCATCATGTGACAGAGGGGGACTTATTGTCCAGTTTACTGCTTCAACATAAACAGTGGCGGACTGCACAACGAGAACACCGGGACATTTCACTCATGGTCTTTTTGTCCTGCCTCGAACTCGAAGCTGGGAGTTCTCCGAGTTTGAGAATCTTTAGAAACATTGTGGATAAGTACACAAGTTGACAAAACGTATGTCTATTCATTTGTAGACATTTTAATTTTTAATTGTTACATATTAAATCCTTATACAAATAACCACAATGTTCAAAGACAGATTAAAATATATCCTCTAAGAGAAATAAGTGGCTCTTTAGCTGCTAAATGTGTTCACAAGCTGTTGCTGAGCCGGTTTCATATGGCTTTTATTTTACCATTAGTTGTATCTTTCATTTACCACGATGCCATGGTGCTATTGATTTGGCATTTTGACCAGTCATGGAAGCGACAGAAGGAAGGAACAAATAAGGTTTAAGTTATGGGTTAGTTCACACACACATACAAACATTAATGTGCTTGTACGTGCACGCATGTGGACGAGTACTCATTCATATTCACATGTGCACACCAACACAGGCAGACATGCAGGCAGCCGAGGGCCTATTGTACCAGTTAGTAGTCACTGTCCTATTAGAAGGGTTTTGGCTATAAGGGCTTGTTTTAAAAACCTTAATCCTTTGTCCCAGTAGGAGGCTTTTGTTGGCCACTGCTCAGCGTCCAGGTGATACATAATGGGAGGGTTTTCTGCGTTAGTGTGTGTGTGTGTCCTACCCGCAGAGTTTTCTCATTGGAAAGTAGCCAGCTGACAGCATTTGGTGGAGCCCGTTGAGTCTTTGTGTGAAAACTTTCCTCAGCCAGGGAACCAAACACACTGTGTAATTGTTGTTCATGTAAGACACAGTCTGCTACACAACGTATAGTTATTGCAGCCAGATGAAGATGGATCTCCACGTTTGAGTCACTTCGGAAAACAAAAGCATCTTGGGCTATTTCTTCTATTTAAATGTGTGTGTTCGTTTGCTTTTCTGGTGCCTCATTAGAGTCAGATTAAAGCAGCCTGCATGACTCAAGAGCCGCCATCTCATCCCAGCTCCTTTTGATGGAGGAGATCCGCTACTTTAATTACTGGTCTTCAATCGCTGGTGTTTCACTCAAATTGCTGGATGGTCACATGATGGGGATTAGCCACTACTTGTGGTCATGGTCGGTTGTTTGAAGATCACACGGCTTCTGAAGCGCTGATCACACAAACACGCCAACCAACAAAACACTTTCTCCCTCGTCAGCCCATCGACGCATTGTACGGCCCGATGCAACACAAAATAAATTGATAAAAGATCTTATTTTAATCACATTTTCGTGCAACTTATGTGCATATTTAGATTCCCCGGTTGGGTATAAACATTGTAGAGAGAACAGAAATAAGAAAGATGTGGACTTATTCAGCTAAGCTGCTTTCAGACATTCATCCCCTTGTAAAATTAGGATTCACCACGAGTGAGTGAGTGTGTTGGTGACATTTCTAACATGTGACAGACGCAAAAAAGAAAAAACTAAAAGAATACAAATATCTCAGGATGAAAAAGTGGTGCTATACACGTAGAAGACACCAACAAAGATGTCAAGAGAGTTTTTGGTGATGAGGGTTGACGCCGGTGGTGATGTGCTGTAAAATAAAACACGTGATCCCCACGTTACATCTTGCCTCCTGCCTCCTGCCTCCTGCCTCCTGCCTCCTGCCTCCTGCCTCCTGCCTCCTGCCTCCTGCATGCTGCAACACCCCTCACCTGAATCCTTCAGAGACTCCTGTGTTGTTGCGAACACATCCAGAGAAAGTCCTGACCCAATTTTGCACACATCCTCCGGAGTTCATGTCTGAAAACGGCTTTACTGACTGCGTCGCTCCTCTGGTTCCACGTGTGCTTCTGCTGGGATTCTGCTCTTCTCCACGCAACATCAGATCCTGCAGGGAAACAGATGCAGTTGGTCCATATACTGCAGCACACTGGTAAACCTAGGAGAATGATTGCTCCTTGGCAGTATTTCTACTAATGAAAACCATGCACAGTTCCTCCAGCCAGAGGGGGAAGATGTGCAGTGGAAACAGTAGATGAGCCCGAGGCCGTGAGTGATACATTATTGCTTAACCTTGAGGGACTGCTCGCCTGACAGTGGGATCAGAATCAATGCCACATGCTGAAAGGAGTGGACGCATGCAGAGTGGGAATCCATCACATCTCTGTGACAAGACCGTGTTAAAGTTATGTTTCTGTTAAGAAACGTCTTGATACGGGGTTATTGAGTGTGAATGTGCACATGTGCTCTGAAACAGAAATACAAAACAAGTGAATCAAGGAGAAAAAAAGGAGTGAGTACAGAGAGGGGATATCAAAACCATGTGTTTGGGGTGGTGCCACGCAGCCGTGGGTGCCAGGAAGGAGAGAAGGGAGTGATTTTCTTATTTTTTTTATTTTTTTGCAGAACTGTGCGTTTCCCTTGCTTTCAATTAGGGAGAGAAGTGACAAAGGATTAAGGCTTGAGGAGCAGAGATGCCTATGAGGGGGGGGAGGACAACCTGGCAAACTCTGGTCATGGGGATGTGGACATTAAGTTTTACATTCACAGCTGTTTTATAGTGCCATTTACTAGAGAGCAGGTGCAAGTCTATTAAAATCTCCCTTTACTGCTAAAACTCACATCGGAATGAGTTGCACAGCCAGTCTGCACAATGATAGACCGGAGCAGGACTTGAAGCAGGGCAGTAGCAAGTGAAGACGAGGAGTACAGGGAGAAGCACGGAGGAGTGGAGGAGTAGTCGCTGAGGGTTAGAGGTCAGTGCTGCGAGAGTTGAATCACCCCGAGTCCACAGACTTATCTGCTGTTCGCCGAAGAGGTTCGACTCCGCGTCTGTGACTTGATGTGTAGTTACATTTCACACACACAATACACACACACACACACACAAATCAGCGAGGCACAGAAAAACAGGCCGTCCCTCTCACGCAAAGAGCCGTGATTGTGTCAGTGCGTCGGGCGTCCTGCCAAAGGGAGGGGGAGGGAAAAAGTTTAAGGAGGGGGGGGTGCACACAGGTGCTGAGCCTTGAGCCTGGGGGAGGAGGGGAGGAGAGAGGAGAAGTCAGGGGGAGGCAAGTGGATGTATTTGAGGAGAGGAGAGGGGAAAGAGGGAGGGAGGGAGGGAGACAGCAGCTCTCCTCTGTATCCTCTGGTCTGTTATTCAATGGTGAGGTCCAGCACAGTTTTATGAGTCCACAAGTGGCCTCAAACAGGACAAGGAAGCCGAGAGCACGCCAAGGCCCGTGTCACAGAAGGCTAGCGTGACATCCGAATGTGTCAACAAAGGGAACTGGAGCGTTTTCTGAAGATTTCCGATCCGATCTGCCCGCTGCATGACAAATGCTTTTCCAAAATGTGTGAGAGAGGAGCAGGGATAATTCTCAACATAAAAAAGTTTTCGATGTGCAAAGATTATTTTTATTCCAACACTAGTTTTTTTTGCTTTTCTGTCCCGCACATTAAATTAGTTTCTCTCAAAAAAGAAAAAGACAGAAGGAAAGAGGAGGGAAGAAAAAACATGCTGCTAGATTGTATTTGCTCAGCAGAATTTAATATGAGCGAGCTGGAGGTGCTTTTCTTCTGGGGCCAATTCCCTGGAGACACATCCATCTCTGGGAGATGGTGGGAAGGACAAAAGAGGACTGCCCTCAAGGCTCAGCCCAGGCGTGCTTAAACACACACACACACACACACACACACACACACACACACACACACACACACACACACACACACACACACACACACACACACACACACACACACACATACACGGCATGATCTTACACCCAGATATCAACAGTTTCAAGCACACATAGACATGCACACAGATGCGTGCATTCACACAAGCAAAGAGCTCAGACAGAGGCTGCCTTGTCTGACAACAGCTACAGACTTGGTCAAACAGAAAGAAGGAGGAGGGAGACGAAGAAGAAAAGACTTGAAAGGGACACGGAGAGGTAGAGATGTATGTTTTAAAGTAAATGGACAGACCAAAGGAGAAGGCATTTAACAGAAAGTGAAGCGTTTTGAAAGCCAGAGGAGGCTAAAGAGAAAAAGAAGAGGGAGAAGAGAAGCAAGGGGAGGTTGTAGTTAGCGGTAATGCCCCGTGACAGCGCTGTCAGACTGAGGGAAAAGCATGAAGAGGTGTTTATATGTAGAGTTGTGGCAGACTGCTTGTGCTGCGTTTTGGCCCCAAACACTGCACTTACTTACCGTCAGCAGCTGTCAGTCATCTCAGGCACCTGTGCGACCAGGTAACGGTGGCACGTATCCCCTGAAAGACAGAGGTGGGAAGTGATACAAATCATTTGTCACTGTATAGTCGATTTTCTACTTCTTCAATACGTGGAATTATTCATTATTTCTACTTGGCATCATTGAGCACTGCCTTCCCAATATCAACACAGATTTTAAGCTTAATGGACAATAACACAGAAAGGACAATTCCTTGCTGTTTATCCATTGGTGCATATCATGCAAAACATATACGCAACACAGTGTAAAGGACGTATCAAGATCGCAGCACGCATTTTTTCTAGCTTTAACCAACCCCTAATTGATTTTATTAGATTATAACGAAGACTGGTTTAATTGTATTAGTCAATGAACTAGATTTATGTGACATGAGTTTGCTTTGCACAGATACAGTCAGTAGAAATGGCTCTCAGAAGGGTAGTTTTTACTTTTATACATTGACCTGAGTAAGAGGTTGAATCAGTATACTTTCACTTGAGACTCAAGTATCTGTACTTCTACTTGAGTGCAGGATGTGTGTACTGTTGCCACCTCTGCGGAAATATCAGAACTAATGATCAAATGGAAACTGAAGACCAGAACCAGAAACTCCAAGTGGACACTCCTTCCAAAGTGGCCCCGCAAACTTACCTCCGCATATCAAAAACAACTGCAAACTATTATACAAATCTAATGTGTAGTTTAGGGAATTGGGTAATTGTGTTTTGGTTAGCTGGTATAAAAAAGTCACATAATCACTCTGGTGCAAACCCCTTGGAGAATTAATGCCCTGGAACAGCCCCTAGCCCTGCTTAGTTCATTTCCTGTTCCTGGCGGAGGCAATGAGGGATAATAAGCTCCACGCTATACGCTCACTGCTCTTGTTCATGCGGTCACACAGCTCTGCTAATGCAGCAATCAGAGGAGAGTTAGGAAGAAAAGGGGCAAGACGGAGAGCTGTCTCGCCAAACGACCCCCGTATCCTCTGTCATGGATGTGCAGGATACAGAGAGTTCCCCCGGAGAGAGATCGGCGTTGAGAACATGTCACAAAGACCACAAAATGCAGCTTAACCTAAAGGAGATTGCTCATCTTCTTGTCTCATGTGACGGCTATAGAGCGGAGCACTCCTCTGGCGTGGTGTAGTGTGGCACAGACAGACAGACAGACAGACAGACAGACAGACAGACAGCTATACAGTAAGAAGCGGCAGTCCCCTCCAGGAATGTTGGCAGCAAGGACAGTTGTCGACAGAAACTTGAAAAGATCATATTTCTGGCCGAGGGGTCTCCACAGTGCTGTCAGACAATAGTGATGGGTTAGGAGGAGAGATGAATGGCAGGATGTGCTGTCACTCACTCAACTGTGTGTGTGTGTGTGTGTGTGTGTGTGTGTGTGTGTGTGTGTGTGTGTGTGTGTGTGTGTGTGTGTTTGCGTGTGTGTCCCATAAACTCACACTCATTTCATTTGTAGTTGTTTCAGGGCAAATGCAACAATATAACAGGACATTTCAGCCATGGCCAATAAATAAAAAATACTCCAACAAAGTGCGATTACACAGAAACTAATAAAATTTGGGGTGTGAGTGATTCACATTACAATCCTGCAGCCCAAACCAAAACTTGAATGTGATCGCTACCGCAGCTCCACTCACTCATGTCCTCACTCCCTCCCCCACAGCTCAAAATCATAAACAGATCCTCTGGCCATTCTACGAACGGCTGGTTGATCTGCCTGGGTCACATTTACCCTGGCCGGGTCGCACAGATACCCATGACCAACATTATTACACACTTACCCAATTACCTAGTAAGACTGGTGGGGGGGGGGTGTCGACACATACACACACTCATACCCAGGGTTAGCAGGAGGCTACCGGGGTCGTCAAGTGCACAGACAGTGCGAGTGGATATACTGACAAAGTGCACTGGGTTCTGTCCAGGCCCTCGTCCCAGTATGCTCTGGGCCATGATACAGGTGCCACACTACATCACCCCCACTCCTCCGCTCCTGCAGCCCCCCCTCACATATCCCTCTCCCTCTAGTGTGAGCCTCCACAACAGGTGCAGTAGGTTAGGCTGCAGGCCCCAACATGCAAGGAAACAGACTGTTATTGTGGGCCTTCCTTCCATCATCTCCTTCTCTCTCTCTTTTTTTTTTTTCCTTTTTCTTTCTCCACCTCCTCTCGTCCCAACTGCCCCGGGGGAGCAATCGAGAGGTCCAAACCTGAACACGTAACCTGAGCGCAACTCTTCTTCTCCGTATTGTGCAAGGATGTTGAAAAGAGGAGGAGGAAAAAGTGGAGGATATGTTGCACATGCAGGGGATTGGACGGCTTGGCAGCGTGTGTGTGTGTGTGCGTGTGCGCGTGTGAGTCTGTGTGTCTGTGCGTGTGTGTGTGTCTCTGCATGTGTGTGTGTGTGTGTGTGGGTGGGTGTATTTTGGAAGCAGTAAATACAAGGACAGGGAAATGATGGATTCCTGTAACCGTATGGCAGCAGCAGTAGGCACACTGCTTTCACTTGCTGACAGTCAACAGGTGATTCCTCCATCTATCAGGGTCTACCAACACTGGCAATATAAAAACACTGTGCTTCCTGCTCGCATGCATTTGACCGTGCACATTAAGTTAAAAGGTCAAAGGAGCCACTTTTTTTATTGTAAACAAACGCAAAAAGATTTGTGCAGTTCGCAGCGACTGCTCTCTACTGTATTTTTGCACAGTTAAACTTCGCAGCCTACTGCGTTTCATTACGAGAAATCCAGATGTGCTTCTTGGCAGCCACAGAATGTCTTCAGCTTCGTATGACACTGCTGCTGGCCTCCGTGCACAGACAGAGAAACGACGCCTCGGGGCAAGACTTTCTGCTCTCTCTCTCTCTCTCTCTTTCTCCTTCTCCCTCTCTCTGCCATCTCTCCCTTTTTTGCTGATCTCTCTCTCCTTTGTCTCTCCACTTACTTCCCACTCTCCCCCCATGCATCACCTTATCCCTGTCTCACCTCCTCCCTTTGCTCTGCATCGTCCACCATTGCTGTTCACCTTTCCCTCTCGTCCCCCTCTCTCTTACTCTGCACTTCATGCCCTCTCTCTCTCTCTCTCTCTCTCTCTCTCTCTCTCTCTCTCTCTCTCTCTCTCCTCTTTGCCACTCTTATCACATCATCTGCTCAGGGAGACAAAGTTGACCAGTGACAGGTAGTCAGGGGGCATGTGGGAGCCGGCTCCAGAAAGTCTGCCCCTATACCTACTTTGACACTGGCTCTGCTTCTCCTTTCTTTCTCCCCTCACACACACACACACACGTGGTTTTTTTTGCAGCCTGCATGGAGGACCAGTCAAGTCAAATGTCAGCTAACAAATTAGTCAGAGTCTTCAAAGAGAGCGAGGGGCTGCTAGTATCTGTCGAGGCAAACACTACATAGACTTCGTGTTTCTGACTGATCAACACACCTCCGGGCTTCAGCGATGACATTTCAGAGCCACGTTATGAGGCGAGACCTAGTTCTTCGAGGAATTGCCTTTGGACCAAATATCACAACGTGTTAAAGAAAGAATCACAAAATCTTCTTTATTTAAGAAACACCAGCTGAATCTGCTCTAGAATAGGGAGCTTGTTAAAAAGGA
This sequence comes from Hippoglossus stenolepis, assembly GCF_022539355.2. Taxonomy (NCBI): domain Eukaryota; kingdom Metazoa; phylum Chordata; class Actinopteri; order Pleuronectiformes; family Pleuronectidae; genus Hippoglossus; species Hippoglossus stenolepis. The sequence continues at coordinate 15,232,653 of NC_061492.1, read as the reverse complement.
ACATTTCATTTCTTGCTAGAGGAAAGAGAGCGAAAGAGAGAACTGTGTTGAGAATTGAACATAATCTTTGTTTTAACATGGATCTTGTGCATAACAAGGCACATCACAGCTGATTTCATGCACACCTCTGAGACTTCACACCAGTGGGGGGGGGGGCCTGTGGGCTCCCTGCGAGAAATGCAGTAATGGTGAGAGTTGAAACACTTTCTTTGTGGAGTTATTCTGTTTGTTCCACTTTTTTTCGAGGTGTTCAATAATCTTTTCACTGTGCCGTGAAATTAGATTCTTACTCACTTCTCTGCAGCTGACAGTAACCTCAAAGAAACCCACCAGACTGGAGAGCTGTGTCAGTGTGCCCTCTATTGATTCAAAGATGTCATTGCAAGATGAAGTTAGTATGAGATTGACAATTTCTTGAAAGTGCAACATACTGAAAACACTTTTCAGTGTTGTTTTTCAATACAAAGTGTTTGTTAGCTCATCATCTTCACCTCATACATGAAGCAACATGCGACCAAACTCAGTTGAGTACATATCTCCGCCAAGGCCCAGCAGTACCCTTAGGAAACCACATTTAAATTCAATAGATAGTGGGAAACAAAGTTCCTGCATCTGCCCCCCCGATTCATATTCACAAATCAATGGGTTCTTTCTTGGCCCATATTGCATCTTTTTCCACCAAGTTTTGTGGGAATCTGACCAATAAAAAACATCGCCAGTGAAAACACAACTTCCTTGGCGGATGTAAATTGGCACTAAACATCGCATGCTCCTCTTGGGTGGGATGATGGAGAAAGGCAACTCACAAAGAGCAGGATGCATCAGGCTTCACCTCGGCTGTGCTCTGCTTCAGAAGCCTCGCTGACCCCAGCCAGACAGGTCACCTGTCTTGGCTGTTGTTGGGCTGCACACTGAATCAGATCTGACACAGCTGACAGAACACCGTCTAGACAAAGAGCAGACCCCTTCCTAGTATTGTTTGTTGGTGGTTAGTGGTGGGAGAAAAACAGGAAGAGTGTGTGACCAAGCCGGTAAAAAGACCAGGGTCCAGGAGGAATAAAGACTTCCTGCCTTTAGATGTTCCTTCTCACATGAGCTGTCGGGCCATGCAGGCAGGAGGTATTGTCTGCTTGATGCTAAAATGAGCTTGAATGCCAAGATGAGTTGAGTCTCTGGCTACACTGCACTGCCCGTGTTGTATCACATGGTGGCAGCACCACATTAAGAAACAAAAAGTGATAGTGATTCCAACCATCTCTCTGTCTTACATGTTTACACTTTATCTTAGCATCTTTCTCAAATTGGCCATATAGGTTTGTTTAAGTACAATATTATGACATCAGGAGGAAGCTATCTGAATAATACAAAATCTCTGGGCAGTGTTTTATGTCTGTTTTTTAGAGTCATCAGGGAATGAGGAGGGATAAAATCTCATTTAACAGGGCTCAAACCTGGAATCACAATCACAATCAAATGGTTATTAAAAAAGTAGTTTGACATTTTATAAGAAATATATGCATTCCCTTTTTTTTTGGAGAATTAGATTGTCATATCTGCATCGTAAATATGAAGCCGAGGCCTCTGCAGTTTAGTTCTGACCTGTCCCTTTTTATTAATATTAATAATAAAGGCCATATCTTTGAAAAAAGACTTACAAAATTTAAGCTGAAGCAAGCGATCAATTAGCTCAGGTTAACATATAGAGACAAACAAAGTCTAAGAATAACTTTTTATAAAAATTTCCAGGCAGGTTGCAATTACTTCTTCTTGGAGGCTGCGCTGTTGCCTGGCAACCCCAAGGTGATGACAATAGTGCTGAAGATGCAGGTAGACGTCCTTGTTGCCTTTGGACAGAGCCAGGCTGACTGTTTCCCCATTTTTTTTGCCTCATGCTAAGCCAAGCTAACCGGCTGCTGGCTGTAGCTTTACACTGAGTGAAGATATATGAGAGTGGTATCCATCTTCTCATCTAGGTCTAAACAACACAGTAAATAAACACATTTCCTGGACATAATTCATGTTGGAACTTTTTCTTTAAAACATTGGGTAATCACAGTTTACCTTTGCTTGGAAAATGTTAAAGAGATAAATAAGGTGTGCACATTGTTATAACATTTACTGCATCCTTTTCATTATCATCCATGCCAGGAAGACACAGTTCAAACTATCGGAATCTCTGATGTGTGTTTAACATGTCAAGTAAACATGAAGTTTATGGATTCACATAAGTATTTACACAGCAGGTAACTCACACTCTCCCCCTAATTTGACCTTTATCTACTTTCCTTGGGCCCGTGTGACTGCAAGCACCCACACGTCGGCTTTGGTAATGATGTCAACCTGTTGCTTCACCTTCATAAAGGTCAGAGAACTCGAACATTTCTCGCATTCTTGCTCCTACCGGCCGTCCTTCCCCTCCACAAAGACAGGAGTAAATCTGTGTCCCAGACATAACATTAAGCAGTGATCATTTTCCCCCTCGCAAGGTGGTTGTTTCACCTCAATGTTTGAGTTAGTGGCACTGTAATTATGTCAGAATTTACATCTGAAACACAGGTTGTGACATTCCTCTGCCAGCTGGAGGTCTGCCTGTAAATGTGGCACCTTTACCTGCGGATCCGCCCCCCAAAGCCCACGGAAAGAGCCAGAACCGTGTACTTTCAGTCACAGGGGTAAGTTTGTACGCGCTGAGGAGGAGCAGGATTTAATGTGTTTTAATCAAGAGGGTAAAAGCAGACTGGGTTAATTATACTTTATTAACAAGCCTCATTAGCTTGATTCATTGTCACTAAATGGCCAATGCAGGTTGTGTAGATAAGGCATTAATATTTGATTACATTGGAGCAGATTACTCACTGTTATTGGCTCATTTCCTTCATTTTCTCGGTGGAGAGTTCCTTTGTTCTTTTCACCAACAGGGTAAAAAATATCCCAGGTTTGAGCTCTTAGACATATTAAACCTGTGGGAGCTGATAATGATGATGTTCACAGAAATGGAGATTATAATGTCAATTCTAAGGAAGAAACTCTGAACATTGGAATTAATGTCCAAAAATCATTTGAAATGGAAAAAAAAGCACAGGAAAAGAAGACCCATAGTTTTACCTTCAATCTGCTCCTCACTTCCTTTTCTCACTTCCATGAAGAGAGCAACTGTCAGACACCATCTGAGAAAGTGGAAGTGCAATTGGTTTCTATGATGACAAAACAGTCTAAAAATTGCTGGTCGAACAATCAAATCATGTTTTTTTTATTCCTGGATCCACACCATCCGCACCTTAACTTAATGGCTTCTTCCGAGGCACATGCTGCACCCCTCCACCAAGTTTGGTGAAAATCAAATCTCTTTTGCGTAATCCTGCTAACAAATAAACCAACAAACAGTAACAGGTGAAAACATAAGCTCCTTAGAGGAGGTAATAATTACATGTAGCCTAATATGAAAGGAGTCGCTCATAGTCACAAACCCATGCATAATTCTCACGTGAATTGGCAGTTTAGCTCAGCTCGTCGCAGCATTTTATTGTCTTGCAGCTCATTGTTTTGCTTTTGTGGCCCACGACTTAACTGTTTTGTTCTTCTCACTGCTCTTGACAGGATTGTTTTGTGACCTTGCAGCTGTTGTCAGCATACTTCATGGCAGACAAAGCTGGCACCTAGCTGGTGAATATCAAGCATTTATAAGCAGATATTTCCCTCAGGAGCTGGTGGAGACCAAAAAATAACTAAAATGAGTGAGAATGTCTGACTTTTGGGGCCAGAAACACAAATGCTAATGTAGCTCCTTGTCAGGATGATGTAACTGTTTGCTAACATGGTGACATCATGTCAATGTTATGTTTAGAGCCTGCTGCGCTGCCGACACGTAAATCTTTAATGCAGTGTTCCTGTTCCATATGGAATCATCATGGTAACATATCCAGTGAGAGGATGAGGTGTTGTTCATGTCTGACAACATGATCCATATCAAACCGAGTAATCTGTACATTTTAACCTTGGAGAACGGCCAATCCAAAGAAAACATGTTGAGACCTACGTATTCACACATAAGCACAAGACAGCTTCAGTTCATCTACATGACAAATGTCTCCAGCTACGCCCACTCAAAGGGGTTTATGACCGAACAGAAAATCAGTGTTTCAGCCTCGCCCTCTACTCATTTCTTGTAACTGTAGCTTGTCTCAATTATCCCATGTATGAAAGGGAAGATTACACTGGGGAGATGCTGTGGGAACGAGGCAAGAGGATTCTTTAGGGTTCCAATCTTTTTATATACAGTCCATGGTTCCAATCCACCGAGGAATCCACCATCATCACATAGATTTGCAGATTAAAACTTCTGAGAGGTCCACTTAGCGTTCCGCCGGAGCACGACAGGGGTGAGCAAGTACGCCACTTATGATTGTCATACAAGCTGTTGGCCGCAAGGTCACAGGATCTCACCATGTGGAGGGGATGGAGGGAGAGAGAGGGGCCCAATCTGCAGCCAGAGGATTCGAGTCACATCAGTGAGGGTCCGGGGATGTGACTCATAGTGACTCAAGGTGCCAGTTGAACCCAGAAACCTCATGTGTCATTACTACAGTTTTAGAAGTTGTTGGTAAGTCGAAACAGTGTGAGGTGTAGAGTTATTTTATTAGCACTTACTTGATCCATGCTATCAATGCTAACTGCAGATGCTGATCATGTTTGCCATCTTAATTTAGCTTTAGCTAGTAAAATAGGAGGCACAGCAGAGGTTAGCGAGCATCTCATGACCTTAAACCAAAGTAGTGATTAAAATTATCATGAATTGATAATTAATTTACAATAAATTGATTTATGCTGGATGAAAAGTGAGATGATGGCTAAAGTCATTAAGAACCTCTGGGGACCATGAATGTTAGAAAGTTTGATGGGTGACAGTGTCATTTTCTTCCCTTGGAGCTGTGCCTTGGTTGCAAAAAAAGGGAATCCATCAAATGTATGTGTGGCAGGAGAGGGGGAGAGGGGCTCTTCCTCCCACACATCCAATCAAATCGCATCAGTCTTTCCCACCTCATGAAAACAAGTGAAAACCCCATTTATATTACCTCAGATTGTAGTTATTTACATGTCAGGATTAATGTACCTCTCAGTTCTCACTAGAAGACTAGCCATCTGCTTAGGTTTACATCCTTTCCCCATTACTTCACAAAAAAAAAACAGCCTATTCACAAACTACAAAGCCGAAGTGGCGTACCTGACCCTCTGGGCTGTTTGAACCCACTGAACCCTTTAAGGTTCAAGCTGGACTGCTTATAGTCAAAAGAAGAAGGAGGGAGTCGTGCATTCTGCTGCTGCTGGGAGTACTCTGAGGGTTTGGCGAGAAAGAAAAAAAAGAAGACTGCAGGAGACCTGACGGTGTCAAAGCCCGTTATTATAGACCCCCGCAAGGACAACAGCAAATGGATCAGACCTCACACAGAGAAAGAGAAAACAGGCTGAGAGAGAAGGATGGAAGAAAACATGGGACCTAAAAAGACAGAGGAAAAAATATATTGCGTGATCTCCCTCGAGTTGGACTCCTCCGACTTTTTCCGATCACCACTTTTTACTTTCTACATTGGTCCAAACAGATGAGGGGTACAAAGTGAGAAACAAAAGCACTCTGGATGGCAGCAACGGAAAAGAGTTATCATCGCTGTCGATTATACCTTCAATGTGCTGTACAGCTGTCTGTGTCAAAACAAAATTGCTGCGTCGCATCTGTTAATCATTGTGGCTAATTCTTCTGAAAGGTTTGGTTTGTTCACACCTCTTTATCATATATCTGATATCTTTTTGACTTATATTGGCCGCACATGTAAAAGAAAACAGATGACCTCATCTGTTCTGAGTTTCCAACAATCCATTCATTAGTGTTGCTTAGACTCCGAACTAAATGCTCCATATTTCTGCTATTTAGTACTGAATGGCTTTTAAACTCTTTCAACTGTCAGTGTGCGTTGCCATTATGCCCCCTCACCCACCCACCCTTCTCCCACTCTTCGCCACACCCCCCCACTCATTGGCCTGGATCTGAGCAGTAGGGCTCAGTCCAACACCCTCCGCTCACAGATAAGCCAAGCAAGCATGATAACCACCACTGTACACTTGGAGAAAAAGCCATGAGCACATCCTGGTGTGCCGCACGCTGCCCACTCAACATGCTCCTTGTGTGCCACTCCACTTTCAGCCCCTGTGTCACCCTCTGCCTCGTATTGCTGCCACCGGTTAGTTCACCTCCAAACCATCACGCACACCCGTCTACATCCCAGACAACACCTCCTTAGCAACCACCACAGCAGCAGGGGGAAAATCCGCCCAGGCACGAGAAGCGGTACGAGTGGGTGACAGAAGAGAGGTCAGCTAATGTAGGAGACAGATCCCAACAGTGTGACACAACCACCCACCCCTTCTGATAGGGCCAGGGTTGATGCTCCCACAAACTTCCTCCCAGGACGGTGACGTTTCAGGAAGATCTTGGGGGAGCATCAGCTAGTGTCCGGACATTTCTAATCTTCTGGTTTTCGTCACTTCTGTCCAGCACCAAGAGTTCATCAAGTTTGGATGTGCGTGCTTTTGAAAACTTGCTGAGGATCCCAGTCACCACACCAGGGACTTTAGTTGTAGGAGAGAGTGAAGCTGGCGCCTCTACTGCTGTATTTTCCTAAAGATCCATGACTCAGAACATCATTAGTACACACACAGTGCAGTTATTAAGGACTTTTCCCTGCCCCACCTTTTCCCCTGTTTGCTTCACTCATGTACAGTTCCCAACACCCCGGCACATCGAGTAGCACATTGTGCTCTGGTTTTTAAATCCATGGCACAATTCAAATCCGATTAGTTTTGTTTGGACCTAATTTGGCACTTAACAAAGCCAAAATGATGGATAATGTGACATAACAACAGGGAGGGTTTCCCACTACCACATTCATGCAACATTTGACACAGGGCTGTGCCAAGAGTGAGTCTAATGAGGGAGTATTCTAATTTGGTCCCCATCATTGTATTGCTTATTGTTGCCCCTTGACTCATTCCATGCTCTGCTTTAGCATTTACATATCCAATTACTGGTGCAGAAAGAAAACCAGAAGGTGCTGCTGTGACCTTTCAGCTGGTCAGAAACCCTCGGCCCATGATAGCAGGACGAGGGGAAGAGGGGCCTCTGAGAGCAGCCAGCTCGCCCCATTTGAAAGCCCATCACCCGGGCAAATAGGTCAGAGCCGCCTGGGCCACAATCTCTGCAAGTGAATGGAAACCGAGGGCTCTCCAAGGTCCTGGTGTGATCTGTCGTCAACCAGCAGTCAGCGGTCAGCGGCTCGGCCCATTCGACAAGAGCTTTAAGGAGGGGGGACGGAGCGAGGGAGGTTTGGAGGGAGAGCGGGAGGACAAGAGCCGAGTTGTGTTGCAAGCGCTGATTATGCGTGCTGTGGGGATGGTTTCCTGGATGTTGTGTTTGTGTTGGAGCGGGTGGCTCCAGGCAGATGTTGCAAATGAAGGAGGTGCTGTTGTGTGTTGACATTGTGGGGAAAAGCGTCCCAGATGACTTCTGATTGCTGTTTGAAGGCGAATCCAATGACAAAAAAAAAATCCCCTGTACTGGACCGTCCTCACTTTCGATATCTGATAATCTCTGTATTAATCACTTAGCAGTTGCAAAGAGTTGGATGTCAGCTCCATGTTTAACTAACTGAAGTATCACTACATATATCAGTGATCTGTCACTAGGGGAAAAAACGGTCTGCTGTATTCTTGTTTCCCAGCAGAAAACAGGAACAAACAGTGACCTCTTATCTCTTTCTTCCAGCAGGATTGTTTTCTCTAGATGTTTCTTTTTTTTGTTATGCCTACTGTCACAACACGGCCTCCAGCTGTGCCCACTGTCCCCCACGTACACCACCCATCTGAGCACACAAACACCACTTCAGCAAACATCAGGTGACCTTTTACCTCCCAGAAGCCGCACACAAACACGTGTAGGCACACACACATGCACACGCAACACACACATACACAAAAGGTAAAGCTGAGGAGTGAGATATGGCCTCGATAAGGCCTGATATGTTTGATTATGAGGCTTTGACAGACTTTATCAGCGTATTGTTGAATAGAAACAGAGCACAATTAGAATAGTGGTGACAAGGGCCTTACTGTAAAGTACATGTGAAATATAAACGACAGTTCCTGGTCTGTCTCTTCCCTCTCCCCCTTGTTTCCCCCACCCACGCCCCCCCTCTCTCTTTATTCTTTTCCCCCTACCTCTGATCTCCTCCATTTTTCTTGCTCACCCCAACCGGTCGAGGCACACGATCCCCCACACCGAGTCTGGTTCTGCTCGAGGTTCCTTCCACAGTCACCAGTGCTTTTTTTTTTTCACTTTCACAACATTTTATAGGTCTCGACCAAATATGCCTTGAGATAATGTATGTTGAGATTTGGAACTAAACAAAACAACTGAAATGAGATGCAGTATTTGTATAATATGCACATGTTACACACACATACTGGTGTAGCTGTGATTCAGATTTATAACCTGGATTTGGCTTATTCGTGTCCCACTTCTTGAACATATTAAAATGCTGTAAACTGTCGCTATTTGTCTTATTTGCAAAGCACGCAAAATAAAAGGGGAACACACATTGAAGACATCCAAAGTTGCATCATTGCGCAACCCCGGAGACGGAGATAAATCAGTTCAAATCCTCCCTCCTTTCGCTCCTTGTGACTGGTCGGCTCCTGTGTCAGTCAGGGGGAGGGGTGCACCGCTAATTTCTATATGCCTGTATGTCAAATCAGGGCTCATATTGCGCTCCCGTGTGCGCCTGTCAGCAGCAGCGAGAACCCAGTGGACGTGCACCAGCCTCGGTCCAGGGATTTCTGTGCGTACTCAACCCGACGAGACGCCTGGGACGCGCGTCTCTACCTGTTTGCGCTGAACTGGATACTGTGGTGCCACCTCACGCATCCGCACACTTCAGACTTCTTTTCCTCTTTGAAGCGAGCTGCTGCGTAATGAACAGCGCGCCCGAGGGAAGAGCCATCACCAAACTTTAAAGGGAGACTTTGCAACTTTACTGGGAGCAGTGCGCAGCTCATCACTTGACAGGAGCGCGGATCATTTCTCTGGGAAACTTTAAAACAGGGGACTCTTTTTTTGGGTGGAAAAACATGTTCAGCAAGTGCTCCGTTGTGTTGTTGAGCGTCCTCGTTCTGGCGCGGGCGCTCTCCGCTCACGAGTGCACGCCGTGCAACCTCCGGACCTGTCCGCTGAAAGCCGCGCACGGCTGCGAGGGTGGCCGGACCTTGGCCCGGGATCCGTGCGGATGCTGCGACCAGTGCGCCCGCCTGGAGTGGGAGCCCTGCGGCGGACAGGACTGGGCGCACGGCTACTGCGCCCTGGGGCTGACGTGCGCCTCCGTCAACGGATCCGGAGCGGCCACCATCCCTGAGATCGGAGTGTGTAAAGGTGGGTAGAAGTGAATGTGTGTCGTGTGAGGCTGATTTAAAACGACTGGGCTATTTTGTGCAATCATTTTATAGAAAACCATAAGCGGAGATCCAATAAAAAAAGGAAAGCTGTTGATGTTGTTGAGTGTGCCACAAAAGAGCAGCAGGCAGCCATCCCCTTCTTTCTAAGTGTTTTGAGGTCACGACTATTCAAGTGTCAGTCCGGTCCTGACTGCTGGGACTATGTGTCACTGTTTACCTTGTCTCTCCGGCTGCCTGGAGCTGCTGCCCAGGTCTGAGGGGGCTCTTGACTGCCAGGAGAGGAGTCATGTTCAGCTGCTCTTTCTCCCTCCTCAATGCTTCATTCACTTTCAGCTCAGAAGGCTGACAATAAGTTTGGCAGCAGTGGTGTTGGCCCTAGTAGGTCCTGTGCTTCTTCTCTTGCCTCGCAGCTCAAGCAGACATTCCCATGTAGGCAGTGAATTGAGATGAGACAAAAAAAAAAAATGACTGGTTGAATCTGTGTGAGGGTGAAATTGTGGTTCTCTGTGGTGTGGCCGACAATAATTGTGTGGGCACTCTTGCAACACACTGTAATTGAAGGAATAAATTGCCCCCTTTCTTGTCGGTACTGTTTGTGTGTGACTCAGAAGTGTAATGGTTTGACAGCACGATTACGAAAGTCCCCCAGCAGATTTTCATTTGCAACCCTGTGACGCAGCAGAGTTGTATATGGTTCGGTTCCTGCCAAGCAGAGCTGGGCTGTTACACTGTGGATTTGCTCATTTTACGCACGATTTGAGCAACTTTCTGAACTTCAAAGAGATGTGTGAGGGGTGTCAGGTTCGGCGCGGTTAATGGAGTAAGTTGCAACGGCGTTCCCCTGGGGAAGAAATACCCAGTAGGAGGACCCCCCTGCAGCCCCTCCACCTGCATTCTGTCCGGTCTGTTTGGGGATGATTGAAGAGGACTGACAGGACTGTAGAGAGTAAGCAGCTCTCAGTGTGTGTCTGGATCCCCTGACCCTGCCCTCCCATCATCTATCCGTGGGGTGGTCCTAGTCAGGGCTCCGCTAGGTTTTTCCAGGGGTCTCCGGCCCCCAGGCCATCCCAGGAGACGCTGCTGCTGATTGTACCCCGTGTACTGGCTATAGGCTGGCGTCTGGAGGGCATCTCTGCAAATTAACAGCTTTGGGCCGAGTGGGAGGCCTAATGGCTCCTCTGATTGAGTCGTGCCTCTGGTCCTGTGGCCCCAGGGACCTTGGAGCATGCCGCTGACCCCTAAATCAGGCACATACACACGCAACCCCACTCTCCCAGAGGGTACTAGGTGGGGGTAAATCAACACCTCCGAGTGTGTTTTCAGGGGCCACGGTAGGCAGGCTGCTGGAGGCTGATCCCAGATTTCCCTCCTCAAGCTGCAAGGGTCTTAAAGTGATTAGACTCGCAATCAGGAGTAGGGGGTAAATGTTTCCGCTTTCTGATCCCCTGCCTCTATGCTCACAGTTTTGATTTTCTGGGTGGTCAGAATCTGTTCGCTTGGGGATGCAGCAACTTTAAAGCACAGGTGACATATTACATGAAATGAATATCTTCGTAACGTGCTAAGAGTCAGCTTTTATTCTCATCTTGTCAAGAACGAAAAGCTTATTGGAAACAACAAATAAAATCATTCCGGGCTCCTGATGCCCAGGGGGAAGCTGCAATATTCATTGGACAATTAATTTTCCAGATTTGGAAAATGTTATGTAAGACACCGCTGTCCAAAAGGAATAAGACATGAATTGTTATCTATTGTCTTTTTAAATCAAGGAAGTATTTAATTCAATGTGTTGTGTCCAGCAAATTCAATGCTTTTAAGGGTGAAATAATGATTGCCTCAGACGCCAAACAAAAAGGTTGTAGCTTGCCAAAAACGATACTTAGGACATTCAAATCAAGTTTTCTCATGGAGGAGTTCGGTATTTAAATGTGGAAGCTGACAAAAAAGCGAATGAAACATAGCAGCTTGTGTCCGTCTCCCCTCTGAAACAGTCTCATGAGCCTTCAAGCACCTGTTCTCAGAGAGAGATCTTAGCTGTTTCCCTGCGTCATTCCTGCTTCAGCGATCAGCCGCTTCGTCAGGTGAAATCATCGAGTCTCTGCAGCTGAATGATTTGTTTTGATGTCCTCATTGTATTTTTTCTTTCTGTCCCTCCCACACAGACTTTCCCCCAAGCTCCAGAGGCACTTACCATACCACGTAACATGAGTGTCTGTCTTACGGGAACGTTATGTCCACTGCCCTCCTTCGTATGCCTTCCACTTCTCCGGTATTATCTAATGTTTCAAAGACTTCCTTTTTAGCTCGCTATCAGCCAGAGGGCCTCCAGAGGTCAGCTTTCCCATCCTGGCTCTGGATGCCAAGACAAGCAGTCTCAGTGGCTGAGAGAGGAATCCTCCTGGGATGAAGCCATGGACCTTGGCTAGAGTCATGCCGGGCCAGATAATAGATAATCAGGCTAGACCAGATCAGAGCTGGGTCAGGCTGACGGGGACGAGGCCGATACAAACAGCTCATAACAAACTCGGCTCACTGGAGTCAAGCTAACAACAGCGAACGAGACAATGTTTTCAGTGTCCAGGCTTTCATTCATTGTTCTGTCTCCTGTACCTCATTTTCTTCGTGCCGCATTTAGCCCCCGACACATTCTACCACCGACTCAAATGAAAATACCCTCCCAGGCACAGGAAAGCCTCTGGATGGAAAATATGTGGAGGTGAGGATCATTTTAAGGTGAAAGGAAATCACAGGGAAAGTTTCGGTGCGGTTTATTGAAAAGGCTGCTTGTGCTTTGCCAGTCTCGCTGGCCGTCTGTGAGAGCTATTAACAGCGCTGGCTGGCTCAGGTTGAAGGTATCGTTACCATCATTTCTTTCATTGGCTGCTGTTTACCACAGGGCCGGTTAGTGTCCCGCCTCACCCAGGAGGCGTCCACATCATCCGCCCGAGGATACATGTTTCTGCAGTCGCATTGACTCACTTCATCATGTGAAGTTCATTACAATAAAGAGACAGGCCCCTTCCCATAGCAGAATATCTGTTTTAGATTAACGTGGATCAACACATGTGTTTTATTATGATTTACATCATTTAAAAGCAAAGCAGTGGAATTCCAATCCTTTCCAATCACTTGGCGTCATCCTGCTTTTGTTTCTCTGACCCCTAACTGCCAATGAGAAGGATTCTCATTTTACAAGGCCTCATTTCAGGTGGGATCACAACGGCAGTCAGGTACATATACCATGCGGTTGTTCCGTGTTTGTCTTGGATAGTTAAACCTTTTCCTCCTGTGCATTGTTCTGGTGCGTCGCTGTTTGGAGAAGAAAGCCTGAGTATTATGATAAGCTCCAATCACGCTTCCACACTGTTGATTTGAGGCCTGGGAGCTAAATGCTCGGGAAGGGGTTACTCGCTGTTACAGTTGGTCTCATCCTGTTTACTCTGCTGCCACTCGTACTGCTTCTTGAATGACTACGATGGAGGGTAATTTGAGGGTATACGTGTGTGTATTTATGCATGGATGTGAAAGTAAGACTATGAATGAAGTGTATGTTGGGGCCCTTTAATCCCAGGGTTTTGATGGTTATTCAGCTCACATGGCTATAACGTGACACATTATACCCTCGCACATTCCTTCCTATTGTACGATTTTTTCATCCAAGTCTTGATGTGCCATCTCGGGTGGGGTGGGGGCACCGGGGATAAGGCTCACAGGGGCGGATGAACAATATGTGGGTATGGTGCAAGTGGCTTTGGTACAGAAGAGGCGTTGCGGGGAACAGCAGATGGAAGCCCTGGGAGGGCCCCATGCTGTGGAACAAAAGCAAACAAATGGGCTCAATGGCTCCAGTAGCGTGGCACGACGAGGAGGGAGGAGAGATGGCAGCCCAGAAACACACTGGTCAGCTCAGCAACTGTTGTGCCAGGGGCAATGTGTCGCAATGAAAGCTGTAAGCTGGCCAACCCCTCAGCACTTTTGGGAAATCACAACTTCTGGCACATTTTCGCCTTGTGATTACACTTAACCTGTTATTCTGTCGGATTTAATCACTGTCAAGATGACTATAGAGGATAAGAGAGTCCAAGTGAGAAGTTCATGTCCTCTCCTTATCCTCTGTTCTCCGTTTCTGTCCCCCACAGTGCTCCCCGGCCATCCAGAGGCAGGCCTGGAGGACGACCGCTGTCCCCTGATGACGGGCTGCGACAGGGCCGGAGGACAGTGTGTGTGCGATGCCCGCCACTCCTGCTTGGGCTCTTTCACGTACCCAGACCAAGAAACCTGCATGAAGACCAGCAAGTCAGGTGAGCCCTCTCCTCGCATTGCAACCACACAAGCACAGGATCTCAGAGCTAGCGGGAATAATGCTGTCCATTGAGAGGAGCTAATCCATAACAGATGTGGCTCTGAGGTGACTAATACTACTTACATATCATAGTGATGACACACATGCTGAGGCTTTGTCTCGTGGTTCCCCTACTCACTCTTGAGTGGTGCCATTGTGTGTGACTCACGGATTTGTGTGTTCTCGGTTGGATTTCAGAGGGTCGGAGGCACGAGCACCGGGAGAGACACAGAGAGAAGTATGTGGGACCATCCAACCCGGCCTGCATGTTCTCCGGGTGTAACCTGACCGCTGAGGGCTGTGTGTGCGAGTCTCAGAGCTGCCACCACCACTTCGCCTACATCAACCGCAGCCAGTGCCAGGAAGCCGCAGGTAACCCTCTAATGACCCGCGACTGGAAGTGACAACCACACAGCAGCCGACCAGTAACTGCTCAGCTCAAGTTATTTAGATATACAGAGTTATAAGTCTGAAACAAGCTCTGCATCCACTAAGTTACTTCTCTGTTTAGTAAGAGCATTGGTATAGAATCCACTACAGACGTGTCTACTGAAGTTGTTCTCTTCTCACATACAAATCACCTCTGAGTGGAACATGCAGCCTCAGCGTTTCTCATGTCCCAACTCGTTATGTCTGAGGAGAAGCATATTGTCACTGACCAATGACAACCCTATGAGTCAAATTTTGGTAACCTTTAAGTTTAAGGAACATTTTGAATTTCAAGTGCTAAAATCTGTGTGTACTTATTCTACCTGAATAGTTGCATGGTGCTATTTTCCACCTGTAAAAGCTAAACATGCGCAGCATTTCCCATCAAGGCTACAAACACACTACTATGTTTTTAAAATGCGTCACTGTTTGGGGTGCCTGCTAGCTCACCTGGCAGTGCAGACTCTCTGCATGCGGAGACTTGAGTCCTCATTTAGCGACCACAGGCTCAGTTCCGACATCTTTCTCCGTTTCATGCTTCCTGTCCTGTCAATAAAGGCAAAATGCCAGAAAAAAAAAAGCATCGCTGTTGCTTCCTTAACAGCTGGTATCCCCACTACTCTGGAGTTTTCAAGCACCTATGGAGAAGTTTGAAAACGCTGCTGGGCCCATTTTAGTTCGAAAACTCAGAGGCTTTGTTGTAGTATGAAAAAAAAACTAAGGAGTTTGGACACGATGATGCAGACTCCTGATAGGTTCCTATCAGTCATGACTCAACTACCAGCGGTGAAAGTAAAAATGATGTAAACTTTCATCAACAGTTCCACCTCATCATCAGTCCAAGAAAAGTAATCCCTCGTCTTGCTTTTCACCATATTTGTATGGATGGTGATTATTACTTGTTTTAAAACACCATTTTAAAACAAACACATATCAGCGTGGATGACGTGCAGAGCGTAATAAATTGAATGGAAGAGGAGGAGAAGGGAGAGGAAAAACAAGAGCGAAAGATTGATGTCATGAAAGAAAACACGAGAGAGAGATGTTGAGAGGGAAAGGAGAGAAGGTGTGAACCTCAATGACGGAGAATGCCTCCATGTAAAAAGGAGTTGTTGAGAATGCTGATGGATATATGAAGTGTTGCAGATCGTCAGGCACAGGGGGACGATTTTAACGTGTAAATGTGTGAGTGGGATGAATGTTTCTTTTGTGCAGGAGGGAGAAAAAGGAGAAAAGAGTAGATGAATGTGTGATTACCTCCACCTCTTAGCTCGCTCCCTGACTGACACTTGTGAGTGAAAGATGTTACCGCCGGCGCAGTGAGTTAAGTTTCCTCATTTGATTGTGAGGTATCTGGTAGATATAGGCAGGCGTTAAGTGTCGGCTGCCTCCTGACTGACATTTGCAAAATAGGACAGCACAGGGTGAACCCTCTGAACCTCTGTGTACATGTGTGGTGAACCTGTTCTCACTGAACATGCTTTTAAAAGAACAAAAGGAGTTTGGTGCTTTGGTGAAAAGATTTTAGTCCAAAACATGTGACTGCTTATGTTTTTATCCACATGTTTCTCTCCCTGTAATACTCAAGGTTCTGCCTCTGTGCAGTTTGCTGACATTTCACTTGGAGAACAGCTCTTTAGCTACCGTGTCTTGCAATGTGCCATGGAGACATTTAGGAGATTATTTAAGCCGTTTTCAGACATTAACTCTGGAAAATGTCCGGACAATTGGGTCTGTACTTTCTGCGGACTTTGCCTTTCACTTATAAACAACTCAGCAGGAGATTATCTAGGTTAAACCTGTTCACAACAACAGGGAAATCTGGCATCTGGGTAGAGCATGCAACAGGCAGGACAATACATATAAATTCTACATGTTTATGCGGCACCGGCATCAGACCGTATTACCAAAAGTTCTTTCTAAGTTGACTTCTCCTTCAGCGTCTTCTACATGTCACCTCTTTTTCATTTGGAGATATTTGTTTTGTTTTTTTCGTCGACACACCCACTTGCTCGCTGCAAATTTCCAAGATACTTTCCCGCTGTATTCTCACGTGGTCTCATTTGGACTTTTTTAATTTCAGGAAAATATCCTTCAGTGCATCTCGCAGTCGGAAAATTACACATTGAGATTGGAGCAGAACATTTACAGTACAGCTGTGTGGATGCTCGCCTCGAGCAATTTACTCAGTAAATCCCACAGGAAGTAGGCTCATCAGACAAGATATTGTTTAGACATATCATCGCTGAAGTCTAGCGTTGCGATGAAAGACGCACTGTTAGCCTTCTGTGTTTTGTAACCGCCGCATCTCAAAGTCGGAGCCCAAACGGGTGACAGTTTCAACTTGCACCAGTGAAAACTGTAAACAACATTTTTCAGCAGCTTATGAGTTCTCACCGCAGCACACACCCACCCCTTCTGATGGCCCCTCATTAAGTAAGAGACCAGGATATGTGTGTCTGCCGCTGTCTGTAAGAATGTGGAATGATGCACACATGCGCGTGCTTCGATGTGTTTTGTATATCATCACGTGTGTGTAATGAGGAGCATGTATATGTGAGAAGAGCATCCGAGCCTGCATGTCTGCGTCCGCGCACGTGTATGTCTGTGTGCGATAATGATCTTGTTTGTCTCCATGTCTGGGCAGAGATTTTCCTTTTGTCTGTCATCAGCAGGAGCTTCCTCTGTGACGGGCCGGGACTCTGTGGTCCGGATCTTATTCGCTGGTGACAGTGTCCATCAATCCTTTGTTGTCTTTGGATGCGAGCAGTTTAGAGTCTGGAAGCAAACGTGTCCTGTAAACTTGCTCTCAAGGCTCCAGAGCCACGCTTACTGCGCTTGTCTTCATGTGCATTGAAGCAGACCTTGTGTCCCAACACTTGATGAAACCTTCAGGTTACATCCATACCGGCAGTGGTATGCTACGGATACGCCTGGCATCCACACTACTTAGGAGTTTTAGAGCTGCTAAAACAGAGAAATTTGGAAACGCTGTTGGGTCCCATTTTAGTTCTGAAAACTCCAGGGCTGCCATTTAGTCGGGCAGAAACTGAGATGTAAACAATCGCTTGCTGATTGGGTCTTGTCGGTGAAGACGGAGCCTTTGCTGATTCGTCAGGGTCCTATCACATGACCCCCCTTTCAGAGGAAGCAACTGGCATTAGCCTCAGCTACCAGTGTAGAACACAACATGGATAAACAAGTTATAAGCGGTTGCTAACAGCTGCCTTGCAGTTAAATTCTACATTCTATTTGAGCAATCTGCTACAAATCCCATGTCTAGCAGTTTGCACTTGCCTTCCTGTTGAGACTGGCATGCACTTGCGCGGTGCACTCGAGTGGTCACATGATATATGCTTATGCTTATATATATGCTGGGATTAGAACTGATATGGAGCCAAAATAACACTTGTGTGGACAGAGATTGTTTTGTTTTAAAATGCAGTTTTACAAACAAAAACCTAGTTGTATGAATGAAGCCCCAATCTCACACACATGGAGGTAGTTTGGCCTTTCACTTTCCCTCTGACTCACTCGCTTCTCACTGGTCCGTTCATCCCTAAAAGCTGTGACTCACCGTGAGCTGTTAAAACTCAACATCTTTTCCGCCTCATCGCTGCTTCATCACCTAACTTTGCCTCTTGCCCTGTCAGTGGGAGAATGTTCTCGGCATGGTGCTGGTGTACTTTGGCTGCAAACGTTCAATCAGAACTCCAGACGTATCAGCCACATGTCAGGGAGTTAAAGAGGATGTGATAAGTGAAGGAGAAGGAGGAGGAGGAGGAGGAGGGGGGAGGCAGTCGCAGGAAGACAGGAAAATCGAAACTGAGGCCTGGCCGTTTTGTTGAGGTATTTGTGTCAAGTACAGGCCCCAGACTCTTGGTTGGGTGGTGTTTGGTAATTTTACACTCTAGGATAGTTTACATATTTCATTCACGATAAGGCCCCTGCTGCTATTTCGGAGGAATTCTGTTGTTCACTGACAGGAAGAAGCAGCAGCAGCCTTCAGCAGACAGGGAGGTGCTGCCCGCTACAATGTCATGACACGAACCGACTTGTTCCCACAATTCTCCTTGCCCACCTATGCCACCTCCGTCCTGCCTTTCCTCTGCCCCAGTGAAAGGAATGTTAGTTCTGCTTCTCTGCAGCCTCTTTGTGGCAGGGCGATTACTGGCCGAGCCAGACCGCCACTGGCTGAAAGGGGCGCTAGACGTCTCGGTGGCGTGTGTTTGTGCACCGTCTGCGTAAGCTGTTGTGCCCTGCGAGCTGCTCGTTTCCCAGCGTGTGTGTGTATTTGTGTGGGTAGTGATTTCAAAGAGGAAACAAAACTCTTGTGTGACAATCAACACAAAGAACTTCCCTTTAAGGCATGTTGGGATTGCTCTCAACCCACTCACTACTCACGGTCAGCCGCGGACCAAACCAGCCAGCGTCAACATTCCTGCATGTCCGACCTTCTCTCCATTCACTAAATCTAGACCTTAAACCTCAGTTTATTGACCCAACCACCTTAATAAATCAAAGATACCCAGACTGCAGCTAAATCCAACTCCTGTTGTTCCCAGACCTATTTCTGATATCAGCGGCTATTCTTTCCCCTTTTTTCCCTTAAAGGGAACAGACATATTGCCAAAATCCATACATAACTCAACTGCCTTTACCACAATTTATTCAACAGCTGTCCTCACCCCAGGTCTCCCATGGAGTGTTTTCTACATTTGCTACAGATCAGGGCAGAGGTATTGTGTCCTCTGAGGGACAGTACACGTGACGGTTTCGATTTGCTTTCCATTGCTTTATGTAAAGTACCCTGGAGCGGAGAATGTTCACTCTTTTCATATGCAATTGTGCCAGATATGATGATAGAGCATGTGTGGTGTTTCTCTCTGGACGGACCCTTTATGCTGATAGAATTCCCATGCGCTCTCTATCGTTGGCCCTAATCTTATTGGCCATCTGACGTGAAGGAAAGGGTGTGCTTCAGTGGAATGCGCAAATGCTATGTACACTCGCGATCCACACACAAACACACACACACATACATGAATACATCTTTGTCAAAATGTGCATCTACACGTGGATAATCTCATGACCTCACCCAAACATGCTCATTCACAGCTGTAGCGGCGTTTCTTAAGACCCTGAGATCATGTTTTTCATCTGCAAATATTTAGCCTCAGTGTGAGAGAGCCAGACGTGCAGGCAGCAGATGCAGGCCTGCTGGCTGCTGCGTGCCTACGCCCGGCCGCCGCGGGCTTCTGACCACGGTGTGAAGTCCTTCCAGGTGACCCCAGTCTGTGCCTTTCAACCTGGACCACCTCCCAGACCTACTCCACGGTCCTCACAAATACTCTCACACACGCTGACACAAACAGGGAACAATGCTTACTCTCTCAGCTGTAACTGCTGGTGGGCACTGGGCCAGACCCCCACAGCTTTTTACGTGAGAGACGGCCCCGATGCGTCCCTTCGCGGAGCAACTTTATAAAACCTGAGGACAGACCAGAAACCCACGGAGGGCAGCTGGACTGAGACAGCTTTGTTCTCCGCTGACTTGCTTCCAAAGTCAGTCGGTGAACAGAACTCACATTGTGCGCTTTTTCCATGAGTAAACTCAGGCTGTCAACACAGCGTCCTCTGCCTGGCTGAGCTGCTCCGGTTCGGAGAAAGACTGCGCTCCTTGTATCCGAGCTTAAAGGGAAGAAAAAACCCATTTAGAAAGGAGGTGTTTTTCTTTCTTCAATGAGCCGCTGCGTTGCCAGAAATATGCATTGTTTACAAAAGAGGCTATTCTGTGGTAATGAAGCAATTTCCTCATCCCACCTCTTCCAGACCAGTGGCAGGTGTGTGGGGCTGGGAGGTGGGGGCCTGTATATTGTCTGCTGGTCGTGCATTGAGGTCAAAGGTTTCCCATTCTTTGCTATCTTACAGTTGTACAAGAGCACATGTTGCCTAATCTGGAGAGAGAGTTTATCAACCAAACCAGATCAGGCCTTTTGTGTTTGTGCAAGCTGGAGTATGGCCACCATTGTGATATGAAGATTGGTTCTGTGGCTGCTGACTCACTAATTACAGCCATTTATGCTCAAAGATACAACCCAAACAGCACTGGATGAAATCCATTTGCTGCTGACTCTTTCCACCCTTTCTTCTGTCTGTATACTGGGCTTACAAATGTGCCTGCTAGAAAATGATATTAATTGGACCTGCAAGGGCTGGACCATTTCCACAGATGGATACAATTCTATTAATTTAAATGACAATGGTAAGTCTGCCAGCTGCTTTTCCCAGCGCACTCTAACCCCACCCATTATCACAAGTGAAAGAGTAATCATCCTTCTCTGGGACACATACAAGACACATAATGTGTTTTTCAGTGCAGAACGTTGTGCAAGATCGTCCCATGGCATTAATATATACGGCTTTAAAAGGTGTGAGGTTTTCATATGCAAAACCAGTCCTCAACTGAGCAGCAGCAGGGTGCGTCACACTTTATTGGAAGTAAAACATTCGCCAATCAGCACTTCCAACTGAAGTGTATTTAACTCCAGCATCGGAATCTGGCCAAAAAACCGTTAAAATGTTTGTAGCCTCTCTCAATTCAGGGGGTTCGCCCTCATTTTCTATGACACCATTCAGCTCAAAGTTCATCAATGAGAGCTTTGTGGTAGCCTCACTGTTCCCAGGTTGCTTGGGTAAACAGTACATTACAGATACACTCACTCTATTTATCTGGAACCAGCTAAATTCAATGTTTCCCTTATCCTCGATTTCATCTGTTAGAAATATTATCGCCGCACGCCAAAGCACAGCGGTCACACTCTCACAGCCCCCCTCTCCTCCCTGTTTATTCTGGGTCAGGTAGACATCAAATAACCAGACAATTTATCTAATAAACCTGGAGCTTATCTGGAGCTGAAGACTGGCAGAGCAATACTATTATCATGGGATCAGAAGTCTGGACCCCAACTGCTCACCGGTTCAGTTCCCTGATCTGGTGGCAAAACTAAGAGGGATCCACTTACAGGTCTTCAAATGTCAGGGATGAGGCACATCCTCCGAGAGACTTGTGTTGCACAGTGGAGCCAGCGGTCTGGGAAGACCATCAACAAGACTCAAAGCTTCTGGAAAACACGGCCAAAACCCTGAGTGCTGTTTCGCAACCTCAGCCCGTATCATTCCCTCTCCTCAAAAACCATATGTATGCAAAGATTCTCAAGTATTCCTCACAAGTAAATCATAATCCACCTCATTTAATGATTCAATTTTATGAGGCAGCTGTTCATCGACACGTTTCCTCCTTTAAATGTCACTGGTGATTTAAACTTGATGCACAATGAAAAGATTTTCCTCATATCCATCCATAATCTCTGTGCTTGTCAACGCTGTCTTTCCTCTCTTTCTTTTCAGCGTTCATAGTGCCACAAAAGCTGCTTGTACTGTGCTTACAGCTGGGAAATGACTTAGTGACTGACAATTACAGGACAGAGCGCGGGTCTGCTCTCGCCAATCCCTCTCTTCTACCTGCACTGTATACATTACAGTGACACTGAGAACCAAAACAAACACGTTTGGGTAATCTAATCTTTGTGAGGTGGCTACTGTTCTCGTACAATGTCTGTACAGAGGGGCGCTTCATTTTCTTTTCCTGAACAGGCTCCAAAATACACCCCTGAGCCCCTTGCCCATTTCCAGTACCCCTGCACCTCTCCCCCCCTCCCCCCTAACAAGGGGTATCACAGCTATTATGTTGGCTCTGGCAAATGAATAGACAAACACGTCCTGGTATGCTAAGTGAAGGGGTGATTCTCAACTGCCAAGAAGAAAGACTCTGTTGAAAGTTGGCTGTTATTAATGACTGGTTTTCGAGCGTGAGGGGCTGTTTGGATTGGGAGCCGGTCGGGCCCGGCCGGGTGGGATCAGAGGAGTGTAGACAGGATATGCAGAGAGAGCCTTGTCGTGTCTGGAGCGCGGCTCTCACTTCTCTGACAGGATGCTTTAAAGCTGTCGCAGGCTGAAGTGGGGATCTGATGACTGCGCACAAGAGTTTGTGTTGGGTGGCTGTGTGAACCCAGCTCTAAGACCGTAACACGAGCAGCGCTGTTCTGAAGTGGCTCAACTGACATAGCGAGGAGGAGGCCACCCTCACACACACACGCACATGCACACAACCCTTCCTCCTGCTGGAGAACACAGCCCGCACTGTCAGAGCCTAGAGCAGAGCCCAGAACGTGGTGTTGCAGAATCTCTTGCACATGAAGCATGAAAAGGAAAAAGATGCCCAATCTGTATCCCTGTTTTTTTTTTTCTTGCATATTGTGTTTGCTGCATTACCCACCTGTGTCTCAAAGTGAACATGCATCCATATCTGTGTGTTTCAGAGGAGCTGAGGTGTGCTGGGGTGACGTGTCCCGCTCTGCAGGTGCCCTCCTGCCCCCACGGATCAGTCCTGACCAAGAGCTACACGCCCCCTGCTGGCTGCTGTCCCTCCATTCCTCCCCAGTGCACCTGCGACCTCCACGCCTGCCACAAGCCGCAGTGCCATGGCGGACAGCGAGCCGTGCCGCTCAGCCAGGCCAGCGGTCTGCCTGGAAACTGCTGTGATGTGTTTGAGTGCCAGAAAGGTGATTAAGCTGAACTGCACGCTACGCAATCTGTTTCGATTGGTCTCCCGCCGAGGGTAGCAATGGCACAGTTGGTGTGAGATTCATCGCCTTCGAGGAGGCAATTACTTCCCTCAGAGTGAGGCTTTCCTCCCCGCTGACCAAATGTCCGCAGATGAAAAAGAAAGTAGCTGATTGGATAATTACTGTTGGGCTGTTTATCAGGCTCAGCCAGTGCCTCCCATGGTTCCAAGATAATCTTTTTTGGGGTGTAGCTGCAAGCATTTTTATTGCTCAAAGGTATTTTAAATGCAATGAGCCTTTCAAAGCAGATTGATGGTTGGAAATGTGCGTGTGCACCACTTTCTCAGCAGGTAAGAAAGAGGCAGAAGAAATTATAGAGAAAAAGAGAAGTGATAGAGAGAGAGAGAGCCGAGGTTGATCACACACAGGGAGACTTCAGTTCTCTCTGTCGTGGTCCAGAGTAAACCAGGAGATTCAGGAAGGCAGGGAGGGGATCTGCGGTATTGGTCTGTTTGCTTTGCGATCCCAACAAATATTCGCTGTTTTACCAACAGAACAAATTCCCATTCTGGCCCCTCCACATATATAAATGAGTGCCGTGTCCCGGAATTAATGGACTTAACGAGCCCAGTGACCAGAGAAGTGCTTAGGCTACAAATTTGCTCAACAGAAGTGCAGTGTCAAAGGGTTCCTGTCTGGTCACACATCCAAAGGGAAAAGGTTCAACAGTTCATTGATGGGAATGCTTTTTATGTGCTCCAGTCTGTCAGTGGGGAGGGTAATCGAGTCCGGCAGGCCAGCGGGGTCTGAACGGCAGCCGTGGGGGCCATGGGATCAGTGTTTTGATAACAAGTGTCTGCTGCTCTTTGGGCCCGGGGCTTGATGCCTTTTGTGCTGCCCCCACCGTACATTAGGCCTGCATGACTGCACTGCGTGTCAGAGAGCTCCACAGACAGGGACACGGACAAGGACACACACTGGGCTCCCTAGTCACCTCCCCCTGTCCTATAGAGGCCTCTTAGAACTTGGGAGGTACTGTAACCAACACATTAGCGCTAACTTGCTTTCAAATGCCATCCCTGTTCTGTGATGGAACATACCACTGTCTGGCTCGGACTGATTAACTTGTTTCCATTTCCCACTTGGCAATGGGCTCATATTCAGCCAGGGTCAGTGTGTGCACTGACAATAAGCCCCACCTGTGTGTTTTAGCCGGCGTTGACAATAGACTCTTTCCACTGTTGGCTGGAGAGTGGCTGTATCTGGGTGGCAGAGTGAACCCAGCACCACCATCCTCACCGGACGTCATCTGATGCTACAGATGATCCAGTTGGATCTTGTTTAGCTGTGGTCCGCTGTTGTTTAAAACATTAGCTGGCACAAAATTGGCAAACGTCCCCTGTGGTCAGCCCTGGGTAGAGGGCAGGTTCATGACTGCACATGTTCCTTTGAGATTTACGCCGGCGTTAAACAATGAGGCTGAGATCACCACACTAATCGCTTTCCTGCAGCTCAGCCTGAGTATGTTATAAACAGCCATTTCATTTTCTTGAGCGGTGGTGTTTGTAACATTAGTTAAACTCTGTTTCCAAATTGTCAACGGTTATTCTGAACTGATCAAACATATCACTGTAATGTTTATAAATCACATCATTATTTATGTGTAGTCATGTCTTGTTTCCCATTGCGGGTTTTGTTGCCTGTAAACCGCAAGAAGCACCAGTATGACAGTCCATTATGAATGGTTTAGACAGAGTCGGGCCAGTGTTTTATGGCCCATCCATCGCCGCATCCAATCCTCACCTCAATTTAGGGAAGACTGAACATCACAAAGCATGACTGGAATTTTAGACTAGAAGTTGTTTTAGGGATTACCGTTGACAAACACTGCAGAAATCACATGTGAGACTCGCCTCATGTGACTTCCTGTTGCTTCTGTGAGTGTTGAAAAACGTCGCTCTCGCCTTTCGATTCGAGCCAGTGCTTATTGCATTTTCTCTGCCTGGTTTTTCCTGCACGCGAGGAAGGGGTGGCAGGAATACCGACCACGAGAGAGGAAGAGGGCCAAGGGGATGGAACCGAGAGTGGGAGCGAGGAAGAGAATAAAAGAACAAATCCCCCACTCCACTTTCAACTCGGTTGGCCCACCTGCTTTGTATTAAGAGTGCAGCGCTGGTTGTCGGGAGGCACGAGGTCATCGGTGCAGACAGTCTGCGCTCAAAGACTTTGGCATACAGATGCCGCCGTAAGCTCCGCTCTCATTTATAGAAACCACTGGCTCCACATCTGCTCACATCTGCGCAATACATTTACACACTTAACTAGTGTAGCTACTCCTCAACGAGTCTGGAGGTTTCTTACATAACCACATTGCCTCACTTCCCTCATGTCGAGTGTGTTTGATGAGAAGTTGCCGTGTGGTTATTGAAGATCAAGCCACTGTGGTGCATTTGAATGAGCGGTGTGGCATTACCATAGAGATGTCATGCTGTAATCTTCTTTTTCGTCGGCCACAAAACTAGCATCGATTTTTTATTTAATGATTGATTACATTTCATCTTGTATAAATTGTGACTGAGAATGTTTCTTTGTTTTTTTCTCATCCACACACATACTGGAGTGTGGATACCCAACCCGAGCCTGTTTGGACTTTCGTGTGTTGACAGAGATTTTGAAATGATATTTGGCCAAAGGGTGGGTTCGACATTGGCTGGGCTAGGTACCTGATTTTTTTACACTGCACATGCTCTGTAATTGGGTAAAACATCGGGCTTGGGTCGGGTCCGGACACAAAAAACAAAATGCCTGCTTCGTCCTTGTCGGGCTCTGTTAGTTCTCTCTCTGGCTCGGACTTGATCAAACAGAGAACGGCATTCCGGGCCGCAATCCATAACCCACTCATTTAATAATCAAATTACATTATGGGTGCAATGATTAGGTCAAGGTTTTCCCGTAGGTGTTCTGTCTTTGCTAGCCCACCTGTCTAAACATACGATCAGTAAGCTCATTCTATTTCCTAGTAGGGGGGATTCAGTCAAAAGACGTTCAATGTGCTTGGATGCTTTTGGGGAATTTGGGCCAAGTCGTTGATTCACTCCACCTGCCACCAGCACACTGAGCCCCAATTTTGCCAAAACCCTACTAACAACTCTTGTTTTATTTAATGCAGCACTGGAAGAGTCAAACACCTTCTTGAGTCCCCGATGTACCTGTGAAATATTTGCTAATGGACTTGGCTTCACTGTCTATTAGATGCCACATGTCCAACATCACAGGCTCAACCTCAACCATCAGGGTCCACCTCGGCACCATTTGGTTCAGATTCACATCAACAGCAGAAAAAAGAATGGTTGTTTATGAATTTGTAATTGACTGTATACAGTTGGGACAGGCTCTCGCTCATCGAACTTGACGTTTGTGAAGATAAACTGCATTTTTCTGTCCTATAGTCATGAGGAGAAAGTTCTGGGCTTGATTCCTGCCAAATGTGAAGGACACCTGCCAGTGCGTTCGTCTGTCGAGTGTGTTAAGCATTATCTTCCCCACGTGGTCTTCGGCATCAGGTTGACGGCATCTGTCTTCATCGACTGCATCTGATTCTTGTGTTTTACTCATTCTTCTTCCCCTTAGTCTCCCCAAATTGCATCCACAACGGGAAGGAGTTCTCAGAGGGAGAGGTGTACCGCATGGACCCCTGCTGGCTGTGTCAGTGCCGAGGAGGAATCTCCTTCTGCTCCAAGGCAGAGTGCGCTGAGCTGGACTGTGAGAACTTCTACATTCCTGAGGGCGAGTGTTGCCCTGTCTGCTTAGGTACACGTCTTTAGTATTTCGCTGAGAAAGGGCAACATAATTCTTAATTCTGTAGAACAGGATGCTGTTAAAATGGGTAGATTTAGATCTATTCTCATGTTTTTTTTGACATATGCCACTGGAGATGTGGCATACAGGAGGCCTTGTGTGGCAGAGCGGAAAGTTGATGCCCGACGGGTATCGAGTCAAAATCAAAATCCACCTTGCCTGATACTTACCTCCAGTGACCCTACCTTAATGGCTTCCTCATATAACCAGCTTCCACAGTTGTTAACATACCTGGCATACTAAAGAGGCACACTAAAGAGCCAGCCTAGTGATTCATTTCCACTGGGGAGACTGCGGAACATAAAAACCCTTTTTTAGAGTGGACGGCTTGGCTTTGTAATATCGGGCCCTGGCTTAATAGAGGGGAGCCACTCCACAAAAACACATGTGCTCAAAGCCAGGTAGGGAGCTGTGATATGTGCACTTGGGATTGTTAAAAAATATGGCTTGCAGCGCATATGGCAGCCATATTACAGTCTGCCAGAAGCCTGTGGATGGAGACGGTTGCCAGCTTTGGCCTCTGCCTGCGTGGCTTCAGTCGATCGGGCTCATGAGATAGAGAAGAAGACAAACAGCGAAACTGCAGAGGAGATCATGTTAGGTCAGTGTTGGAGGTACACCTGGAATGTGCAGGCATTTAGATGGGATGGAATGCTTTCATCTTTTTCTTATGGAAAAGCTGCTCATGCTTAGTGCACGGCTCACTGCAGAGAACAAAGGTGGTTATGCTTTAAATCTGGATTAAGAGATGTATTAAAGGTGAACTGGTGACGATTACACTTGAAGCTGTACTAATCAATATTTCAGCATTATAAAAGATCAGTGTGACAGAGTTGTTTGTGATGATTAAACCATATTGAATTATCATCTAGCTGCAGTTCTGCGCTCCTCTGTGTAGCGCTTTAGCATCTTACCGCTAATGGTTTTGGTTTCACAGCCGACATCTTTACTACATTGGGTCATTTCTACCACTCAGATTGTTTACAGCAGAGGCAGGCAGCAAAACAAGCTTTGTATACTACATGACCTGAGGCAGAGTCAGAAACCAGGGGGTAAACATAGATTTTCTCTTGTGAGTTGATGGAGACCAAAAACAGAGCTGACAGAAAAGTGAACATTTAGATTCCCGGCAGGTGAATTGGGCAAACTAAAAAGTCAAAGTACACGTTAAATAATTTTTTCTCAAAGATGCTTTCCTTCATTCTAAGTGGTTCTTATCGCACTGATGTGTGTTCAACAGCTCGGTTTTCCGGGAAGTTACGTTGTAATTCGTTAATTAATAAAAATAAAAAAACAGGGTGTAACAAAAACAGCCGAGTCTGAATCGTGACTGGACAAACGTTTATCTATGATACCATGGTACCGTGGCTCTATCCCCTGATCACTACTGCGTATAGGCTCTCACTCCAAATGCGCAAAATGACAGCATTTGTATCCAGGATATTTTAGCTTCGTTTCTGGATAGTGGAAGGAGGTGGAGATGTCCATCTATTTCTATGATGCAGACATATTCACCATCACTATTTCATAAAGTCAAGTGTCCAAACTGGACTAAAAAAGTCTATGAATACAGGATTAATAAAGAAGTAATTGACCAAAAGAAAGCACGTGTTCATCTATTGCATAAATGTTTGGCAAGCTTGAATTGATTTGCCTTTTTTTTTACACGGGAAACTTGATGTTGTACCAGACTGTGAAAACAATCATGGAGAGGCATTGTCTTTGTAAACTAATGGAAATCTTGGCTTGGGCTTGGAAACAAAAAATGTCTGAAAGAAAGTTGCATTATGGGAAGTGTAGGCTTTGGGGTATTTGGAGTTTGACCAGTACTTTGGGGGGAAAAGTAGGATATCTGAGCTTCTGCGGCAGGGGTTGCAAATACTCTCAATTATCTCTACTCTTTTTTTATCCGTCTCTTACAAGTCGCCCACCTTCATGGCAGCGAACTACCAAAATCCTGGATTGACCCTTGAACATTTTCATTATAAGGGTCACGGTACAGCATGCACGAGGTGTATACAGGGAGACAGAAAGAGATCCTGTTCATGTTAATCACAGCCAGATGGATTGAACTGCAGCAGCCAAACCTCCGCTGGGATCAGATAGGGCAATTAGGAGTCCTGTGTGAAGTATACAGCCCCCTTACTCCCTCCGACACACTTTCAAAAAGCTGCAGCGAACACGTAAACATGCAGAATCCTCTACACAACTGCCTTTGTTTTACTCCAACACACACGGAAACAAAACGCAGGGACCACCTTCTAACCTCTGTTGCTAATAAGAGCCGTAGCAAAAACAACAAAAAACTGTTTATAGGAAGTGGGGGGGAAAGTGGGCTTCCACAACTGAGCTCAGGCACGATACATCCCTTCATCCTGAGCCGAATGGCTGCACTATCGGGTTTTAAACTGTCAAACTTTACGGTTCCTACTAATGGCTACAGATCTAAAATATTCTTTCCTTTGTAGTGAGATTTATGGAATAAAACGCTGACCTGGACTTTAAACTCAGGAGTAACAGCTAAAACTCACATGGATGAGTTGGAGCTTTTAGCCGAGAGATTAGCGGCGGCTGTGGAGACCAGCAGTTATGGACGTCATCACCCCTTCACTCATTATGTCAATTTCTACGTGAATAGTTATTGTTTCGCAAAACTATAAATTATATTATAAATCTAAATTAGTCATCTAAATTCAAACGTGTTCTCGCCATAGCTCTTGGTGACATACCAGTCTCCATATCTCGTTAGCTCCCTCATGGAGTATCCCACTTCTATCACCTCTGCACTCACCCTCCTGTCAATTCAGTTACAGTATAGGATTGTACTGTACAGTAGGATTGGACTGTGGTCTTGGTTCTAAACTCCATTCATTGCTGCCAAATCACACTATTGAGCTAAGAATCGGATCAAAGATTCTCCTCTTCTCTCCTACTTTGTTCCCTAACCTACATGTGTGTCTCTCAGATGTGGAGCTGCTGTCGCTGGACAGCACTAAGGCCAGCTGCTGGTCGAATAATAAGCTGCGAGCGCACGAGGAGCAGTGGAAAGAGGACGACTGCACCTTCTGCCAGTGTGTGGATGGAGACCCGCACTGCACGGCCATGGCCTGCAAACAGAGCTGCCAAAACCCTGTCAAGATCCCCGGAGAGTGCTGCCCGTTCTGTGAAGGTACGGGGAGTCGGGTTGGGACTTCAAACCATATCTTTTATATTTATCATATCTGACGTATGGCTCATATCTATCTGAAATACGCAGTAGCCCGCATACCACATGTAGGAGGCTCCTGTGGCCCCGCAGCTTTGCTACAGAGGCCGTGTCGCCATGGGCTCATTAAAGCTGAGGCCACCGAGCATTCTTCAAGCTGCAGGGTTCTTTGTGTTCCTTTATTGCCCTTGCCCGCCAAAATGAGACCCACCTGTGTGTGTGTGTGTGTGTGTGTGTGTGTGTGTGTGTGTGTGTGTGTGTGTGTGTGTGTGTGTGTGTGTGTGTGTGTGTGTGTGTGTGTGTGTGTGTGTGTGTGTGTGTGTGTGTGTGTGTGTGTGTGTGTGTGTGTGCGTTAGGCTGTGGCGTGCTTTTAACGCAGGAGGCACCATAATTGAAGTGGATCCTTTTTTTTGTGAGCATAATTAGTCACAGCTCATTGGCCCGCTCCTCCTACTGAACGTGGCAAGGGTCGTTTGACGGGAAAAGCTTTGGTGCATATGCTGTGTGTGTGTGTGTTGTTCTAAACTGCTCTCATTTGTTTTGGCCTCTCAACAAAGCTGGCTCTGATTCAAGTCTGGGCAGTGTCAGAGACAGACTTCATTCCTGATAGGGCTAAAACTTTAGACACATTCAACTTATTGATAGGAGACAGTTCAACGCTATATAAGAGACAGAGGTATAATCCCCTCTTACAGTGCGACCCACCCTGGTGTAATTGCTCTATATTTATCTGTAATTATTGTTTACTCCAAAATAATAGTGTAAATAGGTGCCTATTACAGCTGGCACAAAAAGCTTAGAGGGGATCCGAGCGCACATATTTCCAACCAGGAGGGATGTATTAAAAAAGAAATGTTTTGTTGCTGTTGCTCTCATGCAGACTTCTCACCCGCCATCGTCTCTTTTGTTCACCAGAGCCTTCTTATGAAACCGTCAGCCCCCTGCTGTGTCCTCCCCTGGAAAACTGCTCCCTGTCAGGGAACGACTGCCCCTACGGCTTCCAGCAGGACAGAAATGGATGTCTCCTCTGCCAGTGTCTCAGCAGTAAGTTCACTTTCCTCAGGCTGAGGCTACATCCATACAACCCCGCTACAGATACGCCCGGCGTCCACACTACTTCAGAATTACAAGCGTGGCTGACACTGTTGTCTTTTCTTACAGCTGTAGTGCAGTTAAATTCTGTATTTTACAATGTTACAACTGCTAACAGGAGTAGGAGACTAGCTATTATCCGAAAGATGTCCAGCAGCGTTTTCTGCAACTAACAACCAACTTACAATGCTTCCTGTTAAAATCGGCACATGTATGTCCAGTGTGTTTGGTCACGTGATATTTTTTTTGAGGCGTGTGAATATGGACTGGAATTAAAACTGACACGGAGCAAAAAACGTTCATGTAGACAGGGATCGTTCTGGTTTAAAAATGACGCTTTTAAACGAAGACAGAGTAGTATGGATGTAGCCTGTGTTTGCACCTCAATGGTTAAAGTTTCAGGGGCTGACCTGCAGAAGTATGAACAAAATTTCCTTTTGACATGCTGCTTCTTGTGCTAGACATACAACATACACAACGTTTGCTCACACTGATGTCAAACTAATTTACCGACCACTCAGTTTTGACAACAGCAAAGACAAAGTATCTAATCATTGCCCCTTATTTGCACCCGCGGCCGCAGTCTTCGTCATAGGAATGTTCCCTAAACAGCCCCACAGTGACTCATTGCCTTTGCCTTTTGATGGATTGTTGTGCCCGTGATCAGATGACCTCTACCTCAACTCTTTCAGATGACTCCTGCCCCGAACTGGAAAGATACTGCTCCCTGCAATGCCCGATGGGATACGAGAGGGACGATTTTGGCTGTGAGGTGTGTGAGTGCAGCATCCCCATGCCCAAGTGCCGACCCCTGACCTGCACTAAGACCTGCCCTTATGGATATGTGTAAGTACACCCAGCGGCCACACTCATTTGTCATCGCTGTTTTCAGCCTGTTTTTAAAGGCGTCTGCGGCAGCCTGTGACGTAACGTGCAGATACATGATGAACCTGTGCACTTTACCCTTACACACTAACGAGACAGGAAAATATGGATAATGGTGGATGTTTGGAAATTCTGTTTTGACAGTGAGAAGTGATGAGTTTCCATTATGATCAATGTACAATGTGAAGCACATCTTCACGTTTTACTCCAAAATGGAGGTTGCGCCACAACATCCCAGTGTTAAGGGGTTTCATTCCTGAAAGTATGAGTCAAGGTTCATGTCTTTGTCATGTTGTTTCAATTTGATCCGGTTAGTTTTGGTTTCACACTGTAGTTCTGGGTGCGTGTTGTCGATTCAATCATTGTCTTTTATGAATAAAGTGCATTTAAAAAAGCAGGGGGTAGTCTTTCCATTTGAATGGAGAGAAAAAATGAAAAGATTGATTTCTTTAATGTTGGTAGTTTTGCTGACACTGTATAATTCTGATCCACCAGCATCAACAGCGTCAGGTGCCGTACTCAACACTAGTTCAAATGCACCAAATGAACGCCGTGCCATTTAAACATTATACCATCAGAGGCGAAGAATTCAAGCGATCCTACGAGCTGCTTCCACTTCTTTTTCTTCTTCTATTGTTAAATACCATCTCAACTTCCTGCAATCCAAAAGTCCTGACTATCCAAACAAGTGTTTGCACAAGGCAACGAACCAATCTATGGTTTAATTTGATCCGTACCAAGACCACCCCTTTGGGTTGGATTCAATTTTGGTCCATTGGTCCGAACCTTGCTCAAAGGAACCTTTCACACTTGTAAATTTGGTTCAGACTAAATGGAAATGTCCAAAAGTCCGGACCAAACAAGGCAGGCGTGTCAGAGCAATTATATTTCCTAAATAGCATTGTCTTCCGGTCCCCTCCTGAATCTAAACAGCTTTTGTTCATTAAAGAAGTATTATATTATCAGGTGTTGCTTGGAGGTCAGGGCCTGTTTGGTCATGTTCAGGAGGAAGCACAACAGGCCACTGCAACAGTCGTTTGGCATCCAACATCAAAGGCCCTACCTTGGTGGCCAATCCCAGGTCTAAATCTGTGTGTGAGAGAGTGTGCCTGTGTGTGCACGTTATTCACTGTGAGGTCCACGCTGGCCTCTCAGTCCCCCCCCTACAATTCCTCTCCCCCTAATCCCATTTAACCCAATCAAACATCTGGAAGTGCTCTTTTCTGAGACATTTGGTCCCCAGGCACAACTCTCATTTCATAAATCATCGTCCTGTCTCAAAACAACGATCAAAAACACATCGCGACAAAAGCAGCATTTATAAAACGTATACAGGCCGTGCTCTCTGGAGCCGCTGCGCAAGATGGGACCGATATGTTGGGCGTGGGGTGCCAGAGGAGAGGAGAGGAGAGGAGAGGAGAGGAGAGGAGAGGAGAGGAGAGGGAAAAGAGGAGCAGGAAGTCCCGGCTTTATCCTTCATAAGCAGCTGTTTAAGTCGAGCCTCAGATGTCTAAAATCCTCTGAGAGCTTGCCAGCCCTACAATGCAGATCTGTCTTCTCACACAGGTCCCCTGCATGCAGCCACCACAAAGAAACAGAGACACAAAGGATCACTGTGTTTGCAATGCTTGTATTGATGACATCCTGTGAGTACTGTAATGTACATATTCCGAGCTGTGGGCGCCGGATGAATGTAAACCTTGTAAAGATTTTCCGAACAGTCTCTAGGTGAAGGGTAAGCTCAGGGTGGTTCTTACTATCGGGTCTTTTTGTGGGACACTACTGTGTTTTCCATCGTTCATAGCTCAAAATCATCGCTGTGACCACACGGGTCATGAGCGGTATTCCTCTGGCCATCACGGCTGCGGCGCACTGGAAATTGTGCAGAGCCAGCAGTCCCAGGGCCCGGGGGCCCCACCGGTGCCTCCCCAAGCCCCCTCTATCCCCCTGGAGCCCAAAGCGCTGCTTGGCATTCCACACACCATCTTTAAACAAAGCACTTGCTCTAAGGTCGCAGTACTCTCTGTCTCTGTATTTGTACAGTGAGGCTCTGGCCAAGCCCTCGCAGTGCTGTTTCAAAAGCTGTTATTGCTGCTTCAGCATAGATAGGCTCCTGTGTTTGCT
The DNA here is from genome assembly GCF_022539355.2 of Hippoglossus stenolepis. NCBI lineage: Eukaryota > Metazoa > Chordata > Actinopteri > Pleuronectiformes > Pleuronectidae > Hippoglossus > Hippoglossus stenolepis. The sequence goes on along the minus strand of NC_061492.1, from coordinate 15,198,596 downwards.
GAGGCCGACAATGCTCCGTCCCCTTCATGGGACACAGCACCGCTCCTCTTGGGCTCCAGGGCTTCCTTTTATTTACGTCGCTCCGGAGGATGAAGATTAATTGAGTCATTACTCAGGGGCCAAATGAGGCCACTGCTTCATTAAATAGGTATCATCACTTACCTGGAGGGTGGGAGAAAGAGATAGAGAGGGAGGCGGAGAGGTTGGGAGAAGATGAATGAGAAAGGAGGGAACATGGTGGGAGGGAGGATGAAAAATGCGAGATACAGGTCGAGGTGAGGACAGTTTATCAACCTGCAGCTCATCCATGTTTTATTAGGCACATAACTGGATCCAACCATTTCCAGCCTCTGCAGCTTCGTCCTCCTCTTCCCTCTGTGTGTGAGGATAAGCCCGTGGTCAGCTCGGTACAATTATCACAGAACTTTTAAAAATCAACATGACCCGGCAAAAGGCCCTATCTCGCTTTCTCTTTCGGTTTTTCTGTGCGTCTCTCTACTCCCCCAATCAACATGTTTACACGAGTTCTTATCTGGCCCCTGCTCTTATGAGTCCGCCAAGGGCTTTTGGAGCAATAAGGATGGCAGCAGGGTGAATTGAAAGCATCTGAATTGGCTTTAGATTGCTGTTTTTGGAGTCTTTTGGGTTGGTATGATGTGCAAACCGCAGGGATCTCACATGTTGGCCTTTTATTTGGCCTTCTTCAAAGGCAGATAATATAGGGAGGGGGAAAACAGGTCCAGATGTTGATTATGCCCGACTGGAGCATCTGGATCTCTGTATCTCGAGGCCCCATTGATCCATAGAACTCTCGTCTCGGAGATATCCTCGATGTGAAGCAATTATGAACATGAGTGATGTTGTTTACTTTCTAACATGCTCTCCAGATAATTGAATGGAAGTTGTGCCTGTGTTTGTTGCTACGCAGGAGGAACAAGCACGGCTGTGAGATGTGCCGCTGCGTCAAGTGTCCCCCCTTCACCTGTGACCAACACTGCAGCGATGGCTATCGACAGAACCGGAAGGGCTGCTCTGTCTGCATGTGCAAAGGTAACTGAGCTCTGTTTGGAGTCGAGATGCAAATTGTATTCACTTAAATGCAGTACAGCCACTTCCATGTGAAGATATTAAATTCATACAATAGGCCAGATTGACATAAAATGTAGAAATATACATTTATGGTTTTCCATAGGCTGGTACCTAATCATTTTAAAGTCATCTAAAGGCCTTTTCGGAGCCAATGCAACAACGGCACCACTGTGCTCTGAAATCCATTCTTTTCAATGGCCTGTGCTATGAAAGGACGTTTTCTGTGGCGGTTCAATGTGCTGCTCAGCGAGTTTTCACTGGACGCTGGGACGATCACTTGCGTGTCTAATGGAAACGAAGCTTCCATCCAAGCACAGAACAAACAGTGGAGGAAAAGCTCTGTGTATGTGTGTGTTCCCTTAATTATATGACACACGTTTTCATGTATATGGAGACTCTTTTTGAGTCATGTAGTCATGTCGGGTGTGTTGTAGGTGGGGAACATGAGTTATATGTTCCCCCTTCAGCCCTGCAGACCTAGTAACCTTTCTTAATTGAGGTGATGAGGTATTGTTTTCATACACATATTTTATATGTGTATGTTATATACAGATTTAAACATTATCCCCCCGAGGGAGATTATGTTTTCACCTCTGCCCGTTTGTTGGTTGGTTTTGGTGTGGATCTGGATCTGGGAGTGGATCCAGGATGTTAAGGCGGCTGTTGGGCCTGGGCTGAGATATGCACCAGTCTGAATGTCATTGTAGTTGGGTATTTATTTCCCAATAATCAAATTCATTATAACACAGTGTATGACGATGCACAGTTCATGCATATTTAGAGGTCTATTACCTTTAAATATGTCTCGACTGAATGTCTTTCTAGATACAGTAAGTGAAGTAGTTTCTGCTAAACATTTTAAAAACTGCGAATTCTTCTCTGATCCCAACAACCAGCATTTACCTTTTTTTCTCTGTAACGGCCTTAAGCCCTTAACGAGGACAAAATAACTACTTTCCACAGAATCCTCTGGAATCCACTGAACACATTCATGTTACATACACAGTGTAAACCTTTTGTATTTTGGACCCTGGTTATTATTAAACTTGTGTAGTCATGGTCCCCAGAGAGCGCGCCCTGCTTATTGTTGCAGGCTCCTGACCTTTCATGTACCAGCAGAGCGTAACACCCCCTCATAGATTATTGTGACATTTACCAAACATGCTCCCTAATGGATAAACCTTGTCACAATATACAGTGTGTTGGCAGTGGAGAGGCTGGAGGCTGGAGGCAGATAGGGGATCTCCGTTCGCAGTTTGAATCCACTGAGCTGCAGCTTTGATTTCCGCTGACCTTTCACTGCTCCGACATGGAGACTTTTATGTTCTGCTTGTTTTGGTTCCTGTTGGTGTTTAGCTTCATACAGAGGGACTGTGTGCGCAGCTCTATTTAGATATGTGTGCAGATGCCATATTTATGCCCTGCCATGTTTTATGTGATGTGTTTATTTTGCCAGTTTGGCTGCATTATAAATATGTCAGGCCCAAATATACTTTTCGGATCAGTACATGTGGTTCCTCATCACACAGAGACCAGTGTTACCTACTGCAAATAAACCTGTTTACCTGATGTTGAAACTCTTGGATCAGTCTCTGTGTAGACTGTTTATCTACTCAAGGATAGACCTTTTTTTATGGAGCATGTTAATAAACGTGTGTTTTTGAAAGATTAAAATAAAAGATAATAGATCTCTGAATATGAATGAGCTGTGCAATGTCATACACTGTGTCTTATAAATTTGTTTATTGGAAAATTAAACCAAAACTAGACTGGCACTGAGTAGAGTGCATAGCTCAGCCAAGACCCAACAGTCCCCTTATGAAACCACTTTCAAATTTACGAGATCCAGATTTCTATTTGGATCTGCACCAAATTACACACACTCATAAATATCGGTCCCCTAAACATTTCAAGATTCATGAATTATTCTGTGAGAAATCAACGGAAAAGTTGAAAATGTGAAAGAAAGTGAAAACAAATTACTGGATCTTCCCCATGATCTCGATCCGCATCAAAATTTAATGGGTTCTTTCCTTCCACCTCGTTTCATGACATTTGAATTCACGAGCCATCTTGTCATAACTGGCTACGTTTCTTTTTTGGAATTTTGTTTTGCACAGCTATTCCACATGTCCTTGTCCCGCTCCCTAATGTCTGCACGTTCACATTTGTGTCTCCAGAAAGCAGCCACGTCCCGAGCACCACCGCCCTGGCCCCGACGCCCATCTACTGCCTCACCTCCAACGGGCACCGGTACGAGGAGGGCGACGGCTGGCACGACGGCTGCCGCGACTGCTACTGCCACTCAGGCCGGGAGATGTGCGTGCTCATTTCCTGTCCCGTACCCAGCTGTGCTCACCCAGTGGTCAGGCTTGACCAGTGTTGTCCTACGTGTGAGGGTACGTCTCTTTTCATATATTCAAACGTGACTTTATATTATGTTATTCAATATATTTCATGACCAATATAAAAGGATATTTCCTGGTTATTACCGTTGTCCGTCTGTTGGTAAGATTACGCAAAAAAACTACTGAACCAATTGTCTTTGAACCTGGTGGAGGGTTAGGGTGCCGTCCAAGAAAGAACACATTAACTTTTGGAGCGAATTTGATGAAGAGGAAAGATCTATGAATTCCTTTTCAATTTTTTTCGTTTTTCAAAATATTTGGGAATTTTTGGGGAATCAGGCAAAATCAGGCATATGCACACAGCTAATATCTATGAACAGGTGAAATATTTTCATATTTTCGTAGTTTTGCTCATCACTCCTATCGGTAATAATACACTGAACTCTCCAAGTGACATCACTCCAAGGGATGGAACATAAGACAGAGACGATCAAATCAGTTTCAAACAAACCCTCAGGTTAGTCAAACTCATTTCAAAGAGTTAATGAAGGAGAATGACACTCAAGCTCTCCATTAAAACATCCAATTTACAGAGTGACTTTATGGTTCCCCCACTGACCATATGTCATAGCTGAGCACACACAGCTTCTTGTGTAATGAGTGATTAAGTCAACGTCTCACTTCCATGACTTCATGAGAGCAATCCTGCCGTGTGCCCACATCTCAGCATTTACATCCTGTGAGCGCAGTGTTGTCATAACCGATAAAAACGGTTTCCAGAATTAGGAAAATAAAGTTTGAACTAGAAAGGCACTCAGTAGAGCGTATACCTCCACCAAGGCCCAACAGTCCTTCGTTTAAATTCACGAGATCAGGACCATTTATATGGATCTGCAACACATTGCACACATTCATGAATATCAGTCCCCGAAATTTTTCTCTGAGAAATCAATGAAAATGTGGAAAAACGAATGAATTGTGCAATATTAAAGAAAAATAAATCCTGGATTCGCCCCCTGATCTGGATCCACTCCAAAGTTGAATGGGTTCTTCTTCCCTGACACATACCACATCCTTCCACCAGGTTTTTTGTGTTAATCTGTCCAGTCATTTTTGCGTAAACATAACCTCCTTTGAAAACTAATTCTTCCATCGGTTAAAGATCCGTTTGAATCATTCATTCTCGGAGCGGGCCTTTGGTCTCACTCAATTACTTCTTCAGAATCAGTCGCGGCTCGGTCACACGCTCACAGGCGCGCACACACACATCTGGCACTGCGCAGCCCATCGTCCCCTCGCAGCTCATTCAGCCGAGAGCTCCGGGTCATTAGTCCGCTTTTAAGCCCTCGACTTGCCCACCACTTACACTCGCAGACACACAGTCTCTGTCTGTTTCTCTAAAAATGGAAGAGGCCCACTGATCCACACCCATACTTTTTTTTTTTTTCATCCACAACCCTCCGACTCATGCGGTGTATTTATGGAGGAGTGACTCAGCTGGCTGTTCAAATATTTAGCAGTGAAAGAATGTCTACAACTTTCAGAAGCTACGCACACGCTGCAGTCGGGGGACAACGGGCTAACTCTTCGCAGATGTCTGCTACTCAGCTGGACAGAAAGATGTTTTCAAATAGATGAGTGTCAAAACATAACTTGGACACCGCCCTGCGCTGCCTGGCCTGAGGCTGCTTTCTAACGTACGGCCGCTCTCCCACGGATCCTCACATCTAGAAACCCTTGAGAGTCAGTTACTCTCTCTAGAGAATCTTTGTTTCCCGTAAATTATCATGTAACGCTCATTGTCCCGAGCTAAATGAATGAATGTTTGGCACTGAGAACACCAACAGAATGTGAATTTGATGGCAACGCACACATGACTGTCTCCCTTATTTCTCCCCCTCTCCTCTAACTCTGCAGATGAGTCAGGCAGCGGTCAGCCAGAGGGGATGGACATGGTGGTGTGCAGAGCCCCCGGGGGGGAGTTCTACGTGGAGGGGGAGACGTGGAACCTGGACGAGTGCACACGCTGCACCTGCAGGAAGGGACGCGTCCTGTGCGACACAGAAGTGTGTCCCCCTGCTCTGTGCCAGACTCCGACCAGGAACAAGGACACCTGCTGCCACGTTTGTCCAGGTAACGGAATACAAAAAGACATGAAAGAAGGGGGGGGAATTGGAAAAGGCGTATAAATCTGTTTGGGATGTGCTATCAGCTGGTGGCTTTCAAAGGTCTCGCATGTTGCACTTTGTCGGGCCGTTTTATAGCAGGCACACAGGCTCATAAAGAAACCAGCCAGGACCGGTTGGGTTTACACAGGGCTCCTCGGGGGCAGGCGGCAGCAGCACATGTGGACGGCTCTCACCCAGCGGTTCATACCGGAGTCTAACACTCTTACTGCTGGAAAGCCAAGAATGTAACTAATCTCTCCGGATCTGCCCCGTTCATTTGCATTGGTTATGGGAATACACTCTTGACGCAAATGTCAAGGCAAACACTGACAAAAAAAATCCCCACAAGCATATTTTATTTACAACTGCACCCAAACACTCGAAGCCTCTTTCTCACACTCCTAAAAAGAACGTATCCCAGGCACTCCCGAGCATGAGGCCCACAAATCAGCGATGCATGACTGCGCCTGAGAGCTGCTGCTCCTTCTGGAGAATGCCGGCCCGCCTTATCGCTGCATCTCCCCTCACAAAAGCAGATTGTCAGAGGCCGGCCTTTGATATATGTATGGGCCTGGTCACCAGGAATGTGGGAATAAGAGACATCACACTGACAGGCCCCATGATGTATGGTTACAGTAGGCAGTGCAGTGTTTACATGTGAAGTAAGTCGGAGAGGGCCGTGGATCTCAGGCCCTGCGGAGAGACAGATAAGGTCTGAGACTGGTTTGACATCTGTCGTATGGAGTCACTTATGTTTGTCTTTAACGTTCAGTAAAGCGTCTTATCTTGAACGCAACCCTACAGGCCCAACAACCAGTGTGGATCAGGATGTTAAACAGCAGGGCTGAACCGCATGAGTCATGTGGAAGCAGGCGTCTCCATGTGGGTATATACAACACAGACTATAATAAATAATACAAACTTTATTGCTATAGCTCCTTTCATAACTAGAGTAACTCACACAATTAAATATAAGTGCAAAACTAGCAAGTCATAGAAAAGCCAAATCTCACTCAGCAGTGCGATAAATTAAAACAGATAAAATAACAGCATTAAAACAATATAATAAATATAAAAAAACATAAAATTATAAAACTATAAAAATGTCAGTCTTTTCAGGTGAACTTTTACCCACTTTTTCAAACGAGACACTGATTCTACTGATCTGATGTTGAGGGAGCGTTTGTTTGTAACCTCTAACCTCTAACCCTAACCCTAATCTAAAAGCATGATCCCCTTTAAACCTTTATCGTCGGACTTTAAACAGCGTTTGATTCTCTGATCTCAGGCGTCTCGGAGCAGAGTAAAGGGTTAAAAGATCTGCAACACGAAGCGGAGCCACACAAAAGTGATCAATACATTCTTAAACCACTGAAGTGGAAGTGGAGCCAGTGAAGCTCGGCTGGGACTGGAGAGATGTGTTCTCTTGGTCGGGTGTTTGTAAGATGAATTGCCTCAGTCCAGGCTGGAGGAGATGAGGGTGTGGATGAGTTGTTCTATGTTTTGGTGGCGCATGGGTTTGACTTTAGCAATATTTCCGATTTGGAAATAGCAGGATTGAACAAGGATCTTAATGTGCTGATGGAAGTCGAGATATTGAGCAAAAACAAATAAGTTTCTCGCCGAGCGTCATGTTGGTTTTCTCGTGGTCCAAGACTAAATTAGTTTTTCCTTCCAAAAAGGCAAATGATAAGTTAAACTGTAGCTCAAACCATACACTACCAAGCCCTGTTAAGTTCCATGTCTTAACTTTAACACTTGTATACTTTTATGATTGACTCTATTTATACCTGCGTGTAACCACAGAGGAGACGCTGAGCCCCTTGCTGCCGGTGAACAACAGCCAGCAGGAGTACTGCATAACCAGCGACGGGGACGTGCTGCTGGCTGGAGACTCCTGGAAGGCAAACGCCTGCACCAGCTGCACCTGCAACAACGGCACCATTCAGTGTTTCTCTCAGCGCTGTCCTGCTGCCAACTGCAGGGTGCCCGTCTTACGCAAGGGCCAGTGCTGCCCACACTGTCTCGGTGAGTCCTTCGGTGTCGCCTTGTGCCAAAGTTGTCTCCAGACTTCAGAGTATTTTTTGTTTGACTAAAAATAAATGAGAATGTGAGTTTTCTAGTTTAAGGTGTAGTTTATGTAAAGCTTCCACATGCTGAGAAGAGCTGTCAAACTTGTGTAGAACTACCATTACTTATAGAACAAGCGGTGCCACTGGAACAAGGCACAGCCTGTTGTTGGGAAGGTTATAATTCATAATGCTGCACGTCACCGAGAAAACGACGGTTTCCAGACTGCATATGTGTGTATGTTTGTTCATAAGTCCTCGCCACTCTGGCGCTACACGGGCAAACACAATCATTCGGAATAACATTCCATGTGACACACACACACACACACGGTGCACTCGGAGCAAAAACATTCCTCGGGCATCCGCACATTCACACGTGTTTCCTGTCCCCGGCTGAAGCGGCCCGCGACGCTCTCGCTCTGTGGCGGCGCAGGAAGTCAAAGCTCCATGTCAGCTTTTCCTATAGAGGAAAACCTCGGCATAGGCTCCCATTGTTCACCCTGATATGAAGCCGTTTCACCGGCTCTTTTGTTTCTCCTATTTGCCCGGTGGAAAACACAGCTTATTTTAACGCAACGCCTTCTACAGAGTGGTGCAGTGGAAGTTAGGACAGTTCCTATAAACACGGCTTATCGAGCAGACACCAGGGAGTTCACACACTCGCTCACAGTTGGATGTTTACACACCAGTCATATTGGTAACTGATCTCAATCCTGTCTGCGCAGAACTCACAACATCAGTGCCGGTGATGGTTTCCACCAGCGTCCGACAGAAGACGGTCACGACAGTGGAGAGCGCGGTGTGGATCACCACTGTCACTGTGCCGCCCATCATTGCCGAAACAGGTACCTGCTCATTAAACCCAATGTCTTCATTACACCCTTCTCAAGTTAACACACTGCGTAGTAGTAACCTCATTGTGTTTATTTGGCATCATTGCTCGACAGCTCCTGCCAATCCCTGGGAGTGTTTACACCAGTGGAGGGTGTAGTGAAATGTAAACTAGCTAAAACAATTATGACAAATGAACACTGACCTAATGTGATCTCTCTCGGGACCTCCAGCGTTCATTTTTCAGCAATGAGCACCGAGCGGGGATATTTGCCAAATGCCAAAGCAAAGACATCATCCCTTTTGAATGTAGTGAATGCACATAGTACAACAATGACGTGAGAAGTGAGACAAGCTCCCCGTGCGGGGATGGAAATCTAATCAGCGTTGTCTGTGTCCCACAGATGAGCCAGGATTGGGTGAGAACTACCCCAGCCAAACAGAGATGGCCCTCATCTACCAATCAGCTGCCTGGATCCTGGCGGGGCTCCTCCTAGCCATCATCATCTTCCTCATCGTGGCGTTACTCATCAACAAGAAGAAGAAGTGGGTGCAGATGTCCTGCTACAGCGCACCAAAGAAGGTAACCCTCGCTATCTGCACATCACATAAATCAGCTCTTTTATGTTGAAGCCGTGGATTAAAAAGGTGCTAAATTTAAGCAGCTGCCTTCACATAAACAACAGAGTTGATATGTGGAGGGGTCATGGGGGGGGGGGCGTCAAACCTGCCATGATGTCAGGATTAAGGTGCTTTTCCTTTGTCCCGCACTTTCAACTGGAACATGGTCCTAAAGTCTGTAGCCCCACCATGAAATGAGATTGAGGTGTCAGAGAAATAATTGTAAGGGACTGTTTTCAGAAGTCATATTGTTATGACAGAGTATTGGGGCCAGTTAAAGGGGAAAGAATGCAATTTTGAGAATAAAGTCGTAATATTACAAATATGAAGTCATTATATCGCAAGAGTAAAGTCATAATTTTTGGTTGCATGTCATTTTTTATGGCCGTATGAGAAGATCGGCACGCGCCTGTGTTAAAACGAGGAACGCAAAGTTTCTCAAATAACAAAATGCATCATCCTTCACATCAGCACCACACTATCAAAAGTATCAGCCCTTTGAAGAGATTGTGAAAGAGCCCATCTATTTCCAAGAAACAACCACAGACGGCCTCTTTTGTGATGGAGGAAATGTTTGGTAGCGGTCGACTCTGAAGTTATTATTGGTTACATCTGCTGATGTTCAAAGGGATCTCTCTGTTTCTCAAGAAACAATCAGATTGAATCAAGATTTTGGATCCATGAGTGGAACTTAGACCAGCGCATGTTCAACTTGCTGTTTATTTCCTTTTTTCCAATTTTCCATTTTATTCTCGTAATATTTATACTATTACTATTTTCTTGTTTAATTATAACTTTATTCTCACAATTTTACGGCTTTGTCAGAATTTTGTCTTTAATATTTACATTTGTATATTTTCACAAAAGCAGTTTTTTAATATAAATTATCAAGCTTCTATCCCCCATGTTCTGCTGCTAAAAATTAAAACTAATTTGAATATCTCTCTCCTCAGACGGTGATCCTAAAGAAGCATGTCAACAAGAACTCCGTGGTCTACATGGAGCCCTCCAAGGAGAACAAATTTCAGAACGTGAAGAACGACTGCGGCATCATCCACTTCTCTCCAGACCTGGGCTCCCCCTGCGCGGACAAGATGACCATCCCCAGGGCCAAGCTGAGCATGGGCAAAGACTGGACGTCGCGTTAAAGCACGGACACACACATACACACCACTCAAGACTCTGCAGATCAGAGCTGTCCAACACCTCCTCCTCTCTCTTACTGCTGTATCCTCGGGCCGCCACCATGTTCCCACCCTTTTCTCTGTGTGACAGCAAAACCGAGGGTGCTCCACGAGAGACAAAGCCAGTCACCTTGGGTTTCTTTTTATCGCATGTACGTATTCTTCTGTGTTTGGCGGAGTGAGACGCTGGCAGGTGGACGGACGGGGTGGACATGCAAAGGACACGGCCACTCTGCTTTAAAAGAGAGAAAGAGGCAGCCAGCGAGACTCCTCTGTCCGAATCAGACTTTGACTGTGAATTGTAATATTTTTTTGCTTAATGTTGCCTCCTTGGAAACTGGAACGTGGAGGCAGTGAGCGGGGCGTTAAAAAGCTTTAGGACAAACAGGGGTTTGAGCTGTAGTTTGAAGGGGACAGGAGAGAGGAGACTGCCCACCTGAGTGCTGCAGTGTTTCATGGATGTAATCAGTAGCATCAGCAGGGAGGCCAAAGGAACTGATAATCCACCTGGATCGAAATGAGTCCAGCAGCCAAATCGAGTCAACAGGCTTTATACAGAATATATAGACCCGCAGATCCAAACCCCTGCTTTAGAATGTGTGGTTTCCATCTTTAGTTTTTGTATATTTCTACAGTATTTGTACTAGTTGAAATGTTGTTCTTGGCCGCCTTTCGTTTGTATCATGGATGTCTCCATGGGGCCAGATAGAATCATTTTTGAAAATGCCCTTTTAAGCATTCCTTCGCCTCATTTTCAGGAAGGACACTCATCCCATGCAACAGCTTCTTGTTTCTACCTTTAAATGACCCGAGTCATTCCATTCAGAAAACCCCCAACCACGTACTGTAACTGTACGAGAAAAACAAATACGTGAATTTTTCCCTCTAATCTGGTCCACAAGGCGATAAGCCAACAATCTTCACACAGCATCTCCACTCGGGCTCGTATGAGCTTGGCTCCTCCGTCAGTTGTATTTCATCAAGTCAGGAATCGCAGCAGGGTTGTAGATGAAGTGGAGTGATGCTGGTCCGGGAGGAATGTCAGTTTTATTGACTGCAGAGGAGACCTGAGAGGAATGGCTTTGATAGCGTGCCTCACTTCATCGCTTCATTCACGGCTCTGTGTGTCTGTGTGTGGAGCTACCGTTCACACGGAATGTTACTGATGGTTAATAATACGCCTTAATTCTATAGCCTTAATACATTTCCTTTCATATCTTTCATTTAATAACTGTTAGCCCATAATGAAAAAGAAGTAATTTATTCACCCATTATTAAGATGAACAGATTAGGTTGGACAGCGTCACTGATGGTTCTCATCAGCTCTTCATTATACTAGTGAATTATATGACGTGGGGACATGAGTTTTACTGTTTGTAACTGTACAAAATGGTACACATTACAATGTTAGGAGCATGTTCAAGAGACGTAGCACTTTTTCTTTGGAGCCAGTGTTTTTTAAGAAAGCCCACTGCAGGATTCTTGGAGGGATAAAGGCCCTAATCAGGGATTTGATAGGCATATTAAGCACACCACGTAAACCACTCGAGTGAACACGCTGCTGCAGCTAGAGGCTCCGCACCAATCTGATCAGCACGGTGAAGGCTGGACTCCGAGAAGCGTTGTGAAACAAACCGAGGTTTCGTAGAAAAGTGTGGATCAAGAGTTCTCAATCCATTGCCAATTTCTCAAAACAAAGAACATTCTGATGCCAAAATTGGTTTGAGACCAATTAATACTGAAGTGTTTTCTTAGTAACAGTAGATTTATCTGTTTGAATCATGACCATGTGCTTTAAAATGAAGAGGTGACTGTAAAAGCTTACGCAATTCTTTGTTCTTCTATGTGTAAAAAAAAAAAATTTGAAAAAAAAAAAGTAGTTTAAATTAGTAGGACAGAAGATACCTTATTTATTTTTTCACATAGCTTTATTTATTAATACTAAACTATAGTTTGAGAATTTTTTTTTTGTCTTTTTTGAAAAATGATCTTTTGGTAGCTAAAGCTGCTGTACATTGTAGACCATTTACCATTTGTATCTGCTATATTCTATTCAACCTTATTTATTTCACTGTTGCAGACCCTGTAAATATGTTTCCTAGATGATGAACTGTAACATTTACACTTATTTTGAAAAATAAATGTGTGAACCAAAGTGGCTCTGGGTGGTGATACTCTGAGGTGCAGTGATGTCATCTAATGTGTTATCTGTTGGTGGTTTTCTATCTCACCTGCAGACTCACGCACATCTGGTCACTTCCAAATGGGAATTTGTCCTCTCTTACTCTCTTAGGTCCTTAAAATCTGATCTTTTTCTTCTTTCTCATCGTGACTGTTCTTATCTCAGTAGCGCGAGCAGATGTGTTTAGCATTGATGGGTTGTGTCAGAGGTGGGTGGGGGAGGGTGGGTCCTCTGAGCTTTGAGTGTGAGTGAAGAGCAAGTCGACCTCTCATCTAACCAGTGGCCTAATAAAACACCGGAAAACAGAGACCTGCAGGTCAGAGCTGGAAACCTGGATAATCCTCAGTGCAGACTGCACTGTTGTTTTGACTTGTCCGTCAAAGCCTGCTCATAAACTTCAAGGTGAAGACGCTTCTCCGGAAGGAGCGACTAAACAAACAGAAGGGGTCAGTTTCCCAGACCTAGAAAATGTTAAATACTGCATTACAAAGCTTTGACACTATCGGTACAAACTGAGCTATACCTTGATTCATATATAACACACTATATATAGATTATCCTCGTATATTCAGACCATTAATCCTCAGGGTTCTCAGAATGTTATCACCTGTGTAATACACAGAAGTCATCGAATCACAGCATGTGGAAAAGAAGTGATTTATTCCTGCTGTCCACTTTGTAGCTACTTCAAAATGTAAAACCGTTTTACATTCATGACACATACTCCTCAGTAAAAAGCACTTTCTCAAATTCTATAATTCTATTAAGGCAAAGTCCAGTTAACGTCTAGTTTTGAGACCACGAAACACTGGAAAGTTTTGAGTTGTTGTGGTGTTTGGGATGAATGGTTTGGTTACTACTGAATATGGTTTAAAAAGAAAAACTGTCTTTCCAAATGGAAAAGATATGAATCCGGTCTTCGAGCAGAGTCTGTAGGTCCAACATTGAAAATAGTTTCTCGGAGTCAACTGAGCTTTGAGCAAAGTGAGACGTGTCCCAGACGAGTGGAAAACCTCCGGCTTTCATAGGAGGATCTTGTAGAAGTCGTCCTTGTAGCTGTATAAGACGACCACGGCCATCCTGCAAGAGGACAACATATGTCATTTCAAAAGATTTAAAAGAATAATAAAAATCAATCAGAAAAAAACATTAGAGAACTCCCCAATGGAACATCTCAAAAATAGGATAATAAAAATTCAGCCGGCAGGGTTTCCAAGATCTTAGATTTCTCCAGGTCAACAGGTCAGTCCGGCGGAAATAACTCAAGGTTCAACCCTGCCAAGAGCCCATGTCCAGGGCCAGGGAGTCCCAGAACTCAGTGTAGGAAGGAACATTCCCTACATAACTCAAATGTAAAGTCACTACATTCAAATTAAAAACATTTATTTACATTATCACTTAAAATATTGGTTCTCTCCAGTTTTGAGCCAGTGGAGCAGCTATAGTCCTGCTGGTTGATCAGTCTGCTACTTTAGTCTAAACTGAAACATCTTGACAAATACTAGATGCATTGTCATTAAATTGTAATTAGTTGGTAGATGTCAGTTTGAATCTGGTCACATCATCAGGTCAAACTTTCAATGCGTCCAATACTTTGGTTCATGACATTTATCAGCTCGAGTTGTACTTTGTTTTAGTGTTAGCATGCTAACCCTCTGATATGAAGGTGTTAAACAATAAACCTTCCAAACATCAGAATGTTCACATTGTTAACGCGAGTCATGTTAGCATTAAGCTAAAAAGAAGACAACACTGTCAAATGCCATGTTTATGATATTTTAGAATTATCGCACTTTTGAGTTTCTGACATGTAAACAGCATTGATGCCACAATCAAACATGGAAACTGGGATTTTTCTAACTTGGCAAACTAAACACATACGGTCACCTCACATCATCATCACCTCGTTCTAACCTCTGGCTAAAACACTTGCTCGGGATGTGTCAGGCTAGCTGCTAGGCGTGCATGCATTATGCAAATGTGGTCACATGACATCACAACTCCTTAGAAGTATCGTTCGGACTACTGGTGAGATGAAAAAACATATGTCCCCTTTAATCCAGCGCCGTTTGAATGTGGTGAAACTAAATGCTAGGATGGCTGTGGACAATTAAGTCTTGTTCAAACTCTGTTGGAGACAGTAAGCAGGCAGCAGCTTGTAGTAGTGTTGTCGTGTTGTATTTGAGGCCTTGCCCACCGCAGCTTTGGCTGAAAGTAAAGCTCGCTGAAGAGGAAGCCCAGGGGATACGTTTAGTTTATGGCCTCGCTGCAGCCAGGTGACTGCATGGGCCCTTTTCGCTCACTCATCTGGCCTCAATTGCCTGTGCCCCACATTCGATGAAAACAACCAAACAAACATATAAAAACACATGCTGAATATATCCATTGTTGCCTCTATGACGCTCATTTATCAGCAAAGACTTTTTCCCCTAAACGGCAAATCAAACACACAGCGGAGACAGGAAATTAAAACCAACTGCTCTGGAGGGGGGTGGGAACACAGAAAGAGAGGCTTTGATTTCTTTCTTTCTTTTTTTCTGGATACCATCTCATTCATGACAGAGAAAATCCGTTGAATCCCTCACAGCTTTGCTCTCTATGGGCATTCACAAACATCACAACACTAGAAGCACAAACACTGAGGATTTAGCCTGAGATTTAAAAAAAATAAAACCAAACATTCCACTGGGGAGCTTGCAAATTAGTAACCGCTCCATCCACAACCACAGTAGTGGACGACGATAACCTGCCCCCCCCCCCCCCCTGCAATGCAAACTCAGTGTCACTCAACTGAGGTGTTACGACACAGACAACAGGAGACCAAAGAAGGAAAATCCTTCTCTAGATTCCTCCTCCGGAAAGAGGATCAGCTGAGGATTTAATGTTCTGCAAGGCAGTAGTTATCTGTCTAACAGCTCTCTCTTTGAAAGGGGCTGACTGTCACTGTTACACCTGGAGTGTGTGGGATTGATCGGAAGATTGAAGTTGAGCAGCTGCCCATGAAAGGAAGTCTGCCTCTTTTACCTTTTTGTCAAACTGGTCTATAATGTGTTCCACTGTTAGCCTCATGCTTCATTTGAATAAAAATATTCAGTAGTGGATGGAAATGAGCGAGAGGCAAGACTCTGGGTCTCTGGATCATCTTCTACGAGGGCTCCCACTGAGATGAGACGTCTGTAGCTGTTAGGATTTTGACTGCGGACTTTAGCCACATTAGCAGCGTGGTGCAGAAAGGCAATATAGGTTAGGGATGGACAACACAATAGCTCCCCATAAGTGAAGCCAAAACATCTTGATCACCCCCCTGGTGGCTGTCTGCAGTGTAGGTCATTAAACCTGACTTTGCCCATGTTAGGAGATGGGACATGGCCCAAACTAAAAACTACATGCCAAATATTATTAAATAAGATGGTTTCAAAAATGGTCATGTTCGGTTTTAATTTGTGTTTTTGATGCTATGAAAACATAGTGATAAGTCATGATTGACAGCGTAGACTGACTTGCGATTGGTCGAGCACAATACCGCGGCTCCACTCCACGATCACTGCACAGACTCTGGCTCCAAATTACCAGCTCAAGATGGCGGCACCCGTAACTGGGATATTTTGGCTCCATTTTGTTTTTGTTTTTTTACAATTGGAGGAAGTTATGATGGGTCATCCATCTTTATTTTCAGTCTGTAGTATACATAGATGCTAAACAGCCTTATGTTAACATGCAGGTGTTAGGTATTAGCTTAAGATATTATCGCTCAGCCTCAGACCTACTAACATGGTAGTAGACTCTTAATTCACTACCATTATCTAATAAAATGATAGCTAGCTTGAAACTGTGCAGGAACCGCACATGTTAAATTACCTTTTTATCATTTTGTAATGGTGGATCTCATCACAGATGGACTTCAGGTAGCGCTGCTTCGGGAGACGTGACAGCAGAGTCTTCACGCTGCTGTTGAACTGCTCCTCACTGTCAAACTGGAGAGACGGCAGAGGTCGAAAGAACAGTACGGTTATGTCAAGGTTATGTGACGAAACGATGTTAAAACACACGTCAAACTCACTGAGAATGAACAAAGCCCAATGCAGACTGTGACTCTCCGACCGGCCTCACAAGCTGTGAACATGTTTGTTCAGACTAACACAAGAAAACAGACTGCATTCTGTAAGCGTGAATAGTTTTTCATCTAGCGCCTCGCAGTATATTTTCGCATGTCAAGAGCAGCAGAGCAGTGAAGCAACAAAGCTACAGTGGGTTTATAGGTTTCTTTGGTTCCTTGTGTGACTTGGGGTAATTTGACGTATTTAAAACAGGCCTTTCCTGCACGCCTGCATATACACACACTGGGTATTGTCATGTGTTTTATACACTAAATGCGTTTTCTTTGACATGTGCTGCGAGGCGCTGACCACCTCTGTATAGGCGGCCCTTTCATTTTACGGAGTGGAGGCTTTTGCTTATATAACAGCAGTGTTAAGAGCATTTTTCCAGTTTCCTTCGTGTTTCTTAGCACAATATAATTAAAGTCTTATTTTTACCCTACGTTGAGAGGGACCCGCGTTTTTACGAGTGCAGTCAGGAGTTTGGAATGTGAATATGAACACCTCTTAAGTGTGCGTTTTGTTAACCGTGTTGCGTGTCTGTCGCATACGTGAGTCTTTTTAAAAAGGAGTGAAAGTTCTGTAACAGGCCCGGGGTGTTCCCTCACTGCACTCCTCATCAGTCAGGATTGTAAGGAAGGAGACGGGATCCCCTCTTCCTGTCTCAAATCCTGACTTCTATTGGCTGTTCTTTCCACTCCTCCGCCGCCAACCCCCTCCCCCTCTGCCTCCAACCCTTCATTGTTATGCAGCCGTTTATTAACTCTGCAGTGTTCTTGATGAAGCCAGTAGGGGACTGACCTCCAGAGACAGGAAGTTGATCAGCGTTTCCTTCTGCAGATCCACCTGTGGGATAAAAAAAGACAATGGAGCCTAACAATTCTACACACGTCACAGAGGAATACTTCTTTCACCATGAAACATCCACCGTTGCCAAAACAGGCCGCGTAATTCTTTCGCCACACACACACAAACCACTCCAGCATCAGAAAATTACTGTTAATTCCACTTTCACAACGCTCTCAGCAGGCCTGAAAGCACTCCATGTCCCCTTTCCAGGAAGGGACTAATGGGCTTTATCACTGGAAACTGAAGGCTGCTGTGTTCCAGTGAGGCTGTTTAATTAACAAGCTGCTGTCATGCGCAAAAAGAATTACAGGCCCGTGTACCTGCCGACCGCTATCAAGGTGATTATGCCTGTATTTATAACTCAGATTTATTGTTGCGTTCCCTGATGCAATCCAGGCTCCCAGCAGCGATGACAAATGTATTTGGAAAATGCGGCAATATGGCAAAAAAGGGGACAAGCAGTGATTATTTACTTTGAGAGTATCTGGCCATAAATCTACAATGCCACCACAAATAAACTCGATATGGCAGCCATTTACATCCCCCAAAACTGACACACTGGCGGCCTTCTGTTTAGTGTTCATTGTTCTGTAGCGACTGGAGTGAATTCACAACCATCTTACCTCCGGCAGGGCGTTTTTAACCAACAAGGCAAATAACTATATAAGGGCTGCTCCAAGTGATGTTTACTGTTTTAGCCATCAAAAGCTCATTCCTCGCTCTGTGATTTCACACATGAATTCAAGAGATAAGGTGGGAGAGCAAAAAAAGAAAACTCTATAGCTGGGGAGGTGGGATTGGGAGGGATAAAGGGGTAAACAAACAAATGACTTACCGCCAGAACCTCAATGTCATTGCTCTTGTTCTGCAAATTGCTACCGAGATTCTGTAATCTGGTTTGGATCTGAGAGAGAGAGAGGGATGTAGAGAGAAACAAGGGAAAAGGGCGGAGGAAAATATGAATTGTTTCTTTATCAAAATAAAACAGCAGGGAAAAGAAATGAATATTCACATGAAATCATTTAAAAAGCAAACAGCTTGTCTCAAGGTTCAGGCGCATTATTCTCAACGTTTTAAGATAAGGGTTGTGATGAGGCAGTTAGTTATGATGATAAAGGTGAGGGTCAGGGTCTGTCAGTGTCCTTAGAACAACAGAAGCTGCTTCAATGTGTCCCAGGACCCAGTTGCATTCACACAGGCAACTGAATGTGGTCAGGCCACCTTCCAATGTGGTCCGAGCGATCGGATGTGAAGACGCATCGGGGTGCATTCACACATGTACTTAGAGCTGTCCACTTGTGATTGGATCGCGCAGGATGAATGTTAAAACCACATCCAAGACCAAGAGGGCCAAGACCAACCAGTGTGTGTGTGTGTGTGTGTGTGTGAGAATTTGTTCACAGTAGAGTGTTAGTTCCCTAGCCGGGTGCGCTCACGTTGGCTGAGCTATTTATTTGATTTTTTTTCACTACATGTGCCTATAAGGTGCTTGGTTAGTTTTATCTCAGGTTGATCGGGTCCAGACAGAAAATTGCCGCCCAAATCGTTGTGTGCGTCACTGACCTGAGTCTCATAGCGTCGTCTAGCACTGGAGGAAACCTTCTCCGGGCTGATGACGTTCACATTCATGTTCATGGTGCAGCTGCTCCCATGTTGCTCTGAAGAGCCTGGAGACCAAAATTCCACATTTTATCCAACTATACAGCTTCTTACATGATAATTATAATAATAATTAACAGACAATCACACCCCAAAGTCCCGATGACAATGAAAACCGCTTTTATTGGCTGTTGCTCCTGTTGTTGGCTACCTGTGTGTTTGTGCCAGGAGTGGTGTGACATTTAACACTTCTTTGATTTGTTCGTCACACTGCGGAACAAACTGTTTCGATGCCAGAGGGCGGGCCTACTGTACAGATAGCACATTCATTACAGAACTCTGACTCATAATTTAACACTTAAACTACATGCAGCCCTATGGTGGAGTCACGGCACAACTGTACGAACAGAGGTGTGACTGTGTTCGTGCTACAGTACGGCTTTAAGGTTACAAAAATACCGCACATAGGAGCCGACTGTAAAGACGTAAAGCTGCTGATCGGACGGAGCTGAATACAGTACCTGTGGTGTTGAGCAGGGATCCTTTGGGGTTCTGGAGAGACATGCTTTCAGGGGTTTCTCTGCAGGAGCACAAGGACGACACTTACAAGAACGACCTCTTTCACACCGCTCACGGAAATCTGAGATTTAAGTCAAAAACGTCTTTACCTGAGGTTTCTCTCCTCAGAGAATTTGGTCCGACATTTCTGAATGATGTGGTCCAGCAAGTCCGACTCAGGGATACGCTTCTCCGACTGCCTGTCCCTCTCAAGGGATTTTACCTGAAGACAGAAAACGACTTTTACATAGGTTCCTGTTCAACATTCCCATAATTCCCTTTAATTAAAAGGTTTGGAAAGCAGAGGGATTTGAAACGCTACCAGAAAGGTTCAGTGTTTGAGCTTCTGAACTCTTGCTGTTAAAGACAAATACAAATTTAGAAATTAGAATTTCTACTTAAGATTGAGCGATAATTGGCTGTGTTGAATGGCTGCTTTACCTTCACATGGTTTCCTTCCTTGTCAGACACCAGGACCATGCAGGTGATGCCAGCCAGCTTGCAGTGGTCCAACAACGTCTCCTGAGACTGAAAACACACGACGACAAAAGGATGAATTACTAACACACACTTTAAATAGCCTGTTTACAGTAATAACACATTTAAACACAGGAACCATGATGGAATCCTGATTCTCTGGCTTATCAAAGAACTGGATTTATGAGAACTTGAAACTTCTGTCCTCATACTAGTTCTTAAAAGCATTCCTTCAGCTAAAACTATGATGACACTCAGTACAATGTGTACCTCAGTCAAGGCCCTTAGTGTCCCTTACATGCAAACAAGCTGCACCTAATTCCACACACTTTTTTCATCACGATAAATGAATTATTCCAAGGGAAAACAGGGACAATTTTGAAAAACACCCTATCTCACAATGTGAAAAAGTGCTAAAAAAAAATAAATCCTGGATCTGCACCAAAATTGTATGGGTTCTTCCCTGACCCGTACCACATCCTTCCACCAAGTTTCGTGGAAATCTTTCAGTTGTTTTTGCTTACACACCAACCAACAAACATATGGACAGAGGTGAAAACATAACGTCCTTTGCGGGGGTAATCACAGATCACAGCTTGAAAACATTACAAGCCACAGGAATTTTATAATTTAAGCATCACAGTTGCACAAGTTTGTGACTCTTCTGATCACTAAAAGAGTTTTGCAGAAAAGGCCTGGTTGACAAAAAATCCCTTAAAGTGTGAAGGTAGGAAAACTAGTTTTAGAGAGAAGTTCCTCTACAGCAGCAGTTATGCATTTTGAATACAGATTTGATTGGAGTGAAGAGTGTGCACTATGCACTATGCCAAGACTCATGGGATGCATTAAAGCATGACAGTGTGCATGTATATACGTTAGTGTCAGCTCAATTCATCCTCATTACCTTCACTTTGGCTCCTCTGCTAGACGAGCAAACAGTGGCACAGAACAAACCCCCCCCATTTAAGCCTCAAGATTTCCTATTTCTTACAACTTTCTCAGTGACAGAACAAATTATGTCAAAAGGGAAGTCACTGCCTGGAGGGCAACGGGCAGCTCTGGGCCGCGCGCCTTCGCTGACCACATGTGGTAGAGGTCTTGCCATATTTGGCTAATAAAAGCGAAAAGAGCGGAACGTCTCCTAAGGATGAAATAAAGCTGCGGATTTGGTCTTTAAAGAGGCCGACATGTGAAAGGCGTTAACAAAAAGTCAAAGGACGAGGTCCGAACAAGGCGTTCTCACCATCTTGCCACTGGTCAAGACACTGACCTGCTACATAATCAACACGCACACACGCACGCACGCACGCACACAAGCAAACACTCTT
Organism: Hippoglossus stenolepis; assembly: GCF_022539355.2. Classification (NCBI taxonomy): domain Eukaryota; kingdom Metazoa; phylum Chordata; class Actinopteri; order Pleuronectiformes; family Pleuronectidae; genus Hippoglossus; species Hippoglossus stenolepis. Next base: position 15,177,193 of record NC_061492.1, on the reverse strand, counting down.
GGAAATGTTTTAAACTTAACGCTGCTTGTTTTCAGCCAAACCCAACCCTTCCTAATTACTTCTAAGGATCCAGGGGAACGGAAGGCAGGCAATCACGTTGGTCCTGGGCCAGAGCAAAAGACAATGAAGACCATTAAAGCAAATTCTTACCCACTGCAGGAGTGGAAAGTTAAAACAACAAGAGGTCATAAAGAGTAAGGGAGGAAAAAACAAGGGGCATAAAAATGTGGGCAGTGGGCCATATGACAGGGAGGGTGTTTCACACAAACACGCACAAACAGGCCTGACACGAGTTTGTCACATAAACACAGTGAATGTGACGGAGGCATGGTATCTGGAGCTTTACACCAGAGGATAAATGACTTCACTCTGATGGGACTGATCACAGCCTGGTTGTTGAGCAAACATGAGTTCATTAAATTACTTTGTTTGAAACTTGTCTCACAGATGATGATGTGTTGTCACATCAAGCCTCTATCAAACATAAGTGCAGCTCTTTTTCTGAGATTTTCACTATTTCTGATACTTTCACTAATCTGTTGATGTAAGACAAGGGGCTTTCTCCTCAGGACTGATGCCAGGTGTGGCCTGTCCTCTGTAGGTGGGATGGGGTTACTACAGTATGGGGGGGAGACCCATTTTACACAGCAATGGTTGACTCCCATAGTCTATCTAAAAAAACTGAGTTTAAATATGCAACAAACACGAGGGCTGTGTTATATAATAATTAGTTTATGAACACATACTCAAACCCTTCTGCTTGAACTGCGACATAAAGTTTCTCCTCTACCGGCGTCCTGTGGTGATTCTTCTCCTCCCACAGGTCTTTCAAAAACAGACGGGGAGTAACGTTCTAAGAAGTGAACTTTGCTTCCTTTAGCTGAGACATATTTAGCCTTAATGACTCTTACTTAACTAGGTTTAGGTAGTTTTTATGCATTTTTACTGTGTTATTGCTTATATACTTGTTGACCATTTAAATTGAGTTTCAATTTTCTGTGTCCGAACCCGACCCCAGCCTGATGTTCTCCCCAATTACAGGCATGTGCAACATAAAAACATCAAGTGGATAGTCCGGCTAACGAGATCGAACCCAACACGAACCCATTTCAAAATAATATGTCAGAACCAGGCCAGGTCCCAACAGGCTTGGGTCAGGTATCCAAACTATCTCCAACACAAATGTAGCGCCATCTTTGGGCCAATTAGTTACAGGACAAATAAATATTCATAAAATAAAGATTAGTACAACTCGATAGTGCCAATGGTTTTACACAATTGCACCAAATGCTGGCAAGTGAAGATTTCTGCAAACAACGCAGGTGTCATCAAGAGAGCACATTATGGTGAATAAAACACAATTTAAATTGTAACTCAGCAGAGCACCTTCAAATCAATTAGGGTCGATTAGGGTTTCCAGACTGAGACCTGTCAGACAGTGAATGCAGGACCACCACGTGGCCGGGCCACTAACCTGTGACACATCGTAGGCGATGTCCGCAGAGACGCCGAGGCTCCACAGCCTCTGCACGACGCCGATGGCTTTAGGCATTGAAGAATGTCCCACTGGGACCACGAGGGCGTCGCAGGAGCTCACAGAAGGCTGATGTAAAACAGAAAATGTAAAAAAAACTGTATTAAACACTGAAAGGTTATTGAAATGAAGTAAAATAACATCTGTAATAAATGTGTTGTTTCAGTGCTTTTCTCTGTTTTAAGACAATGTGCAGTATTCTGGGCCCCGTCAGTTCACATTCTGAATCTGAACCTCCAGGACTAACTCCACGGCGTCAAGAGTCACAGTGATCATAGTTATTAACATGTTTCTAAAAGTGGCTGTGTGGCGGCCGACTGCTGTAATAAGGCATCATTAAATATGAAACTCTTGTCTGCTGCTCCTTCATTACAATAATCAGGGATGTCAGAGCTCCATGTGTGTGTCTCCCTCACTGGCTCTTCCATGTTGGCTATAGCAGCGCAGACTTTGTCCAGAGCCAAACTGGCCCCTACTGCAGAAGGGACTGGTACTGTGGAGGCTGGTCCTCGAAACTCCAGGATCTAACGGCAGAGAGAACCAACACATATAAAGATGCCACATAGAGTGAATCACCAACACTGCATCATGTGGAATTAATGTAAAACAGACAAAACGTATTAGTTTTAACATGAAGAATGTAGAGCTCCACCAATGCCAATAACAATATAAGGTATGTATATTTTCTTTTTAATTAGGAATGTTTAAAGACAGCAAACCCTCATGAATAAGATATTGAGGCTTGATATTTTTGAGCATGAAAATAATTATTAATATCAAGAACCACCAAACAAAATAAAATTTTTACTTTTTTTAAACGTAGAAATTTAACATAAAAAAATTAAGTTTTCATATTGGTGCATATTGGCAAACAGAAACACAGATACTGATATGCCCATATCGGCTCATATCTGTGTGGAATGTGGACAAATGACTGTAAAACCCACCAAGTGGTCGTAGCGTCCTCCAGCAGCAACAATATCTGGTACAGTTCGCTTGCGTTTCCTGATGAAAGCCACAAACTGGAAGATGACCCCAGAGTGGTGCTGCATCTTGTACACCAAGCCCAAGTTGACCACCACCTATAGAGGGAATACATCCACGTTAAAAGGAGAGACAACACTGGCTCTTCTTATAAACCTCTGAAATGAAAATCACCTGCAGTTTAACTCCCAGTCTATGCAGCAGCACCGTGAGCTCCTCCAGGTCCTTGAGGGCCTGCTTGGCCAGCTGGGTGACGGCAGTCTTCTGTTTGGTGAGCGGCATCAGCAGTGGCAGCAGGTCCTGCAGGTTGCCCTTCAGCTCGATGTACTTGTAGAGTGTCTGCAACTGGAGGCAACAGAGGAGGAGAGTTGTTGATGCTTATAAGCAACTACGAGTGTGATTGTTTTTATAGAAAGTTCAAACACCTCCGCGGACACATACGCTGTTTGTCGACAATGAGAAGTTGCAGAACTTTGCCGCCACCTCACGTCTGGTCAGCTTTTCACTCTGAGGGAAAGAAGAGACGACAGAAAGGTTATATTACCATATTTGGGGGAAAAACACAACTGTAAATGTTCAAAGCAGGATATCAGTAACAGACACACTATGTGTATAACATCTGTGATGCATGTGTGACCTGCACTGACCATGGCGTCACACAGTATGCTGGAGGCCTGGGTCAGTTTGTCCTCGGGGACTCCGCTGTGCAGAAGGATGGCCTTCAACATGCTGGTGTGGTTCAGGTAAATATTATAGTTCCTTTCCTACGGTCACAACACACAGAAACACACCTTTAACCCTTTCAGCTGCAATTACTGTCAAAACCAAGAGCCCTACTGTATGATGAGCGCCTCAGTGAATAATGACTGCTGTGTCCCGCTGCCCTCTCATTCTGTCCCGCTCACATATTATTAAAAGCTTTCACAAAAGGTAGCCGGGTGGTGGAGAGGATCTACGAGGGATAAACTACAGATCAGACCCAAGGTTGAGTGGGTTCATGCGACATGCAGAGGAATTCTGCGACTGGAGACTGACGCAGCATTGGGACATGTGGACAGGAAATGGTTTGTACTGGGGAGTCAGGGAAGGAAGTGGAGAACGCTGCACATACCAGATTTACTGTGTCAAAAATAAATACAATGTAAATCTGTCATGCTTACGCATACTTTGGTATGTTAGGAATGTGAGTGGGAAGTGAAATAGGGAAAAAACAACAGTCCAGGTTGCAATGAAGGAATCTGTAGGAAATAGCTGAACAATGACGCAGCCACACGGTTCGCTCTGTGAGTGTGAATGAAGACAAGTCACCGCAGCATAAACTGTCAGCTCACTGGACCATTTTAAGTATAAACAGTTCACATGTGTAACCTGAAGTGCAGGGAATTCCTGGACTATTTCAGAGATGGCGTAAATGGTCTCAGCATCAGGGAGCAAGCTGTTGGTGACGGGCGTGATGATATCAAAGGCGCACTCCAGGAGCTCCCTCGGGTGAGCACGATCCAGCTTCCTGGAGCGGAACACGCGTTCAATGCTGTACCTGGAGCAAAATGTGGAGAAACACGCGTGCAGTTTATTCCAATAGGCGCGTCAGGTTTTCCAAAAGATACAGAACACGGATCACTTTTGATAGACGTTTTAGGTCATGATCTTGGTATTCACTTAATTCAAAGCAAGCTCACACAACTGGAGTAAATTTACTTGTCAGGGAGTTTTGTTCAGCCAGCCATCAGGGGGCGATGGCTGGCTGAGATGTTTGTGGCTCCACTTTTGGGGAGCTGTCATGTCCTCAATCTTTAGATGAAGTCTATGGTTTATACCATTTAACAGACAGTGGAATTTATAAGTTACTAATAAGTAATTTAAAATAACTTGTTTGCTTGGTAATTTGCAGAGGACTTTGTTTTGACTTTATTATCCCTGATGGATCAGTAAGGCCTTGTTTGCATAAATATGTGTTGAATCACAGAACTTTACCGTTTCAGGTGCGTCACATTGTTGCGGGCGACAAATCTGGCAAACGGCATCTAAGGTGAAAAGAGAGTTGAGACACAGGGTACACTCGAATAATGACAGTGAAGTAGGTGGTACATACAAGCCTGTAATCAATCACATTGTGGAAACAGCCATTTAGTCCTCAGGGTTTCCTGAGCTAGCAGGATCTTAAGGCAGCTGCTGATTGCAGCCTCACACTGTGTGTGCATTTGCATTTGCCGATGCAAATAGTCTGATAATTAGTGTATGTGTGCAAGCATGGACATGCACACCTGTGTGTGTGTGTGTGTGTGTTATTTGTATGCGAGTGTGTGTTGGGCTCACGTGAAGGTCGTAGGGCAGCGTAACCAGCATTCCACTGTGGTCCATGAAGCAGGCTAGCTCGCTGCCATCATACAACTTCCTGTTCCTGGGGAGGAGCAGCGGTGTCTGGAGACGCACCGCACCTGAAGACAAACACTGTGTATCACTGCAACATTTGCATAAGATAACATGACCCTCACCCGAGAAGAACCGATGCATGTGAGCAGATACACAGCCAGGATAAATAAATAAGTACAGCTGGACATCATCAGCAGCGTGCACAAAAATAACACTCGCACCTGCACAGAATTTGCGCTGCCCAACAGTGCACTTATTGTTTCGCTGCCTCTCACTGGGGCAGATGTTGGGGTCCTGAAAAACTGGCTTCCAGCAGGTCAGGAGTCCAAGTGTTTCACAGTGGAGAGTCAACAAAGGCTCATGTTCTCTCTCACACACACACACTAAACAAGCATAGTGTACTCACCATGCTTCTTGAAGATCCTGGTGATTGTTTCAAACACATGCTGCTGCAATTTGGCCCCGTTGAAGCTGAAGCTGCCCTGAAGGGAGACCAAACAAACAGTCTCTGTTAGGGATCAGGAGACATCGATTAAGCACTAACAGGCCTTCTGCTGCTCCGTTGTGTTCCGAGCAGAACAGAGCAGAAGCATGGAGGGGTTGGTGCAGCCATTCATATGTCTGCAGGGACATCTAGAGGTAGAGCTTGGTAACTGTTAGGCAAAACCCAGACCATGTTAAAACTGAGATTATTGAGCAGAAGTTTCATATTTTAGCATAGAAGACATTGCTGTGGTGCACCCTTACCTGTGTCTCTATTGTGCCACATCAATTTAGATTTTGCTCTTGAATGAGATTTAAAGTTTACATTTTTAATAATCCAGTTTTTAATACCAAAATAGAATTACCACACTGTGGTTGTATGCCTCTGCCAACCACTGCAGTGTCTGGTAGTTTTTTTTCCAGATTCATATCAGATCACAATGACCTTTGACCACTGAAATGTAATCACTGTATCTTTGAGTCCAAGTGACAACTGAAATTCCCTCCATCACGCCGGCGCGGAGGCATAGAAAGCACTTGTGGTTGGTTAAACTAAATTTAAGAATCCATAACCGTCCTATGTCGACCACAACAGTATGGTCAAATGTAAAAACAATTAAACAAAATCTACTATCAATTGCACAGTCAACTCAAGCAACAGCCGTACCTTATGTAGATCTATGTCGTAGGTGTAGTCCATGACCGGTGAGGTGTTCTGAGAGAACAGCCGACCCACCATGGTGCGGTACCCCTTGCCGTTGATATTGGCCATGGTGTGCTGCAGCACCTCATGCAGCTCCGACTCCTCCATCTGAGGCGGAGGCAGCAGTTCACTCTTGAGCAGCTCCTGGGTGGTGGGCCGCAGGGCTGGGTCGTGGTTCAACAGCCACTGTATCACCTTTCTCTGTCAGACAAAACAAAAAGAAACATAGGGACGTATTCTAATGTTAGACTGGAATTCAAGGGACGGGTAAAAGATGTTTACCAGTTGCGTGCCACAAACATCCTAACCTGTGTTCCCTGCTCATATGCAGTAAAGTCCTCAGGAAAGAAGATGGGCTCCTGCATCATGAAAATACATGAGGTGAGTGAGAAGTCAGTTTGAAAGCCCAGAGCTGCTTGAATTACTTCCAGTTTTGAAAATAGACATACAACACGCAGCTGACTCAGAACAGAGATGCGCTCCGCCCCGGTGGTCATCGGCCTGTACGACATCTCGAAGAGGATGATTCCCAAACTGAAGAGGTCAACTTTCTGAGAACAGAAGGGATAAAAACATTTAGTGGTGTTTACTAATAATAACAAACAAAATTCACACAGAGGCAACCACACAAGGTTAAATTATATTGTATACACCCAGGTTAGTGTGTGGTTATCAGTTGAAGCAGTGAAGAAAATCTTAATTTCAAATTCTTACTTGGTTGTAGGTGGCTTTAGTATTTCCTTGAACCTCTGGACTGACGTAGAGGGCAGTGCCAACCATGCCTGTCATGTTACCTGGAGACAGATGCAAAAGTAACACAACGTGCTGAAACACACATATCAGACACCACAGTAATCAAAGGTCAGTGTTTTGTGAAAATGTTCAAGCTCTGCACCTGTTGGGTCCGGTTTGGCAGAGCCGATCTCCTCCACTTCACATTTACCTGCCGCCTGAGACACAGATACAGTTTGTCCACAGGTTTATAACATGTTCAACACTGGTTGTATGCATCTTTGCACAGCAGCAAAAGGCTACAGTTTAGATAAAGGAGCTGCACTGTTTCAATACTTTGCAAACCAATCCTTCACATTAACTTATATGAGCCTGAATACACTGCGGGGGAACTACATCTTAAGGAGAGTGAGGTTGCACCAGGCTGTGAGGGATAGCGGTGCAGAGACGCCTCATACAGAGGACAATTGGTCATGCCGCTGACCGATGGAGACAGAAGAGGACAGACTGTGTTACAGCAAATTCCACCACAGCCACTTTCTTTGGGTGAAGTTGCGGCACCTACATACCACGTTAGCAGGATGGTCTGTAGCGAGGCCAAAGTCTCCGATCTTCACATGGTCCTGCGAGTCAAGGAAGATGTTGACAGGCTTCAAATCCCTGTGAATCATCCCCTGATGGAAAAGAAATGGAAAGAGATCAGCTTGGTCATGAAATCCTGGTGTCTGGCTTGGTCAAGTTTATGTTGCTGATGATCTGTACCTGCTCGTGGATGTAAGCAAGGCCATCTAGTATTTCCCTGAACAGCCTCCATAACCGAGTCTGGTCCTCATGCAGGCCGCGGTCTATTGTGGTTCTTAAAGTGCTTTTTTCACAGTATTCCATCTGCCAGGGAGTGAAAACATGAGTTTTTGGTAGCGCAGAGACCTCTAGTGGTTAAAGTTGAGGATGGAGGTGAAGCTTACTTGTATGTACAGGTAATGTGCTATTCGGAGGGGTTGTTCCGAATCTGTGCTCTCGGTTGTGTCGGTCACTGGCCTTGACTGAAGCTGAGGAAACACACACGTCTTTTTTTACACACATAAAAACACAACCAAAGACAAACAAACAAATAAATAACAAGGTGTCAATATTCAAACCTGTGACATCTCGTCTGTGCTTTCGTCCCCATTGTCAAAGATGATGTCACTCCCCGAGTCACTATCTGACGGCCTGAACGCAAATAGAAAAACATAATAAGTGGTGTGTTGAGTTGGAGAAACTCTCGCCAATGAAATAAAATACTTACAAATAAAAAGAACCAAACACATCTTCTTCATCATCATCATCCTCATCATCGCTAGACTGGTGTCCACTACACATGGCGCTGGTGGACTTCTCGATGGAGGTGGACCACTCAACAGAGCTCGACAGGGCTGCAGGTGGTGCTATATCTTCCGCGTTGTCTGGGAAGCCGAGTTCATTGAGGAGCCGCGGAGGATCTTGGCCTTGAGGAAGCTTGTCGGCTGTGCTCTGAGGCTCTGAGCTGTCAGTGTTGCTCAGCACCCCTAAGGAGGGCGTCTCATGCCGCTCGATCCACGCGTTGTAGTAGCGCACAATATTCTCATGGTTTAGGCGCGAGAGCAGCGTCACCTCTCCTTTGATTCGTCTGAACTGCTTGCTGGCTGGGTTGACCTGGATGCGCTTCACAGCGTAGTTACAGCCATCCAGTTTGTTCTGAACCTGGAGGAGCAATGGAAGGTGGACACTAACAAACCATGGCCAGCTTTTCTAATCAGTAAAGATAATGTATAAAATAAAAAGGTATGAACCTTGATCACAGCACCAAAAGCTCCTTTTCCCAAAAGCTGCAGCTCCTCGAACTCATCAAAGTAGCGTGAAAACTGCCGTTGCACACCGGAGATGAACAGAGCATCGAGCATGTGACTCCGCGGGATGACCGACGACGCAAAGTCCACAGCAAGATCTGAGACGGAAAACCAAAAATGTGAACTGTTCGATTTTCTCTGTAGGATTGATTTTTATAACCAAAATATCCTCTCAGATCTTTACCATTTGTCTATTTTGTCATGTTCTCATTATGATTTGTACAACTATGTAATTTCCTATGTTTTGGGAATCAACTCCGACTGAGAATGAATTTATTTGTAAATTGTCCAGCAGAAATTTAACTGTGAGGTAATCCTGAATCCAACAACAATGTTGTTGCAATCATCGGTTTTAAATCACTACAAATTGCATCTATTTGAATAATGGACCATTGTTTGGACATTATGCTAACAGAACACATCGCACAATTTTTTATTGTGCCTTTTAGAGACATCGTTAATCAAAAAACTGAAAAACAGATTAATCAAAGGGTGATGAAAACAATTAGCTGCAGCTCTAATAAATACCATCTCAATTCATTTGGTTTTGTAGAAACCTGTACTTTACTCGTTTGTTGACTCAAGTCTAGTTCATGTAGATTCCTCAGGCAAAGTGTGTCTCTAATATTCTGTCCATGTACATATTGGACATGACGGGACGCGTGTATCACCTTCTGAGCTGGCGTCCTGGCACTGTGGCAGGTTTTTGGGTGACGGAGGCTTGAGGAAGGAGTGGTCCAGCAGCTGCTGGGGTGTCCAGCGCTCAGCATCATTCAGGCACAAACACCTAGAACACAGAGACAAATGCAATATAATGGTTCTGCTGTACTGTAAGATACATGGTATGTGCTGAGCTGGAAACAAATCCAGTCAGCTCTACTGATCCACACAGTGCTGCTCACCACACAAAGGAAACGGTCTGATGATCTAAATGAACCCAACAAGTTACATGAAACCTCTCTCGCTATTAAACTTGTGAATGAAATGACTTAATCTAAAAACTATTTTAAACAGGCCCAGAGACAAGCAGCCTATAAACACTACGACCTAAAGGAACAAAGTGTTTTTGCCTGTTTTGCCTTTTTACAACAAATCACATATGCTTCGTATTACAGCTGCTCACTTTCCAGATCATAATCATCAGCAGAGGGTTTGAAAGTTTTGAATCTATTTGACCTTTTTCAAGGCACTAACTGATTTTCATGATTTTCTGTGCAATCTCTACTAACAGATTTTGAATATACAGAATCTGTAGGTAAAGGACAGGATTTTGGGGCCATTTCTAGTGTGACCATGACTATGACTATTTTGAAAGTTATAATTGTTAAAAGTAATTTTTCAAGATAATATCACAAACACGTGATGGTACCAGATTGTTAAATTTGGTTATTTATGCTCTCACATTGTTTTACATTGACAAATTTTGTTGGTCCGACAAAACCCTTCACTCTGGGATATCATGTCACACATTTTTTGAAATGATTTAAGATGTTGTCTCACCCAATCAATTGATAAATAACTGACTGATGAATATGAAAACGACTACTAGTGAAAAGTACATTTCCATTTCCACATAACTTGACTATCTGTGTGGAAGACAAACAACAACAGTGAGCTATGATTTACAGTAAATGTGCTAAAACTCCGGTATAGTTGATTAGGAAGGTGGTGAGCTGTCCATCCATACTTGTTGAGGAAGTCCTGGAAGTCATCAGGCAGGGTCGTTGGTACCGTCACTGGATACTCCTTCACTTCGTTCCCCTGACTCAGAGCGAGCAGCATCAGCCCCAGGTTCCACACGTCCCCTTTCTTCCCCGTCTTCGTCGGCATCGCTGTGTCCTCCGAGAAACGCACGCGAGCCTGCTCGAAGATGTCCTCTTTGCAGATATCGGCGAATCTCTTTGACAAGCTGTAGTCGGTCAGTCGGACGTTGCCCTCGGAGTCCAGCAGCACGCTGGAGGCCCCCAGCTGCTTGTGGACGACAGAGTTGGAGTGAAGGTAGTCGAGTACAGCCAGCAGCTGGGACGTGTAATGGCAGAGTTTATCCAGCGGGACCGGAGTGTGGTTGATCAGACTTTGGTTCAGGTTGACCCCGGAAACATGCTGCACCAGCAGGTTAACCACGAGGCAGTCGTCCTTCTCGGTAGAGCTCAGCGCCATGTAGTGCACCAAGTTGGGGTGATCCAGCCTCAGGAGGGAGTTGAACTCATTTTCTGCCCCATGGATCTACACAGGAATTCAAGAGGAAAACTATTTGTAAGTATTTTAAGCAAATATACTGATTATGATTTGACTGCTTCCTCTCTACTCGCCTGCTTTTTACAGTTGTCAATCTTTTCTTTCTCCTGGGTGGTGAAGAACTTGCCCATCTTCTTGTTCCAGCACAGCGACCACTCGTACACCACAGCAAAGTCTCCTGAGTTTGCCTCGAATCCGTAATAAACGTTACGGCCGAGCCTCTCGCTTCCACCTGTCAGACACATGAACACACACAGACGTTACAAACAGCTCAGTGCGGCGACAGGAAGTCACTTTGCACCGTCACAGCTGCATCGTCTCAGAGAGCTCGCACCTAAACTTTTCCCTCTGTGGACGACAAGCTCCCCAGAAGTGCTGCTGTAGAAGTGAAGAAGCTCCTGTGAACGATGGTTGTCTTCGTTGAACGTGTCACGTCTGTTGAAACAAATACACATTTACTCTTTACTATAATAAATTATCATAATAATATGTATTTATAATATATAAACATGAGAAGCATTTTATTGTATTTGGACTGTGCTCAGTTAGCGCTGTTTACCTGTGGCGTGTGTTCGAGGTAGTGCGGCGGCGGTTGCTGCCTCCTTTCTTTGCTTCAGAAAGTTCAGGGGCAGCTCCTCCTGGGCTCGGGGGGCTCCTGGCAGGGTCTGGCTGCTCAATAGTATCAAGTCGCTCCTGTGAATGTTTACGCCACAGAAAAGGAACATTACAACAAAGAGCTTGTGCACTTTACTTGCTACGGCTTTTTCTATGGACAACAGTAGAAATTGTGTGGCTCATGTACCTGTTTGGCTATTTCCTTTCTTCTCTTTTCCTCTCGCTTCTCCTCCTCTCGTCTTTGGATTTCAGCCATAATCTCTTTTTCCTGCAAGGATAAAAAAATACCTGAGTCATCATCCCGTTCAACCTGTCAGTTGTTAGGGATTCAGTTATTTCAGAAAATACAAACATGGTTTGTGATACATCATGTAATCAATATTTATAATTCAGAAAAATTTGATATAATACAAAATAGATATTCTACCATTACCAATACTGAGAGTCTAAGAAAGGCAACCCAGTTAAAAATAACAACAATATTAATCGAATGACCATTTTTTTCATGTAGTACAAGTGTAATATTCTGCAGTCTTTGTGTGTGGTTAAATTAATAAAACTAAATATTTGATTTCTGGTTGCTTAGCTTTATGTGAATCCATTGTTCATTAATATCCTAATTGATTTTTCTTCTCAAGAGAAGAAGAGATATTTACTGTTCCTGTAAGAGTAACTTAAAGATCTTGACAAATCACTGATGAATCTAATTAACGCACAACCCCTGATAAAACTAATCCAGCATGAATAGCTCTCAGTGTTGCTTCCTGACCATCTCCTCCTCCTGTCTCCGTTGCTTGTCGATCTTCCGTTGCACCTCCAGGGCTTTTTTCTCCTGCTGCCTCCGCTGGTTCTTCAGCATCTCCTCGTGGAAGGAGCTTGACGGAGGCTTGTTGTGCTCACTCAGGAAGCCCTGGATATGGTCCGCTAGCTCGTAAATCATCACCTAGAGGATTAGCAGGCACAGGAGGTAGCAGTTGTCTGTTTGCGCGTGTGTATATATGTGTGTGTCTGTTTGTTTGTGTGTGTGTGCATCCTCACCTCCCCACATCGCACTGCTGCCAGCTTGTTGAGTTCACGATTTAAGGTCTCGAGGTTTTCGTTTGAGAGGCCTTTAGCATTCTTCAGCTCGAGCTCTGGAGGCCTGTTGGTGTTTCCCCAGGATTATAAGTTATACCTTAACACCACAACTTAATGACAACTAGTTAACACTGACATTACAATAAGAGCTCCACACTGATTGTGTATTGATTACCAACAGGCACATGGGACACTTATCCTGAAACATTAAAACCAGTAGGAAATATAAAGCATCTTTCTCATTTCTTTCATATCATGTGAGCTGTTATAGATAAAGCCAATAAATAAGTACATTAAAATATAACTTATCTGTGCTCATTTGTTCAACCTTTAGTATTTAACAAGCGTTGGTCGTCTTTGCTGCAGCCACAAAAACCATCACTCTTAATTATGTCAATTTTTTTCTTTCATTTATCCACTTTTTCAGGTTGGATTTACAGATTAGACTGATTATGTTTCACATACCAGAAAGAAAATAAGGATCTATAGCTAAATGGTTTGCTGTTAACCTCGTCTGAGCCATTAAGATGCTTCAGAGCAGCTGCTTTTATCTTCTATTTTGCATGAAGGACATACAGTTGGACAGTCAGTAGTAGTATCACTTCCTGTATTGTGTAGAAGCAGCATTTAACTATTTATTGCGAATAGTATTTTTCGACAATCCTACAATTTTTCACTCTACAAAATTCCAAAATCAGATTTTCATGCATATTATTCGGGCTGGGCAATAACACAATATCAATAACTATTGCAATTTAATTTTAATCAATATCAACATAACATTCGAATGTATATTGCTTGTGTAAGCACAGTGAGGAGATACAACACACAACTGATGGATGTCAGGTTTGTAAAATATGTTGCTATTCTCCTTTGATAAAAAGTTTAAAGCTACAAACTTCACTAAGGAGCAACAATCAGTATGTTTTACTTTAAAGAAAAAAATTATGTGATATCATTTGTGATAATTATTGATATCGCTTGATATGAAACTGATTATCTTGATAAAGTCATTGGCCATCTTGTCCAGCCCTACACTTTTGTATAGCTTTTTGCTTTGGGAAAGGTAAAGAGAGGTGAGAGATCAGTGTTGAGGTTTAGGAAGAACTGAAGTTTAGAGTTGTTTATAGAGGATTACATGTGAATACATGTAGAAAAAAAGTTTCTAAACACAAGTAGTTTTCCAGCTGTCAGAATGTGGACTTGAACATGTGCTCTCAATGTTTAGGAATCTGGAGAATCTGTTAAGTGATATTTAATTATAGTGAAGCAGACTTGTTTCAGCTGAAGTGTGTCCAGTGGTAGCAGGGGGGGAAGTCAGGGGTAGCAGGGGGAAGTCAGGGGTAGCAGGGGAAGTCAGGGGTAGCAGGGGGAAGTCAGGGCAGGTGGGGGTCAGGGGTAGCAGGGGGTCAGGGGTAGCAGGGGGAAGTCAGGGGTAGCAGGGGGAAGTCAGGGGTAGCAGGGGGAAGTCAGGGGTAGCAGGGGGAAGTCAGGGGTAGCAGGGGGAAGTCAGGGGCTCACTACTCACACGTCTGGATAAGTGGGGGGACACTTGACCTGCAGCTCCACAGTGACGTGGCTCTCCTGCCCAGTGTTCAGCCCGTTGGGCCGCAGACAGAGGTGGACCTCTGGAGCTCTTTTAACCTGGGAGTGAGGTCAGCCACAGTTTAACGCTGCTGTGCACACACGTCAACTTTCACAGCTAACTACAGGCGATGCTAACACCTCGAGCTTTACCTTCCACGGGTCCTTGCTCCGCAGATCCTGGAAGTCCTCTCCGAAGATAGAGGCGAGGGCCTCCAGCTCGTTCTCCTGCTGGACCGTGTGCTCCTCTGTCCCATCCTCAGCTGGAGTGGGTTGCTGCCGAGCGCTCATTCTCCTGCCTCGGCTACATGGCAGTCAGTCGGTCCTCCTGCTCCTTCTCCTGCTCCTGCTCCTGCTCCTCCGGGGGCTGTCACTACCTCACGTGAAGCCGTCACACTGCAGCAGGAAGCAGCTGCTGCTCCGCTGCTGTTCTGGGTCTTTGCAGAGTCCGAGTTTAGCAAGTAACACACTAAATATGAAACTTCTCACACACACCACAACACTGCTGCTCGTGGCGCGTGGCTGCTGCCAGCGGCCTGCGTGCGTCAAGTGTCGCAGGTGAAACGTCATCACGCTGTTTTCTCCAAAATGGCCTCTAGAGGGCAGAAAAGTGCCAAACGACCTAAACTGACGCTGACAGACTCGGTGACTATAATGTTTAAATAAACACTGCAGAAATACATACATTATACACATTATAATAATAATATATATATATATATATATATATACACACATTTATATATTACTGATCATCCTTCTCACACACATGAATTGACTTATTTACATTCACAAGGATTTGATATGACAGCTGACAGTTGGTTTTGTTCATTTGTTTTTCTTATGTTTTCTTAAATGCTCTTTGTACATGTTCAAAATGAATCAATTAATAATGTAAAAAAATACTTCTTCATGTAAAGGTAAAAATAGCCAACTTGTGTATCTTATCATCTCTCTGTGAATCTGCACAATAAAACCTGTATTTATTATCACTACCATTATGTTTTTCATTATTATATTAAATCAATTTAGTTCATGCACTTGATTGCTGCTTATGATTATTGCACATGTCCACACACGGGTCCAGAGAAACTCAATTTTGCTCCGCTGTATGATTTACAGATATGGCTGGAAACTTGAACTTAAAACCCATATTTCATCACATGAGATTATTATTACTGATACTAATATTAATATAAAGAATTTTAGTGCTGTTCAAGTATCTTTTCAAGTTTTATTTACAGGGTAGTTTATGCATAATATTTTATAGGCTTATTATAATGGTCTTATATGAAAAATCCTACAACATATACCATATGATTATTATCAATAATACAAGAGTATAATTATATTATTAACTGTCGTTTAAGTATTTTGTGCTTTATACACTGGTTAGTTTAATGTACTGTATATTTATGTGTCATTTAATAGGCTTGTTATAAATGTCTTCTATGATGCTGGTTATAATTATAGTGAAATATAAACAGTGGTGTAAAAATTGAAAGTAAAGAAACTGTATTTTAGTGATGCACTTAGTTATTTTCTGCATCAGTGAGAGGTCAAAAGTCAAGATTGATGAATATTGGCACTACAATTGTAGATTGAACACACACACACACACAAAGGGCCATTTTCGACCATGTTCTCAAAAATCTTGTCGTAAAGTACTACTGCAGTACTACACTTGTTGTTTTCTTGGTATTACAGTGGATAGCAAACCTTGCAACATGCAGGGCATCAATTTGCAACATGCCCCTCAGGCTCCATTGAGCCGAGCAGGTAGGTGGAGCTAAGAAGAATGACCTCACTGAGCCTCTGCATCTCATCAGGACACAAACTTGGCCTTTATACTACATAACTATACAGTAAATCGAATGTCCAAACATATATATTTCTAAATTTATTTCTTTATTCATCACTTATGAACAATAATGGATTTAGAACTGGCAAGTTTGGGGACTCAGAATAGAAAACATTCTAGTGAAAATCCAAGCAGAAGAGGCAAACACAGAGTTTAATATTTAATCTCTATTGTAGCTCTGGCTCTGAAAACAGTTGCTCCTACATTTCCCACAATGCAACGAATAGCATCTTTTCTCCCCATGTAGTAAATGTGAAATCTTTTCAAACCCACTTTCTGTTATGGACTCGCAGTCTCCAGTATAATCCACATAATCCTGATGATTATTGATTATGGAACTCCTCCACAGAGACTGAAGACACTTTTCAATATCGTCTTTATCTTCGAAGCTTCAGAGAAAACCTTGTCTCTCACTGTTGCTTGGTAGAAAAGCTTCATTGTGACTCAGACCCCTCGTTTTTTCATGGATCTAAACAACACTAATGCAGTCTATTAAAGGCTTCTCTGCAACAACAAAAAAAATATGATGATAACTTAAGCTGCATCCAGCTTCTATCTGCAGAACTGGGGGGGTTAAATACCTATAAATAGGAGGTGCTGCAACTGGTGGGGCAGCGTGGAGCAGAATAATGCTCTCACATACCTCCAGCTAGGATATAACCTCACATATTATATACTGCTCTTCTGCAGCTCAGTCATTCCACCTTAACCTGAATGCCTGAATACATAGATGTATTTTTTCATTTCAAAACAAGACAGGCATTCCCTGAGATCTCACCATATATGATGTGTTCATTAGGACTCATGCTGCATAAGAAGGAATATGTCAAACACTTGTATCATTCCTGCAAAGATGAGAGTGTTCCCTCATAAGGTACAGCGAACATCAAGCAGTATACACACTTAAGTGGGGCGGCACAAATATGGAGTTCCTCTTTGCAAACTCGCGACTCATGAACCTCAGTGGCTGCGCAGTTATGACTCTGCTGCTCAGCATAACCCTACAAGGAGACAGCCGGGCCAATCAGGACGCAGCACCGACGCCGACAGGCCACTCAGACAGCCAGATCAGACACAGGGTCCTTCTGGCATTACCATCAGCTGTTCCCCACGCTGAGGAGGCTCAGTTTGCATACCACCAGCCTAGTTCACACACATATACTATGTTTTCATCTCCTTAACAAGACACCAGTGATGCTGTCCTGACTGGGTCATCATAGAGGGCCTTCTGGGTGGTTATGACTCTGAGCTATGACATATGCGTCCCTGCCCTGTGTAGAGTCA